>NC_060173.1:24885703-25615703 GCF_021184085.1 Oncorhynchus gorbuscha | reverse complement strand
AATAAATGCACATACAGACTTGTGTCTAGTTTAGCAGGCGAGACGATGCTCTAATAAAAATTAAAATGTCCTTACTGTGCTATATCCATGTCCTTGTAGAAATCCTGGGATACATAGCACACATCCTCTTTCACCTGATTGATCACATGGGTCTCATCCATGACATGCAACTGCCTGTTGAGGAAGGACATTCAGAGCAATAAAATTATATCAATTACAATTCTGCACAAACATGTGACATTGGAGGAGCTGTATAAAACTATGAACACAATAGTCAATGTCAGTTTGACATGACAATCTTACCTATATGAAATAATCTCCTTCAAATGATTGGTCAGTAGCTTGCCTCCTACGTTGATCCTACCAAGGGAAATAGAACGAAACTATGGTCAACTCAAAGTAGTGCTACATGCTAATAGCTAAATCCCAAAACCATGTCGCATTAGCTTTAGGGCACAGCACAAATAAATAACACCAAAGGCTACTATATTTCATAAAATATGTATTTTTAAGACGTCCATGTGGAGGTTACAGGTTCGGTAAAAGGTGTATATAATACAATTGTGATCTGAAATATTCCAAACTCATTTTGAATCATGTCGTGGCACGTTTTTGAAAATTATAGTACTTTTTGTTAACATTTTTGCACTGTTAATGTTGAATAGCAATAGTGTTAACCTGCATATCCCATCCTTCATTTTCTTCCCCCTGCAGTAGGGGACTATGTGGGTGAAGGAGAAGCCACTGTCCACCACGATGCAGCACAGCTCCTGGTTGTTCATCTGGAAGTAGCGGTGGGCGCTCAGGGATCCAGCTGAAACAAAGAGGACATCCGCATTACACAGCCAAGTAGGAATAATTTCTACCATTATCACAGCCAGGTCTGTATCATCATAATTTAACTTGCATGGGGTTGAATTTATCATTCAGTCACAGTGTAAGATCAAAATATAGATATCTTAGATCTAGCATAGTTACTAATTGAAAACACACAAGCCTTCGGCCACTGGGGAAGTCCTTTACTGAGTACATTGAACTCACCATTAATTCTGAGAGCTGCTTGGAATTGGTATTCCTCAAACAGGATCTCATTCATGGACTCCTGAATGGAGGTGAAGTTGAAGTAGGGCTCTGTGATCACTACACTGGTGTCTGCAAAGTCCACCTGCAGCCATAACATACACATTGCAACTTCTTCCCCACTGTTATCAATCTCCACCCATCTTCAATTCCATAGGGTTACTTACACAACATTTGTGATTCAGCTAATTGTGGGAAATCATTAATCACAACACATTGGATCAACAGCACCTTAAACATTTCCTTTCCAAAGAGGTGATCCCACACTTTTCTTTGGACATCCCAATTAACAAGGTAACCCTGCAACAGAACAGACAATAAAAAGCATTTTAGTCTATCAGATGCAGTGCCACTTTTGTCCGCCAAGCCTAGGAATAATTTACTGGCAAGATGCAGTGCAACCCCCTGGACGACACGGCCAGATCATGTGCGCACCTTTTGGAAAGGGAGAATGTAAAAAAGTCCTGAGGGATCCTTGATTTCATCCAGTTGGTTGGCGGTAAAAGTCTTCAGCCTTGACGTCTTGGAGCGAAACTGACAATTTGGGATAACGCTATGGGAAAAGAGAAACAAGAGCACTCTGCTTGAAATCGAAGAGGTCTGCCGGTTAAAGAGGTAGTTTAGGATTTTACAACTTAATGTTAGATGGTTCCTCATCCTGCAAGTAGTCTATGGGCCAGGCTAAACTGTAATCAATGGTTCGGTTTTCTTTACACAGCCACTACAAACCGAACTATCTTTAGATTTGTTTTTTACATGCCCACATCACTTCCGTTGATCTTAACTTGCAGTGGCTTAAGTTAGCTGAAGTTAGCTGAAGTTTGCAGTAGCTGTTTAAAGAAAACCAAACCGTGCACTACAATTTCTCCTGGCTCGAAAACAACTTTCAGGGTTAGGAACCATCTAAAATCAAGTTGTAAAATCCTGAAATACTAATTTAAAAGGTATGAATATTATTGTTATTTCCCATTGATTATTGAAGTTATAAATGCCCCATTAGCTAGTACGACTATTTCTCTATTACCCAAATTAAAGGTTTTATTACTCCATTGTTTACAAACAAGAACATAAAGCTTCAAAATATCATGTACATGTCATGAAGTGTCAGTCCTTGCATCTAGCTAGAGAACAGTCTATGAATTTGAGAGGGAGCTCATTTCCCTAGCCCCATCTGTATGAGACAAATTCAGGAAAACGATGTGCACGCATCAATGGGGCAGAAATCCAGGAGTTTTTGTGATTCTGGATGGCCAGATAGCTACCAACAATGACAAACTGCCCCGTGGGGAATCGTAAGTGACTGGTTGCAACAACTTTAATCAAGCCGTTTATACCATCCTGTCTTGTTCTGACTGATTTCATGTCAATGCTAATATGGATCAAATCTAGTTAACCAATAAGTAACGAAGTATTTGAGAGACAAGTGCTCATTGTGGAAATGTATTTATGTTAAGTATAAACATTGGAGACGAAATATAGTTTACACGTTGTCAACAATCTAAGAATCCCGCATGTTTTGCCTCAGTTGCTGCTGAACAACCAACCCGTCCATACCAAAACAAGTGACGGGGCTCCCGTTTAGCTGAAAAACGAATTACAGATTGAAGCTTTAACCATCCGATCTGATTATTCCCTTGAAATTGGTCACAATAATAATCCATTTTTTTCTATAAAACATCGAACAATAAAAAGCACAACGGTATGTTTATCCAGTTATATTTGTTAGCTAGCATCATAGCTTGTAACGTTAATGTTACCTGACTTTTTCGTGGCTGTATCCAATTTTGGCCGAATAAGCTCCGTTATCAAGAACTAAAGTGGTCATTTTCTGTAACTTGCGACTTTACCAGGGCCACTTAAACTGTAGTTCAATAAACAATCAAACTACAGTAGCTAGCTACATAGCTGAGGAAATATCGAATTTATCGTGCGCTCTTCTAGCGTGCTTCTTTCTGGCCAATCATAGCTCAAGAAATGTGTCCTTCCAATAGTTGGGCCGGGAGGAAGCGTGTCTGATAACAATAGTTCCGGGCCTGTACCAACAAACATGGGCATTTATTCGCATCTTGAAAATCACAATCCACTAAATTCCGACAGTGCAAAATATACGCCTACAAGGTCCTCCACAATAACATGATCAAACGGGGGTATGCAACCTTTATTGTAATAACATTTGGTTTAAAAAAAACTCAGTTGCTTGCATTTCAGAAATGGCAGGTATTTTTGATCATTATTTTCATATCAGTACATTCATTTTGTTTAACATCTCAACCAAAATATGAATGGCCAATGCCTCCACACAATGTACCAAAGACATTAAATCATTTTTTTTAACCATACATTTAATCAAATTCTATCCCATTGAAAAATTCACCAGGCATTACATATTTGGAAAATGACAAAATAACATTTCCATGTGTCTGAATAAGGCTTGATTTCAGAAAAATTAAATTAAGTTCAGTCTTTCACAATTAATTTGATGAGAATTCAAAAACATACAAACTATTTCTAAAATCTATTGAGATGTTCAGAAATCCTGAAGTGAGTATACAGGTTATCATTAGTTCCACTCACTCATATAGGCTACATATTTAAACTAATCAACACAATGCAATGTCTGAAATATGAACTAGGTTTTGTGGGTGAGGTTACTGATAGTAAGGGTGGTAGCGGGACTGGTCTGGGTGCTGGGGAGGACCAGGCATCTGGTTATGGGGTGGGGGCCCCTGCATGCGGGGTGGGCGAGTGCCCCTGGGGGCTGGCCACATCCCTGGGCTCAGTCCCCCGGGCTGATTAAAGGGCGGGCTAAGAGTGCCCCGATCCTGCTGCATGGAGCTTGGATTGTAGTGGTGGGGAGGGGGCGTGTTAACAAGAGGACCACCGTGTTGGGGCAGGGGGCCTGGGGGAGGTGGGTGGTTCATGTAGGGAGGCATCTGGCCCATGATGTGTCCGGGTGGTGGGGTGATAGGAGGCAGGCCTGAGGACATGGGAGGGACCTGGTTGTAGACCAGATGAGGCGTCCCGGAGCCCTGAGGCAGGTGCTGTATAGAGTGGCTGAGGGTGGGTGGCGGCTGAGGGGGTGGGCCGTAGTGCTGCTGCTGGGGTGGGAGGGCCATCAGGTGGTGGGACTGGCCAGGGTAGTCTCCCTGATGCTGGTGGGGAGGGGGCATGCCCTGGGCAGGCTGGGGAAGGGGCGAGTCCCCAGAGTCATCCTGAATGGGCACAGTGATGAGGTTGCTGTGCTTGCGAGTAGTCAACGTGGCAATGCGGAACGTCTCCTGACCCAGTGGGGGGCGATGGAGACCAGAGGGTCCTAGTTCAGAGGAGGGGGTTGACGGCGAGGCGGGAGGGGGCTGACCATAGGGGTCGTGTCCCTGCAGCTGTGGGGGTATGAGGGGGTGTCCTTTGGCCAGGTGGGGCAGTGGTAGTCGACGGAAGTGGTCAGGTGGCTCTGAGGCCAGTTGTGGATGCAAGGGTTCTAGGCGTGGTAGAATGCCCCCTCCTGAAGCCTTGGATGCCCTCATGTGTCGGTGGTTGACATGGGCCTGCAGGTCGCGCTGGGACAAGTAGGTGCGTTTGCAGCCCGGAACGATGCTGCACATGTAGAGGAGGCCCCGCAGGCACTGCTCGATCCGCTGGACCGGATCTGTGCAGCTGTATAGGGTGAGACTAATCTCAGGGGTTTAGTAAGGGAAGTGGAGCCAGCGACAACACACGCATTACATCAACACATGCTTTGAGACTTAGCAGAGAGACTAGACTGTGCACTCACAATGTGAGGGAGATAGCTCACAACAGTTCATGACTAATTTAACTTGTACAGTATAATCGAACGCAAAGGTTTGAGAGGCAATTTACCCTGGACACATCTTTTCCATCTTCTTCTCATGGAGCAGGGCACAATCATAGCAAAATACATGCTTGCAGGGAATCTATGGAAGAGGAACAATATTAGCACACATGAGCGCCAAGTGTCAAGCACAGGAGGCTGGTGAGGGGAGGACGGCTCATATTCGTGGCTGGAACAGAATAGATGGATTGGCATCAGACACATGGAAACCATGTGTTTAATGTATTTGATACCATTCCCCTGATTCCGCTCCAGTCATGACCACAAGCCTGTCCTCCCCAATTAAGGTGCCACCAACCTACTGTGGTGTCAAGGCATAAAAATGAATGAATAAAGAGTGTGGAATATAGTTACTTGCAGAAATATTCCTAGTGAGGGAAGGAGGCATAAACTTACCATGCGTCCATAGAGCTTTATGGGAAGGCCACATACATCACAGAAATGAACTGGCGTGTCGTCCTTTTCGCCAACCAGATTCAGCTGAAGAGACAAAACTGATATTTTCACATTTAGCTGTCTTTGAAATAATACACACAATATGCAGCCTGCAACATCATGATAGTGTTATTTTGGGTCGCAACAAATTAGAAGAGTAACCGTGTTTTAGAAGAAATATAGAGATGGACACTTACTTTGTAGTCCCAGAACACAGGCTGAAGGAACCTCCTCTGGTTGCCTAACGCATCTCCAGACTTGCGCTCAAATCTATCTTCCTGCTTGAACCCAAAGCCCTCTAGAACATTAAGGAATACAATTGACATGAATGGCAATTCTGGATGTGCTTCTCTCTCCTTCAAGCCACCATCATGCTTACCTTCATCATTAGACTGGGTTTTGGAGGGCAGTCTGCTTAAGGGTCTCTGTGAGTGGTTAACAGCCTTGTTTCTGATTGGCTGCTTGGATATCAGCTTAATGGGGATCCGTCTGCGTACATCAGGGCCCCCAAGAATGCTTGAACCATCAGTGCCTTGTAGATCAGTGTCTAAAAATAATCATATGTCACAATGTCAATAGCCATATGTGCACATTTATATTTTTCAACTTGTTGGCTGTAACTGTTCAAACTAATGCTTGGGTCATAGATTATTATCTTCTAAGGTCTCTGCTTGGGCTAGTGTCAGTGGTCACAAAACATGCTTATATCCTGCCTGTCTAGTTTGCTAGTTGTTTGCATGCTAACGTCAACATGTTACTGTTGCATAGTGGTGTTACATGGGCTATTGGGTTGCATTTCTGTGGGATACGTATAGACCTTTACCTAACTACCAATATCAACTACAACAATATCATATGTATACAGCTAGCTAGCTAACGTTGGCCATAAGCATATAGCTACTATAGCTCGCTAGCCAACTGAAAATAATGCGAGCTAGGCAGTGCTAGCCCTCAAAGGCCTTGAGGCCAATACAGTTTCCTGTCTGTGTTTTCGGCTCTAGCTACCTACAGGAAACACTGCATAATAATAAAAGCCACTGCAACACAAAATGTATCATATGTACACCATACAAATAGAATAAATGGATGTACACATAGAAACTCCTCACCATTTTGGTACATTATCAAATTATTGACGCATTGCAGTATGGGAAAGGATTGTTCTTCTTCTTCGCAACCAACTGAAAGGCGTATACAGCGCCACCAACTGTACTGGAGTGTGAGGCCAGTCTCAGCCTTCCTAGTCATCTACTGTAGTTCTCTTATCTGGTCGTGTGTTTCTGCCTACTGTTCTGGAGTGCGAATTCATTACACGATGTGAGACAAAAAGGGAAAGGAAAAAAGACTGGGAAAAGGGAAGAACAATTGCCCTACTGCCTAACCTGGGGCGGCAGGTTAGTTGAATATTGTTTTTATTTACTTTTTTGCTCTTTCGCACACCAGTATTTCTACTTACACATCATCATCTGCACATCTATCACTCCAGTGTTAATTTGCTAAATTGTAATTACTTCGCTACTATTGGCCTATTTATTGCCTTACCTCCTTACTCCATTTGCGCACACTGTATATAGATGTTCTATTGTGCTATAGACTGTACATGTGTTTATCCCATGTGTAACTCTGTGTTGTTTGTGTCGCACTGCTTTGCTTTATCTTGGCCAGGTCGCAGTTGTAAATGAGAACTTGTTCTCATCTGGCCTACCTGGTTAAATAAAGGTTAAAAAAAAGGATAGAGCATTGATCGAATCCCGAAGCTGACAAAGTAAACATATGTCGTTCTGCCTCTGAACAAGGCATTTAACCCATTGTTCCTCGGTAGGCCGTCATTGTAAATAAGAATTTGTTCTTAACTGACTTGCCTAGTTAAATAAATAAAAAATCAAATTAAACTACACCCATGAAAACCTCACCACTATTCCAACACCAGGCCCACTCTTCTGCAGTAAAATCTCATACACCCAAGTACTTTTCTGCAGCTGCCACCATATCATCTACTGTTATGTGATATACGTTCCATTTCCGCGGTAAAGTTGATAACCATGGCTATGAACGCTAACTATTGGCCTTGGCTTATTCACAAGGAGCCTTTTAGGATCCCTCGCCCTGGACCAATCTCCCTCTACTACTCTCTCCAGTGCCGCAGCATACGACACCTTCTGTACTACTTTGATCCTGGCAACCTCAACCTGCCTTTTTTAAAACTGGACACTTCGGATCTCCAGCACCAGATCCTCAAAAGGGTCTACAGCTGCACTATCGAGAGCACTGGTTGCATCACTGCCTGGTATGGCAACTGCTCGGCCTCCGACTGCAAGGCACTACAGAGGGTAGTGCATACGGCCCAGTATATCACTTGGGCAAAGCTTCCTGCCATCCAGGACCTCTATACCAGGCGGTGTCAGAGGAAGGCCCTAAAAATTGTCAAAGACTCTAGCCACTCTAGTCATAGACTGTTCTCTTTGCTACCACACAGGAAGCAGTACCGGATCGCCAAGTCTAGGTCAAAGACGCTTCTAAACAGCGTCTATCCCCAAGCCATAAAACTCCTGAACATCTAATCAAACACCCCTGTATATAGTCTCGCTATTGTTATTTTACTGCTCCTCTTTAATGACTTATTACTTTTATTTCTTACTCTTATTCATATTACTATAATTTTTTAACTGCATTGTTGGTTAGGGGCTCGTAAGTAAGCATTTCACTGTAAGGTCTACACATGTTGTATTCAGTGCATGTGACTAATAAAATTGTATTCGATTTGATTTGATTAACTAACGTTGGACCAGATATAGCCCTTGATTATGACTCTCAGTTCCTTTACATTACACATAATGTCACCTACAGATTTCGAGAGCTAGATCAGAGCTAGCTAGTAAGTAGCTAATGTGTGTGCAGAGAGGCACCAGAAATAAAATAAAAACATGTTTTACTTTTTTGAAGTTAATAAATACAATGTGAAACATGATAACTATAGTATACTTAACTAGCGTTGAAAAAGTTAATCCATTGTTCTCTAATAAAAATCTCTCTCCCTAATTTCTGAACCGCCTGTAACATCAGCAGCTACAGTAGACTATGCATGCGTCAGCGAGAGGGGGAGGGCAGATAGCCTACACACACACACACACACACACACACACACACACACACACACACACACACACACACACACACACACACACACACACACACACACACACACACACACACACACACACACACACACACACACACACACACACACACACACACACACACAGGCAAAAATCTTCAGGTGGCAGGCAGTCACTGGAATATGTTTCTGAGTGACAGTGAGGGCTTTGCATGGGCACTTATTTGTATTTTTTTTGTGGGACTGGAAAAAAATGCCAGGAAGGTAAAATAACGTTATTAACCGGCTCCCCTGCTTTTAAAATAACGGTTATCTTTCAAAACAGAATAGATCATTTTTGTTCTCGGTTCTGGTTCTGTTCCTTGAACCGGTTCCAAACCCTGATCAAAACTCAGCAGGATAGAGTGTCTTCTCTGTTTCATGGGAAGGGATTTTACGGACAGATTTGTGAGGGCCTTCCTGAATAGAGAGCAATAACAAATGGATGGATGCGAAGGGAAGCCAGGCTTTCCAAATATTTGACCAATAAAAATATATAAATAATAATTATTCATTTTTCATCTCTCTGTGTTTTAATATTTTTGTCAATTCGCAAGAGGCTGAAATCATCCGAGCGAGGGAAACAGCGCCCCTCTGTCTCAGTATGTGTAGCCCATGTAGTTGATGCTGTCTGGACCGAAAGAGTATAACATGTTGCCCCCGTAGCATTTGATTGATGCCAAAAGCATTTAGTCTCCCCTGTTAAAAAATAGAAATAATTAGCCAATCAGCATTGAGCTGAGCTCAACTGTGGGTTGTACTGGTGCAGCAAAACAACCTCCAAGGGAGGCCAGTTTGGATCTGACTTCACACCAATCAAATAACTTCCTAAGAAAAACTTGTCTATTTCTGGTCTGCTTGTGTTGATGTCCTGAAGTAGCTAAATCGGCTACAGTTTGTCAGGAAGCAAGACGTCGGTGTCCGTGACCTGGCTGGTTTTTCTTTTGTAATCTGTGATTGTCTGTAGACCCTGCCACATACGTCTCGTTTCTGAGCCATTGAATTGCGACTCCACTTTGTCTCTATACTAAAAATGTTCTTGTTCGATTGCCTTGTGGAGGGAATAACTACACTGCTTGTATTCGGCCATATTCCTAGTCACCATTCTTGTACCTCATCACAGTGGGTACAACATCTTCTATGCACTTCCTTATAAACTCTCTCACAGAATCAGCGTATATGTCAATATTATTCTCTGAGGCTACCTGGAACATGTCCCAGTCCGCTTGATCAACACAATCTTAAGGCGTGGATTCCGATTGGTCAGACCAGCGTTGAATAGTTCTTAGCACGGGTACATCCTGTTTGAGTTTCTGTCTATAGGAAGGGAGGAGCAAAATGGAGTCGTGGTCAGATTTGCCGAAAGGAGGGTAGGGGAGGTCCTTGTATGCATCGTGGGAGTTAGAGTAGCAGAAGTATTCTATCAATATGCTGATAGAATTTAGGTAGCCTTGTTATCAAATTTGCTTTGATAAAAACTCCAGCTAAATTAAATGCAGCCCCAGGACATATGGTTTCCTGTTTCCAAAAAGTCCAGTGAAGTTCTTTGAGTTCCGTCGTGGTATCGGCTTGAGGGGGGATATGCACAGCTGTGACAATGACAGAGGAGCGCAACAGCACCTCTTCAAACTCAGGAGGCTGAAGAAATTTGGCTTGTCACCTAAAACCCTCACAAACTTTTACAGATGCACAGTTGAGAGCATCCTGTCGGGCTGTATCACCACCTGGTACAGCAACTGCAGCAACTCCACCCACAACCGCAAAGCTCTCCAGAGGGTGGTGCAGTCTGCACAACGCATCACCAGGGGCAAACTACCTGCCCTCCAGGACTCCTACAGCACCTGATGTCACAGGAAGTCCAAAAAGATAATCAAGGACAACAACCACCCGAGCCACTGCCTGTTCACCCCGCTACCATCCATAAGGCGAGGTCAGTACAAGTGCATCAAAGCTGGGACCGAGAGATTGAAAAACAGCTTTTATCTCAAGGCCATCACTGTTAAACAGCCATCACTAACACAGAGAGGCTGCTACATACAGACTTGAATTCATTGGCCACTTTAATAAATGGATCACTATTCATTTTAATAATGCCATTTTAATAATGTTTACATATCTTGCATTACTCATCTCATATGTATATACTGTATTTTATACCATCTATTGCATCTTGCTTATGCTGCTCTGTCATTGCTCATCCATATATTTATATGTATATATTCTTATTCCATTCCTTACTTAGATTGGTGTGTATTAGGTAGTTGTTGTGGAATTGTTAGATTACATGTTAGATATTGCTGCACTGTCAGAACTAGAAGCACAATCATTTCCCTACACTTGCAGTAATGTCTGCTAACCACGTGTATGTGACCAATAACCTTTGAATTGATTTGCTTTGATGTTCATTTAAATGCCAAATTCCGCATGTGCAGGCAGTCAAATCAAAGGCACACCTTCGATATAAAGTTGTTTTTGACAAATGAAAAGGTGTCAGTTTGTCGCTTTGGCTCGAATCTAGGTTGTGCTTTTAGATTTAAAGAAAATTAGGAAGAATTTTTAACCTTCTCTCATCGACTTCTCAAAGCCCAAACCTCGGCTTGGTCTGCTTGGTCTGTTTTGTAATCATTTCCGAAAGTCTTGCGATGTTGCGTCTCCGGGTTTACAAACTATGTGGCAATAGTAATGGCGTCTTTTTGTAGGCACTAAATCCACCATGATTCGTTGGACAAAGCCTATGGGAAGATTTCGTTTTTTACGTTTTTTTTTACATTTTCCCTAAGGTGTTAACCAGCTTTCCAAATGATTGGCTGTGAATTTTGGTAACATGCTTCAAATATTTTAAAATCCTACAAAGTTTGGTAATAGGCTGCAAAGTTTGGTAAAAGGCTGTGAAATACTGTAGTTCAAAGCTCTGCAAAATATTTCAAAGACCTGCAAAATATTTCAAAGGTCTCCTAAAATGTGTTTTGTGTTATACTTGTAGCCCTGGTTGTCCTGAAAATAAATGGTAAAACACTTCATTATGAGGCTAAATGCCAATAAATGAAAGTCAGATCAATTAAAAGCCCATTTTTGTTGGGGTCTTGTGACTGATAGGGTTCACGTCTTCGGTATCGGTGTCCCTTCCACAGGACGGTTGAGCTAACGTAGCCTAATACAATTAGCATGAGCTTGTAAGTAACAAGAACATTTCCCAGGACATAGACATATCTGATATTGGCAGAAAGCTTAAATTCCTGTTATTTTAACTGCACTGTACAATTTACAGTAGCTATTACAGTGAAATAATACCATGCTATTGTTTGAGAGTGCACAATTTTGAACATGAAAAATTATTAATAAACAAATTAGACACATTTGGGCAGTCTTGATACAACATTTTGAACAGGAATGCTATGGTTCATTGGATCAGTCTAAAACTCTGCACATACACTGCTGCCATCTATTGGCCAAAATCTAAATTGCACCTGAGCTGGAATAATACATTAGGGCCTTTCTCTTGCATTTCAAAGATGATGGTAAAAAAAAATACAAAAGAGCGTTTTTTTTCTTTGTATTATATTTTACCAGATTTATTGTGTTATATTCTCCTACATTCCTTTCACATTTCCACAAACCTCAAGGTATTTTTTAATGGAATATTCGAAACATACAATATGCTTGCAGTGAAGCTGCTCAACAACTACATCATACCAGTCATCCAACAGATTCTCATTCAGAGCGACACACAGAAGCATCCAGGGTCAATGGTGGTAGATCGGTCAACATGCACTTGAGCAAAGTGCATGTTGACCGATCTATCACCATGCCAAAAAATGTGAACCCGAACCCTCCAAGATCCCCCCACAGTTCCCCAATAGCTGTCCCATGACCCGTCCCACAGGAAGAAAAATAAAAAATACAATTAATTCCATTCCCCACCCCCAAGAACCCACCATTGCACCAACAACAAGAGAATGAAGTAAATAGAAAAAAGGAAAAGACAGAAGAAAACAGCAAGCAACAATGCATTTTTTTATTTTTTATAATAATAAATGTAAAACAAAAGATATCAAGGACAACTAAAATCATAACAGCAATACCAACTGTATATGTTTGTCTGCATGTCTGGCACTATTACATGTATGTGTGTTCTTGTATGTGTTTATTTGAATGAGAGTGTGTGTATATGCATGTGTACAAACACCTGCACGGCATCAGCCTCGGGCAAACCAGCATTAGTTGTAAAAACACTGCCACTTAGTGTCATTCAAATGTACTTTTTATTATGTTTTATTTGGATTATATTAAATGTTTTACTTTTATCTTTGATCATCATTCTATCTCCAAAACAGCAACTCCACTCCCACTTGTCTCCACTTCCACATACCAACCCTCAGCTTCCTTCATCCCATCCCATCTATCTCTGCTGGCCCCCCACTCCGGGTATCTACGCAACACATATCTTTCCACTATGCTGTGATGTTTAACGTACAATTTCAATCGATCTAATTGAATAGAATTCACAGATTGCTAATTGAAGATAAATACTTTTACTAAGAGTATTAGTATATTAGTAATTGACTGACCCGGTCTCTCAAGATCTCCTAACAGTACTATTTCTAGGGTCAATTTTAGATCAATACTATGCATTTTCAGCTATTCCTGAACCTGAGAACAGTTTTGATCCTTTATGTTGGGGACCCTACCTCCTCCCGCTGCCACCTGCCTCCTCTATTTTTGGGGTAATGCTGTAATCAATTGGCTGTACTCTTGGTTTGAGCAGACCTTCCCGTACAATTCTGATAACTCCATGAAGGACATAACTCTACCATTTCAATTTACAATATAATTTAAGAACAAAATACCCTTTTCAAACATCTTTCCCATAAATACAGGTATTTTACCAACGAGCACATTTGAGTTCAGCCATAGTATTTATTTTAATATTTGTTCTATCTTTTCAGGGCGATGAAATTGAAAATGTAGCCAGCTCTGCAATGCTTGTCCGAAAAAGAGTGATACTTTGAAAAAGGTATCATTTTCAATGAATCAAAAATGAGACACGGCAATCTGCACAAAGGCAAAAAGGCCATTTTTAAACAATAGATTAGCTTTTCTTAGTAATTTACTTGAGAACCATTTAAGGTTCAAATAAAACTTTTGAATGAGTGAAGCTTTTAGAGAGAGATTTAGTGCATTTATATTTAATCATCTCAACCCACCCAATTCATACTCATTATATAGATAGGCACGTTTTATTTTGTCTGGTTTAGCGTCCCAGGTAAAGCAAAATATTTTTTGCTCATATGATTTGAAAAACGAATCATCAGGAGTAGGCAGCGCCATAAGTAAGTGAGTAAACTGAGACATGGCTAAGGAGATAATCAGGGCAATTTTTCCATAAATAGACAGGTATTTACCTCTCCATGGTTGCAGGAACTTGTCTATTTTTACAAGTTTTCTATTGAAATTCATTGTGGAGAGCTCATTTATATCTTTTGTGATATAAATACAGAGTATGTCTATTTCACCATCAGCCCATTTTATAGGTAAACTGCAGGCCCTCCGATTTGACACTCTGAATGCTATCAGAGAAGTAGTTGGTGAACCAGGCGAGGCAGTCATTTGAGAACCCAAGGCTGTTGAGTCTGCCGATAAGAATGTGGTGATTGACAGAGTCGAAAGCCTTGGCCAGGTTGATAAATACGGATGCACAGTAATGTCTCTTGTCGATGGCGGTATTGATATCGTTAGGACCTTGAGCGTGGCTGAGGTAAACCCATGACCAGCTCTGAAACCAGATTGCATAGCGGAGAAGGTACGGTGGGATTCTAAATGGTCGGAAATCTGTTTGTTAACTTGGCTTTCGAAGACCTTAGAAAGGCAGGATAGGATAGATATAGATCTGTAGCAGTTTAGGTCTAGAGTTATCTCCCCCTATGAAGAGGGGGATGATCGCGGCAGCTTTCCAATCTTTGGGAATCTCAGAAGATCCGAAAGAGAGGTTGAACAGACTGGTAATAGGGGCTGCAACAATTTCGATACATCATTTTAGAAAGAGAGGGTCCAGATTTTCTAGCCCGGCTGATTTGTAGGGGCCCAGATTTTACAGCTCTTTCAGAAATCAGCTATCTGGATTTGGGTTAAGGAGAAATGGGGGAGGCTTGGGCGAGTTGCTGTGGGGGATGCAGGGCAGTTGACCGGGGTAGGGGTAGCCAGGTGGAAAGCATGGCCAGCTGTAGAAAAATGCTTATTGAAATTTTCAATTATAGTGGATTTATAGGTGGTGACAGTGTTTCCTAGCCTCAGTGCAGTGGGCAGCTGGGAGGAGGGGCTCTTATTCTCCATGGACTTTACAGTGTTCCAGAACTTTTATGAGTTTGTGCTACAGGATGCAAATTTCTGTTTGAAAAAGCTAGCCTTAGCATTCCTAACTGCCTGTGTATATTGGTTCCTAACTTCCCTGAAAAGTTCCATATCACGGGGGCTATCCGATGCTAATGCAGTACGCCACCGGATGTTTTAATGCTGGCCAAGGGCAGTCAGGTCGGGAGTGAACCAAGGGCTATACAGTTGAAGTCGGAAGTTTACATACACTTAGGTTGGAGTCATCAATACTCATTTTTCAACCACTCCACAAAGTTCTTGTTAACAAACTATAATTTTGGCAAGTCGATTAGGACATTTACTCTGTGCATGACAAGTAATCTTTCTAACAATTGTTTACAGACAGATTATTTTACTTATAATTCACTGTATCACAATTCCAGTGGGTCAGCAGTTTACATATACTAAATTGACTGTGCCTTTAAAGAGCTTGGAAAATTCCAGAAAATGATGTCATGGCTTTAGAAGCATCTGATAGGCTAATTGACGTAATTTGAGTCAATTGGAGGTGTATCTGTGGATGTATTTCAAGGCCTACCTTCAAACTCAGTGCCTCTTTGCTTGACTTCATGGGAAAATCCAAAGAAATCAGCCAAGACCTCACAAGACCTTCACAAGTCTGGTTCATCCTTGGACGAACAATTTCCAAATGCCTGAAGGTACCACGTTCATCTGTACAAACAACAGTATGCAAGTATAAACACAATGGGACCACGCAGCCGACATACCGCTCAGGAAGGAGACGCGTTTTGTCTCCTAGAGATGAATGTACTGTGGTGCAAATCAATCCCAGAACAGCAGCAAAGGACCTTGTGAAGATGCTGGAGGAAACAGGTACAAAAGTATCTATATCCAAAGTAAAACGAGTCCTATATCGACATAATCTGAAAGGACGCTCAGCAAGGAAGAAGCCACTGCTCCAAAACCGGCATAAAAATGTCAGACTACGGTTTGCAACTGCACATGGGGACAGAGATTGGAGAAATGTTTTTTGAGAAATGTCTTCTGGTCTGATGAAACAAAAATAGAACTTTTTGGCCATGAGGATCATCGTTATGTTTGGAGGAAAAAGGGGGAGGCTTGCAAGCTAATGAACACCATCCCAACCGTGAAGCACAGGGGTGGCAGCATCATGTTGTGGGCGTGCTTTGCTGCAGGAGGGAATGGTGCACTTCACAAAATAGATGACATCATGAGGAGGGACAATTGTGTGGATATATTTAATATCTCAAGACATCAGTCAGGAAGTTAAAGCTTGGTCGCACATGGGTCTTCCAAATGGACAATGACCCCAAGCATACTTCCAAAGTTGTGGCAAAATAGCTTAAGGACAACAAAGGCAAGGTACTGGAGTGGCCATCACAAAGCCCTGACCTCAATCCTATAGAAAATCTGCGGGCAGAACTGAAAAAGTGTGTTCGAGCAAGGAGGCCTACAAACCTGACTCCGTTACATCATCTCTGTCAGGAGGAATCAGCCAAAATTCACCCAACTTATTGTGGGAAGCTTGTGGAAGGCTACCCGAAACGTTTGACCCAAGCTAAACAATTTAAGTTAGTGCTATCAAATACTAATTGAGTGTATGTAAACTTCTGACCCACTGGGAATGTGATGAAAGACATAAAAGCTGAAATGAATCATTCTCTCTATTATTCTGACATTTCACATTCTTAAAATAAAGTGGTGATCCTAACTGACCTAATACAGGGAATTTTTACTAGGATTAAATGTCAGGAATTGTTTATTTGGCTAAGGTGTATGTAAACCTCTGACTTCAACTGTATCTGTTCCTGGTTCTACATTTTTTTTAATGGGGCATGCCTATTTAAGATGGTGAGGAAAGCACTTTTAAAGAATACCAAGGCATCCTCTACTGACGGGATGAGGTCAATATCCTTCCAGGATACCCGCACCACGTCGATTAGAAAGGCCTGCTCGCTGAACTGTTTTAGGGAGCATTTGACAGTGATGAGGGGTGTTCGTTTGACCGAAGACCCATTACGGATGCAGGTAAGGAGGCAGTGATCACTGAGATCTTGGTTGAAAACAGCAGAGGTGTATTTGGAGGGCAAGTTGGTTAGGATGATATCTATGAGGGTGCCCATGTTTACGGATTTTGGGTTGTACCTGGTAGGTTCATTGATAATTTGTGTGAGATTGAGGGCATCAAGCTTAGATTGTAGGATGGCCGGAATGTTAAGCATGTCCCAGTTTAGGTCACCTAGCAGCACGAGCGCTGAAGATAGATGGGGGCCAATCAATTCAGATAATGTGTCCAGGGCACAGCTGGGGGCAGAGGGTGGTCTGTGGCAAGCGGCAACGGTAATAGACTTGTTTCTGGAAAGGTGGATTTTTAAAAGTAGAAGCTCGAATTGTTTGGGCACAGACCTGAATGGTAAAACAGAACTCCGCAGGCTATCTCTGCAGTAGATTGCAACTCCACCCCCTTTGGCAGTTCTATCTTGTCAGAAAATGTTATAGTTAGGGATGGACATTTCTGGGTTTTTGGTGGTCTTCCTAAACCAGGATTCAGACACGGCTGGACATCCGGGTTGGCAGAGTGTGCTAAAGCAGTGAATAAAACAAACTTAGGAAGGAGGCTTCTAATGTTAACATGCATGAAACCAATGCTTTTATGGTTACAGAAGTCAACAAATGAGAGCACCTTGGGAATAGGAGTAGAGCTAGGCACTGCAGGGCCTGGATTAACCTTGACATCACCAGAGGAACAGAGGAGGAGTAGGATAAGAGTATGGCTAAAGGCTATAAGAACTGGTTGTCTTGTACGTTCGGAACAGAGAGTAAAAGGAGCAGGTTTCTGGGCTCGATAGAATAGATTAAAGGCATAATGTACAGACAAAGGTATGGTAGGATGTGAATACATTGGAGGTAAACCTAGGCATTGAGTGATGATGAGAGAGATATTGTCTCTAGAAACATTTAAACCAGCTGATGTCACCGCATGTGTGGGAGGTGGAACTAAAGGGTTGGCTAAGGCATATTGAGCAGGGCTAGAGGCTCTACTATACAGTGAAATAAGACAATAATCACTAACCAGAACAGCAAGGGTCAAGGCATATTGACATTAGGGAGAGGCGTGCGTAGCCGAGTGATCATGAATAGTTAGGCTGGCTGGAGACACGGCAATTCAGACAGCTAGCAAGCCGGGGCTAGCAAGCTAGCAGAAGGGCCTTAGAGGGATGTTGCGACGGAAGAAGTCTGTTATAGCCTCCTCCTGCGGAGAGTCCTTGTGTGGTTATGTTGATAGACCAGTCGTGATGGATTAGTAAGGTTCCGTGTAGCAAAGGGGTCCAGTCCAAAAGGCAAAACAGGTATAGTGGCCCAAGAAATTGGCCAATGGATCTCTTCAGCTAACAGTCCAATATGCTCTAGAAAGCCAGCGGGCCGCGGCCAGCAGGCTAGCAGATGGGCATTCAGGGGACGTCGCGACGGAGGGGCCTGTTGGGGAAAAAAAACCTCGGGCAGATTACGTCGATAGTTCAGTCGTGATGGATAAGCAGGGCTTTGTGTAGTGAAAGGGGTCCAGGCCAATTGGCAAAATAGGTACATTACATTACATTTACATTTAAGTCATTTAGCAGACGCTCTTATCCAGAGCGACTTACAGATTGGTGCATTCACCTTATGACATCCAGAGGTACTTAATACATTGAGGTACTTAATTCTGTGTTATAGTCTCCTACCAAAATGATTAGATCATTTGTTGCCTGTAAATTCAAGACATTGGTATAAATGTTTTCAAAGAAGTGTGAATCATCCTGATTTGGACCATATAGATTAATGAGACAAATCTCTTTTTTGTACACTTTCATATTCAAAAGAATCCATCCTCCTTGTGAATGATTCCTGACTATTTGCACATTCAGATCGAAATGTTTGTTAATTAATATCATCACACCCTTTGAGTTCCTTTGTCCATGACAGAAAATTATTTCACCACCCCATTCCTTTTTCCACGCAACTTCATCTAAGGAGTTTACCTGTAAACAGTATATGTTATATTCCTTTTCTTTTAGCCATGTAAAGACCGATCTTCTTTTTTTATAATCTACTAAACTGTTACAATTATAACTGGCTATACTTATTTCACCCCTTACCATAACTAGATACTAGTCTAAATTGACCATAATTAGTGCTTGTAAAGTTACTGCCGTATTAGGAAGGTCAAAACTAGAGCTTTCAAATGTCTGATATTTAGAATTCAAGAAATAGACATATTTGTTCTAGCAATATGTGTTTTATTCCCTTGCCTGTTTGCCTGTGAGCCAATGCCACAGATGTTAGACAATTGAGACAAGATATTATGTGTGTAGCAAATTTGAGTAGGTTGATGTGTATGATATTGGATGGGATATAGTGAGAGTGTCTACGATGTCTGTATAAGAGTAAGACTATAATGTGTGATGACCAAATAAATAATAACTCTGCCAATATGCATGGTTGAGTGTCTGTGTGTAACATGTAGTGCGTGTAGCCTTAATATTCATAATGATAATTGTAATCCATATTGTATCACCATCGTTGCATCATAATTACCTTTAACATAATTGAAAAAGACATCCCAGCATTTCCACAGCAATTGGCGTTTCACATGTTCATGAAAGAGACCTTGCATTACTCTAGAGACGGCTTCACTACAGTACAAATGTATTCCGTACAATATGTTATTATTCCCCAATGCCCCTATTCTGATATCTTCCCCTTGCTTGTTGTAAACATATATAAACTTGAGGACAAATACATAAAAAAGATAGACAAACAATAAACACATTCAATTATAAAACAGTTCTCGAAAATAGAGAGAAGGAGAGAAGAGAAGAGAAAAGAGAAAAAGAGAGAGTGAGAGAAGAGAGCGAGATCAGGTGTGTGTATGTATAAGTCCGTATGTGTAAGAAGGCATGTAATTGAGTATGTGTGTGTTCATATCCACTTCATAATGTTCAGATATTTTTACAGTTCCCATACCTTCTTTTTTTCCGTAACCTGAAGTCCATGTAGAATTTAGTACAGCCACAGTGTTATGACTCTGTCTCGGAATAGCTGTTCATCTACAGTATGAAGAGTTTGTCTACCATGATAAAGGCACGCTTACCATTCTCCCTTTGTTGTCTTCGTACCGGATACAGTCTCTTACGATGTTCGTTTATCTCCCTTGGAAATTGGTAATTGAGACGGAATTTTGTCCCTTTATGCTCCCTTCCCCTGCTTTTGATAAGCTAATTTTGTTAGTAGTGTTCAAATTTTGCAATGATCGGTCGGGGACCCTTGTTCTTGTCGCTCCAAGCTCCAAGTCTGTGTACTTGGTTGAAAGCCACCTTGTTTACAGTCTCTATAGGAAGTTTCAAGGAGGATAGCATGAATTCTCTGATCGCGCCCTCTGGATTATTGGATGCGTCCTCAGGAATCCCAGAAAAAAATAGATTTTCACGCATGCTACGATTTTGTATGTCTAGTAGTGACCCCTTCATCACCCTGTTTTCCCTGAGTAGACAATGCATGTTGGAATTGTGGATTTTTACCTTGGCTGTGAGTGTCTTGTTTTCTCTTTGGAGCGTGAGAATTTCACTCTGGCTGAACTCCAAACACCCCCTCAGCCCTGCTACCTCTTCACACAACTTTTCCAGTGTTGCATGGATTCCAGACCTGCTACCTCCTCACACAACTTTTCCAGTGTTGCATGGATTCCAGCCAGAGCACTAGCCTCTACCTCAATGGTAAGTTAATTGTCCGTGGCTGTAGATTAATCTGTTTTTCTTTTTTTGTTGGGTTAAAGTTATTTTGTGAGGTTGTCAGATCTTTCCATGATGGAGTATGTTGTTCTTCCATAGCGTAAAGCTGTTGGTACTCGTCAATTTCCCTCAGGATCTCCTTAGTATCCAGATTGGCTCTTTAATGCAACCAGTTGTTTTATGAAAAGATAACAATGAGTCTTTCCCACGACGACGACAGGTGTCTGTAGTACAGCCAGCTAGCACTCGCAGAATCCATGCAAAAAAAAGGAACACAAACTTGCAGTCCCAGCTGTAAAGGCTAACCGCGTCGTGGAATCCTTAGCAACAAAACTTTAGTTTGGATTAAAATTGATTTAATAAAAATGTTTTAATATAAACAACAAATCGAGTGTAAACAGTACAATGTTCTGTTGCGCGCTCTGATGATGTATCTGATGACGTATATCCGGTCAATACAGAGATGGCCCCAATATAGAAGGGTATTCAGTGGACATTCACTTAAAAGTGTTTCCTTTCAAATGGTACCCATACTATGCATATCCTTGCTTCAGGGGCTGAGCTACAGGCAGTTAGATTTGGATATGTCATATTAGGCTAAAATTGAAAAGAACGGGTGGATCCTTAAATGACGACGTTATAACAAAAACATTGTAACTTGAAGAGTTTTCACAATATGTACCTGATGTTTGTATACTGTAAGTTGTGTGGAAAATGTCCAGATCAAATAGAATGTTTTTGTAAAGATTAAATGTTAGTTGTCTAAATTGGATCTGAGTAAAATCCAGACCTTGCCTCGTAACTAGTGACGCCCAGAGAACTTGCCATAAAGACGGAAACGCCCCTTTCTGACCCGAGGGTATAAAACATGGGAGTTAAGAATTAACATATCAGACTAAGTGACCACGAGCTGCAGCCAAGGTCCGAGATAGTAGCAAACCGAAAACGCAACACGAGGTTGAAGCAGACAAAGGAACCTTTTAACAATCTATGCTACGGATGAGTAGCTGTGTCTAACTCAAGCAGGACCACCCGGTTCCCACTCTCCAAGGAATCGTGTGTTTACACTGCTTTCATTCCTACTCTGGAGCCCTGAGCTACACGGCTGACTGTACTCAGAATACCCCCTTTCAGAACAAGGGCGAGGAAACAGACCACTAAGAGAAAGGAAACTGACATCGTGTGGACAATCAGAGAGTTACACCCTGTAACAACAGAGGTGCCGCCATCAGAGGAAAAGGACGAACTCTGATGAGATACCCCATCGGAGACCTTCTACATGTAATTACATCATTATATTTGGACCTATAAGAGCGGCAGTTCAGGGCAAGGTTAAGGCTCAACTAAGTATAGCTTACAAATGTACCCAAGTGTGCTTTTCTCTCTTTCTCTCTCTTTTTGAATCCCCATTTTGTGTAACGTGTCATATTGTGTTGGCCCGTTACGGACCTGTTTCATTGTGCTAAGTTCAAATCAGTAGCCTATCTTTATATTATCATTTTAGCTTGTTAGTAAATAAATAATCAACTCAATTGGTGTGGTGTGGACTTATTTAGTGGGACTCTGGTTTGTGCAGATTCCCGGATTATGCGACGTTCAGGATGAGAATGTAGAGGAAATTAATAAATTAGTGACTGTTGTAAAAACAATATTCTGATATCCTTTGAGTTAATTTGGGAAATAGGAACTCAATAAAACCAAACTTTCCCATGGTGCCCCAGGATATTGAGTTAATAATTACCTGATTAATTGAATCACGTAATTATAATCAGTTAATCATTCGATGAACAGCAGTCGTCACATTAATCAATACGTCACAACATATACATTCATGCTACACACACACATTACAACTGCTGCTACCAGACTCTTATTTACTTTTGCTAATACTACACAATTTAAACATTTGCCCCCCAAATCCCCCACATTATATATACTGAACATTTACATTCACATTTTAGTCATTTAGCAGACATGCTTATCCAAAGCGAGTTAGCGCATTCATCTTAAGATAGCTAATTGCAGTAGTCCAGATAGGAGATGACAAGTGTCTGGATTAGGACCTGCATCGCTTCCTGTATGAGGTAGGGTTGTACTCTACGGATGTTGTAGAGCATGAACCTGCAGGAGTGACTCACTGCATTGATTTTTGCAGAAAACGACAGGGTGTTGTCCATGGTCACGCCATGGTTCGAGACTATGGAATTGTCAACCGTGATAGAGAGGTCTTTGAGTGGGCAGGCCTTGCCCGTGGGGAAGAGCAGCTCCGTCTTGTCAAGGTTGAGCTTGAAGTGGTGGACCGACATCCAAACTATATGCCAGGCACACACAGATGCATGTCGCCACCTGGGTGTCAGAAGGGTGGAAGGAGAAAAGTAGTTGAGTGAACAAAAATATAAACGCAACATGCAACAAATTCAAATATTATACTGAGTTTCAGTTCATATAAGAAAGTCAGTCAATTGAAATAAATTCATTAGACTCTAATCTATGGATTTCATTTGACTGGGAATACAGATATACAGCTGTTGGTCACCGATACCTTAAGTCATTATCTGCTGTGACCACCATTTGCCTCATGTAGCATATCACTTCTCCTTCTCATAGAGTTGATCAGGCTGTTGATTGTGGCCTGTGGAATGTTGTCCCACCCCTCTTCAATGGCTGTGCAAAGTTTCTGGATATTGGCGGGAAGTGGAACACGCTGTCGTACACATCTATCTAGCGCAGGGGTCCCCAAACTTTTTCCTGTGAGGGCCACATAACTTTTCCCTTCTCTGATGGGGGGCCGGTGTCAGTTTGTAACAGAAAAAGTGTGACGATCGTAGGGGAGCTTAAAAAAATTATTGTTTTCCAGAAAGCCACACATAACCAAATAACCCTTTCCAGGTTCTTTACAGAAAAAAAGTCAGGAAACAAATAATAACACTATTAATGAAATAAATAATAACTAAATAACTCTCTCTGGGTTCTTCATAGAAAAAAAAGCCATGGAACATTAACTTTCTGTCGTGCCATGCACAATCTTAACAGATAAAAGTTCAGCTCAGTTGTCAGAGCAGAATCTCTCTGACACATATGAGCAGTCTCTTAAAGTTCTTGTGTTCCTTCCTTATAATCCTTTTGTAGGTTCCAGTAGGCTTGTAGACACCGCTGTTTTGCAGCTCTCTCTCATCAACTTCTCTGTGAAAACCACAAAAGAAGCAGGTTGAGAAACTGAACTAAGTGATACAGCACCTACACAGCACAATACATTTCACTACCAGTATGGTTGTAAAGATGGATTTTATCCCAGTAGATTTTATTATGATTATATTTGTTTATGCTCAGAATGACTCATTCAAGTCAGAAAAGTGAGCTTACCTATGTATGTTCATCAGTGTGAACTGTGGGCCTGCATCTGGCTGGTGAGAAGTTGAATATCAGGTTCCATTCTAGTTACAGCCAGTCTCAAGCACTGATGCAAATGTTCATCTGTCAATCTTGATCTCATCGGGGTTTTCAGCAGTTTCATGCGAGAAAAGGTTTTCTCGCAGATATACGTGCTGCCAAAAACTGTGGACATTTTCATTGCGTGTTTTTTGATGTTTGGATATGTGTCGTTTGGGAGGGCGGCATAGAAGTCAATGAGACTGTTGGGCTTGAATGCGTCTTTCAGAACATCACAGTTCTGTAACAGCCAACTCAAACTGATATGAAGGCTGGGCTTCATCAATGTCGGCAACAAAGGGGTTCTGAAAAAGACAGATTTCTTTCACTGAATCGCACACCGAACTCCGCCTTCAGCATTTCCAGTGCTTCCACGCACTTTTCAGCTGGGAACGGGACCGCTGGGTTCTCAGTCGACAGGTTTTGGGTAGCAGGAAGATTGCGCTTTTTCACTTGTTCCAAAAGCAGCGCTAATTTCACCTCAAATGCTTTTATGTGTGAATACATGTCGCAAATGAGTTTCCCCTCGCCTTGTAGCTGCAAGTTAAGGCTGTTAAGTATTTCTGTCACGTCTGTTAAAAATGCGAGGTGGCATTTCCATTCTGGGTCGATCAGCTCTGGGACCGTTTTGTCTTTTAAATGAAGAAATGCGTTAATTTCGGGTAGCAGCTCGTAAAAACGCCTCAAAACTCTGCCCCGGCTCAGCCATCGGACCTCTGTGTAGTACAGCACATCTCCATGCGTAGACTCCAGTTCAGACAGGAATTCTTGGAACTGCCTGTGTTTAAGTCCCTTTGCTCTGATGAAGTTTATGCACGACACCACAACCTTCATTACAGAATCCCACGTCAACACTTTGCAGCACAGTGCTTGCTGGTGAATTAGGCAGTGGACTCGTAGCGGGGCGGTGAGACCCCTTTATTCCAACTCCCGGTTCATGCGTCCTATTAGACCGCGAGTTTCGCCCACCATGCTAGGAGCCCCGTCAGTCGTGATGCTAGCTAGCTTTGACCAGTCCAGGTCCAACTTCTCCATGGTTTGGCACACTTTGTCAAAAATATCCTCTCCCGTTGTAGTCCCTTTGAGACTTTGGAGGGCTGCCAGCTCCTCGCATATCTCAAAGTTTGCGCTAACTCCACGAATAAAAATGAGCAGTTGCGCTGTGTCTTGCACGTCCGTGCTCTCATCAAGTGCTAATGAAAAAAGTCAAATTCTTTCGTCTTCTGCTGCAGCTGGGCATATACATTACTCCCGATTTCTTCAACGCGTCTGGTGATTGTACTCGCCGACAGACTTACGGCATTAAATGCATCTTTCTTCTCGGGACACACCTCCTCCGCGACAGCATCCATACATTTCTTAACAAACTCTCCATCAGTGAAAGGCTTACCGCTTCTTGCTATCAGTTTAGCAACCCGAAAGCTGGCCCGAACGGATGCCTGGTTCAGCTGAGCTTGGCGTACAAATGTATTCTGCTGAGATAGTAGTCCACTTTTTAGCTTTGAGAGTTTGTCTGCTCGTATTTGGCCTTGCAAGCTATCGTACTTGTCTTTGTGACGGGATTCATAGTGTCGGCGAAGATTGTATTCTTTGAATACCGCCACCGTCTCTTGACAGATGAGACAAACAGCCTTTTCTTTGCATTGAACAAAAAAATAATCGTTTGTCCACTGCAGGTTAAATACCCTGCATTCTGAATCAAATTTTCTCTTACCTAACCTTTTCGCCATTATTCCGTTCTCTCTTTGACAGGGCCGGGCCTAGGATTTTTTTTCTGGAGGCCAAATAGGAAAAAAATTTGATAGCGTCTCTGGTATTGTTCAGAGGGCCGGGCCAAATGTGCTGACGGGCCGTATCCGGCCCGCGGGCCGTAGTTTGGTGACCACTGATCTAGCGTATCCCAAACATGCTCAATGGGTGACATATCTGGTGAGTATGCAGACCATGGAAGAACTCTGACATTTTCAGCTTCCAGGAATTGTGTACAGATCCTTGCGACATTGGGCCGTGCATTACCCTACATTATTCATCTCATATGCATATGTATATACCGTACTCTACATCATCGACTGCATCCTTATGTAACACATGTATCACTAGCCACTTTAACTATGCCACTTTGTTTACTTTGTCTACACACTCATCTCATATGTATATACCGTACTCGATACCATCTACAGTATGCTGCTCTGTACCATCACTCATTCATATATCCTTATGTACATGTTCCTTATCCCCTTACACTGTGTATAAGACAGTAGTTTTGGAATTGTTAGTTAGATTACTTGTTGGTTATCACTGCATTGTCGGAACTAGAAGCACAAGCATTTCGCTACACTCGCATTAACATCTGCTAACCATGTGTATGTGACAAATAAAATTTGATTTGATTTGATTTGGGCCGTGCATTATTATGGGGAAACATGAGGTGATGGCGGAGGATGAATGGACAATTGGCCTCAGGATCTTGTCACGGTATCTCCATGCAGAGACAATTGATGGATTGTGTATGTGTGCCATTCAAAGTGTGAATTGGAAAGACGAATGTTTTAAGTGCCTTTGAACAGGGTATGGTAGTAGGTGCCAGGCACAACAGTTTGTGTGTGTCAACAACTGCAACGCTGCTGATTTTTTTACACACAACAGTTTCCAATGTGTATCAAGAATGGTCCACCACCCAAAGGACATCTAGCCAACTTGACACAACTGTGGAAAACATTGTAGTCAACAGCATCTCCGTGGAACACTTTCGACACCTTTTAGAGTTGATGCCCCAATGAATTTAGGCTGTTCTGAGGGCAAAAGGGGGCGCAACTCAATATTAGTAAGTGTTCCTAATGTTTTGAACACTATTGGTAATAATAGGAGGTCTACATCTCAACACTACAAAATATACTGTAGTTTTATAAACACATTTTCATATATAATATTCCTATAATGGAAAAACACATACTACAGTATCTCTTCCCTCTTCCCATATGGGTGTCATTCCAGATTATATATATTTTTTTAAAGTATTATTAATGTGTATGCTACTGTCATGACGTTGGCCTGGGGGTAGGTTTATGACAGTCATAAATACCTCTTCCCCCATTTTTCCTCTCTCTACCCTACTGATGTTACATTTGCAAACCCTTGGTTAACATAGAGATTCTGGGAACATCAGAAGGTGGGGGGAAATGAACAATATTCTGGTAATCTGACCAATTTAACATATGCGGTGGTACTTAATGAATATGATGTCAGTTCGGTTGTCATCTGAGACATTCTCATCAATGATAAGATGACAAACTCTACAGTGGAAAGTTTACACATCAGAGTTATTGGATTCACATGGAATTGTTGTTCAATTTAAATGTTCGAATATGAAATTATTCGTGATGGGATGAAATGTGATTTTAGCTTCTAAAATATGAGATTTGGGTTTTCATAAGATAGGGCTCTGCTCAATCAGTGGCCCGCCCCTGTGAAGGGACATGGGCTATAAAACTTTTCAAACACGTCCTCTTCTCCCTTCCTATATAAGCCCTTGATGACAATATAACCTCCTGTTCCGAGGACGTGAGGACGACGGTCCGATGTCAGAATGGTTCAGATAATAACTACACCCAAACAAGGGCACTGCGTTCATCCACCTCTGGCCTGCTCGCCTCCCTACCACTGAGGAAGTACAGCTCCCGCTCAGCCCAGTCAAAACTGTTCGCTGCTCTGGCCCCCCCAATGGTGGAACAAACTCCCTCACGACGCCAGGTCAGCGGAGTCAATCACCACCTTCCGGAGACACCTGAAACCCCACCTCTTTAAGGAATACCTAGGATAGGATAAGTATTCCCTCTCACCCCCCCCCCTTTAAGATTTAGATGCACTATGGTAAAGTGACTGTTCCACTGGATGTCATAAGGTGAATGCACCAATTTGTAAGTCGCTCTGGATAAGAGCGTCTGCTAAATGACTTAAATGTAAATGTAAATGAGAATGACAGGGTGTTGTCCAGGATCACACCAAGGTTCTTAGCGCTCTGGGAGGAGGACACAATGGAGTTGTCAACCGTGATGGCGAGATCATGGAACGGGCAGTCCTTCCCCGGGAGGAAGAGCAGCTCCGTCTTGCCGAGGTTCAGCTTGAGGTGGTGATCCGTCATCCACACTGATATGTCTGCCAGACATGCAGAGATGCGATTCGCCACCTGGTCATCAGAAGGGGGAAAGGAGAAGATTAGTTGTGTGTCGTCTGCATAGCAATGATAGGAGAGACCATGTGAGGTTATGACAGAGCCAAGTGACTTGGTGTATAGCGAGAATAGGAGAGGGCCTAGAACAGAGCCCTGGGGGACACCAGTGGTGAGAGCGCGTGGTGAGGAGACAGATTCTCGCCACGCCACCTGGTAGGAGCGACCTGTCAGGTAGGACGCAATCCAAGCGTGGGCCGCGCCGGAGATGCCCAACTCGGAGAGGGTGGAGAGGAGGATCTGATGGTTCACAGTATCGAAGGCAGCCGATAGATCTAGAAGGATGAGAGCAGAGGAGAGAGAGTTAGCTTTAGCAGTGCGGAGCGCCTCCGTGATACAGAGGAGAGCAGTCTCAGTTGAATGACTAGTCTTGAAACCTGACTGATTTGGATCAAGAAGGTCATTCAGAGAGAGATAGCGGGAGAGCTGGCCAAGGACGGCACGTTCAAGAGTTTTGGAGAGAAAAGAAAGAAGGGATACTGGTCTGTAATTGTTGACATCGGAGGGATCGAGTGTAGGTTTTTTCAGAAGGGGTGCAACTCTCGCTCTCTTGAAGACGGAAGGGACGTAGCCAGCGGTCAGTGATGAGTTGATGAGCGAGGTGAGGTAAGGGAGAAGGTCTCCGGAAATGGTCTGGAGAAGAGGGGAGGGGATAGGGTCAAGCGGGCAGGTTGTTGGGCGGCCGGCCGTCACAAGACGCGAGATTTCATCTGGAGAGAGAGGGGAGAAAGAGGTCAGAGCACAGGGTAGGGCAGTGTGAGCAGAACCAGCGGTGTCGTTTGACCTAGTAAACGAGGATCGGATGTCGTCGACCTTCTTTTCAAAATGGTTGACGAAGTCGTCTGCAGAGAGGGAGGAAAGGGGGGGGGGTTCAGGAGGGAGGAGAAGGTGGCAAAGAGCTTTCTAGGGTTAGAGGCAGATGCTTGGAATTTAGCGTGGTAGAAAGTGGCTTTAGCAGCAGAGGCAGAGGAGGAAAATATAGAGAGGAGGGAGTGAAAGGATGCCAGGTCCGCAGGGAGGCGAGTTTTCCTCCATTTCCGCTCGGCTGCCCGGAGCCCTGTTCTGTGAGCTCGCAATGAGTCATCGAGCCACGGAGCGGGAGGGGAGGACCGAGCCGGCCTGGAGGATAGGGGACATAGAGAGTCAAAGGATGCAGAGAGGGAGGAGAGGAGGGTTGAGGAGGCAGAATCAGGAGATAGGTTGGAGAAGGTTTGAGCGGAGGGAAGAGATGATAGGATGGAAGAGGAGAGAGTAGCGGGGGAGAGAGAGCGAAGGTTGGGACGGCGCGATACCATCCGAGTAGGGGCAGTGTGGGAGGTGTTGGATGAGAGCGAGAGGGAAAAGGATACAAGGTAGTGGTCGGAGACTTGGAGGGGAGTTGCAATGAGGTTAGTGGAAGAACAGCATCTAGTAAAGATGAGGTCGAGCGTATTGCCTGCCTTGTGAGTCCCGCTAGGGACGTTTTCCTTTATGACGTAATTTGTAATCACGTTATGATTTAATTATGTGTATGTGTAATTCTGTGTGGTTAGTTAGGTATTTAGTAAATAATTAAACCCAATTTTGTATTGCTGATTCAAATTGTTAGTCAGGGTTTGTGCAGATAACCAAGAGGAGTTAGGCTACCCTGGGGCGGCAGGTAGCAAGTTCAAATCCCCAAGCTGACAAGGTGCAAAATCTGTCGTTCTGCCCCTGAACAGGCAGTTAACCCACTGTTCCTAGGCCGTCATTGAAAATAAGAATTTGTTCTTAACTGACTTGCCTAGTAAAATATAATAAAAAAACTTTCATATGAGACTGAATTAAGATGACGTTTAATATTGACTGCTATTGATGTAAAATATTACTAGGTCTTTAAGAGTTTATTCGGAAGATAACAGCTCTGTAAATATTATTTTGTGGTCGACTCTCTAGTTAATTACATTTACATGAATAGCTCAATCAGGTAATATTCATTACAGAGAAATTATTTTATAGAATAGCATGTCATATCACTTAATCCGGCATAGCCAAAGACACGACACTACCCATTATTACAACTTGAACCTCCTTGCCATCCAAGTGAGAGGATAAATCCACAAGTACAACACAGAGTACAAAGTTGATCATATTACACCAGTGCTAGCCTCTACACAGGCTTCCTGTTAAGACAAGGGCTGATTTCAAGGTTTTACTGCTAACCTACTGCTAACATGGACTTGCTCCTCCCTATCTCTCCGATTTGGTCCTGCCGTACATACCTACACTTACTCTACGGTCACAAGACAGACGCGTCCTTATTGTTCCTAGAATGTCTAAGCAAACAGCTGGAGTCAGGGCTTCCTCCTATAGAGCTCCATTTCTATGGAATGGTCTGCTGAGCCATGTGAGAGAAGCAGACTCGGTCTCAACCTTTAAGTCTTTACTGAAGACTCCTCTCTTCAGTAGCTGAGTGTAATCTGGTTCGGGGGTGAGAAGGTGAACGGTATGGCACTTGAGTGAGAAACCACCCTTGCTGTTGCTGCCTTGCTCATGCTCTCCCAGCCTTCTTGTCCTCGGGTTTGTGCAGTGGGGGAGATCTTATTGGGCTATACTCTGCCTTGTCTCAGGGTAGTAAATTATTGGTGTGTTGATATCCCTTTAGTGGGTGGGGGCTGTGCTTTGGCAAAGTGGTTGGGGTTATATCCTGCCTGGTTGGCCCTGTCCGGGGGAACTTTGGGCAGGGTCACAGTGTCCCCCCAACCCCTGTTTCAGTCTCCATTATCTATGCTGCAATAGTCTATGTGCTAGGGTCAGTCTGTCTTATCTGGTGTCCTTTGGGTTCTTAGGTATACACCCCTTATTCTCCCCAATTTAGTGATATCCAAATGGAAGTTACAGTCTTGTCTCATTGCTGCAACTCCCAACTCCCAGGTCGAGAGCCATGCGTCCTCCGAAACACAAGCCACACTGCTTCTTGACACAATGCTCTTTTAACTAGGAAGCCAGCGGCACCAATGTGTCTGAGGAAACATTGTACACCTGGTGACCGTGTTAGCGTGCATGCGACCAGCCCACCACAGGAGTCGCTAGAGCGAGATGGGACAAGGACATCCTGGCTGGCCAAACCCTCCCCTAACCCGGACGACGCTGGGCCAATTGTGACCCGCCTCTATTGTGCGCGGCCTGCTGCGACACAGCCAGGTATCGAACCAGGATCTGTAGTGATGCAGCGGTCTAAGGCAATGCAGTGCCTTAGACCGGAGGCCCGACCTTGTTGTATTTCTAACCACTGAATCTGATGTACAACTGATGTAAAGACTTCACCCTTATCTAGCTGTCACTGTTTATTAAATGCATATTCTCTCTCAACAGGCCACAAAATAAAAAGTACTGTTTGTGTATATATATATATATATATACGTATATATATATATATATATATACGTATATATATATATATATACATATATATATACGTATATATATATATATACGTATATATATATACGTATACATATATATATACATATATATATATATACACACACACACACACATGGTGTAGCACTTGAAAAACAAATCAAAATCACATTTTGTAAAGTCTGGGGTGGGTGGGTTTAGTTATGTGTAAAATTCTCCTAATTTGTTTGAGGCTAATGCAAACTGAAAAGAAAGCAAGACAGGTTAGAATGGTTATTTTCATAATTACTATCATTTTTAATGTTGATACTATTGCAATGAATTACTAATAATGAAAGATGGTGAAATATAATCAAGGTTTTTAGGAAGCAAATACCAAGACATTTACGCTTGTTATGCTTTTTCAAATAAAATTTTATTGGTCACATATGCATATTTAGCAAATGTTATTGCGGGTGTAGCGAAATGCTTGTGTTCCTAGCTCCAGAAGTGCAGTATTATCTAACAATCCACACGAATCTAAAGTAAAAGAATGGAGTTAAGAAATATATAATTATTAGAAAGAGCAATGTCAGAGTGGTATTGACTAAAATAAGGTAAAACAGAATACAGTATATACATATGAAATGATTAAAGCAGTATGAGTAACACAGTATGTAGGGCAGCAGCCTCTAAGGTGCAGGGTTAAGTAACCGGGTGGGGCGGCAGGTAGTCTAGTGGTTAGAGCGTTTGACCCCCGAGCTGACAAGGTAAAAATCTGTCACTCTGCCCCTGAACAAGGCCCACTGTTCCTAGGCCATCATTGAAAATAAAAATGTGTTCTTAACTGACTTGCCTAGTTAAATAAAGGTAAAATAAAAAATAAAATACAAATAAAAACAGGTGGTAGCCAGCTAGCGATGGCGATTTAACAGTCTGATGGCCTTGAGATAGAAGCTGTTTTTCAGTCTCTCTCGGTCCCAGCGTTGATGCACCTGTACTGACCTCGCCTTCTGGATGGCTTGGGTGGTTGTTGTCCTTGATTATCTTTTTGGCCTTTCGGTGAAATCGGTGCTGTAGGGGTCATGAAGGGCAAGCAGTGTGCATACTGCACCATCCTCTGGAGAACCCTGCGGTTGCGGGCAGTGCAGTTGCCATACCAGGCAGTGATACAGCCTGACAGTATGCTCTCAATTGTGCATCTGTTAAAGTTTGTCTTAGGGGGCCAACACACATTTCTTCAGCCTCCTGAGGTTAAAGACACACTGTTGTGCCTTCTTCACCACACTGTCTGTGTAGGTGGACCATTTCAGGTCGTCGGTGATATGTACACGGAGGAACTTGAAGCTTTTCACCTTCTCCACTGCGGTCCCGACGATGTGGAAATTTTTCTTATATAATTTTGCAGCTGAAATTGTGTTTTGAGGGTGTGTGCAAACTAAATGGTTATGTAGCGAACTAATTTGCTGGCTAACCCAGAATCTTAATCTAACAGAATGTTTAATCTCCTGTTTTTAGCTAATAATAGGATCTCTGCTTGTTGGCTAAATTAACTAGCCACCTTGTCATTGGCATAAAGAGTGAACAGATTAAACAGGTGTGTGGCAATAGCTAACTATCACATTCAGTCAACACTAGATCAACTGGCTAAACTTGCTGCAGTGTCAACCATGTACAGTAGCTAGCTGATCAACTGGTCAGGCCAGCGCAGAATCCTCCCACTCCATTGCTCTCTCTGTATAGTGTGTGTGTCTAAATGTAATTCTGTTTTTATGACACCGCCTATAAGCACATCTGTCATATAGTGAAACATCTCAGTAAGTTTTAGATAGCTACTACAAATAAAAAGTTGTACAGCAGTAGTAGCACAACTGAGGGGATGAGAATGGGCCAATCAAGAAAACAAAATACCCTTCAAAGTGGAAAGGAGACGTTCAGAAGAGGATGGAGGGTAAATCCTACCTTGGCAGGAAAGAGAAGATTGAGTTGACGATGGTAATTGTTATCTGCACTGTTTATTTTTTATTACCTGAATACCTACCTTGATGTTTAATTCCATGCTGAAATGTCAGATTTTTATTTTACCTTTATTTAATCTGGGAGTCATACAGAGACCAAGGTCCCGTTTACAGACTAGCCCTGAATTACAGAAAATGCATTCATATAAATAAATATTGTTTTTAGAAAGACACGGTCATAAAAACACATTCATCCGTAATAAGGTCCTCAATCAGCTTTCTGAATAGCCCTTGAGGCACCAAAACATCACATTAAGAGTATTTTGAAGAACATTCCACAAATAAGGTGCAAGAAAACTAAAAGCTGATTTACTGATCTAATAGAACAAAACGTATAAGACCTTCTAACCACAGACCTTATTTTCGGCATGTATCCCAAAACCCCATTCTTTCCCCATCAATTTCCCCATTAAAAATGGCTGAATGAACCACGGGTAACTAATTTCCCGTTTGTAGGACTATAGACTGACAAGCCTTATTATCTGTGTTATAAACAGATAATTCTGTATTTTGCCAAAAAAATACTTCATAGACAAGGCCAAAATGTTGTTTATTATCCATTTTTTAGAGTAATACAAACATCACAACATGTGCAAATGTTTACAGTGGATATGGAGTCTGGCAGGATAACAACATTTTTGGTACCAATCACTCCAAATAGCGTGGTAAGCATCCTTGCAATTCAATCATCTCTGGCCAGGAGTCATACTTGTTTTTGTCCCTATTGTTTTTAATATGCTGTGGGGGGGGAAACGGATCAATTAGATTCCTGCAACAGCAACATAAACACATAGCTCATCCAGCTCAAATTATATAAGTAAAACGTGGGGAACTGCAGGTGCAATCCAAAAAACTGGATAACAGAGACAGTGAAAACATATTATAAACGTTGGTATGGTATTACCTTCTCCAAGGTACTCTCGACATCTGCTCCTTTTCCTCCAACAAAGACCCAGTTGTCTCTGAAGCCTAATGACTGGATAGCAGAGCTGCCAAGTTCTCTGATAAGCTTCCTTGCTTCTTCGTTCAATCTGTCAATCAATTACTAAAAGCATTCAGTATTTTTCCTCACTACCATCATTTATATGAGCATGCAGAGCGCTTCAATTAATTAAATGATTTTGGTGCACACTCCAAAGATCCCAAAGCATTATCATATAGTATCCTGGATGCCCATATTGGTCAAATTCTGCCATGAAAGTTGGTTTAATGTTAAAATGAAATGTGACTCACTTTGTAGCTGGGTCGTCGTAGGTGGCAATCAACACAATGGATCCATTCTCAATGGACTCCAGAAACTCCACCAGGGGTTCAATATCTGCAAGACAGGGATAACATGTCAGCTTTTCAACAAGATCAGTGGTTTTCTTCTTTATTGAGGAGTGGAAATTAGAATTATGTACACTCAAATTGAACAAAATCTATGTATTATTTTAAGAAAAATGGTACTTTAGTTTTCAATGTGCTGGATATGGTTGACCAACCCATACAGGAATGATTGTATCTGGTTGGTTAATATCTCAACATTTATAACAAGGTACAGAAATCGATCATAGAAAGGGTGGAGATGCATTTAACTAATGTTGCTAAGCAGGAAATACAGTGCCTAGTGAAAATCTACACACCCCTTGCAATCTTCACATTTTGCTGCCTTAAATAATAAAGTTTCAGATGATAGACAATGTTCTAAATACATTTTTAAATATTAAGTCTTTATTGCATGCCTTCACACCTCACAGTTAATACTTGGTGGAAGCATCGTTGGAAGCCATTACAGTTTACTCATTTTGAATAACTGCACATTTTTTGCCAAAACCCTGGTTGCCTCTGACGGGAGTCTGACACTTGGCCGCAAGTGGATCTTCCAGCAAAACAATCCAAAGCATGAATCAAAATCCACAAAGAAATGGTTAATTGACCACAAATCAACATCTTGCAATGGCCATCTCAGTCTCCGGACTTGAACCCCATTGAAAACCTGTGGTTTGAATCAAAAGGGGACAGTCCAAAAACGTCGACAAAGGATATCAAGGATCTGGGAATATTCTGTATGGAGGAAGGGTCTAAAATCCATCCCAATGTGTTCTCAAAACATTTTGGAAAAAATCTGTCATTATTCTCACAAGGGGAGAGTGCTGGAGTACTGAAAACAGGGTTGCCAATAATGTTGATCCCATTTTATTTTTTTTGATTACTGTTTAAAACAAAAAAAAATATCTGATTAATTGTATTAGTATAAAATATAATTTTCCAATTTTATTTAGCATAGAATATATCTCAGTATTTGTATTATATATTTTTTACTCATCTTCATCAAGGGTGCCAATAATTATGGAACTCTGTATATCCATTGTTTTTGTCAGAATTGCCCAAGCTCAGTAAATTTGGTTGGGAATCATTGATGGACAGCAATACACTGAGTATACAAAACTTACTCTTTCCATGACACTGACCAGATGAATGCTATAATCCCTTACTGTTGTCACTTGTTAAATCCACTTAAATCTGTGTATTTGAAGGGGAGGTGACAGGTTAAAGGATTTTTAAGCCTCAAGATAATTGAGACATGGATTGTGTATGTGTTCCTTTCAGAGGGTGAACGGGCAAGTGCCTTTGAACGGGGTATGGTAGTCGGTGCCAGGCGCACCAGTTTTTGTCAAGAATTGCAACGCTGTTGGGCTTTTCCACACAACAGTTTCCCATGTGTATCAAGAATGGTCCTCCACCCAAAGGTCATCCAGCCAACTTGACAATTGTGGGAAGCATTGGAGTCAACATGGGCCAGCATCCCTGTGGAATGCTTTCAACCCTGAGACTAAACACCTTCCTCTGCCACTGGATCCTGGACTTCCTGATGGGCCGCCCCCAGGTGGTAAGGGTAAACAACAACACATCTGCCATGCTGATCCTCAACACTGGGGGCCCTCATGGGTGCGTGCTCAGTCCCCTCCTGTACTCCCTGTTCACCCATGACTGTGTGGCCACGCACGACTACAACATCATCATCATTAAGTTAGCCGACCACAACGGCGGTAGGCCTGATCACCGACAATGATGAGACAGCTTACAGGGAGGTCAGAGACCTGGCAGTGTGGTACCAGGACAATAACAAGATCGTGAAGAGATCGTGAAGCTTCCTGCCATCCAGGACCTCTATATTAGGCGGTGTCAGAAGAAAGCCCTACAAATTGTAAAAGACTCCAGACACTCTAGCCATAGACTGTTCTCTTTGCTACCACACAGCAAGTGGTACCGGAGTGCCAAGTCTACGTCCAAAAGGCTTCTTAAACAGCTTCTACCCCTAAGCCATTAGACTGCTAAAAGGTTAATCAAATGGCTATCCAAACTATTTGCATTGGCACCCTTTTTTTACGCTGCTGCTACTCGCTGTTTATCTATGCATAGTCACTTTACCCCTACCTACATGTACAGTTGCAAGAAAAAGTATCTGAACCCTTTGGAATTACCCAGATTTCTGAATGAGTTGGTCATCAAATTTGATCTGATCTTCTCCTAAGTCACAACAATAGACAAACACAGTCTGCTTAAACTAATAACACGTTTTCATGCCTTTATTGAACACACTGTGTAAACATTGAGTACAGGGTGGAAAAAGTGTGTGAACCGGTTAATAACTGGTTGACCCTCTTTTGGCAGCAGTAACCTCAACCAAACGTTTTCTGTAGTTGCGGATCAAACCTGCACAATAGTCAGGAGGAATTTTGGACCATTCCTCTTTACAAAACTATTTCAGTTCAGCAATATTCTTGGGATGTCTGGTGTCAATCGGGTTGAGGTCAGGACTGATTGGGCTACTCCAGAAGGCATATTTTCTTCTGTTGAAGCCATCCGGTTGTTGATTTACCTCTGTTCTTAGGGTCGTTGTGTTGTTGCATCACCCAACTTCTGTTGAGCTTCAATTGGCGGACAGATAGCCTTACATTCTCCTGCAAAATGTCTTGATAAACTTGGGAATTCATTTTTCCGTCGATGATAGCAAGCTGTACAGTACCTGAAGCAGCAAAGCAGCCCCAAACCATGATGCTCTCTCTACCATACTTTGCAGTTGGGATGAGGTTTTGATGTTGGTGTGCTGTGCCTTTTTTTCTCCACACATAGTGATGTGTGTTCCTTCCAAACAACTCAACTTTAGTTTAATCTGTCCACAGAATATTTTTCCAGTAGCGCTGTGGAACATCCAGGTGGTCTTTTGCGAACTTCAGACGTGCAGCAATGTTGTTTTTTTTAACAGCCGTGGCTTCTCCATAGTGTCCTCCCATGAACACCATTCTTGTTTGGTGTTCTACGTATCGTAGAATCATCAACAGAGATGTTAACATGTTCCAGAGATTTCTCTAAGTATTGAGCTGACGCTCTAGGATTCTTTTATCCTCATTGAGCATTCTGCGCTGTGATCTTGCAGTCATCTTTGCAGGATGGCAACTGCTAGGGAGAGTAGCAACAGTGCTTAACTTTCTCCATTTATAGACAATTTTTCTTACCGTGGACTGCTGAACATCAAAGCTTTAAGAGATATTTTGTAAGTATTCCCAGCTTTATGCAAGTCAACAATTCTTAAGTCTTCTGAGATCTCTTTTGTTCGAGGTATGGTTCACGTCAAGCAATGTTTCTTTTGAATAGCAGACTTATATTTTGTGAGTGTTTTTTATAGAGCAGGGCAGCTCTAAGCAACATCTACAATCTCGTCTCATTGATTGGACTCCAGGTTAGCTGACTCCAATTCACTTTGAGGTCATTAGCCAAGGGGTTCACATACTTTTCCCAACCTACACTGGGAACGTTTAAAATATATTACATTTAGACAAGAAATACACCATTTGCGTGTTATTTGTTTAAGCACACTGTCTATTGTTGTGAATTAGATGAATATCAGCTCAAAAGTTAAGACCAATTTATGCAGAAATCCAGGTAATCCCAAAGGGTTAACATACTTTGTCTTGCCACTGTACATATTACCCCAACTGACCTGTACCACCACACATTAACTCTGTAACGGTATACATTACATTTACATTTAAGTCATTTAGCAGACGCTCTTATCCAGAGCGACTTACAAATTGGTGCATTCACCTTATGACATCCAGTGGAACAGTCACTTTACAATAGTGCATCTAAATCTTAAAGGGGGGGGGGTGAGAGGGATTACTTATCCTATCCTAGGTATTCCTTAAAGAGGTGGGGTTTCAGGTGTCTCCGGAAGGTGGTGATTGACTCCGCTGTCCTGGCGTCGTGAGGGAGTTTGTTCCACCATTGGGGGGGACAGAGCAGCGAACAGTTTTGACTGGGCTGAGCGGGAGCTGTACTTCCTCAGTGGTAGGGAGGCGAGCAGGCCAGAGGTGGATGAACGCAGTGCCCTTGTTTGGGTGTAGGGCCTGATCAGAGCCTGGAGGTACTGAGGTGCCGTTCCCCTCACAGCTCCGTAGGCAAGCACCATGGTCTTGTAGCGGATGCGAGCTTCAACTGGAAGCCAGTGGAGAGAACGGAGGAGCGGGGTGACGTGAGAGAACTTGGGAAGGTTGAACACCAGACGGGCTGCGGCGTTCTGGATGAGTTGAAGGGGTTTAATGGCACAGGCAGGGAGCCCAGCCAACAGCGAGTTGCAGTGATCCAGACGGGAGATGACAAGTGCCTGGATTAGGACCTGCGCCGCTTCCTGCGTGAGGCAGGGTCGTATTCTGCGGATGTTGTAGAGCATGAACCTACAGGAACGGGCCACCGCCTTGATGTTGGTTGAGAACGACAGGGTGTTGTCCAGGATCACGCCAAGGTTCTTGGCGCTCTGGGAGGAGGACACAATGGAGTTGTCAACCGTGATGGCGAGATCATGGAACGGGCAGTCCTTCCCCGGGAGGAAGAGCAGCTCCGTCTTGCCGAAGTTCAGCTTGAGGTGGTGATCCGTCATCCACACTGATATGTCTGCCAGACATGCAGAGATGCGATTCGCCACCTGGTCATCAGAAGGGGGAAAGGAGAAGATTAATTGTGTGTCGTCTGCATAGCAATGATAGGAGAGACCATGTGAGGTTATGACAGAGCCAAGTGACTTGGTGTATAGCGAGAATAGGAGAGGGCCAAGAACAGAGCCCTGGGGGACACCAGTGGTGAGAGCGCGTGGTGAGGAGACAGATTATACCCTGTAAATAGCCTCGTTAGTTATTTTGTGTACATTTTTTTACTTTAGTTTATTTAGCAAATATTCTGCATTGTTTGTTAAGGGCTTGTAAGTAAGCATTTCACGGTAAGGTCTACACCCGTTGCATTCGGAGCCTGTGACATTTGATTTGACACCTTGTAGAGTCCAGGCACCGATGACATTAGGCTGTTATGTGGTGGTGGGGGGTGCAGCTCAATATTAGGAAGGTGTTTGATATACTCTGTATGTCTCTGATTTTCACGCAAATTTAATTCAGGATAGACTGGACCACTCAACACCTCTTGGAAAGCCATTCTGGTATGTCTTCGGCAATAAAATGTGCTCAATTCTTGAGCTTTGCTCCTTTCAAATGTATTTAATCCTAACCAACTCCTCAGTCCCTGCCGGTGACAAGAATACCCATAACATAATGCTGCCACCACAATACTTGAAAATAAATAGTGATTCACTGTGTGTTGTACTGGATTTGACCCAAACCTTCAGTTTATTCCAAAAAGTATATTTCTTTGCTGTATTGTCTTGAATATTACTTAACTGCCTTTTTGCGAACAGAATCAATGATTTAGAGTGGAGTTTAACACGGGCTTCCTTTTCCCCCCATACAGGTCAGTAATGTGTAGTGAATGCAATGTTGATACTCTGTACGTTCAAGTATTGTGGTGGCATGTTATGGGCATAACACTGGGATATAATTGTACTTTTATATATAATTTATTTCACTTTGAAATGTGGAGTATGTTGTGTAGATTGGTAATAAAAGTCCTCAATTTAAAACATTTTGATTTGCAAAATGTGAAAACTGCAATGTGGTGTGTAGATGGTCACTAGGCAATGTACATGCTCCTCTGGACAATTTTTTTTATAGGGGCTGTAAACCATCTTACCACCATCATACATGTTAAAAAATGCGGTCTTCATACCCTCCCCCGTCTTCCCTATGTGAAAAAGAGACTAATTAGGTATTTAAAATCAGATTAACACTGAATACAAGATGTAAAATTATAAAACTGTTAATACTATGTGTATATAACCTTTTGACTTACCGTTCACAACAGCAATGTTAATTCCATACCCAACATTTTCTTCCACATAACCCATAACCCTGAAGAGAACATAGAACAGAGTCTCACAACCTGACAACCCCCCCCCCCCCCCCCAACAGTGAACAATAATAGGGCACTCTACATCAAGATATCGCTCTCACACACACACACACACACACACACACACACACACACACACACACACACACACACACACACACACACACACACACGTTCCCCAGCAAAAAAACAAAAAATTGCTCAAACAGAATAGGGCACTAACAAAGATTTACTGACCAACAACCAAAACAGGTGGGGTTTTAGGAGGGGTTCTGAAAGACTCATGGTGGTGTCCATTAAAGGTTGACTAGCAACAACAGGAACCTAAGACACCCACCATGAGCGCTGACTGAATTTGCCCAAGAAAAAGCAAACGAAAGTAAAACACACACCAAATGTAAAGACAGGAAGCAAAACAAAAGTGTGACGCAAAACCAGATGAAGGCTTGTTGGTCTACAAATAAAAATAGGGCGCACCAACTAAAAGGTGTTAACCCTTCGGATCTATCAAGACAACTGGAACAGTGGGCCAGCCACTCTTAAATAGCATCTGGGCAAGCTCAGGTGAAACACCTTCCCACTAACGACATTGCAACCAGCACAGGTGTAACACATACTGACTAACAAGGTCACAGTGAGCCCTACGTGCTAAAAGTCCAACCCCAAAACATAAATGGAAAAAACCTGTAACAACACACACACAAGGATATGTTCCTTACATTTTGTCCTCCATGCAGATTTTGGGTCCAACCACATTAGCAGCTCCACTTGCGATTAAAAAGCTGAAGTCCCCCTCTGGACAGGGCTTTGGGATGCCACACGGTCTTTGTCTGGAGGCTGCGCAAGTATTCAGGAGGAGAAACACACACAATCACACATATTAATGGTCCCCATACAATTCATTTGATGGGATAGACTAAATATTTGGCCTTGCCAGCTATAACTTTGTTTTGTTTGAATGTTGAATATGTGGATGCTAGTAGCCCAAACATGTTGCACAGGTGGAAATACACATCCTTCTGATACCCTCCCCCGTCTTCCCTATGTGAAAAAGAGACTGATCAGGCCCTACACCCAAACAAGGGCACTGCGTTCATCCACCTCTGGCCTGCTCGCCTCCCTACCACTGAGGAAGTACAGCTCCCGCTCAGCCCAGTCAAAACTGTTCGCTGCCCTGGCCCCCCAATGGTGGAACAAACTCCCTCTCGACGCCAGGACAGCGGAGTCAATCACCACCTTCCGGAGACACCTGAAACCCCACCTCTTTAAGGAATACCTAGGATAGGATAAGTAATCCCTCTCACCCCCCCTTAAGTTTTAGATGCACTATTGTAAAGTGACTGTTCCACTGGATGTCATAAGGTGAATGCACCAATTTGTAAGTCGCTCTGGATAAGAGCGTCTGCTAAATGACTTAAATGTAAATGTACTCACTGGTCACTTTGGGTACATTAGGCACCTGTAGCCACTCTGGACCAGGAAACTCAGGATACCAGGAGAGGGTGTGGCCTAGAGTAATAGGGGGAAGGAGCAGCGTGTATCATTATGAATGGGAACTATTGTAGCAGGTACTTACTCTTCAAGAAAATATTAACACTTTTCCTGATAAATTCATTAGTAGCTAGGCTAGATGACAAACTTTTATTCAAATGTTATGCCGGTTTTTATTAACAGCATGTAATTAATAGTCGTTATCAAATGAATGTGTCCTTGTGTGACAAACGTTGTCATCGAGACTTACTTTGAGACCGCATTATGAGGAAAACGGCAAAGAAAATGATTCCAAGCACTGCTATGATTGGAAGAAGGCCTGCAAGATAAATAATAGGGATATCGTACTTATATGGGATAATCATCAAGTCACTTATGTATTGTGGACAACCATAGACAGCTGTCAATGACTGCATGACTACAACTGTAACATTTACAACCAAAGGGCTGATTTCACTCATGTTCAATCCAATTTCCTATTGACATACAGTAAATGCATGAAATATGAGAAAGTCAGTACTCGCATGGATCACAAGCTAGGATCTGAGCCCTACACTAAACACTAAAGTATATTTCTACACTCACCCTACAGTAGGAAAGGGTTAATAACACCGGACTGGCCTGAGCCAGAGATAAAGAGAAGACTGCTCTACAAGTAAAACCACATTGTTGGTTGGTAGTCTTCGCCCCTCTATGGGAAAAAATATTTTGTTTATAATCTTGTTTATTAATCTGTTCATAAAATAAGTTATTCTGTAGTACTCTATAGACACTATTCAAACATATATTGAGCAGTAATACATAAAACATGCTTAAAAAAAACCTGGCTTTGCAACTTACTTCTGGGGCCCTGTGTTTTATGCACCATTTGTCCTACAAGAGATTACCTTGTCATTGTTCTTAAAGCAAATACTGTATTGACAGGTTGACATACAGATTTCTCAGTAAACATAAAACATTGCCATTTTATGGGAAAATATGACTTACCTATGCGTACAGTGAGCATGATATCTGATTACTCTCTCTCCTGTTGCCTGTATGAGAAGCCCCTTATGAAAAACACAAAAGAGCAAATGCAGCTGGTTGCTAGTCAGGTTGATCCAGTTAAGTTAAAAGCTAAGTTTCTTTCTTCACCAGATTCTTTCACTGAATCATCCCTCCCTTTTCTCCACCCCCCTCTCAAAACAATATACAACTGCAGTACTATGCACAGGCATTGCCTGTCAAAAACACATTGTGCATTATGTTTCAACAAGGTCTATGCAAGAGGCAATGAATCTCCTGGGTAATATGGAACCTTTCCACCCGGAAACACTCTGCTCACTGCACTGGAGGCTGCAGCCACGATGACACTTCAAGCTGGACAGTTGGTGGAACTGCATGACCTCCAGGTCCGTGAAGAAAGAAGGACTTGTCCCAGCACTTGGCACACTGTCCCAGCCAGTGGAGCGGGTTAGACAAGGACTTTATAAAGTCCACCTGGAGATTCACCTAGCAAAGCTTCTTCAGCTGGCTACAAAGGGCATCTGGACACAAACATATTTAATTCCATGCACACAAACATATTTAATTCCATGCATTACTATGTTGAGTTATATCAAGGTCAAATAAAATAGCTGTTACGTTCAAACCTAACCATCCATTGATTTTAGCCCCTAGTCCTCTACATTTGTACAGATACGATAACAAGAAAATCATGACCAGAGTATGATGCTTTTTATTGTAGGCTATACACAATTGTTGAGCGGGTACTATTTCCTCAAAAAATATATTCCACCACATTTCTTACTTGAGCTTTGGTCATACTGTGATTTGATTTCTCAAACAATATTTCACTTCCATACTTTTTTGGCAGTAATTTATAGGATATTCATTGTCTGAAAATGGAATCAGCTTTCACATGAGAGAAAAGTAGTCAGTACATAAAAAGTTAACACTTCCATAACAAATTAAGTTCTCTCACTTATAGTGCTAATTTTGTCTTATATCAAAATATAATTGCAACCGAGACTGAAAAGACAGGATGAGGCCATTGAGATAATGAGTCACACCACAAACACTTTAAGGGTTACATGACATCATTAGACTGTTCTGTCAAAAGAAAGAGAAATTCTCAAATGACATTTAAAACATGTCCACCATTTTACAGATTGAAGTCTCTGTCACTGGTTAGTTTAATAAACCATTACATTTAGATGTTTTGAATGTATCAATCACAAATCAAAGACAGCGCGTTCTCTTGTGAGTGTAAAACATTTATTCATCTCGAGCCAATAAGGTGAAAACATGCTGAAAAGACTTGAAGGCTCTTGAACAGTCCTTGGCTTCCAAGGCAGTTAATACCATAGGTCTACATCCCCATCCCACAGTGGTTGACGTGTCCAGTGTGCACCCCTGTAGCACTGTGCATCATCACTGCTGCCCTCTGGCTCTCAAAGGCCTCTCTCTCTCTACCAAGTGCCGCCATGTCCTGTTCCAACAGCATCCTGTCTCTTGCCAAGTTGGCTCTCTCGCTCTCCAGCCACTGCCGCTCTCTGTCTACCGCCGCTCTATCCCCCTCTATCGCTGCCCTCTCCATCTCCACCATCTCCCACCCTCTCTCCAGTGTCACTGACTTCTGAGCAGCAGTGCCCCCTGCTGGCCCCCTACCCAACCTCTCCTCTCTCAGTGCACTCTCACACTCTGCTGTGGCCCGGTGACACTCCTCTATGGTGGGGTGCACATAAATCTCTTGTTGGTACTCCAGTGTGATGTCACCCTTTTCCAGCAACGGGCATCCTCTATTTCGAGAGGACTGTGAAGGGGAAGGCTCGGGGTCATCACCCTCCGTTATAGGGGTCAAGACAGGTCCGCTGGCGGCGAGGCGGCCCTCCATGGCCTCATTCATGAGGTAGAACCATGGCCAGGAAGCAGCGTTGTCTGCTATGCTCTCCATGCCCACAGGTGGGTACTTCAGGTCCTGTTCAGGGAACAAGAGGGGACAAGTGTGACCACAGTGTAGAATACAAACAACAGAGCAGACTTCAGCTGGGTGAAAGTGTAGCAATGCATGGACATTTTTAAGGACAATATAAACATTCTGATTTTGATCTATTTACACTTTGATTATTTCATGTTGCAGAAATTTGCCAGAAACGCTTGACAGTTTACCTTATATCTTCTTTTTAAGTTGTCCCACTTCTTAGCCACCTGGTAAGTTGACACCTTTCCCAGGAGAACCAACTCTTTTAAAATGGCCCTGCACACAAAAATAACCAATGTGATCAGTGTTGATTATGCATATCTGACTTTAGTGCTTCGTCATTGACATTTATTTTCATACTAAATCCTACTCACTTCCATGCAGCCTTGGCAGCATTTCGCCTCCCAGTGAAGAGAACCTCATTGGCCGCACGCAACTTAATCAGCCTCCTCGTATCCTGCTCTGTCACTGTCATCAAAACAAAATTAAAGTTACTATTCGTTTGCCAATATGTTTTTCTTGATTTTTGCCTACAGTGCCTTCATAAAGTAGTCATACCCCTTGACTTATTCCACATTTTGTTGATTTTTTTAATATATCTCACAATCATGAAAAATAGAAATCTCATTTAAATAAGTATTCACACCCCTTTACTCCAGATTGAGCTCAGGTGCATCCAATTTCCTTTTATCATCTTTGAGACGTCGCTACAAATTGATTGGAGTCCACCTTTTTATTTATTTTATCTTTATTTTACTAGGCAAGTCAGTTAAGAACAAATTCTTATTTTCAATGACGGCCTAGGAACAATGGGTTAACTGCCTGTTCAGGGGCAGAACGGGGATTTGAACTTGCAACCTTCCGATTACTAGTCCAACGCTCTAACCACTAGGCTACACTGCCGCCCCACCTGTGGCCAATTGAATTGTTTGGAGATAAATTAGAAAGAAAACACCTGTCTATATAAGGTCCCATTGTTGACAGTGCATGTCAGAGCAGAAACTATACCATGAAGTCCAAGGAACTGGCTGTAGAGCTCTGAAATAGAGTGGTGAGGAGGCATATATCTGGGGAAGGGTGTAAAACTATTTATAGAGTGTTGAAAGATTCCAACAGCACAGTGGTCTCCATCATTGGGAAATTGAACAAATGTGGATCTACTCTGCCTAGAGCTGGCCATTTAACCAAACTGAGCAACTAGGCAAGAAAGACCTTGGTCAGGGAGATGACCAAGACCCTAATGGCCACTCTGACAGAACTACAGAGTTCCTTGGCTAAGATGGGAGAACTGGCCAGAAGGACAACCATCTCTATAACACTTCACCAATCTGGACTTTATGGAAGAGTGTACCAGAATAAAGTCACTCCTGAGAAAAAGCCACATGGCAACCTGAAGATTGCAAAAAGGCATGTAAAAGACTCGGTGCATAAGGCAAAAGATTATATGATCTGATGAGACAATGTAACCATTTGGCCTGAATGCAAAGCACTATGTCTGGAGAAAACCAGGCACAGCTGGTCACCGGTCTGAACACCATCCAAATCATGACGCATGGTGGCAGTATCATGCTATGGGGGTACTTTTCAGCAGCAGGGACTAGGAAACTGGTAAGGATAGAGGGAACAATGAATGGAGCCAAATACAGGCAAATCCTTGACGAGAACCTGCTTCAGAGTGCAAATGACCTTGGAATGGAAATCTTTGCCTCAGTCTAACAGGACAATGACCCCAAGCATACAGCCAAAGCAACCCTGGAATGGCTTCAGAACAGAAATGTGAAAGCGCTTGAGTGGCCCAGCCAAAGTTCAGACTTGAATCCAATTGAAAATCTTTGAAAAGACTTAAAGTTTGCTGTTCTCCCACACTCCCCACCCAACTTGGTGGGTGAGAAAGCTTGAGAAAATCCTCAAATGCAGATATTTGACCTAGATAGTTTGTGTGTATTCATTGATATGTAGGCTACGTATAAACATTTTTTTGTATGTAGTTCTGTCTTTGAGCTGTTCTTGTCTATTGATGTTCTGTGTTATGTCATTATGTTTCATGTTTTGTGTGGACCCCAGGAGTAGCTGCTGGTTTTGCAACAGCTAATGGGGATCCTAATAAAATACCAAATACAAGTAAACCGTGCATTCGGAAAAGTATACAGACCCCTTGACTTTTTCCACATTTTGTTAGGTTACAGCCTTACTCAAATGTATTAAATTGTTTCCCCCCTCAATCTACACACAATACCCCACAATAAAAAAGCAAAAACAGGTTTTTAGAAATATTTGCAAATGTTTTAAATATAAAAAATGGAAATATCAGACCTTTTACTCAGTACTTTGTTGAAGCACCTTTGGCAGTGATTACAGCCTCGAGTCTTCTTGAGTATGACACTACAAGCTTGGCACACCTGTATTTGGGGAATTTCTCCCATTCTTCTCTGCAGATCCTCTCAAGCTTTGTCAGGTTGGATGGGGAGCGTCGGAGCACAGCTTTTTTCAGGTCTCTCCAGAGATCAGGTTCAATTCCGGGCTCTGGCTGGGCCACTCAAGGACATTCAGAGACTTGTCCTGAAGCCACTCCTGCGTTGTTTTGGCTGTGTGCTTAGGGTTGTTGTACTGTTGGAAAGTGTACGTTCACCCAGTCTGAGGTCCTGAGTGACTTGAAGCAGGTTTTCATCAAGGATCTCTCTGTACTTTGCTCTGTTAATCTTTTCCTCGATTCTGAATAGTATCCCAGTCCCTGCCGCTGAAAAACATCCCCACAGCATGATGCAGCCACCACCATGCTTCACCATAGGGATGGTGCCAGGTTTCCTTCAGACATGACACTTGGCATTCAGGCCAAAGAGTTCAATATTGGTTTCATCAGAACAGAGAATCTTGTTTCTCATGGTCTGAGAGTCTTTAGGTGCCTTTTGGCAAATTCCAAGTGGGCTGTCATGTGCCTTTTACCAAGGAGTGGATTCTCTGGACACTTTATCATAAAGGCATGATTGGTTGAGTGCTGCAGAGATGGTTGTCCTTCTGGAAGGTTCTCCCATCTCCACAGAGGAACTCTGGAGCTCTGTCAGAGTGACCATCGGGTTCTTGGTCACCTCCCTGACAAAGGCCCTTCTCCCCCAATAGCTCAGTTTGGCCAGGCGGCCACCTCTAGGAAGTGTCTTGGTGGTTCCAAAATTCTTCTATTTAAGAATGATGTGTTCTTCGGGACCTTCACAGCTGCAGCCATTCTTTTGGTACCCTTCCCCAGATCTGTGCCTCAGCACAATCCTGTCTCGGATCCTGTCTCGGATTGGTTTTTGCTGAAATGCACTGTCAACTGTGGGACCTTATATAGACAGGTGTGTGCCTTTCCAAATCATGTCCAATCAATTGAGTTTACCACAGGTGGACTCCAATCAAGTTGTTGAAACTTCTCAAGGGTGATCAATGGAAACAGGATGCACCTGAGCTCAATTGAGTCTAATAGCAAAAGGTCTGAATATTTATGTAAATAAGGTATGTTAAAAAATGTGTTTTTTATACATTTGCAAAAATGTCTAAACCGGTTTTCATTATTTGGTATTTTGTGTAGATTGATGAGGAAAACATTTAAATGTAATACATTACAGCCTTATTCTAAAATGTAACAAAACATGGAAAAAGTAGAGGGGTCTGAATACACTGTACAAGACAATTCATGCTGTAATCTCGGCCAAAAGGTGCTTCAACAAAGTATTCAGGGGTGTGAATTCTTAAATTAGATCTGTATTTTATTTTTAATACTTTTGCAAAAGTTTCTAAACATATTTTCACTCTTCATTATAGGGTATTGTGTGTAGGTGGGTGATAAAAAAAAATATGAATCAATATTGAATTCAGAATGTAACTACAAAATGTGGAATAAGTCAAGGAGTAATACTTTGAGGGCACTGTATATGGTTCATATTAAGGCTGACCGCATTTTGTCAACTGGTTGATTGTCTGGTCGATAGGCTCTTGGTCAGCCCAGAATTGTTTAGTTGAGCAGTCGCAAATATATAGATTTTTTCATGGCACACTTGACATGTCTGATTCTCGCCGGTCTCACTGGACTAAATCCATTGAGGAAGCCGCGGGGATGCCACTATCCAAGGAAAAGGGGAGTGTGGCTAAGATGCACAAACCACGTCTTTCCCGCCATTTCATGCACATTTATTGTTTCATAACTTCCTTGTGTGAATTGTTTGCCCTTTTGATTGTTAGTCTATCAATTCCCCATTACATATACAGTGGGGCAAAAAATGATTTAGTCAGCCACCAATTGTGCAAGTTCTCCCACTTAAAAAGATGAGATGAAATAGATCATAGATAGATGACATAGATGAAAATGACAGGCCTCTCATCTTTTTAAGTGGGAGAACATGCACAATTGGTGGCTGACTAAATACTTTTTTGCCCCACTGTAATCACCAGTAGTAACCTACATTTACTTTAATTCACATAATTTCTAATCTACAATATTTGTTTGGTTACTGTAATTTCTGTTAATGCATTCAATATTATTATTACAGTCGCGAAGCGCTCTCATGGTCGGAGTGGAAACGTTGTTTGTAGAGCTCACAACCTATGCTACACTTGTGAGAAAAAGTTTTGGTTTATTTCTTAACATTTACAAATTGTACATTTTTTTCTCCATTGTCTTTTGTTTGTTGAACTCCTGTCAATGTTGAGTAAGGATGTGCACCTGATTACGCATATAGAAGTAGGCCTAGGCTACTTGACTTATAAATGTACCTATTTGAGGATATTGGATAGTATTTCTGATTGTCTTAACTCACTACCACTATTGAGCTGTGGAGCTTCTCAAATAAAAAATGTCTTCAACTCAAACAGCGAGTAAACAAAGTCTCTTTTTAGATTCCATTGAGAATGACAATAGTTCCTCAATGTATTTGACAAATATTTCCAGCTCTCTCCCTTTTGATAACCCGCCTGTCCAACATCACTACTCTGGACGGCTCTGACTTAGAATACGTGGACAACTACAAATACTTAGGTGTCTGGTTAGACTGTAAACTCTCCTTCCAGAACCATATCAAACATCTCCAATCCAAAGTTAAATCTAGAATTGGCTTCCTATTTCGCAACAAAGCATCCTTCACTCATGCTGCCAAACATACCCTTGTAAAACTGACCATCCTACCAATCCTCGACTTTGGCGATGTCATTTACAAAATAGCCTCAAATACCCTACTCAACAAATTGGATGCAGTCTATCACAGTGCAATCCGTTTTGTCACCAAAGCCCCATATACTACCCACCATTGCGACCTGTATGCTCTCGTTGGCTGGCCCTCGCTTCATACTCGTTGCCAAACCCACTGGCTCCATGTCATCTACAAGACCCTGCTAGGTAAAGTCCCCCCTTATCTCAGCTCGCTGGTCACCATAGCATCTCCCACCTGGACACGCTCCAGCAGGTATATCTATCTAGTCACCCCCAAAACCAATTCTTTCTTTGGCCACCTCTCCTTCCAGTTCTCTGCTGCCAATGACTGGAACGAACTACAAAAATCTCTGAAACTGGAAACACTTATCTCCCTCACTAGCTTTAAGCACCAACTGTCAGAGCAGCTCACAGATTACTGCACCTGTACATAGCCCACCTATAATTTAGCCCAATCAACTACCTCTTTCCCAACTGTATTTAATTTATTTATTTATTTTGCTCCGTTGCACCCCATTATTTTTATTTCTACTTTGCACATTCTTCCATTGCAAAACTACCATTCAAGTGTTTTAGTTGCTATATTGTATTTACTTTGCCACCATGGCCTTTTTTGCCTTTACCTCCCTTCTCACCTCATTTGCTCACATTGTATATAGACTTGTTTATACTGTATTATTGAGTGTATGTTTGTTTTACTCCACGTGTAACTCTGTGTCGTTGTATCTGTCGAACTGCTTTGCTTTATCATGGCCAGGTCGCAATTGTAAATGAGAACTTGTTCTCAACTTGACTACCTGGTTAAATAAAGATGAAATAAAAAATAAATAAAATAACCACTCGGCCTGAAAGGGAAAAATGTAATGCTCTGATCCAGTGTAAACTTCAAAATAATTGATTATTTATTATCCCTTGCACAAATAGTCTACAGCGGTGTTTGTCCTAAGATCACTAGTGTGGGAAACTGAGGGCCCAGTATTTTCTATACAATGTTGAAAATTTGCTAGCATGGGCACTGGGCCGGACACAGTTGATACATGTTTCAAGTTCTTTGCAGACAGACATGCATAGCCAATGTGATTTATAGTATATTTATCAGGATATTTTCTACCTTCAGGCTACCATGTTTTTATTTGTTTGTTAGATAGAATTTAGATAAACCACATTAAAATGATTTTGAGATATAAAAGACAATACATTAAATGAAACTGTTCCACAAAAATGTGCAAATGAAAATCATAACTGGCACACAGATCGATAGAAATGGTAAGATAAATTGTCACTCCAAATGGAAAAAGGTTGCCGACCCCTGGTGTAGCCCATTACCGGCAACTTCAGGAGTGTAACGGCAAGGCAGAATCTTTGAAGGCGAGCAGCAGCAAGAGGAGGGTACGGAACAGTTATTTTTCCCCCTTCTGGTTAGGCTATCTTGATCTCTGGCTCCCTTGAGTCATTTGTGTGACTTAATTATTTAATAAAACAGCAAGCTTAAAGCATCAGACAAGCTCAGTACATATAGTTGATTTTATTAAAACACATAGGGTGTGTCTATATACGGAAAAGTACATGTTTTTAAATTTCGACCAATCGATTGCTCAAAAGAAAAGACTACTCTCGTTCGACCAAGATTTATTTTAGTCGGGGACAGCCCTAGTCCATATACACCTGAACACATTAATCCATTTTTAACTCATGAAATTTGACTTTTAAAAGTATATTTTATCCTCCTTGAAAAGAACATTCGGAGACATGAAGAATGAAGGAATGACACTGACTTTTATAGGAGAATTCCACAGGTGTGGGGCACTCCTCTCCACTGGCGTCTAAGAACGTAACCGTTCCATCCACCTCTGTCCCCTCTGGTCTCATTCCCTCTTCCAGATCAGAAATCTCACTCCTTTCTGGCATTGGACACGGGTCTCTCTCTGTAGGCATCGGCGAGGATACAAACAAGTAGTCTTCTTCGTTCATCCATATGGGAGTTATTTTGGGGGCTCTCGCGGCCAGTCGGCCCTCGAAGGCATCATTCATGAGTTGGAACCAAGGCCAGGAGGCAGGGGTGCTCTGGTTCTCCATGCCACGCGGTGGATACTTCAAGTCCTAAGGGATAAGAGAAGATATAAACTTATTAGGAGATATCACTTAGTGTGACCTATCCATCTTCTGGTCCCACATATGAGCATCCATGTACATATACACTGACTGTACAAAACATTAGGGACACCTCTTTCCATGAGACTGACAAGAGGAACCCAGGTGAAAGCTATGATCCCTTATTGATGTCACCTGTTAAATTCACTTCGAACAGTGTAGAAGAAGGGGAGGAGACAGGTTAAATAATTGTTTTTAAACATTGAGACATGGATCATGTATGTGTGCCATTCAAAGGGTGAATGCGCAAGACAAAAGTGCCTTTGAACGGGGTATGGTAGTAGGTGTCAAGGCACACTGGTTTGAGTGTGTCAAGATCTGCAACGCCACCGGGTTTTTCACGATCAACAGTTTCCCGTATGGATCAAGAATGGTCCACCACCTGTCGCAGCTGGCCGCGACCGTGGGGCCCATGGGGCGGAGCACAATTGTCCCAGCATTGCCTGGGTTAGGGGAGGGTTTGGCCGGCAGGGATGTCCTGTGACGGGCTGGGTGCAGTGCACGCGCCAGGTGACTGTGTCAGCGGTGTTTCCCCCGACACATTGGTGCGGCTGGCTTCCGGGTTAAGTTGGCATTGTGTCAAGAAGCAGTGCGGCTTGGTTGGGTTGTGTTTCGGAGGACGCACAGCTCTTGACCTTCACCTCTCCAGAGTCCGTACGGGAGTTGCAGCGATGAGACAAGACTAACTACCAATTGGATACCACAAAGTTGGGGAGAAAAAGGGAGTAAAGAAATAAATATATATAAAAAGAATGGTCTACCACCAAAAGGACATCCAGACAACTTGACACAACTATGGGAAGCATTGGAGTCAACATGGGCCAGCATCCCTGTGGAACACTTGACACCTTGTAGAGTCCATGCCCTGATGAATTGGGGCCGTACTGAGGCCAAAAGGGGTGAAACTCAATATTAGGAAAAGTGTTAATGTTTTGTACACTCAGTGTACATGTGCAAGCAACTACACACACAGCCCCTGAAACAGGGTGAGAGATCATGGACAAAATATACATGGACACACACTAGTTACAATACCTTGAATTTTGTCTTCAGGTTGTCCCACTTTTTGGCAACCTGGTCAGCAGACAACTTTCCTGTGAGGCCCATCTCTTTTACTATAGCCCTACAGAGAAATAATGGAAGTATAAAATAAACTGAGTACATTGACTGGAAATACCACATTTTTATTTAGCCAAATAGTTTCTTCCAACACAAGCTAACTCACCTCCAGGCAGGCTTGGCCGTATTTCTCTTCCCTGTGAAAAGAGCCTCATTGGAAGCACGTAGCTCTATCAATCTCTTGGTGTCCTCCTCAGTCACTGTAAATCAAGCAAATATAACAACTAGCGTTATTCTTCACAAATAATTGTTATCGAAGTAACTTGTTGCTAGTTAGCTTATTGCCAATAACTCAAACATGCACTTTATAAACTGTCTGGGTCGACCAATACCATTCCAAGAAAGTGGAAAATCATATTGATTTATATTTTGAGCAAATAGTCCCTTTGAAAGGCAAAACATCATCACTTACGCTTATATGAGAATTCTGTGGCCGTGTTATACTCCCCTATGGTGGCCCCTTGGAAGACTGCTGCTCCATTCCTCTCCTCCGTTTCCACCAGCTCATCCATCTCAGACTCTGTCAAGAACTCAGACATCCCCCCCTTCCCTGGCGTCCGACGAGCCCTCTTCCTTGGTAGTGGAGAGGGCTCAAACTCCTCATCACCCTCCTCTACTACTGGCGTCAGGATGGGGGCGCAGCTGGCGAATCGTCCCTCCATGGCATCATTCATGCGGTAGAACCAGGGCCAGGAATTTGGGTTGCTCTCCATGCTGCGGGCTGGACATTTCAACTCCTGCACCAAAAGAGGAATACAGTGTCTGGGTTCAGTGGACAAAGCAGTGTGGAGTGGAATTGAGAAGAGATGTGTGCAGGAGGTGATGAGAGAGCGATACATTGTGGATCAAGAATAACTTCAAGAAACTTTGGGAATGTTTCTTATACACTACACAAAAAAAATTCAAGAATGAAAATGAAACACACAAATACGCTGGTTGAGTACTGCCGTCACTATCACATTACCTTATATCGCCTCTTGAGGTTATCCCACTTTTTGGCAAGCTGGTCAGTAGTCAGCTTTCCCTGAAGGCCCAACTCATTCAAAATAGCTCTGCAGGAAAACATGGAGACAACACAACGGCACCTAATATCACACATTCACAAAATGCTTGAAGACACGGCTAAAGGTCAATCAGATATGTGAACATGGTCCCTTGCTGTGTGTTGCAGCTTTCCATGTTGTCTGTAGCTTATGAGGTGTGGAAACACTTTGTTGCTTTTTTAAACTTTGTATTGCTGCTTTTTGTTCTATGTTGCTGTTTGTATGCTACGTCTTGCTTGTCCTATGTTGCTCTGTCTGTATGCTATGTCTTGCTTGTCCTATGTTGCTCTGTCTGTATGCTATGTCTTGCTTGTCCTATGTTGCTCTGTCTGTATGCTATGTCTTGCTTGTCCTATGTTGCTCTGTCTGTATGCTATGTCTTGCTTGTCCTATGTTGCTATTGTCTATATTGTAATTGTTTTTAATAACCTGCTCAGGGACTGCGGTTGAAAATTAGCCGGCCGGCTAAAACCGGCACTTTTACTGAAATGTTGATTAATGTGCACTGTCCCTGTAAAAATAAAATAAACTCAAACACAGGAGGTTGGTGGCACCTTAATTGGGGAGGACGGGCTCATAGTAATGGCTGGAACGAAATCAATGGAATGGTAATCGAACTCATCAAACACATGGTTTCCATGTGTTTGATACCATTCCATTTACTCCATTCCAGCCCTTATTATGAGCCGTCCTCCACTCAGCAGCCTCCTCTCAGAGACAAACTAAAATGCCGAAGACAACAATTTGCAAACTAATTCTCATTTAGAGCAGTTAACAAAATCTGAAATTATCAAATAGGTATAAGCAAAATACTAATAGCTCCAAGTCGATTTATCACCATATTGTTTACACCTATCCAGTCCTTTTAGACATACATAAGTGCAAAGGAGCTGGAGGTGGATTTGGGACAGATAATCACAGGATGTGCTGGGCCAAAACATGGTCTGTATATGTCCTTTCCAAACATACTCACCTCCAGGCAGGCTTGGCAGTATGTTTTCTGCCTGTGAAGAGAGCCTCATTCACGGCACGCAGCTTTATCATTCTCTCCGTCTCCTGCTCTGTCACTGATAAGCAGAAACCAATGTCAGTAATATGAATCAGGTACATCAGATTTATTTGATACATGGTAATGTATGCTCAAACACAATTTTTTGCAGCAAGCTTGCTAACAACCAATAACTACAATTAAATTCTTATTCTTGAATTTTAACCTTTATTTAACTAGGCAAGTCGGTTAAGAACAAATTCTTATTTACAATGACGGCACACACCAGCCAAACCCGGACGATGCTGGGCCAATTGCGTGCCGCCATATGAGATTCCTAATCAAGGCCCGGTTGTGTTACAGCCTGGATTTGAACCAGGGTGTGTGTTGGGATGCCTCAAGCACTGAGATGCAGTGCCATAGACCACTGCTCCACTAGGGAACCTTGAAGACCAGAGTCTAGACCAGGGTTCTCCAACCCTTTCCTGGAGAGCTACTGTCCTGTAGGTTTTTGCTCCAATCCATCCTAATCTACGGCACCTGATTCTAATAATTTGTTGAACTGAATCAGGTTAGTTACAACTGGGGTTGGACTGAAAACCTACAGGATGGTAGCTCTCCAGGAACAGTATTGAAGAGCCCTGGACTAAACAGACCTCCTGGTCAAATTAAGGTTGAAGAAATAATTTGAATGATCAACAGAATCAGAGTATTCCCAACTCACTCACTCACTTACTTTTATACGAGCATTCTGAAATTCTTCGCCAGCCCATAGTAGTAGGGCCCTCAGTCTGAGTTGCGTCAGTGTTAACAGTTGCATTGTCCTCCAAGTTCTCTGTCCCCACACTGTCCTCCATCTCAGTTTTGATCAAGAACTCCAAAATGTCAGCACCGTCACCCCCCTGTCCTCTCTCGTTGGTTAATGGTGAGGAAGAACCTGGAGCCTCACCAGCCAAAGATGCCACTGCCAAAACTTGGGCGCTGTTGAAGAGGCGTCCTTCCATGGCCTCGCCCATAAATTGGAACCAGGGCCAGGAGGCTATGCTGGTAGCAACAGTGTCCTTGCCAAGAAAAATGTATTTTAAGTCCTAAAAGACAAATACAAAAGTGTGACTATGGCTGGGATGAGGCTTTTTTGTTGATGATGATGATCAGTAAATATTGACAATATCAGTAAACACTTATTTTAGAAGTCAGAAATCTCAGTCTTCTAAGAACACAAGCCCACTTTACCTTGTATTTGGTCTTCAGATTTTCCAACTTTTTGGCAATCTGGTCAGCTGTCAGCTTTCCATCAAGACCCAATCCCCTTAGAATTGCACTGCACCGTTAAAAGAAAGATATAAACCTGGTTGTGGTATACTGGTGTATACAATTTCATACACCAACCCTGACATACTTGGAGAATAAGAGCCCCTCCTCCCAGCTGCCCACTGCACTGAGGCTAGGAAACACTGTCACCACCGATAAATCCACTATAATTGAGAATTTCAATAAGCATTTTTCTACAGCTGGCTATGCTTTCCACCTGGCTACCCCTACCCCAGTCAACAGCTCTGTACCCCCACAGCAACTTGCCCAAGCCTCCATCTCCTTCACCCAAATCCAGATAGCTGATGTTCTGAAAGAGCAGCAAAATCTGGACCCCTACAAATTAGATGGGCTAGACAATCTGGAAACTCTCTAAAATTACCCGCCGCAAATTGTTGCAACCCTATTACCAGTCTGTTCAACCTCTCTTTCGTATCGTCTGAGATCCCCAAAGATTGGAAAGCTGCCGTGGTCATCCCCCCCTTCAAAGGGGGAGACACTCTAGACCCAAACTGCTACAGACCTATATCTATCCTATCCTGCCTTTCTAAGGTCTTCGAAAGCCAAGTTAACCAACAGATTACAGACCATTTCGAATCCCACCGTACCTTCTCCGCTATGCAATCTGGTTTCAGAGCTGGTCAATGGTGCACCTCAGCCACACTAAAGGTCCTAAACGATATCATAACCGCCATCGACAAAAGACAATACTCTCAAATGACTGCCTCGCCTGGTTCACCAACTACTTCTCAGACAGAGTTCAGTGTGTCAAATTGGAGAGCCTGTTGTCCGGACCTCTGGCAGTCTGTCTATGGGGGTGCCACAGAGTTCAATTCTCGGGCCGACTCTTTCCTCTGTATACATCAATGTCGCTCTTGCTGCTGATTATCTGATCCATCTCTACGCAGACAACACCTTTCTGTATACTTCTGACCCTTCTTTCGACACTGTGTTAACTAACCTCCAGATGAGCTTCAATGCCATACAACTCTCCTTCCGTGGCCTCCAACTGCTCTTAAATGCAAGTATAACTAAATGCATGCTCTTCAACCGATCGCTGCCCGCACATGCCCACACGTCTAGCATCACTACTCTGGACAGTTCTGACTTAGAATATGTGGACAACTACCTAGGTGTCTGGTTAGACTGTAAACTCTCCTTCCAGACTCACATTAAGCATCTCCAATCCAAAATTAAATCTAGAATCGGCTTCCTATTTCACAACAAAGCATCCTTCACTCATGCTGCCAAACATACCCTCGTAAAACTGACTATCCTCCCGATCCTTGACTTCGGCGATGTCATTTACAAAATAGCCTCCAACACTCTACTCAGCAAATTGGATGCAGTCTGTCACAGTGTCATCTGTTTTGTCACCAAAGCCCCATATACTACCCACCATTGCGACCTGTATGCTCTCGTTAGCTGGCCCTAGCTTCATATTCGTCGCCAAACCCACTGGCTCCAGGTCATCTGTAAGTCTTTGCTAGGTAAAGCCCCACCTTATATCATCTCATTGGTCACCATAGGAGCATCCACCAGTAGCACGCGCTCCAGCAGGTATATTTCACTGATCACCCCCAAAGCCAAGTCCTCCTTTGACTGGCTTTCCTTCCAGTTCTCTGCTGCCAATGACTGGAACAAATTACAAAAAAAAATCACTGAAGCTGGAGACTCATATCTCCCTCACTAACTTTAAGCATCAGCTTTCAGAGCAGCTCACAGATCATTGCGCCTGTACATAGCCCATCTGTAAATAGCCCACTCAACTAGAGGTCGGCCGATTAATTAGGGCCAATTTCAAGTTTTCGTAACAATCGGTAATCTGCATTTTTGGACACCGATTACATTGCACTCCACGAGGAGACTGCGTGGCAGGCTGACTACCGGTAATGCGAATGCAGCAAGGAGCCATGGTAAGATGCTAGCTAGCATTAAATGGATCTTATAAAAAAACTGTCAATCTCAACATAATCACTAGTTAACTACACATGGTTGATGATATTACTAGTTTATCTAGCTTGCCCTGCGTTGCAGGGTGTCTGTTAATTTATCATTGAATCACAGCCTACTTCGCCAAACGGGTGATTTAAAAAGTGCATTCGTGAAAAAAGCACTGTCGTTGCACCAATGTGTACCTAACCATAAACATCAACGCCTTTCTTAAAATCAATACACAAGTATATATTTTTTAAACCTGCATATTTAGTTAATATTGCCTGCTAACATGAATTTCTTTTAACTAGGGAAAATGTGTCACTTCTCTTGCGTTCTGTGCAACAGAGTCAGGGTATACGCAGCAGTTTGGGCCGCCTGGCTCGTTGCGAACTGTGTGAAGACCATTTCTTCCTAACAAAGATAGCTAACTTCACCAAACGCGTGATGATTTAACAAAAGCGCATTTGTGAAATAAGCACAATCGTTGCACAAATGTACCTAACCATAAACATCAACGCCTTTCTTAAAATCAATACACAGAAGTATATATTTTTAAACCTGCATATTTAGTTAAAAGAAATGAATGTTAGCAGGCAATATTAAACTAGGGATATTGTGTCACTTCTCTTGCATTTCATTGCACGCAGAGTCAGGGTATATGCAACAGTGTGGGCCGCCTGGCTAGTTGCAAACTAATATGGCAGAATTTTATGACATAACATTGAAGGTTGTGCAATGTAACAGCAATATTTAGACTTATGGATGCCACCCGTTAGATAAAATACAGAACGGTTCCGTATTTCACTGAAAGAATAAACGTTCTGTTTTCGAAATGATCGTTTCTGGATTTGACTATATTAATGACCTAAGGCTCGTATTTCTGTGTGTTATTATATTATTAAGTCTATGATTTGATAGAGCAGTCTGATCGGTGGTAGGCAGCAGCAGGCTCGTAAGCATTCATTCAAACAGCGCTTTACTGCGTTTGCCAGCAGCTCTTTTATGACTTCAAGCCAATCAACTCCCGAAATTAGGCTGGCAATACTAAAGTACCTATTAGAACATCCAATAGTCAAAGGTACATGAAATACAAATGGTATAGAGAGAAATAGTCCTATAATAACTACAACCGAAAACTTCTTACCTGGGAATATTAAAGACTCATGTTGAACGTAACCACCAGCTTTCATATGTTCTCATGTTCTATGATTTGATAGAGCAGTCTGACTGAGCAGTGGTAGGCAGCAGCAGGCAAGGAACTTAAAAACGTTAGCTTTTTTACATGGCACATATTGCACTTTTACTTTCTTCTCGAACACTTTGTTGTTGCATTATTAAACCAAATTGAACATGTTTCATTATTTATTTGAGACAAAATAGATTTTATTGATGTATTATATTAAGTTAAAATAAAAAAGTGTTCATTGTTCATTCAGTATTGTTATAATTGTCATTATTACAAATATGTATATTAAAAAAGTATCGGCTTTTTTTGGTCCTCCAATAATCGGTATCGAGTTGAGTTGAAAAATCATAATCAGTCGACCTCTACACTCAACTACCTCATCCCCATATTATTATATATATTTTTGCTCCTTTGCACCCCAGTATCTCTACTTGCACATTCATCTTCTGCACATATATCACTCCAGTGTTTAATTGCTAAATTGTAATTATTTCGCCACTATGGCCTATTTATTGCCTTACCTCATTTGCACACACTGTATATATATATTTTTATATTGTGTTATTGACTGTACGTTTGTTTATTCCATGTGTAACTCTGTGTTGTTGTTTGTGTTACACTGCTTTGCTTTATCTTGGCCAGGTCGCAGTTGTAAATGAGAACTTGTTCTCAACTGGCCTACCTGGTTAAATAAAGGTGAAATAAATAAATAAATACTCCCAGGCAACCTTGGCAGAATTTATTTGTCATGTGAAAATAACCTCATTGGAGGAACAGAGTTCTATTAACCTCTTGATGTCCTTTTCAGATACCGTAAACAAAACACAATGTATTGCTAGCTCCTTGTCTATAACAAGCTAGAGATCTCGATGGAGGCACAGCTGATAAAAACAATCCACATAATAACTTTACTAGTAAAACAACCTGCAATTGCACACGTTAAAATTGACCTTCTGCCAGCTAACTAAATTAGACAAGGGAAATTATCTAATAACATTAGCTACTCACTTTTATAAGAGCTATCCGTGACGGGAAGTGGGTCCACCATTTGCGCCAGCTAAAGAATGGAGAAGTGAACACTTACAGGAAGGAAGCGTGCCCAAGCTTTCCATCCAGTGAGCTTACTATAAGAAATGCTGAGTAGGTAATTGTAGCTATCCTGCAGCCAGAATCTCTTTGAGTTTGATAATATTTTTCTCTTCAAGGTGCAGTTTGTTGAAACAAAGAACTTTGGATTTGCCAGCGCTCGATTCGTTGTTTAGCTAGGAGCTAACGTTTTCGTAGCCTAGGCAGGCAATAGTGGCCGCTAACGTTTTGGTAGCAAGCAGCTAGCTCAGATAACCCAACCCACTAACAGAATAACAATCAAAACAATTTCTTCCTTTCATCTCTCAGTAAATTTGTCCATGTGTTAGGAATATTTCGAGTTGGTACCAAATAGAACAGGTTGCACAATAATGTACAACATTTAACGAGATGTTATGCAGTTTTTCTTCTATTTAACAAGCTGACTAGTGAGGGGATTCTATTAATCTGGCCCGGGCAGGCGTATTTTGCAAAGCGTGGAAGATGATTGCATTCGTTTTGGAAGCGGGCTGTCTCCCGGGCATGAGCCGGCTGCCCCATTCTGCCCGAAAGTGATGTCGGCTCAAAACAAAAGTGGAGTAATCAAATTGTATTGGTCACATACATGGTTAGCAGATGCTTGTGCTTTTATTTACTACAGTGCCGCAATATTGTAGCGACCCGCACAGTCATTACAATATCTAACAAGTAATCCAACAATTCCACAACAACTACCTAATACACAGATCTAAGTAAAGAGATGGAATAAGAATATGTACATATAAATATGGATGAGCAATGACCGAGTGACATAGGCAAGATGCAATAGATGGTCTAAAATACAGTATATACATATGGGATGAGAAATACAAGATATGTAAACCTCATTATTAAAGTGTCATTAATAAAGTGACTAGGGATCCATTTGTTAGAGTGGCTAATGATTTCAAGTCTGTATGTTGTCAGCAGCCTCTTTGTGTTAGTGATGGCTGTTTATTCGCCTGTAGTCTTCCTTACATCCACCAACAGCAGTTAGGGACCATCAACATAGTGACCATTACTCTTAAAACATTCAAAACGGGTTCTAGCTACCCCGATGGCATAGACACACATTACACACTTTTTTTTGTCAATTATTTATTTCAGCATTTATTTATTTCATCACATTCCCAGTGGGTCAGAAGTTTACAAACACTCAATTAGTATTTGGTAGAATTGGTTTAACTTGGGTCAAAAGTTTCAGGTAGCCTTCCACAAGCTTCCCACAATAAGTTGGGTGAATTTTGGCCCATTCCTCCTGACAGAGCTGGTGTAACTGAGTCAGGATTGTAGGCCTCCTTGCTCGCACGCGCTTTTTCATTTCTGCCCACACATTTTCAATAGGATTGAGGTCAGGGCTTTGTGATGGCCACTCCAATACCTTGACTTTGTTGTCCTTAAGCCATTTTGCCACAACTTCTTGCGACCAAGCTGTAACTTCCTGACTGATGTCTTGAGATGTTGCTTCAATACATCCACATCATTTTCCTACCTCATGATGCCATCTATTTTGTGAAGTGCACCAGTCCCTCCTGCAGTAAAGCACCCCCACAACATGATGCTGCCACACCCGTGCTTCACGGTTGGGATGGTGTTCTTCAGCTTGCAAGCCTCCCCCTTTATCCTCCATACATAACGATGGTCATTATGGCCAAACAGTTCTATTTTTGTTTCATCAGACCAGAGGACATTTCTCCAAAATGTAAAATCTTTGTCCCCATGTGCAGTTGCAAACCGTAGTCTGGATTTTTTATTGCTGTTTTGAAGCAGTGGCTTCTTCCTTGCTGAGCGGCCTTTCAGGTTATGTCGATATAGGACTCGTTTTTACTGTGGATATATATACTTTTGTACCTGTTTCCTCCAGCATCTTCATAAGGTCCTTTGCTGTTATTCTGGGATTGATTTGCACTTTTTGCACCAAAGTATGTTCATCTCTGTTTAGACAGAATGCATCTCCTTCCTGAGTGGTATGACGGCTGCGTGGTCCCATGGTGTTTATACTTGCGTACTATTGTTTGTATAGATGAATGTGGTACCTTCAGGCGTTTGGAAATTGCTCCCAAGGATGAACCAGATTTGTGGAGGTCTACAATTTATTTTCTGATGTCTTGGCTGATTTCTTTTGATTTTCCCGTGATGTCATGCAAGAGGCATTGAGTTTGAAGGTAGGCCTTGAAATACATCCACAGGTACACCTCCAATTGACTCAAATAATGTCAATTAGCCTATCAGAAGCTTCGAAAGCCATGGCATCATATTCTTGAATTTTCCAAGCTGTTTAAAGGCACAGTCAACTTAGTGTATTTAAACTTCTGACTCACTGGAATTGTGATACAGTGAATTATAAGTGAAATAATCTGTCTGTAAACAATTGTTGGAAAAAAATAGTTGTGTCATGCACAAAGTAGATGTACTAACCGATTTCCCAAAACTAAAGAAATTTGTGGAGTGGTTGAAAAATGATTTTAATGACTCCAACCTAAGTGTATGTAAACTTCCGACTTCAACTGTATGTATTCAACCCTTTGTTATGAAGCCCCTAAATAATATCTGGTGCAACCAATTACCTTCAGAAGTAAAAAAAAAATAGTTAAATAAAGTCCACCTCTGTGCAATCTAATTGTCACATGATATGTCACATGATCTCAGTACATATACACCTGTTCTGAAAGGCCCCCCGAGTCTGCAATACCACAAAGCAAGGGGCACTACCAAGCAAGCGGCACTGAAGACCAAGGAGCTCTCCAAACAGATCAGGGACAAAGTTGTGGAGAAGTATAAATCAGGGTTGGGTTATAAAAAAATATCCTAAACTTTGAACATCCCACGGAGCACCATTAAATCCATTATTAGAAAATGGAGAGAATATGGCACCACAACAAACCTGCCAAGAGAGGGCCGCCCACCAAAACTCATGGACCAGGCAAGGAGGACATTAATCAGTGGCAACAAAGAGACCAAAGATAACCATGAAGGAGCTGCAAAGCTCCACAGCGGAGATTGGAATATCTGTCCATAGGACTGTCCATAGTACACTCCACCGAGCAGGGCTTTATGGAAGAGTGGCAAGAAAAAAAAGCCATTGCTTAAAGAGAAAAATAAGCAAACATGTTTGGTGTTCGCCAAAAGGCATGTGGGAGACTCCCCAAACATATGGAAGAAGATACTCTGGTCAGATGAGACTAAAATTAAGCTTTTTGTCCATCGAGGAAAATACTATGTCTGGCGCAAACCCAACACCTCTCATCACCCAGAGAACACCATCCCTACAGTGAAGCATGGTGGTGGCAGCATCACGCTGTGGGGATGTTTTTCATCGGCAGGGTCTGAGAAACTGGTCAGAATTGAAGGAATGATGGATGGCGCTAAATACAGGGACATTCTTGAGAGGAAACCTGTTTCAATCTTCCAGAGATTTGAGACTGGGACGGAGGTTCACCTTCCAGCAGGACAATGACCCTAACCATACTGCTAAAGCAACACTTGAGTGGTTTAAGGGGAAACGTCTTAGAATGGCCTAGTCAAAGCCCAGACCTCAATCCAATTGAGAATCTGTGGTATGACTTAATGATTTCTGTACACCAGCAGAAACCATCCAACTTGAATGAGCTGGAGCAGGTTTGCCTTGAAGAATGGGCAAAAATCCCAGTGGCTAGATGTGCCAAGCTAATAGAGACATATCCCAAGAGACGTGCAGCTGTAATTGCTGCAAAGGGTGTCTCTACAAAGTATTGACTATGGGGGGGGGGGTGAATACTTTCGCAAGCCATTGTACATTTGTCAAACCTTCTAATTTCAATAGATCCTTGGTCATGTGACCTACTGACCTCAAACAAGGTTCAGAATGTACACCGGCTACCCTTCTATTTCGCACACTCTTTAGTTTGTCCATTTTTATCTCACAAGATTTTACATTAATTTTTCAAATGTTCTCATTTCAATAGCTCCTTGTTCATGTTATCGACTGGACTCAACCAAGGTTCAGAATATCCACTGACTCCCCTTCTATATTGCACACCCTTTCGTTTGTCCATTTTCATCTCACACAATTTTACATTAATTGCCTGCTCTGTTCCCCTGAAGGACAGTGTCACTCACACACCTATTCACTTGGGCCTTCTCCCTGGGGCCTTCCTGACCTCCAGGCAGGCACCCATTGACCTAGTGACCTCTGACTCCAGGCCTCTATGCCTACACTCCCTGCCGCCTGCCTGCCCTCTCCCTGGGGCTGAGAGTGTATAGCTTACTCCCTGGAACTACAGACCTCCGGGACTCCACACCTACTCTCCCTATCCGGTCAACACCCCTCTCACTGGGCATCACCCATCACCGCGTCCCGGCCAGGGTCAGCCATCTCCATAACCTTGCCCACTAGGCAACCACACTTAAGCATCCCTCCCTGGACACTAAGACGTCTATATTCCCGCTGTCAGGAACCACGTGCACCTGGTAACCCGAAACAGTCTCTGTGCAGTTTGTGACCCGTCCACTTTTTACCACTCAGAGACTCTGAGTGTGGCTCCAGAGTGGCGCAGAGGTCTAAGACACTACATCTCAGTGCAAGAGGTGTCACTGCAGTAACTGGTTCGAATCCAGGCTGCATCAAATCTGCTGTGATTGGGAGTCCCATAGGGTGGCGCACAATTGGTCCAGGGTAGGCAGTCATTGTCAATAAATCAAATGTATTTATAAAGCCCTTCTTACATCAGCTGATATCTCAAAGTGCTGTACAGAAACCCAGCCTAAAACCCCAAACAGCAAGCAATGCAGGTGTAGAAGCACAGTGGCTAGGAAAAACTCCCTAAAAAGGCCAGATCCTAGGAAGAAACCTAGAGAGGAACCAGGTTATGAGGGGTGGCCAGTCCTCTTCTGGCTGTGCCAGGTGGAGATTATAACAGAACATGGCCAAGATGTTCAAATGTTCATAGATGACCAGCAGGGTCAAATAATAATAATCACAGTGGTTGTAGAAGGTGCAACAGGTCAGCACCTCAGGAGTAAATGTCAGTTGGCTTTTCATAGCCGATCATTCAGAGTATCTCTCCCGCTCCTGCTGTCTCTAGAGAGTTGAAAGCAGCAGGTCTGGGACAGGTAGCACGTCCGGTGAGCAATTCAGAGTTCCATAGCCGCTGGAACGACAGTTGAAACTGGAGCAGCAGCACGGCCAGGTGGACTGGGGACAGCAAGGAGACATCAGGCCAGGTAGTCCTGAGGCATGGTCCTCGGGCTCAGGTCCTCCGAGAAAGATAGAGAAAGAGAGAGGGAATTAGAGATAGCATACTTAAATTCACACAGGATACTGGATAAGACAGGAGAAATACTCCAGATATAACAGACTGACCCTAGCCCCCCGACACATGAACTACTGCAGCATAAATACTGGAGGCTGAGACAGGAGGGGTCGGGAGACAATGGGGCCCCACCCGACAATACCCCTGGAAAGGGCCAAACAGGCAATAAGAATTTGTCCCAAACAATCCCAATAAGAATTTATTCTTAACGGACTTGCCTAGTTAAATAAACTCCATGGCCTCCGTGTCCGGCCGCCCCTGCTCGGACTCTGAGTGCCCCCTGCCTTGATGGAGTGCACCTGAGTGCACCTCCTCGTGCACCTGGTGACCCTTTGACTTCTACAGCGAGTCCCAACCTGACTCACAGGTGGAGTGGATGGGGGGGTGGATGGGTGACCACCACCTAGCCCCCTACCTATCCAGAGCCCCATGTCAATGTCTTACGCCTTCTACCTGCCTGCTTGGGCTCTCTCACACTCTGTGTCTGGCCTTTGGCCCCTGGCCCTTCTGCATACATCTGGTAACCCATAAGTAAAGAAGGAGGATGGTGGAGGAAGATGCCTTCTGTCCCCGACAAAAGCTTGGATCGATGGCTGACTTTCAATAGATCACAGCGAGTGAGCTGCTCTGCTACGTATGGAACCCCGACCCAGAATCAGGTCGTCTGCAAGTGATTTAGCACTATGTTCCCCACAAACATGCGGTGCGCATCAGGAGAAGGGCGGTAACTCATCCGGCCGCACCCCAACCCCGTCACAAACAGCTCTACTCACCTGCCAAAAGAGGCAGGCTATCCCGGGCCAACCGAAGATCTGTGGTGCTACTGTATCGTTACGTTTAGGGGGGATTCTGACATAGAGGCATTCAGTCATAATCCCATAGATGGTAGCTTCGCACCGTTGGCTCTTCAGCCAAGCACATACACCAAATGTGCTTGTGTGATTTGAGTGTGACCGCGACAGGTGGGTAATATTCCTTTGAATTTCCTCAAGTTGACATTCCGTGATCCGTGCCCAGTGGGAACCTAGGCTTCACCCGTCCATTTTATAGGTCCGCAGCAAATCAATGGGCGTGGATGGTACTACCCACATCAGATGTAGGCCTCCCTCCCCAGACAAGCTGGAGATACCTCTCCCCACTTCGTAGGGCATGATCCAGATCCATGCAATGCCCTATCACTGCGGGGCCAATGGGTCTAGAATCTAGTGAGCGTAGAGAAGACCTCCCCACCTACAATGTGTGGTGTCCCGCACTCAGGCAAGCCTGAGGCTTGGTAGTGTCAGCTAATGGTAAGGCACACGCCATCTCCACTACATGCTCCAAGGAGTGTGGAGGAGAGCCCCCACATAGAATGTGTGGAGTCCCGCACCCAGGCGGACCTGAGACCTGGCAGTGTCCTTAACTGCTCAGCACATTCCATCTCCATTTAGTGCTCCACTGTTAGTGGGTCCAGTCGAAGCCAGCGTTCGATTCACACTTTTGCGGTTTACAGTTAGCTAAGTATACAGGGACGCGCGTTTAAACGTTTCACCACAGCCGCTCTGTGATAAGACTGATGCCAGTAGTACACTTTCATCAGCCGTCTCCCAGGACTTGACTCACCCCCTCCCAGCCAAAGCCAGAGATAGGTTTGAGCCATCCTTCTCTGATTGGCTTCCTGTCAAGGTCAGGATTCGTTTACAAGAGCCCCGCAGCAAATCAATGAGTCTGGTGGAACCGCCGTCACATTTTCATGCTTGACCTGTGCAGTGTTTTGCGCAATTTTTCCAACATATTGACACTTATTTGGAGTCTGTGGCTCAAGTGGTTTGAAAGTGTGAATATCCAAATTGAAACTGTCTTTACCTCGGTTATGTTTCTGAACAACAGATCAGGCTACCTTGTTGACAACATAACTGAGGCGAGTGGTGCTATTCTGGCTGCACTGTTTGACGTGACTGTATGTTAGCCGTAGTTGGCTAGCTAGCAATCATGGGATAAGAACGTTGCCAGCCAGTATGGCAACAGAACATTTAGATCAAACGACTGGGTCCATAGATGCAGAAAAAAATACTTAAAGACTGAGTCACGTCTCTGGCAAACGAACCGTTAGAATGAACGACCAATCAGTTAGGGTAGCAACCCTAGATTTGTGTCGAGACTACATCTTGTTGAAGGAAGAATGAATTCATAAAAATAAAATATGTAATGAAAATATGTAAATCATTATTTGAATATGTTGGTAACCCGTTGTATAAAAGTGATCATGCCCTCAAAGCTGGCGTTTGGAGGATATATTGGCCAATATATCTTACAAATACTGGCTTCGAGGGCATTATCACTTAAGTAAGGTTGGCTTCTTAGTGTTCATAGCAATGGTTATCAACTGTACCGCAGAAATGGAACGTAAACCACAGAAAATAGATATTGTGGTGGTAGCTGCAGAGAAGTATTTTGGTATACGAGATTTGACCTCAGAAGTTACAGGGTATGTTGAGTGGTGGTATCCCGTCCTCCCAGGCCTTTGGCATGGTGCAGCAGTGGATAGGGTCAAAGTAGGGAATGGGGTAGTGGGTTTTTAATGAGTGTAGGGTTAGTTTGAAGGGAGGGTATATTTATTATTATTATTATATTTTTACTTCTTTCTTTTCCCATTTTGTATTACAACGCATAATATATTTATTTTATAGTACCGTTGGGCCAACCGCCGTTAAACTCCAAAGAAAAAGGGCGCGCCTCCCTCACAGCCTTCGGCCGGTCACGTGTTGGTCCATAGCCCAGTGCACCCTGGGGCAGTTTAATAGAATCCCCTCAGTGAACACTTAATCAGTGTGGAAGAGGCGAAGCCAGAGGGGAAAAAATCTGTCTCCAGCAGGCGATGTTTCGTTTGTTTTGCACGGAGGTCAATGAGAGAGTGGAATTTGGTCAACTAAAAGTGTATGGCTTATTTGCTACGTAAGGTTTATTTAGATTGTTATGAGTGTACTGATATAGTGGTGCAGCTGTCTAAGGCACTGCATCTGAGTTAAATATGTGATTGGGAGTCCCATAGGGCGGCGCACAACCGGCCTACCCCAGGTTTGGCCGGGGTAGGCCGTCATTGTAAAAAAAAAATTGTTCTTAACTGACGTGCCTAGTTAAATGTTCAATACAAATACATAAATGGTCACGTGACATCCTGGGGGGGGGCACTTTCGGAGTTGTCTCGAGATGGCATGGTGCATTCATTAAATGAGACTACTAGCATAGTCTACGTGCCTATGCCACGTTCACATGCAAGGCGGAACTAGGAAACTCAGACATTTCCGAAATGCTAACTGGATGAACGTGGTTATTGACTACAATGAGTTAGCAAGTCTGAACATTTTCGACGAGGAGTTGTGACGAGCAGATGAAGGCAAAAATAGCATATCCCAATTGAATACAGGCTGTTGACGTCAACAACCCTTATCGAATACTAAAACATGTATTTAAATATATGTATCCACCAATCCAAAAAAAGGAATAGGCGGGAGCTTGACACAGGTGCCGCTTTGTGGACAACTACTCCCATTGAGACAAGTATCTTGACAGTATATGCATATACTTCGACGTTATAGACGATCCGTATGAATTTGATGAGGGTCATGTATTTCAACCAATATGATTGGTTGTTTCCTGTGTCGTAACCGTGTAACATGGGGTAGAAAAACAAATATTTGTTCACAAATTCTGCAGCAGTTTATAGTTGACACATCGCTGCTTTTAAAAAAATAGATTTTTTCTTGCATATTACGAGGATATTCAATCTTTTCAACAAAACGAAAACATTTTCACAAAAATATTTTCTGTATATGTCAATTCTGTGATATGCTAGCTACAATAGCCATTTGTCAGAAAGGACCGTCCTAAACATATAACTTTCTTTTCCATGATATTAAAAAACAAAAATTTGGTAGCTATGTGTTTTGATGCAATGGCTTTAAAATAACCACGAACATTCAGTCCTTGCTATCGGAAGTCGGTGAAAAAGCCACGATGTTGCCAGGGAAAACAAGGTCCTTTGAACAGCAATCTGAAACTTCAGAGACAAAACTACTCGCCATTACAGCAATATCATGAAAGAACAGGGCAAAGAATCGCCATCACCGAGATGTTTATGATTGTGTCTCAGTGTGACGAGAAGAAATTGGGCGTACAATGTGGGCTTTCACTACCTAATATTTAATGAACATTGTCTACTAGGATATTTCCATTGATTCTGAAAGAAGTGTCAATTCTACAGTTAAATAACCCCAGATAATTTTCTGCAAGCGTTTTCCTTCTCGCCACAGGACATGCATACATCAGCAGATAATGCGTTTGACTTGTCTTTAGACTTAACACACTTAAGATGCGTTTGGTCTTGTAGTGTATGTGGACAACTGCTCGTCGACCATCTCATTCCAAAATCATAGGCATTAATATGGAGTTGGTCCCCCTTTGCTGCTTACAACAGCCTCCAGTCTTCTGGGAAGGCTTACCACTAGATTTTTGAACTTTGCTGCTGGGACTTGCTTCCATTCAGCCACATAGCATTGGTGACGTTGGGCGATTAGGCCTGGCTCATAATCGGTGTTCCAATTCATCCCAAAGGTGTTCGATGGGGTTGAGGTCAGGGCTCTGCAGGCCAGTCTCTGTGCATTCCGGCAGGTAGAGTTTTCCTAGCACCCGCTAAACCCAGATTCGTCTGTCGGACTGCCAGATGGTGAAGCGTGATTCATCACTCCAGAGAACATGTGTCCACTACTTCAGAGTCCAATGGCAGCAAGCTTTACACCACTCCACCCGGCGCTTAGCATTGCGCATGGTGATCTTAGGCTTGTGAGCGGCTGCCCGGTTATGGAAACCCTTTAAATGAAGCTACCGACAAACAGTTCTTGTGCTGACGTTGTTTCCAGAGGCAATTTGGAACTCGGTAGTGAGTGTTGCAACCGAGGACAGGTGGTTTTTAAGCACTATGTGCTTCAGCACATGGCGGTCCCGTTCTGTGAGCTTGTGTGGCGTACCACTTCGAGGCTGAGCCGTTGTTGCTCCTAGACGTTTCCACTTCACATACCAGGGCAGCTCTAGCAGGGCAGAAATGAGACGAACTGACTTGTTGGAAAGGTGGAATCCTATGACAGTGCCACATTGAAAGTCACTAAGCTCTTCAGTAAGGCCATTCTACTGCCAATGTTCGTCTATGGAAATTGCATGGCTGTGTGCTTGATTTGAATACATGTGTCAGCAACGGGTGTGGCTGAACTCAAATTACATTTGTCACATGTGCCGAATACAACAGGTGTATGTATACCTTACCGCGAAATGCTTACTTACAAGCCCTTAACCCACAATACAGTTAAAGAAATAGAGTTAACAAAATATTTACTAAATAAACTAAAAAAGTAACACAAGAAAATGATATTACAATAACAAGGCTATATTACAGGGGGTACCTGTGCGGGGGTACAGATTAGTCGGCAGGGTAGCCTAGTGGTTAGAGCATTGGACTAGTAACCGGAAGGTTGTGAGTTCAAACCCCCGAGCTGACAAGGTAAAGTCGTCGTTCTGCCCCTGAACAGGCAGTTAACCCACTGTTCCCAGGCCGTCATTGAAAATAAGAATGTGTTCTTAACCGACTTGCCTGGTTAAATAAAGGTAAAATAAAAAATAAAGTTGAGGTAATTTGGTAGTTTGCCGTGTGACTGCATAGATAATAAACAGCGAGTAGCAGCAGTGTAAAAACAAAGCACCCTGTGCACTCTCAACATGACTGGCACACATTTGAACTTCGCACACACTGACTACAGGCATCAACATGTGCAGTAAACATAAAAAATGACCAACATTTTATACAGCTCCATCTTTTGTATATTGTACTCTCTTCTCTGTCTGATGACTCCAAGTGTTTATAGTTATTTTGATGTTTCAGAGCTTGTACTGCTAATGCATGATGGATTATCACATGCACATCTCTATTACCTCTTGGAGGGGAATTTTGAGTTATTGTGGATTTTCTGGACCACAGCCATTCACCTATTTTGCTTGGTCTTTCCCCTTGAAGTCAGTCAGTGTCTTCTCTGGCACGTCGTGCCACTGTCGGGTAATTGTGTCACATGTTCAAATCTAATTTTATTTGTCACATACACATGGTTAGCAGATGTTAATGCGAGTGTAGCGAAATGCTTGTAAGATGTTGGATACAGGCATTCCTCTAACGAACATCTATGCTGTGACAAGGTATCCCAGATGTTTTGTTTAGGCACATCACTCTTGTGAGGTAATGGCCTAACGTTTTTCCAATGACTTCATGATCTCTCAGGCCCTGGTGACCACAGCCAACCAATGGACACTCCCTGGCCTGGCAACCAGCTGTCTGTCAAGAAAAGGTCACGAGTGTTGAGTTGACTGGCAACTTTCTCTAGTTTTTTTGTATGTGAGCATTTTAAAATGCTAACATGTACAAACCTTTTGCAGGGCACGTGACACCATTGGAAGTCTCCCCAGCCAATGGAATCGTACAGATTTTGCACAAAGCCAAAAAAGGTGTGACAAGCACTAATGCATTTGGTGTTCAGAAAACCTCATTACCTTTTTGACTTTATTAAAACTTGAAATGCTGTACAATAGTATCTCAGGATCTGTCCATTAGGCACAGATGGAATAATTATGGACTGACTGTTGTCTGACAGATGTTTTTGAGTTTATTTATTTCTGAAAATGTTGACTGGATAAATAAATATCTGGAAACCTGATAACATTAATCTGACTGTCTTTGCATGATTCAAGCACACCTTTTTAAAGTACATAAAATGATCATAACATTGACATGGTGGCAGTGAGGAAGGCTATGTCATTATGTTATAGGTATTATTCCAGGGTCATAGAGGAGCATTACATTGTACCAGGTATGTAAATATAGGCAGTTGCATAGTGCTTATTGTAAAAGACTATAGTTGTACAACTGAATGCATTCATGCATATTTACTACCTCGGTACAGGGTAATTACATAGTAATGGCAGTATATGACAACTAGAGGAACAAAAAAAAAAGTGGGCTTTATTAACAATATAGCATTACACTGGTACTCTGGCAGATCGAACAGAACATAAATAATGGTCAAATGCAGTTTAACAAATGCATTTAGGGAACAAAAATTTGTGTCATTTCTCGTAGTGTAAACCTATACTTAAATAGTGGATGACATTTCATGGTAAACAAGCTACAACAAAAATTTAAAAACAGAACAAACGCAACAAACATCGTAGCGGGTTCTTTTTCAAGGTGAAACCTCACACTCAATGCTCATTTCACCAAGCACTAATTAAATGACTGCACTCCCAGTGTCTGCAGGGAGGATCTGAGAGCCACCACTAGTTAACTTTATGAAAATGATCACAATGATAAGGGGCCTGGTGACATAGAAACCTGTTCATGTCTTGTACGCACTGTCACCTACAGTATCCTTCACCTGGACAATTTTTTTGAATGATGTTTCATTTTCACAGCTTATCAACAAGTCTTTCAAATATGGAAAGCAGTCTTTCTCTCTTCTCTATAGTAGATGAGTCCAGTTCTACATCAGCAGAGCCGTTGTTCCTGGAAATCTTGCTTTTCATTAGGGCTTCCTTTTCTTTCTGCAGCTCTGTCCTCTCTCTCTCGATTGACGCCCTATCCCTGTCCAGTATGGCTCGCTCCCGTTCCATTGCCGCTCGCTCCCTATCCATCGCCGCTCTGTCCTTGTCCAGTGATGCTCTGCCTCGCTCAACAGCCACCCTCTCTCTGTTCACCACATCCCTCTCTCTGTCCAATATCAACCTCTCCCTGTCAAAATCAGCCTGCTCCCTCTCTAACACTTCCCTCTCCTTCTCCAAATCTGCTATCTGCCTCTCTAGTTCAGCAGTCTCCCTCTCAATGTTCCTGCCTGGATTTCTCACCAACATGGCTCTTCCGTCTTCAGCTATGGTCTCTACATCCTCAGCCATGGTCCTCCCGTACCCACCCACTGGCATCTTGTCAGGCGCGGCCCTCTCGTTCTGACCCCCACCCCTACCCTCCTCTCGCAGGGCCCTCTCACACTCCACCGCAGCCCTACGGATCTCCTCTGTAGCTGCGTCTGTGTACGCCACTTGTCCATCTGCTACCGTGCTCGCAGCCCCAACACTCTCCCCCAACTGTGCTTTGGCCCAGAACTCAAAAATGTTTGTCCCCTCACCCCCTTCCGGCCTCATACAAAGTCTCTTGTTTGCTATGGGAGAGGTAGTGGGAGAGGACGCGAATGAAACGTCCCCAACTTCCCCAAAATCAAACAGTGAAGGGTTTAGGATACGGGCAGACCCAGATAGGCGACCCTCGATGGCATCGTCCATGAGGTGGAACCAACGCCAGGACATTGGATTGACTTTCTCCATGCCAAGAGGAGGGTACTTAAAATCCTACAAAGAAAGATGACAGAGGGTACAATTAGGTTAATGTTCTATTACTTGTCTTTGCAGGATTTATGGTTATGACACACACTTGATTAAATGCATCATTGAGCCCTTGATTAGTTACATCGGGTTAGTACTGGGCCGGAACCAAAGCCTAGAATCTGTGTTCAAGCGTGATTCAAGCAGAAGATAATACATCTTGAGTTAAGGCCAAGGGTGTATGTTTCCTGTTCTCAATTGCATTCACAATCATTACCTTATATTTCTTTTTAAGGTTTTCCCACTTCTTTTTCAATTGCCCAGTTGTCAGCTTTCCTTCGAGACCCAACTCCACTAACATTGCTCTGCAGAATCAAAGTGAGTTAAGTCGGATATCGATAGGGTTTCATCTTCATAACTAGCTCTTAAAACCCTGACTTTCCTATAGGCCTACATGTTTTTCAAATTATATTTTTGTTAGGAAATGCACATCAGTGATTCAACATTGATTTATCAACAAAATTGATAAAATATAACATTCTCATATCAAATATAGTGGCATAAGATAGTTTATTTTGAGGTAAGCATATAGATGAAAGCCACAACTACTTGCCATTATCAAAGCCATCAAACATCCACTTTTGTTTTGAGTATCAGACATTGTATCACTCACTCACCTCCAGGCAGGCATGGCAGAGTTTCTCTTCCCAGTGAAGATGGCGTCATTCGTTGCACGCAATTTTATCAATCTGGATATGTCATTTTCCGACACTTATTGGGTAAAAAATACAACAATGTTAGTATATCCATCATCAGCAGTAAACAAATAACTTTGATAACTTCAACAGACTCCCAAGTCGGCGTCGCAAAATAATACCCTATGCTTAACATAAACAATTAGGTTAACACAAATGTTAGAAAACGACATTCGTGGTTGGCATAAAACTTACTTTTATAGTTATATTCTGAACCAAAAGGCCTTTTATCCATCGCTTCCATCATGAACAAATACAAGGGTACTAAAATGAAGGGTACACGAAACAAAGCACGTATCTCGTAGTGCACTAGCTAGCAAGAGCAAATATGGCGGCGTCCCTCGATCCCTCGTCGCACCCGCCTAGTCCTCCTTCGTGAAGTGCCCTATTTATATAATCCACAATAAAGTCCAATAATATACGGGTTTTCTTACTATTAATGATTTACATATATCTGATTACAGTCCGATGTTTAGGACTGATCAAATAAAAATGAAGGATATATTCATTCCACTCACCCTGGAGGAGGGTTTTTCACAAGGGCAGTAGGGAAGAAGGCTCCGTCGAGAAATAGACGAATTCGATTGGTTAGGTTGTGCGCGATGCTTTCTTTTAGTATGCTCAGTAAGGGAGGTCCCAAAGGGTAGGCTACTAAAAGCATCTAGGCCACAACATACTACTAGGCCTACCATCTTTGGTAAACATATTCTATTTCAAACTAGCCCGAACTGCTTCATTTTGCAATTAAAGTGTGAAACCACACAGAACACAGCATCCCCCCAATTTTGGCCTATGAACTACCCCTAATCATATGTCTGTGCCAACGTTGTTATAATGCATAACCAATTATAAAGTAAGCCTAAGCAAATATAAAACATTGTTCCAGGGTCTGATTTAAAACACTGAAAGCTTTGGAGACGTGTACATTTATCACTGCATAGATTACAAGTGTTTACATCTCATTCTCACTTACAGAAGTTGAGAAAGTAAAACCTCATTAAAATATTCATACATAATCAAATCTAATTGTATTTGTCACATGCGCCAAATAACTTACAGAGAACTGCTTACTTACAAGCCCTTAACCAACAATGCTGTTTTAAGAAAAGAAAAAAAGAAAAAAAAGAAAAAAAGGTAACAAATAATTAAAGAGCAGCAGTAAAATAACAATAGCGAGGCTATATACAGTGGGGCAAAAAAATATTTATTCAGCCACCAATTGTGCAAGTTCTCCCACTTAAAAATATGAGGCCTGTAATTTTCATCATAGGTACACTTCAACTATGACAGACAAAATGAGTAAAAAAAATCCAGAAAATCACATTGTAGGATGTTTAATGAATGTATTTGCAAATTATGGTGGAAAATATTTGGTCAATAACAAAAGTTTATCTCAATACTTTGTTTGCTGGTATTTTGGCCAATTCCTCCATGCAGATCTCCTCTAGAGCAGTGAAGTTTTGGGGCTGTTGCTGGGCAACACAGAGTTTCAACTCCCTTCAAAGATTTTCTATGGGGTTGAGATCTGGAGATTGGATAGGCCACTTTAGGACCTTGAAATGCTTCTTACGAAGTCACTCCTTCATTGCCCGGGCAGTGTGTTTGGGATCATTGTCATGCTGAAAGACCCAGCCACATTTCATCTTCAATGCCCTTGCTGATGGTAGGCTTTGTTACTTTGGTCCCAGCTCTCTGCAGGTCATTCACTAGGTCCCCCCGTGTGGTTCTGGGATTTTTGCTCACCGTTCTTGTGAACATTTTGACCCCACGGGGTGAGATCTTGCGTGGAGCCCCAGATCGAGGAAGATTATCAGTGGTCTTGTATGTCTTCCATTTCCTAATAATTGCTCCCACAGTTGATTTCTTCAAACCAAGCTGCTTACCTATTGCAGATTCAGTCTTCCCAGCCTGGTGCAGGTCTACAATTTTGTTTCTGGTGTCCTTTGACAGCTCTTTGGTCTTGGCCATAGTGGAGTTTGGAGTGTGACTGTTTGAGGTTGTGGACAGGTGTCTTTTATACTGATAACAGGTTCAAACAGGTGCCATTAATACAGGTAACGAGTGGAGGACAGAGGAGCCTCTTAAAGAGGAAGTTACAGGTCTGTGAGAGCCAGAAATCTTGCTTGTTTGTAGGTGACCAAATACTTATTTTCCATCATAATTTCCAAATAAATTCATTAAAAATCCTACTTGTGATTTTCTGGAATTTTTCTTCTTCTAATTTTGTCTGTCATAGTTGGTGTACCTATGATGAAAATTACAGGCCTCTCATCTTTTTAAGTGGGAGAACTTGCACAATTGGTGGCTGACTAAATACTTTTTTGCCGCACTGTACAGGAGGTAACGGAACAGAGTCAATGTGCGGGGCACTGGTTAGTCGAGCTAATTGAAGTAATATATACATATGGGTAGAGTTACTAAAGTGACTTAGGCATAGATCATAACAGAGAGTAGCAGCAGCGTAAAAGAGGGGGGCATTGCAAATAGTCTGGGTAGCCATTTGATTAAATGTTCAGTAGTCTTATGGCATGGGGGTAGAAGCTGTTTAGAAGCCTCTTGGACCTAGACTTGGCGCTCCGGTACTGCTTGCCGTGCGGTAGCAGAGAGAACATTCTATGACTAGGGTGGCTGGAGTCTTTGACAATCTTTAGGGCCATCCTCTGACACCGCCTGGTATAGAGGTCCTGGATGGCAGGAAGCTTGGCCCCAGTGATGTACTGGGCCGTACGCACTACCATCTGTAGTGCCTTGGAGGCAGAGCAGTTGCCATACCAGGCAGTGATGCAACCAGTCAGTCATGCTCTCGATGGTGCAGCTGTAGAACCTTTTGAGGATCTGAGGACCCATGCCGAATATTTTTAGTGTCCTAAGGGGGAATAGGTTTTGTCGTGCTCTCTTCACGAATTTCTTGGTGTGCTTGGACCATATTTGTTTGTTGTTGATGTGGACACCAAGGAACGTCAAGCTCTCAACCTGCTCCACTACAGCCCCGTCGATGAGAATGGGGGCATGCTCGGTCCTCCTTTTCCTGTAGTCCACAATCATCTCCTTTGTCTTGATCACATTGAGGGAGAGGTTGTTGGCTTGGCACCACACGGCCAGGTCTCTGACCTCCTCCCTATATGCTGTCTCGTCGTTGTTGTGTCATCTGCAAAATGAATGATGGTGTTGGAGTCATGCCTGGCCATGCAGGCAGTCATGAGTGAACAGGGAGTACAGGAAAGGACTGAGCACTACCTTTACCACCTGGGGGTGGCCCATCAGGAAGTACAATATCCAGTTGTAGAGGGAGGTGTTTAGTCCCAGGGTCCTTGGCTTAGTGATGTGCTTTGAGGGCAATATGGTGCTGAACACTAAGCTCTAGTCAATGAATAGCATTCTCACATAGGTGTTCCTTTTGTCCAGGTGGGAAAGGGCAGTGTGTAGTGCAATAGAGATTGCATCATCTGTGGATCTGTTGGGGCAGTATGCAAATTGGAGTGGGTCTGGGGTTTCTGGGATAATGGTGTTGATGTGAGCCATGACCATCCTTTCAAAGCACTTCATGTCTATAGATGTGAGTGCTACGGTTCGGTGTCATTTAGGCAGGTTTCCTTAGTGTTCTTGGGCACAGGGACTATGGTGGTCTGCTTGAAACATGTTGGTATTACAAACTTAGACAGGGAGAGGTTGAAAATGTCAGTGAAGACACTTGCCAGTTGGTCAGCACATGCTCGGGGTACACTTCCTGGTAATACATCTGGCCCTGAGGCCTTGTGAATGTTGACCTGTTTAAAGGTCTTACTCACATCGGCTGCGGAGAGTGTGATCACACAGTCATCCGGAACAGCTGATGCTCTCATGCATGTTTCAGTGTTACTTGCCTCGAAGCGAGCATAGAAGTAAGTTAGCTCGTCTGGTAGGCTCGTGTAACTCGGCAGCTCCCGGTTGGGCTTCCTTTTGTAGTCTGTAATAGTTTGCAAGCCCTGCCACATCCGACGAGCGTTGGAGCCGGTGTAGTACGATTCAATTGTAGTCCTGTATTGATGCTTTGCCTGTTTGATGGTTCGTCGGAGGGCGTAGCAGGATTTCTTATAAGCATTCGGGTTAGAGCCCCGCTCCTTGAAAGCAGCAGCTCTACCCTTTAGCTCAGTGCAGATGTTGCCTGTAAACCATGGCTTCTGGTTGAGGTATGTACAGTCACTGTGGGGATGACGTCATCAATGCATTTATTGATGAAGCCAGTGACTGATGTGATGTACACCTCAGTGCCATCGGAAGAATCCCGGAACATATTCCAGTCTGTGCTAGCAAAACAGTCCTTTAGCTTAGCATCTGCTTCATCTGACCACCTTTTTATTGACCGAGTCACTGGTGCTTCCTGCTTTAAGTTTTGCTTGTAAGCAAGAATCAAGAGGATAGAATTATGGTCAGATTTGCCAAATAGAGGGCGAGGGAGAGCTTTGTACGTGTCTCTGTGTGTGGAGTAAAGGTGGTCTAGAATTTTTCCCCCTCTGGTTGCACATTTAACATGCTGGTAGAAATTAGGTCAAACGGATGTAAGTTTCCCTGCATTAAAGTCCCCAGCCTCTAGGAGCGCCACCTTTGGATGAGCATTTTCCTGTTTGCTTATGGCGGTATACAGAGAACAAGAGAAAGGTAGTGAAAATAGGTATTTAATCAACATTTAATCAACATTTATATTAATGAAGGCCCCATCCCATATGTGCTCGGGGCGGACTTGGTGATTTGGAGGCCCCAGGTAGAGACCCCCCAATGTCAAGATGTATTACCTTTTAATGTCAGTCTGATTCCCCCTCCCCCAGAGCTGTTCGGAACGGCCTCGGAGGATATTGAAACGCAGACTGAAAAGACTTGAAATACCCTTCACTAGTAAAAGTCTTTGCATCGCCACATAGAAGACGAGGCAGTACAATGGACAAGAGGAGACAGACTATTATTCTTTTGAATTAATTTGATTTGTTTCATATGATTAATACTATTAATACATATGATATTTATTGGCTGGTCCTCTCTTAGGATCCTCTTAAGTGCTGCTTGGTGTGTGTGCTTTGCTGCCTGAGTGGTGATCTTCATCAGGTCTGTGTCCTGCAACCAATCAAGATAGAGAGGGCAGAAGGTACTTGACAAGTAAGAAACAGAGATTATTCCCTCCACTTCTGATATTTACCCCTTATACGTATCTTCCCTCATATTTTCTTTATTGAAGTTACTTTACTCTAAAGTTGAGAGATACAGACAGAGATATACAGAGTGCAATACAGGTGGCAGGTAACCTAGCGGTTAAATGCGTTGGCCCAGTAGGCAAAAGGCTCCTGGTTTGAATCCCTGAACTTACTAGGTGAAAACAAATCTGACATTGTGCCCTTGAGCAAGGGACTTAACCCTAATTGTGCCTGTAAGTCACTCTGGATAAGAGCGTATGTAAATTACAGAGAGAGAGATAAATGCACTCCTGCAATCAAATACTGTAGAACATGGACTAGATTGTCCACAAGAATACAAGAATCCTTACACTTTTTTTTACAATAGTTATTTTCCTTTACTCCTAAAGTTTTGAGTTTTATGGGTCCTAAGAGTTGAGAAGAGGGCAGAGGAGGAGGGAGACAACAATTCAAAGACAGGATGAGGTGGGATGAATGAGTACTCACCCTGGTCAGTGAGCAGATGCAGCAAGTCAGTGGAGTAGCTGAACTCTAGGAAAGCAGTGTGGAGAGCAGACCTTTCACCTTCACAGGCTGAAAGGTCATGGAGAGGCCCTGGACACACTCGGCCATCAGGCTCTCCTCCACCAGGGTCATGTTGGCAGTGACCTCATCAGGGAGGAACACAACCATACTGACATCCTCCTGCATCTGAAAAATCTGCAGAGAGAAGGAGGGAAGGAGAAAGAGGCAGGGAGAAAATGGAGAAGGAGAGAGATCAATTGCAAAGTCTTTTCATCTTTTTATACCAGACTGAAAACAAATTTAATGTGTACTTACTGTGGAACCCTGGTCTGAGTTGATGCCCAATTTCACTGGGTAATGGTCCTGGGCCATAATGGCAATGCTGGTGAGCTCTTACCTATCTAGCTGGATGTCCTCCATCCCTCTACTTTGACTGAACCAAGTTATCCATATCTAAAAATATATATATATGCATCATCACTCACGTTCTGTAGTAGGTCCACGTGCCGATCTCTTTGTGACTCAAGCAGAGAATGGGTGGGCCTGAAGCAGAGATATTTTATTTTACATTTTTATGCCCAGCTTATGAGGCCCATTGATGATGTGAGGCCTGAGGAAGTTGCCTCTTCTGCCTAATGGTAAGTCCACCACTGCACTTGTGTGTTTGAATTTGCATCTATGTTTGGTACCTATCCAAACCTTGTGCTGTGAAGAGAACTTTGATGTAATTTATTTGGATGTATGATATTTCATATATCTGTGGTAATTTGTGTTTTTCTACAATGAACCTCTATGGTACTCAGGCTACCCCCGCAGGTTATCACACTAGGTCTTTGAGGAACTTGGTTGGTTTGATATGATTGGATATATTGTTGGTTTCGGTCTCTGTGGTTGGTCAGCTCTAGTTTCAATAAGTCACACCTCTGGATGGTTATAATAAAGATGAATTTATACTGCAGAGACGCAGGGATGATTGTCCCAGCTCTGACACCTCTAAAAATGTTCCCCACATGGCCGACATGAATTTTATACCGGTGCGATGGTCACTGACTTGAATTCTAAAGAATTTAGAATTTAAATACTTGTTTCCCAGGTAGCCTAACAAGTAAAGCATCACAAAAGGGATGAATTTCAATCAAATTAAATTCAAGTTCAATTGAATTAAAATCACTTTTATTTGCTGAGGGAACTTCATTTATGGAATTACATTTAATTGGAATTCAATATTTTACATTTCCCAGTTAACGGAATTAATGCACTTAGTATCAACATGGACTGCAGGATTTGTTTTAAATAATTTCAACTTGTATTTCTTGTATTTCCAGTATAGCTAGACTGTCTGAACAGTGACATGATCAGACTGAAAGCCTGAGGAAATTTAATTCAAATTGGAATTTGTGGAATTGTTTGGTATAATATTGAATTCGGAATTGACCTAACGTTGCAATTTAAAGGAATTGAATTATCTCTGAATTCAAAGACTGACCTGGAACTCACTCTCAAACGTGTGATCTGTCATTGCACACAGGAAATTGGTCTATTTTATAGCCTCACATTAATTTTATACAGTCAACTACAGACCCAGCAAAATGGAGTGCACTTCATATGCTCTACTCTGAGTACCATATTGTTTAAGCTTTCTGGTATATCCTTTGCATATGTATGTACACTTTTGTTGAGTGCTGAGTATCCTGGTACACTCTCTAAATGTGGTTAGTATATTTCTATACAATTTTGGGTTTACAGTATATCCATTAATTATGCTTCATTTTCACCCCTCATCTTCTCCAAATTTCCTTTATGCTTCTTATCCACATGTATTATTACCTCCATCTTTTTCCTTTCAGATAAAATCTATTAGCAACTCTTTACAGTAAGGATACATCAACATGTGTTCATGAAGTAGTTAACATGAATACATCAATGCATCAATTTACAAAGCATTAATCAATGTTTACTGCACTATTAACAGACACTCTCACAAACTACCAGTGTTCATTTAAAGTGAAGTGTCACCTTTTTCTTCTCACTTTACTAATGGCTTATTGATATATGCATTCATTAATGGTATTTCAGAATTAAATCATTAACTTTTTGGACCCTATAGTAAAGTTGGACACATTCATGCTATATAAAGCTCTTATCTAAAAAAAAAGGGGCAGTGCAGTCAAAAATGTAGTTTCCTTTTGTTTTATTTTCTAAACAATAGAATGACATGTTTGGAGTTGAACTATGTTACCTCCAAATAAATGAAGTCAATAGTTCATTATTAAACAGAAAATACATTCCAACCCCAATCACAGTAAACACATATTTAGTAAGAATATAGGCCTAATGGAATATAACAAAATACAAATAATATTTTCCCCACACAACTTGTGTCACGGGAACGTGTGGAAACGCTGTCATATAAAAAAAGCCTATGCATTATTTTTTTATACCCCCGTTATCTCCCAAATTGCAATCCAATTTTGATCTCGTCTCATCGCTGCAACTCCCTAACGGGATCGAGAGAGAGAGAGGCGAAGGTCGAGTCATGCATCCTCCGAAACAGGACCCGTCTAACCTTGCTTCTTATATCAAATCAAATGTATTTATATAGCCATTCGTACATCAGCTGAAATCTCAAAGTGCTGTAGAGAAACCCAGCCTAAAACCCCAAACAGCAAGCAATGCAGGTGTTGATGCACGTTGGCTAGGAAAAACTCCCAAGAAAGGCCGAAACCTATAGAGGAACCAGGCTATGAGAGGTGGCCAGTCCTCTTCTGGCTGTGCCGGGTGGAGATTATAACAGAACATGGCCAAGATGTTCAAATGTTCATAGATGACCAGCATGGTCAAATAATAGGTCTGGGACAGGTAGCACGTCCAGCGAACAGGTCAGGATTCCATAGCCGCAGGCAGAACAGTTGAAACTGGAGCAGCAGCACGGCCAGGTGGACTGGGGACAGCAAGGAGTCATCATTCCAGGTTGTCCTGAGGCATGGTCCTAGGGCTCAGGTCCTCCGAGAGAGAGAAAAGAGAATTAGAGAGCATACTTAAAATTCACACAGGACACCGGATAAGACAGAAGAAGTACTCCAGATATAACAAACTGACCCTAGCCCCCCCCGACACAAACTACTGCAGCATAAATACTGGAGGCGGAGACAGGAGACACTGTGGCCCCATCCGAGGACACCCCCGGACAGGGCCAAACAGGAAGGATATAACCCCACCAGGCAGAGACAGCAAGGGCGGTTCGTTGCTCCAGAGCTTTTCCGTTCACCTTCACACTCCTGGGCCAGACTACACTCAATCATATGACCCACTGAACGGTTGACAACTCCATTGTGTCCTCCTCCCAGAGCGCTAAGAACCTTGGTGTGATCCTGGACAACACCCTGTCGTTCTCAACCAACATCAAGGCGGTGGCCCGTTCCTGTAGGTTCATGCTCTACAACATCCGCAGAGTACGACCCTGCCTCACACAGGAAGCGGCGCAGGTCCTAATCCAGGCACTTGGCATCTCCCGTCTGGATTACTGCAACTCGCTGTTGGCTGGGCTCCCTGCCTGTGCCATTAAACCCCTTCAACTCATCCAGAACGCTGCAGCCCGTCTGGTGTTAAACCTTCCCAAGTTCTCTCACGTCACCCCGCTCCTCCGTTCTCTCCACTGGCTTCCAGTTGAAGCTCGCATCCGCTACAAGACCATGGTGCTTGCCTACGGAGCTGTGAGGGGAACGGCACCTCAGTACCTCCAGGCTCTGATCAGGCCCTACACCCAAACAAGGGCACTGAGTTCATCCACCTCTGGCCTGCTCGCCTCCCTACCACTGAGGAAGTACAGCTCCCGCTCAGCCCAGTCAAAACTGTTCGCTGCTCTGGCCCCCCAATGGTGGAACAAACTCCCTCACGACGCCAGGACAGCGGAGTCAATCACCACCTTCCGGAGACACCTGAAACCCCACCTCTTTAAGGAATACCTAGGATAGGATAAGTATTCCCCCCCCCCTTTTAAGATTTAGATGCACTATTGTAAAGTGACTGTTCCACTGGATGTCATAAGGTGAATGCACCAATTTGTAAGTCGCTCTGGATAAGAGCGTCTGCTAAATGACTTAAATGTAAATGTAAATGAGTCTTCAGTAAAGACGTAAAGGTTGAGACAGAGTTTGCGGCTCTCACATGGGTAGGCAGACCATTCCACAAAAATGGAGCTCTATAGGAGAAAGCCCTGCCTCCAGCTGTTTGCTTAGAAATTCTAGGGACAATTAGGAGGCCTGCGCCTTGTGACCGTAGTGTATGTGTAGGCATGTACGGCAGGACCAAATCAGAGAGCTAGGTAGGAGCAAGCCCATGTAATGCTTTGTAGATTAGCAGTAAAACCTTGAAATCAGCCCGTGCCTTGACAAGAAGCTAGTGTAGGGAGGATAGCACTGGAGTAATATGATCAAATGTTTTGGTTCTAGTCAGGATTCTAGCAGCCATATTTAGCACTAACTGAAGTTTATTTAGTGCTTTATCCGGGTAGCCGGAAGTAGAGCATTGCAGTAGTCTAACATAGAAGTAACAAAAGCATGGATACATTTTTCTGCATCATTTTTGGACAGAAAGTTTCTGATTTTTGCAATGTTACGTAGATGGAAAAAAACTGTCCTTGAAAGAGTCTTGATATGTTCGTCAAAAGAGAGATCAGGGTCCAGAGTAACACCGAGGTCCTTCACAGTTTTAATTGAGACGACTGTACAACCAAGATTAATTGTCAGATTCAACAGAAGATCTTTGTTTCTTGGGACCTAGAACCTCTGTTTTGTCCGAGTTTAAAAGCAGAACATTTTCCGCCGTCCACTTCCTAAGGTCTGAAACACAGGCTTCTAGGGAGGGCAATGTTGGGGCTTCACAATGTCTCATTGAAATGTACAGCTGTGTGTTGTCCGCACAGCAGTGACTGTTAACACCGTTTACGAATGACATCACCAAGAGGTAAAATATATAGTGAAAACAATAGTGGTCCTAAAATGGAGCATTGAGGAACATCGAAATTTACAGTTGATTTGTCAGAGGACAAACCATCCACAGAGACAAACTGATATCTTTCCGACAGATAAGATCTAAAACAGGCCAGCACTTGTCTGTGAAGACCAATCTCTCCAAAAGAATGTGGTGATCAATGGTATAAAAAGCAGCACTAAGGTCTAGGAGCACGAGGACAGATGCAGAGCCTTGGTCTGACGCCATTAAAAGGTCAATTTACCACCTTCACAAGTGCAGTCTCAGTGCTATGAAGGGGTCTAAAGCCAGACTGAAGCGTTTCGTATGCATTGTTTGTCTTAAGGCAGTGAGCTGCTGCGCAACAGCGTTTCAAACATTTTGGAGAGGAATGGGAGACTTGATATAGACCGATAGATTTCAAAAATATTTTCTGCGTCACAGTTTGGCTTTTTCAAGAGGCTTAATCACTGCCACTTTTAGTGAGTTTGGTACACGTCCGGTGGATAGGGAGCCGTTTATTATGTTCAACATAGGAGGGACAAGCACAGGAAGCAGCTCTTTCAGTAGTTTAGTTGGAATAGGGTCCAGTACGCAACTTGAAGGTTTAGAGGCATGATTATTTCCATCATTGTGTCAAGAGATATAGTACTAAAACACTTCAGTGTCTCCCTTTATCCTAGGTCCTGGCAGAGTTGTGCAGACTCAGGACAACTGAGTTTGAGGAAAACGCAGATTTAAAGAAGAGTTAGAAATTTGCTTTCTAATGATCATGATATTTTCCTCAAAGTTCATGAATTTATCACTGCTGAAGTGAATGCCATCCTCTCTTGGGGAATGCTGCTTTTTAGTTAGCTTTGCGACAGTATCAAAAATACATTTTTGATTGTTCTTATTTTCCTCAATTAAGTTGGGAAAAAAATAATAATAAAATCTGATGATCGAGCAGCAGTGAGGGCTCTTCAATACTGCATGGTACGGTCTTTCCAAGCTAGTCGGAAATCATCCAGTTTGGTGCAACGCCATTTCCGTTATAATTTTCTTCAGAGCTCGGGTATTTTCTGTATACCAGGGAGCTAGTTTCTTATGACAAATGTTTTGTTTTTGTTTTTAAGGGTGCAACTGCATCTAGGGTGGTTAACTGATTTTTGTACTTCGATGTCCTTGGGTAGGTGGAGGGAGTCTGGAAGGACATCTAGGAATCTTTGGGTTGTCGAGAATTTATAGCACGGCTTTTGATGAGCCTTGGTTGGAATCTGAGCAGATTATTTGTTGTGATTGCAAATGTATTAAAATGGTGGTCCGATAGTCCAGGATTATGAGGAAAAACATTAAGATCCACAACCTTTATTCCATGGGACAAAACTAGGTCCAGAGTATGACCGTGGCAGTGAGTAGGTCCGGAGACATTTTTTTTTTGTAAATTGAAATTTGCTGTCAAATGTCCGCCTTTGCGGGATGGGCGGGTTTGGTCACTATTGTAACCAGGAGGTGAGGCCTCATTTAATACAGTAAATTCATCAGGCTTAAGCCATGTTTCAGTCAGGCCAATCACATCAAGATTATGATCAGTTCATTGACTATCATTGCCTTGGAAGTGAGGGATCTAACAATAAGTCGCCCTATTTTGAGATGTGAGGTATCATGATCTCTTTCAATAATGACAGGAATGGAGGTCTTTATTCCAGTGAGATTGCTAAAGCGAACACCGCCATGTTTAGTTTTACCCAACCTAGATTGAGGCACAGACAGTCTCAATGGGGATAGCTGAGCTGACTACACTGACTGTGCTAGTGGCAGACTCCCCTAAGCTATCAGGCTGGCTAACAGCCTGCTGCCTGGCCTGCACCCTCTCTCATTCTGGAGCTTGGGGATTTAGAACCCTGTCTATGTTCGTAGATAAGATGAGAGCACCCCCTCCAGGTACTCATCAGCAGGCTTGGTCCGGTTTGTGAGTGAATCCCAAAAGAGGGCCAATTATCTACAAATTCTATTTTTTGGGAGGGGCAGAAAGCAGTTTTCAATCTGCGATTGAGTTGTGAGACTGCTGTAGAACTCATCACTCCCCCTAACTGGGAGGGCGCCAATTACTTGATGTCTACACATCTGTCTAGCTGATTTACACGCTGAAGCTATGTTGCGCTTGGTGACCACTGACTGTTTCATCCTACCGAACCCAAGCGCTATCGTGCATAAATTTATTTTGCCCCCCCACACCAAACGCGATTATGATACACAGGTTAAAAATATCAAAACAACCTCTGAACCAATGACATTAATTTGGGGACAGGTCGAAAAGCTTGCACTTACTAGCCAACGTCAATGTGTCCTATTTAGCTAGCTTGCTGTTGCTAGCTAATTTGACCTGGGATATAAACATTGAGTTGTTATTTTACCTGAAAAGCACAAAGTCCTCTACTCCGCCAATTAATCCACACATAAAACGACCAACTGAATATTTTCTAGTCACCTCTCTTCCTTCCACGCCTTTTCTTCTCTTGACTTTATATTGCGGTTGGCAACTTTCATAAATTACGGGCATTTACCGCCACTGACCTCATTCGTCTTTCAGTCACCCACGTGGTTATAACCAATGAGGAGATGGCACGTGAGTACCTGCTTTTATAAACCAATGAGGAGATGGGAGAGGCAGGACTTGCAGCAAGATCTGCGTCAGAAATAGAACTGATTCTATTTTACCCCTTGGCAACGCAGACCCCCTCGACTCAATAATTGAATAACATAGATTTCACTGCGTAGTCAGTCTGTAACATCGTTGGTGCCGCCGTGTATAACAGTATCCCTATACTCGCCATTTTTAGCCAGCACAATCTTCAGATTAGCCTTAAAGTCTTTACCACTGCCCCATGGTAAACAGTGTATGATCGCTGGATGATTTGTTTTAACTCTAATACTGCGGGTAATGGAGTCGCCAATGACTATGGTTGGTTTTCAATTTGTCAGAGCTAATGGTGGGATGATGCGGTGTCTCAGACCTCGTAACGGGAGGATTAGAGACCAGAGAAGGATCGGCCTCTGACCGTTGCTTAATGGGGAGAACCAGTCGTAAATTTCTGTCGGCTGAATGAGCGACACCGGCTGAGAATTCCTACAGCATTTCCTTCCAAAAGCCATGAGAAAATTGTCTTGCTGCGGGGACTGTGCGAGGGGATTTATACTACTATCTGTGCATATTGGTGGCACAGACGCTGTTTCATCCCTTCCTACACTTACATTACCCTTGCCTAACGATTGCGTCTGAAGCTGGGCTTGCAGCAAAGCTATCCTCGCTATAAGGTGATCGTTCTCCTGTATATTATGAGCACAGAAACTGCAATTAGAAGGCATAATGTTAATGCTACTACTTAGCTGCGGCTGGTGGAGGTCCTGACGAACCCTGTCCTGGGTGAAAAAGTTGAATGAAAAAAGTCAAGTGAGGGAAAAATATACAAATATAAAACGGTAATTAAAAAGTAAAAAAAAAAAAGTTGGCAGGTAGCAAAGTAAGGTTAGCAACAAACCGCACTGCAGCAGGTAAAGAAGTCTACAAGTTGTGACCGGAAATGACGTCAAGCCAATAAGTTAAATAAAGGTTCAATTAAAACAACAAAAAAACATCCCAAATTCATACAAGCAGTACACCTAAGCTACTTATCACAGTAAGGTTTGACCCCTCTTTGAGGGGACTTGGTTGTGGTTTGATCTGATTGGATATATGGTTGGTTTCTGTCTGTGGTTGGTCAACTCTGGTTTGAAAAAGTCTAACCTTTAGATGGGTAAAGATGCAATGAAAGTCTTTATTGCTCTTCTTGTTTTCCTGTTCAATTTTGAGGTAGTAATGCTACGAGGCATGGTCTACAGATCATGGATCCTCTCTTCCCCTTCTTCCCTCTAGATACTTAGTTCATCGCCATCTGGACCAGATAAGGATAAACTTGCCGGGAGGTAAAGATTGGTGCAAACTACAGGTGACAACCTGGAGGCAGTTGATTTAACACATTCAGAAACCACCCTTCCCTTCCCTCTAACACTGACTGCATTCAAGGCACTCTATGGCCATGTAATACCACTTCTCAATGTCCAGATTCCTCCACACGGTCTTATACAGCCCACAATCTGAGAACAGGTGGCCTTGGCACTGGAGCACAACAGCTTCAATTGCCACATGTGTTGGGGCATCCACAAGAAAAACATGTTGCAAAGAAGGGGGCAGGTGAGGTTAGTGGCAGTTCTTGGTTGGTCTCAGAATGAACTCGATGTTTCCAGAACTGTCCCTCTGAAACAGGGCCCGGCTCACCAACTCCTGTTGCTCAGGCAGTAGGGATGTCTGCCACCTTCCAGGAAGAAGAATCTGCAAAAGACAGACAGACAGACAGACAGACAGACAGACAGACAGACAGACAATGGAAACGTTACTCTCTTTGCTTCCCTCATCAGACTATGATATTGTGACCATAACCATGAACACCAAGGTTCCAAAGACACCCCCTAGGATTGTGGTCAAGATACATTTTGAAACATTTAATCATGAGCTATTTCTAAATTATTTGGCTGCTGTACCCTGGGACGCTGATTTATCTAGAGGATGAACTAAATTACACTACAGAATGTTTTATTGATTTGCCCACTGAGGTAATGGACCATCATGCCTCTAAAAGAAAGAGTACAGTTGGTGCTCGTCCATCTCCATGGATTGATGATGAACTGGGTGAGGCTTTTTCTCAAAGAAATATGGCAAAAATCTTAGCAGCCAAGTCAAAATTAGAAATTGATTAACAGAATTATAGAACATTACGTAATTATGCTGTTAAATTTAATCAAAAGAAAAAAAAGTTATTTTACAACAATGCTTTTATTGATTGTAAAAAAAAATCTAAAAAGTTATGGAACACAGTTAAGGGCTTACTTGGTACATCTATCTCATCATGCCCATCTAGTGTGGAGGTTGATGGGAGAATAGTAACAAAACAAGTTGATATTGCCAATCATTTTGCAGATTTTATTTACAAAGAAAATTAATTTACTAAGCAACAATGTAAACATACATTCTTCCAAAAAAGCTATTTTGGAGGAGGTGTTAAACCTATTGAAGTCATTACCTGATAGTAAATCTACAGGTTATGGTCTTATGGACAATTGTTTTGCTTCGCTGTGCTGCTCCCCAGATTGCAGTTCCACTGAGATACATATTTAGTTGGACACTGGAAAAGGGGATGTTTGCAAATGTATGGAAGAATGCAAAACTGTGTCCTATTCCGAAAGACAGCAAAGAACCCATTACTCCTGCCAATAGTCGATCAATTAGTTTTCTCCCTACACTCAGTAAGATATTGGAGGGTATTGTGAGTAGACAAATATGGGAGTACATGGAACATAATTATTTGATTACAGCCAATCAGCATGCTTATTGCAAAAAACATTCCCACTTCAACTGCATTGGTTGACATGACGGACCAGTGGCTCAATGCTATGGATAATGGCAAGTTTGTGGGTGTACTATTTTTAGATTTCAGTCCAGTATTTGATTTAGTGGATCATGAAATAACTTTGAATTGGGTACAGTCATATCCAACTGAAAACAGTCCACCTATATCAATGGTTCATTTTCTACCCCTAGTGTTAAACTGTGGAATACCGCAGGGCAGCTGCCTTGGTTGGGCCACTTCTTCATTTAAGATATGCCAATGACTTTCCCTATGCCTTAGCTGAAACTCAAGCTACTATATTTGCAGAAGATACTACAATTTCTGTAGCAAGACAATCGGTTCAACAGGTACAGCAAGCTTTACAAGGAGATTTGGAGAATATCAGGGAGTGGGTTTACCAGAACAAACTTGTTGTAAACACCAAGAAAACCAAAGTTATGTTGGTCTGTTCCACTAGGAAAAGGCCAAAAAAGCATGGGATACAATTAAGTATGGGAGGAGTACAAATTGAAGAAGTGGCAGAAACCAAACTATTGGGAGTGCAGCTAGATAACTGCTTATCATGGTTGTCTCAAATAACTAATCTATGTAAAAACAAATCTTAATACAGCATTCATAATCAGAAGGATAGCTAAATATTTACCAGGAAAAATTATTAAGCAAATAACACAAGCATTAATTGAGAGTCAGGTGAACTACTGTTCTGTGGTCTGGGGAGATGCATCATCAAGTGAAGTTAGGCTGCAGAATACACAGAACAAAGCAGCAAGGATTGTTTTAAGTTGGAGATATGGTTCTTCTGTTGCAGTCATGCTCAATGTTCTTGGTTAGTCATCAATCGACAAGATAATTGAAAAAAAATGCTTATTTTTTTCATAATATACATAATTTAAAACGGCCAAGTTCTATTCACAACGGTATTCAGTTGGTAAGAGACAGACATTCCGTAAATACTAGGAATAGATTGTCCATCATCTATGTGTTATCCAGACAGAAAAGAGAAATAGGCAAAATAACATTTTGATTTAGAGCAATAAAGAAATGGAATAAATTAACTGAGCAAACCAGAAACCTTTCAATATATAAATTTAAACATGATTTTAAAACCATTTAAATATAATACATAGAAATGTTGTGGGACTATAGTAGATGAAGAATCAATATTTTTTAGATTGAGTATTTATTAGGTCATTATGTTAGTATATTATGTATGTTTATAATAGTGTGTTTTTTGTGAAAATGTGTGTGTATTATACATTGTATTTTAATGTTTAAGGACTCTTGAAAGATTATTCCAAATGGGGACTAAAAGAGATCCAAATAAAATCTAATCAAACATAACAATCTGTACCAAGGCAGAAAGATGAGCCACTCACCTCTGCAGCAGGCAGGTACAGGTGCTTGTTTAGGCTGCTGGGCAAGAGCAGCCATTGCTCCAGGGAGTCCCTGGTTGTGTGGGCTCCTGTGGAATTCTGGGTCGGGTTGATGGACCTGGGAAAAAAGCACAAAAGTCAACGGGTGTGTTTGAGCAGTAAGGTTAACGAAGTCAACTGTAGACCAAAGTCGGCGAGTGAAGTTGGGGAAGGTGCATCTCCGACAGTCGAAAGTCGGACAATGTAGTGGTTTTCCAACAGCAAGGCTCAGATCAACAGGGCAGTGTCAACATACATGGACTCCTGCTCGAAGAACATCTCATTCCAAAATCATGGGTATTAATATGGAGTTGGTCCCTGTTTGCTGCTATAACAGCCTCCAATCTTCTGGGAAGGCTTTCCACTAGATGTTGGATCATTGCTGAGGTGACTTGCTTCCATTCAGTCACACATACTTTTGAATATATAGTGTAACCTGCTATTGTTTATAACGGGTTGTCTTTATAAATATCAAAATAAACTTTTCTATACCCCCATATCACACACTCTCAAACTGAAAGCATAAAGTGTGTACAATTAATAGTTTAATAGTTTAGAGAGAGGTCTCAAATATCACTTTAATTAGTATCCCCTGTAGCTAGCTTTAGAATCACTGCATAGTTGGTTCCTGTTTCAGTCACATCTTTGGACACTTTTGTGTGGGTCAACCAAAACACTAATAATTGGTTGACAAATAGTGCTTCCCACAATGCAGGTGATGGCTGTATGGTGCAGTTGGTGAGAACAAAGATGATATATTATATTGACAAGATAGTCGAGTGACCGTTCTAACAATGGAAATACATGACCTCAAAAATGGAATACAGGTGGGAGGAAGTGAGATCAGGTGGGACTAGGGCTGTGGCGGTCACGATTGTCAAGCCAATAACTGCGGTCTCACGGTAATTGACCGTTAATGAACATAAACACATTTAGCATCTCCTGGCTTTCACACATAGTGAAGTATAATAAATACCTGTAATATAGCCTACACCTTCATAATAAATCCATTACGGTAATTATTTTAGACAGGTCTAAAGAAGTATGATATCAAGAAAATGTAGTCTATTTCAGCATGAAAAGAATAGCATACTCTGAGTTGTCTTTATGTTAGGTCCTGATGTGGCTATGTTAAATGGCTGTGGGATACAGTTTATTTTATATAGTTTATTTAGCAGACAAGATTAGCTTATAATTCGTGGTATTATTTTATATTATGAAGAATACAATTGAACAAAGCTGAATAAAATATAAATATTTTCCCCAAACGATTTAAGGGAGTGCGCACATACAGCTATTCTGTGTTGAGCGGTTAACAATAGGTACTCTTATATGCTTAATTTAGAGTTAATTTAACTTAAGTTGTTCTTCAACCGTTGGGCTATATGTTTTGATTTTTAATACATTTTAAGGCTGCATGATGAGACTCTAATGATGATTTGAAAAAAGTCGCTTGAAAGGCATGAGCTCTGCTTTGTTTTTTTTTTTGCAAGCTATACACACTACAGTAGTCTCTCATTCACAATATGACAAGCACTTGATAATACCTTGAATTTCACGTTGGCATCCCCTTTGTGGTCCTAATGCACCCTAAAAAAATCCATGCCTTTTGTGGGCGGGGGATGCCTTAATCGACATCCACGTCTTCGGCGCCTGGGGAACAGTGCCTTGTTCAGGGGCAGACAGACTGATTTTTACCTTTGGATTTGATCCAGCAACCTTTTGTTTACTGGCCAAACGCTCTAACCAAATGTCCTCTGGTCTGATGAACCAAAAATATAACTGTTTGGCCATAATGACCACTGTTATGTTTGGAGGAAAAAGGGGGAGGCTTGCAAGCTGAAGAACACCATCCCAACCGTGAAGCACGGGGTGGCAGCATCATGTTGTGGGGGTGCTTTGCTGCAGGAAGGACTGGTGCACTTCACAAAATAGATGGCATCATGAAGGAGGACAACTATGTGGATATATTGAAGCAACATCTCAAGACATCAATCAGGAAGTTAAAGCTTGGTTGCAAATGGGTCATCCAAATGGACAATGGCCCCAAGCATACTTCCAAAGTTGTGGCATAATGGCTTAAGGTCAACAAAGTCGAGGTATTGGAGTGACCATCGCAAAGCCCTGACCTCAATCCTATAGTAGATTTGTGAGCAGAACTGAAAAAGCGTGTGCGAGCAAGGAAGCCTACAAACCTGACTCAGTTACACCAGCTGTCAGGAGGAATGGGCCAAAATTCACCCAACTTATTGTGGGAAGCTTGTGGAAGGCTACCCAAAATGTTTGACCCAAGTTAAACAATTTAAAGGCAGTACACTCAATTAGTATTTGGTAGCATGTGAACTTCTGACCCACTGGGAATGTGATGAAAGAAATAAATCTGAAATAATTCATTCTCTGTACTATTATTCTGACATTTCACATTCTTAAAATAAAGTGGTGATCCTAACTGACCTAAGATGGACTTTTTACTAGGATTAAACCTTTGGCTAAGGTGTATGTAAACTTCGACTTCAACTGTATGTATTCCTCTTGTTCAGATGGGATAGGACAGTGTGATGGCGATTGCGTCGTTTGTGAACCTTTTTGGGGTGGTATGCAAACTGAAGTGGGTCAAGAGTGGCAAGTAAGGTGGTGATATGATCCTTGACTAGTCTCCTAAGCACTTCATGATGACATAAGTGAGTGCTATGGGGCGAAAGTCATTTAGTTCAGTTATCTTTGCCTTCTTTGGTACAGGAACAATGGTGGCCATCTTGAAGCATGTGGGGACAGCAGACTGGGAGGGATTAAATATGTCCGTAAACACGCCAGCCAGCTGGTCTGCGCAAGCTCTGAGGACACGGCTAGGGATGCCGTCTGGATCAGCAGCCTTGCGAGGGTTAACATGTTTAAATGTCTTACTCACATCTACCACAGTCCTTGGGCTGCTTTGGTGGCACTGTATTATCTTCAAAGCGGGTAAAGGTGTTCAGTATGCAGTACGCATTTGTGTGAAATGGCTAGCTAGTTAGCAGTGCGCTTGTAGCGTTTAATGAAGTTATTTAAGGGCCACGGCTTTTGTGGAGTGATAATTATTCATGGGAAGCAGAAATTAAAGCAGGAAGCACCAGTGACTTGGTCAATAAAAAAGTGGTCAGATGAAGCAGATGCTAAACTACAGGACTGTTTTTCTAACACAGACTGGAACATGTTCCGGGATTCTTCCGATGGCACTGAAGTGTACACCACATCAGTCACTGGCTTCATCAATAAATGCATTGACGACGTCGTCCCCACAGTGATTGTACGTACATACCCCAACCAGAAGCCATTAATTACAGGCAACATTCGCACTGAGCTATAGGGTAGAGCTGCCGCTTTCAAGGTGCGGGACTCTAACCCGGAAGCTTACAAGAAATCCTGCTATGCCCTGCGACAAACCATCAAACAGGCAAAGCGCCAATACAGGGCTAAGATTGAATCGTACTACACCGGCTCCGACGCTCGTCTTATGTGGCGGGGCTTAAAACTATTACAGACTACAAAGGGAAGCACAGCCAGGAGCTGCCCAGTCACACGAGCCTACCAGACGAGCTAAATCACTTCTATGCTCGCTTCGAGGCAAGTAACACTGAGGCATGCATGAGAGCATCAGCTGTTCCCGGATGACTGTGTGATCACGCTCTCCATAGCCGACGTGAGTAAGACCTTTAAACAGGTTAACATACAAAAGGCTGCGGGGCCAGACGGATTAACAGGACGTGTGCTCCGGGCATGTGCTGACCAACTGGCAGGTGTCTTCACTGACATTTTCAACATTTCCCTGATTGAGTCTGTATTACCAACAGGTGCCATTAATGCAGGTAACAAGGGGAGGACAGAGGAGCCTCTTAAAGAATAAGTTACAGGTCTGTGAGAGCCATAAATCTTGCTTGTTTGTAGGTGACCAAATACTTATTTCCCACCATAATTTGCAAATAAATTCATAAAAAATTCTACAATGTGATTTTCTGGATTTCTTTCTCTCATTTTGTCTGTCATAGTTGAAGTGTACCTATGATGTGGGAGAACTTGCACAATTGGTGGCTGACTAAATACTTTTTTTGTCCCACTGTACATACTACCTCAATTGGCCCGACCAACCAGTGCTCCCATACATTGGCTAACCGGACTATCAGCATTGTGTCCCGCCACCCCCTCTTTATGCTACTGCTATTCTCTGTTCATCATATATGCATAGTCACTTTAACCATATCTACATATACATACTACCTCAATCAGCCTGAAGAACCGGTGTCTGTATGTAGTCTCGCTACTGTATTTAGCCTGACGATGCAATCTCAACCACACTGCACACTGCCCTAACCCATCTGGACAAGAGGAATACATATGTGAGAATGCTGTTCATCGACTACAGCTCTGCATTTAACACCATAGTGCCCTCCAAGCTCGAGACCCTGGGTCTCGACCCCGCCCTGTGCAACTGGGTACTGGACTTCCTGACGGGCCGCCCCCAGGTGGTGAGGGTAGGCAACAACATTTCCACCACACTGATCCTCAACACTGTGGCCCCACAAGGGTGCGTTCTGAGCCCTCTCCTGTACTCCCTCTTCACCCACGACTGCATGGCCACGCACGCCTCCAACTCAATCATCAAGTTTGCGGACGACACAACAGTGGTAGGCTTGATTACCAACAACGACGAGACGGCCTACAGGGAGGAGGTGGGGGCCCTCGGAGTGTGGTGTCAGGAAAATAACCTCACACTCAACGTCAACAAAACTAAGGAGATGATTGTGGACTTCAGGAAACAGCAGAGGGAACACCCCCCTATCCACATTGATGGAACAGTAGTGGAGAGGGTAGTACGTTTTATGTTCCTCTGCGTACACATCACAGACAAACTGAATTGGTCCACCCACTCAGACAGCATCGTGAAGAAGGCGCAGCAGCGGCTCTTCAACCTCAGGAGGCTGAAGAAATTAGGCTTGTCACCGAAAGCACTCACAAACTTCTACAGATGCACAATTGAGAGCATCCTGTCGGGCTGTATCACCGCCTGGTACGGCAACTGCTCCGCCCACAACCGTAAGGCTCTCCAGAGGGTAGTGAGGTCTGCACAACGCATCACCGGGGGCAAACTACCTGCCCTCCAGGACACCTACACCACCCGATGTCACAGGAAGGCCATAAAGATCATCAAGGACAACAACCACCCGAGCCACTGCCTGTTCACCCCGCTATCATCCAGAAGGCGAGGTCAGTACAGGTGCATCAAAGCTGGGACCGAGAGACTGAAAAACAGCTTCTATCTCAAGGCCATCAGACTGTTAAACAGCCATCACTAACATTGAGTGGCTGCTGCCAACATACTTACTCAACTCCAGCCACTTTAATAATGGGAATTGATGGGAAATTATGTAAAATATATCACTAGCCTTTAAACTATGCTACCTAATATGTTTACATACCCTACATTATTCATCTCATATGTATAGCAACAATACTGTACTCTATATCATAGAGTATATCATATATACTGTACTCTATATCATCTACTGCATCTTTATGTAATACATGTATCACTAGCCACTTTAACTATGCCACTTTGTTTACATACTCATCTCATATGTATATACTGCACTCAATACCATCTACTGTATCTTGCCTATGCCACTCTGTACCATCACTCACTCATATCTTTATGTAATTATTATTTATCCCCTTACACTTGTCTATAAGGTAGTAGTTTTGGAATTGTTAGCTTGATTACTTGTTGGTTATTACTGCATTGTCGGAACTAGAAGCACAAGCATTTCACTACACTCGCATGAACATCTGCTAACCAGGTGTATGTGACAAATAAAATTTGATTTGATTTAGAGGGTGCTGTGAGCCAACTATTCAACTACACAGACAGATTGAGGTGTGCTGAGCCTGCCATCGGCTGCATTTAGACAGCCCAATTCTGATATGCTTCCTCTCACGAATTGGTCTTTTGACCAATCAGATCAGCTTTGAAAATTATGTGATGTGAAAAGATCAGATGTGATTGGTCAAAAGACCAATATCAAAATTGGGCTGCCCGTCTAGACAGTCCATCATGACCTAGAATGAGTTGTGAATACACGTCATGAATAAATGTTACTACTTAAACCTTTAATATGCATGTCTTATTGGTTTAAGTTACCACATGTATTGTCCATTGCAAATTAGATGAACCTCCAGTCAGTCCATTGTCATGGATACCTGGAGTGATGTCACAGGTAAGGACAAGACAGTGTGAGTTTAATCTGTTTTGTCAGGTGAACAATGCTTGGGTGTATAAGCACGTGTAAAACTACATGTATGCATGAGTGTTTGTGCGTGTTGGCATGTAGTGTCAAGGGTGGCAGAAAAATACAAATATTAGTCCAAAATCATCACAAGAAAGAAATTGAGGCCATCATTGTTGAAGGATGTCGTCGTTTCACCACAGCATTTATTTTATTAGCAAAATAATGGAAATTAGTCCACTATTAGTCCCCATCCAATGGAAACAGAAGGGTTGGGGGTTAGGGGGATATGCAACCTGAAACCATTATGAAACTTATCGTCAACATCATAACAGTGCAAATACACCCATTCACCTCCCTTTGTCCCCCTAGTCTGCTACAAGGCTGTAGTTGTCATCCTCTTTTCAAAGTTTCTCTTTAAAATAATGATTTGGTGTAGGAATGTTACCATCCGCAATGTCACACCAACCATGTGACGTCGCATTAAATGTACATTTGCCTTTTTGGTACATGTTCCAGAAAACAAGACTGAAAGAGGATGACAAGTAAAAAGAGTCCCTTTGTATTTATATCCACACATTCATGCATGCTACTCACTCACTCACTCAAGCATACAGTCATGCAGCAAAGGCACTCACACACAGTCATGCACAAAGACACACACACAGCTCTCAGTATGTAAGAGTGAGTTGGTCTATCGAGAGCAAGTTGGTCTTAATTGGTCTATTCCATCATTTCCATGGATACAATAATTCTGATATGTCAGTCATGGAAACCATATTTGGAACCAAATAGAGCTAATATTTGCGGAGGGTGGTGTAATTAATTATAACATCTAAATACATCTATTACAATTTAGCTAACAAAAACAAACACACTGCAACTCAGGCATGCAAAGGCACAAGTACCTACAAATAGAAAAAAGTGTCCATTCCTCTCCTAGAATAAGAAGAAACAAAATGCAAAGGCCCCCCTTTAAAAAAATAAAACCTTGACCTCTAAACAAAAACATTTTAAAAACAGTGAAAAACTCCAGCCTTAGTGACAGTTGTACAAATATTTTACACAAACGTTTTCTACAAGGCATTTTAAACCCTTTCAGAGATCAACATAAGGTAAGAGGTTAAAAGAGACGTCCTTTACAAAGTGTCCATGATCCGCCCCCCTCCAGTCACAGACGTCCCCAAGAAAGTCACTGAGCGCACTCTGGCCACCACACTGCCTGTACAGAAAGAGGGTAAAACAAAATGTTTAGATAACACCTCTGATATGCTAGGTACCTTGTCATAATGCCGATACAATCCCTTCAGACATACACACCAGGTTTGGGGGGGGGGGTTTATTTGAGTATCTGGGCAATTGAGCATCTGTCCAGGCCTGACTCCGGAAAGTCTTAAGGTCCCGAACAGTTATTCCGATTCCCATGTAAAATAGCCTTTTGAGTGACAAAATATTTTTCCCAATAAAAATGCTAAATTTTTAAAATATTTTTTATGACTTTCTCGTATGTCAAATTACCAGGAAGTCTGAAAAGAAAGACTGAGTGGGCGGGGAGCTAAAAGGCTGAGTGGGTAGAGAGCTCACCTTCTCTGACAGTTCTTTGAAAACACCTATGGTGAGCAGTATTGCAGTGAGGTTATTTCAAGCAAATTTTCTGATACACAAAGCAACAAACATTACAATTGCATTCTTCATCCAATCCTGTCATACATCACATAAGGTTTAACACATGATTTGTTTATCCAACTGTTTGGTTATTCTAACAGCATCAGTATAGACAAAATGTTGGCTATATCATTTTGCTAGGTAGCCCAAATGGAATTGTCAGCACTGTTTATCATGCTAGCTAGCTCATCTTGGACAATTTTAGTTGAAAATTTGCAGGGTGAAGTCAGGGTACATGACATATATACAGTATATTGACTGTCAGACAATATTAAGACACCGATTATTGGAGGACCAAAAAAGCCGATACCGATTCAAATCAGTCAATAAATTTAAAAACAAATTGTAATAATGACAATTACAACAATACTGAATGAACACTTATTTTAACTTAACATAATACATCAATAAAATCAATTTAGCCTCAAGTAAATAATGAAACATGTTCAATTTGGTTTAAATAATGCAAAAACAAAGGAGAAGAAAGTAAAAGTGCAATATGTAAGAAAGCTAACGTTTCAGTTCCTTGCTCAGAACATGAGAACATATGAAAGCTGGTGGTTCCTTTTAACACGAGTCTTCAATATTCCCAGGTAAGAAGATTTAGGTTGTAGTTATTATAGGAATTATAGGACTTTTTCCCGCTATACCATTTGTATTTCATTAACCTTTGACTATTGGATGTTCTTATAGGCAATTTAGTATTGCCAGTGTAACAGTATAGCTTCCGTCCCCCTCCTCGCTCCTCCCTGAGCTAAAACCAGCAACACAACGACAGCCACCATCGAAGCAGCATTACCCATGCAGAGCAAGGGAAACAACCACCCCAAGGCTCAGAGCGAGTGACGTTTGAAATGCTATTAGCGCGCGCTAACTAGCTAGCCATTTCACTTCGGTTACACCAGCCTCATCTCGGAGTTGATAGGCTTGAAGTCATAAACAGTGCAATGCTTGACGCACAACGAAGAGCTGCTGGCAAACGCACTAAAGTGCAGTTGAATGAATGTTTACGCGCCTGCTTCAGTCTACCACCGCTCAGTCAGATACTTAGATACTTGTATGCTCAGTCAGAATATATGCAACGCAGGGCACGCTAGATAATATCTAGTAATATCATCAACCATGTGTCGTTAACTAGTGATCGATTGATTGTTTTATATAAGATAAATTTAATCCTAGCTAGCAACTTACCCTGGCTTAATGCATTCGCGTAACAGGCAGTCTGCATGTGGAGTGAAACGAGAGAGAGGCAGGTCGTTATTTTGTTGGACTAGTTAACTGTAAGGTTGCAAGATTGGATCCCCCAAGATGACAAGGCGAAAATCTGTCGTTCTGCCCCTGAACAAGGCAGTTAACCCACCGTTCCTAGGCCGTCATTGAAAGAATGTGTTCTTAATTGACTTGCCTAGTTAAATAAAGGTATAAAAAACATATATATATATATAAATAAAAATCGGCGCCCAAAAATACCGATTTCCGATTGTTATGAAAACTTGAAATCGGCCCTAATTAAAATCGGCCATTCCGATTAATCGGTCGACCTCTAATCATAACTATCAATTATGTCAAGAAGTTTATAGGAGTCTCCCGTTTTACATGTCTCATGATGTAATGACATGACAAATGCGAAACCCTTCCCCCGCTTTTGTTCCATGCAGGCTGAAGACCTAGCTAGCCAGTAACTAGCGAACACCTGACACAGATGAAAGTGGAATCCTAAAAGTATTCATGGTGCAGCAGTCTAAGGCACTGCATCGCAGTGCTAGATGCATTACTACAGACCCGGGTTTGATCCCAGGCTGTGTCGCAGCCGGCCATGACCGGAAGACTCATGATTCGTTGCACAATCGGCTCAGCGTTGTCTGAATTAGGGGAGGGTTTGGCCAGCCAGGTTGTCCTTGTCCCATCGCACTCTAGCGATGGCGGGCGCAGTGCATGCAGACTTTGGTCGCCAGTGTACTGTGTATCCTCTGAGAAATTGGTGCGGCTGGCTTCCGGGTTAAGCGAGCAGGGTGTCAAGAAGCAGTGCGGCTTGGCAGGGTCGTGTTTTGGAGGACTTATGGCTTTCGACCTTTGCCTCTCCCTAGTCTGTACGGGATTTACAGCGATGGGACAAGACTATCTATTGGATAACACGAAATTGGGGAGAAAAAGGGGGTAAAAAGTACAACAATGTGTTGTTACAGCCTGAATTCTAAATGGAATATATTGTATTTTTTTCTCACCCATTACTGGAAATGTGCCAGTACATATGTGCCCATTAGACACTTTGTAGTAGTCAGCAGGATAAGTGCACTCTGTGTGTGTGTGTGTCTAGGTCATTAGACGACACCATTGGACATGCACCTGTCTGGGGAGTGGGCATGTCTATTTATTTTTGTACCATTGATATGGCATGTTTCTATGCCCTAATGTGAAACCAAACTACAATTTGTGCAAGGCAAAAAGATAATGGTGGCTAAATCATTAACATAAAGAGTTATTATGTGTGAGACGTAAGGATGAAACCTGTATAAAGTGTGTGCCAAGGCTGGAAAGGGAGTTACTTCATGAACCAGCTCGGCTTGTAATACTTTATAAATTAATTAATAGAGGACTGCTCAGACAAGAAAATAAATCTGTGGTTACTGCTTTATAAATTAATTGTAAATTGAGGTGGCTCTCTGCAAAATCCCCGGATGTTTTGGAATTACTGAACATAACGCGCCAATGTAAAGATTTTTGGATATAAATATGAACTTTACCGAACAAAACATACATGTATTGTGTAACATACATGAGTGTCATCTGATGAAGATCATCAACGGTTAGTGATTAATTTTCTCTCTATTTCTGCTTTTTGTGACTCCTCTCTTTGGCTGGAAAAATGACTGTTTTTCTGTGACTTGGCTCTGACCTAACAATCGTTTGGTTTGCTTTCGTCATAAAGCCTTTTTGAAATCGGACACTGTGGCTGGATTTACAACAAGTGTATCTTTAAAATGGTGTAAAATACATGTATGTTTGAGGAATTTTAATTATGGGATTTCTGTTGTTTTGAATTTGGCGCCCTGTAGTTTGATGAGGTGGGACGCTACCGTCCCATGTACCCTAGAGAGGTTAATACTTATGTTTTGTATTTCTCATTGCTTTGCAAGTCTTGTGCCATCACTCTCTTGGGAACCAGAAGGAGAAAGTGGAGAAACTAAAAGCAGCACAGCTGAAGTGAAGGAAGTCTCCAGCTTCAGCTGGAATGTCATTCTGTTGTGTGATGAGAGATAGAAATAAGATTGTTCTATGATCACACCATACAGAGGCCATAAGTCTCTGAGTTTTTAAACATCACGGAAAGAAGGTGAACCTGAATCAAGACGAGAGGTTCCCCGTCCGGTGATCCCAGGGGACCAGGTCTACATCAGAGTGTTCCGAAAAAAAAAAAAAAAATATATATATATATATATATATAATGAAAAACATATTGACTGTTCAGGACCTTTATTACAACCTTTGTTATTACTGCACGTAATGAATTGCCTTTTATGAACAGAGTATTTATAACATTACGTTATACACGCTAAGTTATATTTAAGCAATAAGGCACCTTGGGGGTTTGTGGTATATAGTTAATATACCACGGTTAAGGGCTGTTCTTAGGCACGACGCATCACGTCGCGAATGTTATAAATGCCTTACTGCTATTAAAAACTGGTTACCAAAGTAAGTAGAGCAGTAAAAATAAATATTTTGTCATACCCGTGGTATACGGTCTGATATATGGCTTTCAGCCAATCAGCATTCAGGGCCGAAACACCCAGTTAATAATTATGTTTTGCCTACCCTAGAAGAGGCCACAGTCCTTCAGGTTGTTCTTGATGATGACATCGGTGACTGCATCGAAGACAAACTGCACATTCTTGGTGTCGGTGGCACAGGTGAAGTGGGTGTAGATCTCCTTGGTGTCCTTCCTCTTGTTCAGGTCCTCAAACTGACACTGGATGTAGGCCGCCGCCTCCTCGTACGTGTTGGAACCTGGGAGAGACGGGGCAAGGAGAGAGGGATGTACTGTCTGTTTTTCCTTAACCATTAGGAGTTCCTGAGATGTTAAACACTTTTCCAGGTGTTGCAAGATCTAATAATCTGCACAATGTGACTGCAATTAAGACAACTTGGAATGCGCTGTGTGTTCGAGTCAATTGACCCGAGCAAGACTTCTGATTCACCAGAATTTGGAATTCAAGATGATTTGTAGATAGGGTAACAGATGGTGTGTGTGTGTGTGTGTGTCTCTTACCTGCGTACTCCGGGTAACAGATAGTGAGAGGACTCTTCTTGATCTTCTCCTCAAACAGATCCTTCTTGTTGAGGAAGAGGATAATGGAGGTGTCTGTGAACCACTTGTTGTTGCAGATGGAGTCAAACAGCTTCATGCTCTCATGCATCCGGTTCTGAGGGACAGAAAGACAACCACACAATGCTTTTAGTTACATGTTCAGTGATCCCAGATCTTTTTGAACCGACTTGCCGGAAAAATGACCATTGTATTGGCAAGACAGCACAAACAGATCTGGGACCAGGCAGGCTAGTCTAGGCTTGGATGGTGTACCGTATACAGTGGCTTGCGAAAGTATTCACCCCCCTTGGCATTTTTCCTGTTTTATTTCCTTACAACCTGGAATTAGAATAGATTTTTTGGGGGTCTATATCATTTGATTTACACAACATGCCAACCACTTTGAAGATGCGAAATATTTTTGGGTGAAACCAGCAAGAAATAAGACAAAATAATAGACAGAAAACTTGTGCGTGCATAACTATTCACCCCCCCCCATAGTAATTTCTTTGTAGAGACACCTTTTGCAGCAATTACAGCTGCAAGTCTCTTGGGGTATGTCTTTATAAGCTTGGCACATCTAGCCACTGGGATATTTGACCATTCTTCAAGACAAAACTTCTCCAGCTCCTTCAAGTTGGCTGGGTTCCACTGGTGTACAGCAATCTTTAAGTCATAGCACAGATTCTCAATTAGATTGAGGTCTGGGCTTTGACCAGGTCATTCCAAGACGTTTAAATGTTTCTCCTTAAACCACTCGAATGTTGCTTTAGCAGTATGTTTAGGGTCATTGTCCTGCTGGAAGGTGAACCTCCATCCCAGTCTCAAATCTCTGAAAGATTGAAACAGGTTACCTCAAGAATTTCCCTGTATTTAGCGCAATCCATCATTCCTTCAATTCTGACCAGTTTCCCAGTCCCTACCGATGAAAAACATCCCCAACAACATGATGCTGCCACCACCATGCTTCACCGTGGGGATAGTGTTCTCGGGGTGATGAGAGGTGTTGGGTTTGAGCCAGACAGTGTTTTCCTTGATGGCCAAAAAGCTCAATTTGCCTGATCTGACCAGAGTACCTTATTCCATATGTTTGGAGAGTCTCCAACATGCCTTTTGGAAAACACCAAACACAGCCACTCTTCCGTAAAGCCCAGCTCCGTGGAGTGTACGGTTTAAAGTGGTCTTCTGGACAGATACTCCAATTTCCGCTGTGGAGCTTTGCAGCTCCTTCAGGGTTATCTTTGGCCTCTTTGTTGCCTCTCTGATTAATGCCCTCCTTCCCTGGTCTGTGAGTTTTGGTGGGCTGCCGTCTCTTGGCAGGTTTGTTGTGGTGCCACATTCTTTCCACTTTTTAATAATGGATTTAATGGTGCTCCGTGGGATGTTTAAAGTTTCTGATATTTTTTTATAACCCAACCCTGATCTGCACTTCTCCACAACTTTGTCCCTGACCTCTTTGGTGAGCTCCTTGGTCTTCACGGTGTCACTTGCTTGGTGGTGCCCCTTGCTTAATGGTGTTGCAGACTCTGGGGCCTTTCAGAACAGGTGTATATATACTGAGATCATGTGACACTTAAATTAAGTCCACCTGTGTGCAATCTAACTAATTATGTGACTTCTGAATTGATTGCACCAGATATCATTTAGGGGCTTCATAGCTAAGAGGGTGAATACATACCCACGCACCACTTTCCCGTTTTTATTTTTTTTAGATTGAAAAAAAAATGTTATTTTTTAAATTTCACTTCACCAATTTGGACTATTTTGGGTATGTCCATCATATGAAATCCAAATAAAAAACTGCAACAAAATAGCTAAAATGCCAAGGGGATGAATACTTAAAAGCAATGTATACCATATACCTGGGTATTTTGATTATATATTTTTTTCTTCTTCAAAACAATTTCTTTGAAGTTTATTAATACATTTTTAGTTACTTTAACATAATACCTGCAGTCAATTTGTGCAATAAATTAGGAGATTACTTTACAGATATTAAATTTTTTATTTCACCTTTATTTAATTAACTAGACAAGTCAGTTAAGAACAAATTCTTATTTACAACGACAGCATACCGGGGGAACAGTTGGTTAACTGACTTGTCACAACTTGCAGACTTGTTTACGTGTTGCTGTGCGTTTTGTTGCCAACCTTACTTTGCTACCTGACAACTTCACGGTTTTTACTTTTTAATTACCGTTTATATTTTTTCCCCTCACTCAACTTTTTTTCATTCAACTTTTTCACTCCGGATGCTTTATCTGGACGTGGTTCGTCAGGACCTCCAACAGCCGAAGCTAAGAAGTAACATTAACATGATGCCTTCTAATTGCAGTCGCTGTACTCATAATATACAGGAGATCGATCGCCTTATGGTGAAGATAGCTGTGTTGCAAGCCCAGCTTCAGACGCAATCGTTAGGCAAGGGTAATTTCAGTGTAGGAAAGGATGAAACAGTATCTGTGCCACCAGTAAGTACAGATGGTAACGTTAGTATAAATCCCCTCACACGGTCCCCGCAGCCAGAAAACTTTCTCATGGTTTCTGGAGGGAAATGCTGTAGGAATGCTCAACCGGTGTAGCTCATTCAGCCTACAGAAACTTTCAACCGGTTTTCCCCATTAAGCAGCGAGTCGGAGCCTGAGTCCGAGCCTTCTCTTGTCTCTACTCCTCCCATTACGGGGTCTGAGATACCGAAGCTTCCCACCATTAGCTCTGACAAATTGAAAACCCTAGTCATTGCCTGTTAGCCAGCCTGCCAGCTTAGTGGAGTCTGCCACTAGCACAGTCAGCGTAGTCAGCTCAGCTTTCCCCATTGAGACAGTGTCTGTGCCTCGACCTGGGTTGGGCAAAACTAAACATGGCGGTGTTCGCCTTAGCAATTTCACTAGGATAAAGACTTCAATTATTATAGTCATTATTGAAAGAGATCGTAATACCTCACATCTCAAAATAGGGCTACTTAATGTTAGATCCCTTACTTCAAAGGCAATTATAGTCAATGAACTAATCACTGATCATAATCTTGATGTGATTGGCCTGACAAACATGGCTTAAGCCTGATGAATTTACTGTCTTAAATGAGGCCTCACCTCCTGGTTACACTAGTGACCATATCCCCCCCCGTGCATCCCGCAAAGGCGGAGGTGTTGCTAACATTTATGATCGCAAATTTCAATTTACAAAAAAAAAGACGTTTTCGTCTTTTGAGCTTCTAGTCATGAAATCTATGCAGCCTATGCAATCACTTTTTATAGCTACTGTTTACAGGCCTCCTGGGCCATATACAGCGTTCCTCATTGAGTTCCCTGAATTCCTATCGAACCTTGTAGTCATAGCAGATAATATTCAAATTTTTGGTGACTTTAATATTCACATGGAAAAGTCCACAGACCCACTCCAAAAGGCTTTCGGAGCCAACATCGACTCAGTGGGTTTTGTCCAACATGTCTCTGGACCTACTCACTGTCACAGTCATACTCTGGACCTAGTTTTGTCCCATGGAATAAATGTTGTGGATTTGAATGTTTTTCCTCATAATCCTGGACTATCGGACCACCATTTTATGAGGTTTGCAATTGCAACAAATAATCTGCTCAGACACCAACCAAGGAGCATCAAAAGTCGTGTAATAAATTCGCAGACAACACAAAGATTCCTTGATGCCCTTCCAGACTCCCTCTGCCTACCCAAGGACGTCAGAGGACGAAAATCTGAGGAACTCAATTTAACCTTGCGCAATACCCTAGATGCAGTTGCACCCCTAAAAATTAAAAACATTTCTAATAAGAAACAAGCTCCCTGCTGTACAGCAAATACCCGAGCTCTGAAGCAAGCTTCCAGAATATTGGAACGGAAATGGAGCCACACCAAACTGGAAATCTTCCGACTAGCTTGGAAAGACAGTACCGTGCAGTATCGAAGAGCCCTTCCTGCTGCTCGATCATCCTATTTTTCCAACTTAATTGAGGAAAATAAGAACAATCCGAAATTACTTTTTGATACTGTCGCAAAGCTAACTAAAAAGCAGCAATACCCAAGTGAGGATGGCTTTCACTTCAGCAGTAATAAATTAATGAACTTCTTTGAGGAAAAGATCATGATTATTAGAAAGCAAATTACAGACTCCTCTTTAAATCAGCGTATTCCTTCAAAGCTCAGTTGTCCTGAGTCTGCACAACTCTGCCAGGACCTAGGATCAAGAGGGACAAGTGTTTTAGTACTATATCTCTTGACACAATGATGAAAATAATCATGGCCTCTAAACCTTCAAGCTGCATACTGGACCCTATTCCAACTAAACTACGGAAAGAGCTGCTTCCTGTGCTTGGCCCTCCTATGTTGAACATAATAAACGGCTCTTTATCCACCGGATGTGTACCAAACCCTGTATCATTGTTATTCTAACTTCCGCGACGCATATAAGGCCCTCCCCCGCCCCCCTTTCGGGAAAAGCTTACCACGACTCCATTTTGTTGCTCCCAACCTACAGACAGAAACTAAAACTATTGTCCCTGTTCCCATGAAAGCTAAGGAAACTGAACTAAACGACTACCGCCCCGTAGCACTCACTTCCGTCATCATGAAGTGCTTTGAGAGACTAGTCAAGGACCATATCACCTCCACCCTACATGACACCCTAGACCCACTCCAAATTGCTTACCGCCCAAATAGGTCCACAGACGACGCAATCGCAAGCACACTGCACACTGCCCTAACCCATCTGGACAAGAGGAATAGCTATGTGAGACTGCTGTTCATCGACTACAACTCAGCATTTAACACCATAGTACCCTCCAAACTCGTCATCAAGCTTGAGATCCTGGGTCTCGACCATGCCCTGTGCAACTGTGTACTGGACTTCCTGACAGGCCGTCCCCAGTTGGGGAGGGTAGGTAACAACATCTCCACCCCGCTGTTCCTCAACACTGGGGCCCCACAAGGGTGCATTATGAGCCCTCTCCTGTACTCCCTGTTCACCCACGACTGCGTGGCCATGCACACCTCCAACTCAATCATCAAGTTTGCGGACGACACAACAGTGGTAGGCTTGATTAGCAACAACGAGACGGCCTACAGGGAGGAGGTGAGGGCCCTCGGAGTGTGGCGCCAGGAAAATAACCTCACACTCAACGTCAACAAAACTAAGGAGATGATTGTGGACTTCAGGAAACAGCAGAGGGAACACCCCCCTATCCACATCGACAGGACAGTAGTGGAGAGGGTAGTACGTTTTAAGTTCCTCTGCGTACACATCATGGACAAACTTAATTGGTCCACCCACACAGACAGCATTGTGAAGGCGCAGCTGTGCCTCTTCAACCTCAGGAGGCTGAATAAATTTGGCTTGTCACCAAAAGCACTCAAACTTCTACAGATGTACAATCGAGAGCATTCTGTCGGGCTGTAGCACCGCCTGGTATGGCAACTGCTCCGCCCAAAACCGTAAGGCTCTCCAGAGGGAGAGCTCAAAGCCATCAGACTGTTAAACAGCCACCACTAACATTGAGTGGCTGCTGCCAAGACACCGACTCAACTCCAGCCACTTTAATAATGGAATTGATGGAAAAATATATATCACTAGCCACTTTAAACAATGCTACTTAATGTAATGTTTACATATCCTACATTACTCATATACTGTACTCGATACCATCTACTGCCATCTATTGCATCTTGCCTATACAGTTCTCTACCATCACTCATTCATATATCTTTATGTACATATTCTTTATCCCTTTACACTTGTGTGTATAAGATAGTAGTTTTGGAATTGTTAGGTTAGATTACTCGTTGGTTATTACTGCATCGTCGGTACGAGAAACACAAGCATTTCGCTACACTCGCATTAACATCTGCTAACCATGTGTATGTGACAAATAAAATTTGATTTGAACTCACGGATAAGTTCTGGCCTGGTTTAGATTTTATCTGTTGGAAAGATATCAGTTTGTCTCTGAATAATTTGTCCTCTGACAAATCAACTGTAAATTTCGGTGTTCCTCAAGGTTCCGTTTTAGGACCACTATTGTTTTCACTATATATTTTACCTCTTGGGGATGTCATTCGAAACATAATGTTAACTTTCACTGCTATGCGGATGACACACAGCTGTACATTTCAATGAAACATGGTGAAGCCACAAAATTGCCCTCTCTAGAAGCCTGTGCTTCAGACATAAGGAAGTGGATGGCTGCAAACTTTCTACTTTTAAACAACTCGGACAAAACAGAGATGATTGTTCTAGGTCCCAAGAAACAAAGAGATCTTCTGTTGAATCTGACAATTAATTTTAATGGTTATACAGTCGTATCAAATAAAACTGAAGGACCTCAGCGTTACTCTGGGCCCTGATCTCTCTGAACATATCAAGACTTTCAAGGACAGCTTTTTTTACATCTACATTTTTTTAAATCTGAAATTTCTGTCCAAAAATGATGCAAAAAAATGAATCCATGCTTTTGTTACTTCTAGGTTAGACTACTGCAATGCTCTACTTTCCGGCTACCCGGATAGAGCACTAAATAAACTTCAGTTAGTGCTAAATATGGCTGCTAGAATCCTGACTAGAACCTAAACATTTGATCATATTACTCCAGTGCTAGCCTACCTACACTGGCTTCCTGTCAAGGCAAAGGCTGATTTCAAGGTTTTACTGCTAACCTACAAAGCATTACATGGGCTTGCTCCTACCCATCTCTCTGATTTGGTCCTGCCGTACATACCTACATGTACGCTACGGTCACAAGACGCAGGCCTCCTAACTGTCCCCAGAATTTCTAAGCAAACAGCTGGAGGCAGGGTTCTCTCCTATAGAGCTCCATTTTTATGGAATGGTCTGCCTACCCATGTGAGAGCCGCAAACTCTGTCTAAACCTTTATGTCTTTACTGAAGACTCATCTCTTCAGTGGGTCATATGATTGAGTGTAGTCTGGCCCAGGAGTGTGAAGGTGAACGGAAAGGCTCTGGAGCAACGAACCGCCCTTGCCGTCTCTGCCTGGCCGGTTCCCCTCTTTCCACTGGGATTCTCTGCCTCCAACCCTATTACAGGGGCTGAGTCACTGGCTCACTGGTGCTCTTCCATGCCGTCCCTAGGAGGGGTGCGTTACTTTAGTGGGTTGAGTCACTGATGTGATCTTCCTGTCTGGGTTGGCCCCCCCTCTTGGGTTGTGCCGTGGCGGAGATGTTTGTGGGCTATACTCGGCCTTGTCTCAGGATGGTAAGTTGGTGGTTGAATATATCCCTCGAGTGGTGTTGGGGCTGTGCTTTGGCAAAGTGGGTGGGGTTATATCCTTACTGTTTGGCCCTGTCCGGGGGTATCATCGGATGGGGCCACAGTGTCTCCTGACCCCTCCTGTCTCAGCCTCCAGTATTTATGCTGCAGTAGTTTGTGTGTCGGGGGGCTAGGGTCAGTTGGTTATATCTGGAGTATTTCTCCGGTCTTATCCAGTGTCCTTGGCTCTGTCATAACCTCACATGGTCTCTCTTATCATTGCTATGCAGACGACACACAATTAATCTTCTCCTTTCCCCCTTCTGATGACCAGGTGGCGAATCGCATCTCTGCATGTCTGGCAGACATATCAGTGTGGATGACGGATCACCACCTCAAGCTGAACCTCGGCAAGACGGAGCTGCTCTTCCTCCCGGGGAAGGACTGCCCGTTCCATGATCTCGCCATCACGGTTGACAACTCCATTGTGTCCTCCTCCCAGAGCGCCAAGAACCTTGGCGTGATCCTGGACAACACCCTGTCGTTCTCAACCAACATCAAGGCGGTGGCCCGTTCCTGTAGGTTCATGCTCTACAACATCCGCAGAGTACGACCCTGCCACACAGGAAGCGGCGCAGGTCCTAATCCAGGCACTTGTCATCTCCCGTCTGGATTACTGCAACTCGCTGTTGGCTGGGCTCCCTGCCTGTGCCATTAAACCCTTCAACTCATCCAGAACGCCGCAGCCCGTCTGGTGTTCAACCTTCCCAAGTTCTCTCACGTCACCCCGCTCCTCCGTTCTCTCCACTGGCTTCCAGTTGAAGCTCGCATCCGCTACAAGACCATGGTGCTTGCCTACGGAGCTGTGAGGGGAACGGCACCTCAGTACCTCCAGGCTCTGATCAGGCCCTACACCCAAACAAGGGCACTGCGTTCATCCACCTCTGGCCTGCTCGCCTCCCTACCACTGAGGAAGTACAGCTCCCGCTCAGCCCAGTCAAAACTGTTCGCTGCCCTGGCCCCCCAATGGTGGAACAAACTCCTCACGACGCCAGGACAGCGGAGTCAATCACCACCTTCCGGAGACACCTGAAACCCCACCTCTTTAAGGAATACCTAGGATAGGATAAGTAATCCCTCTCACCCCCCCCCCCTAAGTTTTAGATGCACTATTGTTAAGTGACTGTCCCACTGGATGTCATAAGGTGAATGCACCAATTTGTAAGTCGCTCTGGATAAGAGCGTCTGCTAAATGACTTAAATGTAATGTAAATGTAAATGAATTTAAGTATGCCCTCTCCAATTCTCTCTTTCTTTCTTTCTCTCTCTCGGAGGACCTGAGCCCTAGGACCATGCCTCAGGACTACCTGGCATGACTCCTTGCTATCCCCAGTCCACCTGGCCGTGCCGCTGCTCCAGTTTCAACTGTTCTGCCTGCGGCTATGGAATCCTGACCTGTTCACCGGACGTGCTACCTGTCCCAGACCTATTATTTGACCATGCTGGTCATTTATGAACATTTGAACATCTTGGCCATGTTCTGTTATAATCTCCACCCGGCACAGCCAGAAGAGGGCTGGCCACCTCTCATAGCCTGGTTCCTCTCTAGGTTTCTTCCAGAGGTTTTGGCCTTTCCTAGCCAACGTGCTTCAACACCTGCATTGCTTGCTGTTTGGGGTTTTAGGCTGAGTTTCTGTACAGCACTTTGAGATATCAGCTAATGTACGAAGGGCTATATAAATACATTTGATTTGATTTGTTCAGGGGCAGAACGACACATTATTACCTTGGAAGCTCAGGGATTTGATCCAGCAACCTTTAGTTTACTTGCCCAATGCTCCTACCCGCCAGTAAGGGATGACAAATGTGCAAAGCATGAGAGAGTGTAGGAGGGGGATGAGGAAAGGAAGAAAATGAACAAGGATGACAGAGGGAGAGTGCACAATAACAATGACTGATGCGCAGGGGCTGAGAGAGAGAGATAGATAGAATGAGGGCAAGGGAGGGATGAATCTCACCATCTCCTCGTCCTCGGCCAGCACCAGGTCGTAGTCACTCAGCGCCACACAGAAGATGATGGCAGTAACTCCCTCAAAGCAGTGGATCCACTTCTTCCTCTCTGACCTCTGACCCCCCACATCAAACATCCTGGGGAGAAAATATAAATACAGACTTAGCATGAACGCGCAAACACAAATGAAAACTCAAAGTATTTTCAAACATCACACTACTCATTAACACTACAGCCAGCAAACTTCAGACCTGAATTGAACACTCTTAACTATAGAGGGTGACACACACCCAGAGGGTGTTGTGAGTTGGCTTAGACTATTGAGATAGACCCTTAGAGTGGGTACACTAGAGACTGTCTCACTTGAAGTGGAGGTCTTTGAAGGTGAAGTGCGTCTCCACAATGCCGGTGGTCTTCACCCTGGTCCTCAGCACATCCTGCTGGGTGGGTACGTACGCTCCGTGGGATATCCTATCCAGGTCATTCAGATAACTGAGAGAGAAAAGGCGGAAGGAGAGAGTGGGAGTAAGATGAGGGGGGGATAGGGAGGTCTGTCTGTTGTAGTTGTATGAAGGATGTTAGTGTACTCTGAAGCAGGAGTGTGTGCGCAAGGTTCTCCCCAAAGAATGTAAGAGGGGCACACAGACTCCTTGTGGACTTGGCTGCGCCACCATGTAAAAATCTACCCTCTGAAAAAGATGATGTCCGAAAGCGCCCTGCATTTCTAATATACAGTACCAGTCAAAAGTTTGGACACACCTACTCATTCAAGGGTTTTCCTTTATTTTTACTATTTTCTACATTGTATAATAATAGTGAAGACATCAAAACTATGAAATAACATATGGAATCAAGTAGTACACAAAGTTAACCAAAACAAAATATATTTTATATTTGAGATTCTTCATAGTAGCCACCCTTTGCCTTGGTGACAGCTTTGCACACTCTTGGCATTCTCTCAACCAGCTTCATGAGGAATTATTTTCCAACAGTCTTGAATGAGTTCCAACACGCTGAGCACTTGTTGGCTGCTTTTCCTTCACTCTGTGGTCCAACTCATCCCAAACCATAGCACTTGGGTTGAGGTTGGGTGATTGTGGAGGCCAGGTCACCTGATGCAGCACACCATCACTCTTTTTCTTGGTCAAAAAGCCCACACACAGCCTCAAGGTGTGTTGTGGGTCATTGTCCTGCTGAAAAGCAAATGATAGTCACACTAAGTGCAAACCAGATGGGATGGAGTATCGCTGCATAATACTGTGGTAGCCATGCTGGTTAAGTGTGATTTCGACTCATCAGACCAAAGGACAGATTTCCACCGGGCTTATGTCCATTCCTCATGTTTCTTAGCCCACACAACTCACTTCTTCTTATTGGTGTCCTTTAGTAGTGGTGTCTTTGCAGAAATTCGACCACGAAGGCCTGGTTCACACAGTCTCCTCTGAACAGTTGATGTTGACATGTGTCAGTTACTTAAACTCTGAAGCATTTATGTGGGCTGCAATCTGAGGTGCAGTTAACCTCTGGGGTCGGGGGCAGTATTTTGACATCCGGATGGTAAGCGTGCCCAAAGTAAACTGTGCCTGTTACTCAGGCTCAGAAGCTAGGATATGCATATAATTGGTAGATTTAGATAGAATTATGTCTGTGAGTATAACAGAACTGTTTTGGCAGGCGAAACCCCGAGTATAAACCATCCCCCAAAAATAAACATTTCAGTTTACCACTATTTTCAATGGCTAGTACTATAAATATAAGCCCAAGTCCTCCCAAATTGCAGTTCCTATGGCTTCCACTAGATGTCAGTCTTTAGAAAGAGTTTCAGGCTGGTTTTTGGAAAAATGACCCAGAAATTGCAGATTTTCTCAGTGGCTCCCATTTTGGCTGTAGTGTTTCCAAGCACGTGGAGGAAAGCGCGTTCTTTCTTATTTATCTCTGGTAATGAACATACTATTCTCAGTCTTAAACTTTATAGTTTATTTGCGTATTAGGATACCTAAGGTTTGATTATAAACGTGGTTTGAAAAAGTTTATTAGTAACGTTTGGGATTAATTTTGTATGCATTTTGATGGAGGAAAACAGTGGATTATTGACTGAAGCACACCAGCTAAACTGAGTTTTTATGGATATAAAGGACATTATCGAATTACCATTTGTGATGTAACTGGAACCTTTTGGAATGCCAACAGAAGATCAAAAGGCATTTTTTATATCGCTATTTCTGACTTTTGTGTCGCACCTGCCTGGTTGAAATATCATTTTCATGTGTTTGTATGCGGGGTGCTGTCCTCAGATAATCGCATAGTTTGCGTTTTCATTTAAATGCATTCCAGGAGACCACCTCATGAAGCTGGTTGAGAGAATGCCAAAAGTGTGCAAAGCTGTCATCAAGGCAAAAGGTGGCAACTTTGAAGAATCTCAAATATAAAATATATTTTGATTTGTTTAACACTTTCTTGGTTACTACATGATTCCATGTGTGTTATTTCATAGTTTTGATGTCTTCACTATTATTCTTCAATGTAGAAAATGTTTTGTTTTTTAAAATAAGAAAACCCTTGAATGAGCAGGTGTCCAAACTTGACTGGTTGTGTGTATGTATATAAAAATAAGACCAATATGAAAATACAATATATAGTGCATTCGGAAAATATTCAGACCTGACTTTTCCCACATTGTTACGTAAAGAGCCTTATTCTAAAATTGATGAAATTGTTTCCCCTCAATCTACACACAATACCCCATAATGACAAAGCAAAAACAGATTTAGTAATTTTTGCAAAAAATACATGAAACAATATGGAAATATGACATTTACATAAGTATTCAGACCCTTTACTCAGTACTTTGTTGAAGCACCTTTGGCAGTGATTACAGCCTCAAATCTTCTTGGATATGACGCTACAAGCTTGGAACAAATGTATTTGGGGAGTTTCTCCCATTCTTCTCTGCAGATCCTCAAGTTCTGTCAGGTTGGATGGGGAATATCGCTAAACAGCTATTTTCAAATGTCTCCAGAGATGTTCGATTGGGTTCAAGTCCAGGCTCTGGCGGGGCCACTTAAGGAAAATCATAGACTTGTCCTGAAGCCACTCCTGTGTGCTTAGGGTCATTGTCCTCCTGGAACATGAACCTTCGCCCCAGTCTGAACTCCTGAGCGCCATGGGGCAGGTTATCATCAAGGATCTGTCTGTACTTTTCTCCATTAATCTTTCCCTCGATCCTAGGACTAGTCTCCCAGTCCCTGAATAACATCCCCACAGAACGATGCTGCCACCACCATGCTTCACCGTAGGGATGGTGCAAGGTTTCCTACAGACGTGACGCTTGGCATTTCAAGCCAAAGAGTTCAATATTGGTTTCATCCGACCAGAGAATCTTGTTTCTCATGGTCAGAGTCCCTTAGGTGCCTTTTGGCAAACTCCAACCGGGCTGTCATGTGCTTTTTATTGAGAAGTGGCTTCCGTGTGGCCATGAAGGCCTGATTGGTGGAGTGCTGCAGAGATGCTTGTCCTTCTGGAAGGTTCTCCATATAGGTACTCTAGAGCTCTGTCAGAGTGACTATCGGGTTCTTGGTCACCTCCCTGACCAAGCCCCCCCCCCCCCCGATTGCTCAGTTGGCCAGGTGGCCAGCACTAGGAAGAGTCTTGGTGGTACCAAACTTATTCCATTTAAGAATGATGGAGGCCACGTTGTTTTGGGGACCTTCAATGTTGCAGAATTGTTTTGCTACCCTTCTCCAGATCTGTGCCTCGACACAATCCTCTCTATGAGCTCCACGGACAATTCCTTTGACCTCATGGCTTGGTTGTTGCTAAACTATGGGACCTTATATAGATTGGTGTGTTCCTTTCCAAATCATGTCCAATCAATTGAATTTACCATAGGTGGATTCCAATGGTTGTAAAAACATCAAGGATGATCAATGGAAACAGGATGCACCAGAGCTCAATTTCAAATCTGATAGCAAAGGGTGTGAATGCGTATGTAAATAAGGCATCTTTCTTTGTAAATGTGCAAATGTCTACAAACCTGTTTTTGCTTTGTAATTATGGGGTATTGTGTGTAGATTTGAGAAAAATAAGTATTTAATCCATTTTAGAATAAAGCTGTAATGTAATGAAATGTGGAAAAAGTCAAGGGATCTGAATATTTTCCAAATGCACTGTATATAAATAAATGTATGTGGACACCCCTTCAAATTAGTGGATTTTGATATTTCAGTCACACCCATTGCTGACAGGTGTATAACAATTGAGCACACAGCCTTGCAATCTCCATAGACAAACTTTGGCAGTAGAATTACCTTACTGAAGCGCTAATCCAAAATGTTAATCCAAAATGGTGTTTGATGGAGTCGAGGGCTCTGTGCAGGCCAGACAAGTTCTTCCACACCGATCGAGACAAAACATTCCTGTATGGACCTCGCTTTGTGCACATGGGCATTGTCATACTGAAACAGGAAAGGACCTTCCCCAAACTGTTGCCACAAAGTCTGAAGCACATAATCGTCTAGAATGTCATTGTATGCTGTAGCGTTATGATTCACCTTCACTGGAACTAAGGGGCCTAGTCCGAACCTTGAAAAACAGCCCCAGACCATTATGTACACTACCGTTCAAACATTTTTGGTCACTTTGAAATATTTTTTTCTTTCAAAAACAAGGACATTATTTGTCCATTAAAATAACAAATCGATCAGAAATACAGTGTATACATAGTTAATGTTGTAAATGACTATTGTAGCTGGAAATGGCAGATTTGATATGGAATATCTACAGAGGCCTATTATCAGCAACCATCACTCCTGTGTTCCAATGGCACGTTGTGTTAGCTAACCCAAGTTCATAATTAAAAAAAGGCTAATTGATCATTTGAAAACCCTTTTGCAATTATGTTAGCACAGCTGAAAGACACCTCAAGTCCTCAACTGGCAACTTCATTAAATAGTACCTGCAAAACACCAGTCTCAAAGTCAACAGTGAAGAGGCGAACCTGGGATGCTGGTCGGCTTCAATAAGTGCATCGACGAAGTCATCTCACAGTGACCGTACGTACATATCCCAACCAGATGCCATGGATGAAAGGAAACATTCACACCGAGCTAAAGGCTAGAGCTGCCGCTTTCAAGGAGCGTGACACTAATCTGGAAGCTAATAATAATAGCTGAATAATGAGCTCCTGTATATATTGAGATTTAAATGTTTTTTTAGAGTGAAGTACATCAAAAAAATCAAGAGAAAACTGCAAGACTCAATAGAAGACAAAACAAGGAACAAACCAAAAAGACAGGCTTTTGAAAAATTAACTATTTTTCATAAAATTGTACAGTTATCTTAGCTAGCTGAATTGCTAGCAGAATTGTTTACTTGTTGCTAAGCAGTTGCTAGGGACTCTCCTGGAAGAAGCTAGCTAGCTTACAAAGAATAACAACAAAAAATATCTAGTTAACAGAAGAAAGGAAGACAAAATAAGGACAAAAGAAGGACAGAAGAAAAAGGAAAAGAGAGAGGACAACATAGTGAAACAGTCAGCACTTCTATTGCAACTTGTATTTCGTCGTCCTAACGTAGTCTACACTGCTATCTGCCCAGCAGCTAGCCAGCTAGCATACGTCCACCGTCTACCGAATAGCAGCACTGTAAAAACTATTACACTCAACTGAACGACTTGATTAGTGTAGTGTTAGCTAGCTACATAGTTGTCTTTGCTTCGTATCCAAGATAATTGTGTAGTTTAGAGCGTGTAGTCTTAGAGTGATTATCTTAATTTACTGAGGTTAGCTAGCCAGCTATTTGTCGTCCTTAACGTAGGAGACACTGCTAGCTAGCCAACAGCTAGCCAACGTCTACTGAATAGAACTTCCGCACTCAACAACCCGGTCGCATTCCGCTTCGCTTCACAGGTAGTATCACATTTTTCATTTCATTTCATTACAGCACAACGGTTTGATTTGTTTGATCGTAGCTAGCTACATAGCTAGCTACATAGCCGTCTGTGTATCAAAGATAATTGTTGTCGTTCTTTTAACGCAACGTAACGTAATCAACACTGCTAGCTAGCCAGCTAGCCCCCGAATAGCAGCACTGTAGAAACTATTACACTCAACGGAACAACTTGATTAGTGTAGTGTCAACAACGCAGCCACTGCCAGCTAGCCTACAAAGTCAACAACGCAGCCACTGCCAGCTAGCCTACTTCAGCAGTACTGTATCATTTTAATCATTTTAGTCAATAAGATTCTTGCTACGTAAGCTTAACTTTCTGAACATTTGAGACGTGTAGTCCACTTGTCATTCCAATCTCCTTGCATTAGCGTAGCCTCTTCTGTAGCCTGTCAACTATGTGTCTGTCTATCCCTGTTCTCTCCTCTCTGCACAGACCATACAAACGCTCCACACCGCGTGGCCGCTGCCACCCTAATCTGGTGATCCCAGCGCGCACGACCCACGTGGAGTTCCAGGTCTCCGGTAGCCTCTGGAACTGCCGATCTGCAGCCAACAAGGCAGAGTTAATCTCAGCCTATGCCTCCCTCCAGTCCCTCGACTTCTTGGCACTGACAGAAACATGGATCACCACAGATAACACTGCTACTCCTACTGCTCTCTCTTCGTCCGCCCACGTGTTCTCGCACACCCCGAGAGCTTCTGGTCAGCGGGGTGGTGGCATCGGGATCCTTATCTCTCCCAAGTGGTCATTCTCTCTTTCTCCCCTTACCCATCTGTCTATCGCCTCCTTTGAATTTCATGCTGTCACAGTTACCAGCCCTTTCAAGCTTAACATCCTTATCATTTATCGCCCTCCAGGTCCCCTCGGAGAGTTCATCAATGAGCTTGATGCCTTGATAAGCTCCTTTCCTGAGGATGGCTCACCTCTCACAGTTCTGGGCGACTTTAACCTCCCCACGTCTACCTTTGACTCATTCCTCTCTGCCTCCTTCTTTCCACTCCTCTCCTTTTGACCTCACCCTCTCACCTTCCCCCCTACTCACAAGGCAGGCAATACGCCGACCTCATCTTTACTAGATGCTGTTTTTCCACTAACCTCATTGCAACTCCCCTCCAAGTCTCCGACCACTACCTTGTATCCTTTTCCCTCTCGCTCTCATCCAACACTTCCCACACTGCCCCTACTGGATGGTATCGCGCCGTCCCAACCTTCGCTCTCTCTCCCCGCTACTCTCTCCTTCCATCCTATCATCTCTTCCCTCTGCTCAAACCTTCTCCAACCTATCTCCTGATTCTGCCTCCTCAACCCTCCTCTCTTCCCTTTCTGCATCCTTTGACTCTCTATGTCCCCTATCTTCCAGGCCGGCTCGGTCCTCCCCTCCCGCTCCGTGGCTTGACGACTCATTGCGAGCTCACAGAACAGGGCTCCGGGCAGCCGAGCGGAAATGGAGGAAAACTCGCCTCCCTGCGGACCTGGCATCCTTTCACTCCCTCCTCTCTACATTTTCCTCCTCTGTCTCTGCTGCTAAAGCCACTTTCTACCACTCTAAATTCCAAGCATCTGCCTCTAACCCTAGGAAGCTCTTTGCCACCTTCTCCTCCCTCCTGAATCCTCCTCCCCCCCCCCCCTCCTCCTCTCTGCAGATGACTTCGTCAACCATTTTGAAAAGAAGGTCGACGACATCCGATCCTCGTTTGCTAAGTCAAACGACACCGCTGGTTCTGCTCACAGTGCCCTACCCTGTGCTCTGACCTCTTTCTCCCTCTCTCTCCAGATGAAATCTCGCGTCTTGTGACGGCCGGCCGCCCAACAACCTGCCCGCTTGACCCTATCCCCTCCTCTCTTCTCCAGACCATTTCCGGAGACCTTCTCCCTTACCTCACCTCGCTCATCAACTTATCCCTGACCGCTGGCTACGTCCCTTCCGTCTTCAAGAGAGCGAGAGTTGCACCCCTTCTGAAAAAACCTACACTCGATCCCTCCGATGTCAACAACTACAGACCAGTATCCCTTCTTTCTTTTCTCTCCAAAACTCTTGAACGTGCCGTCCTTGGTCAGCTCTCCCGCTATCTCTCTCAGAATGACCTTCTTGATCCAAATCAGTCAGGTTTCAAGACTAGTCATTCAACTGAGACTGCTCTCCTCTGTATCACGGAGGCGCTCCGCACCGCTAAAGCTAACTCTCTCTCTCTGCTCTCATCCTTCTAGACCTATCGGCTGCCTTCGATACTGTGAACCATCAGATCCTCCTCTCCACCCTCCCGAGTTGGGCATCTCCGGCGTGGCCCACGCTTGGATTGCGTCCTACCTGACAGGTCGCTCCTACCAGGTGGCGTGGCGAGAATCTGTCTCCTCACCACGCGCTCTCACCACTGGTGTCCCCAGGGCTCTGTTCTAGGCCCTCTCCTATTCTCGCTATACACCAAGTCACTTGGCTCTGTCATAACCTCACATGGTCTCTCCTATCATTGCTATGCAGACGACACACAATTAATCTTCTCCTTTCCCCTTCTGATGACCAGGTGGCGAATCGCATCTCTGCATGTCTGGCAGACATATCAGTGTGGATGACGGATCACCACCTCAAGCTGAACTTCGCAAGACGGAGCTGCTCTTCCTCCCGGGAAGGACTGCCCGCTCCATGATCTCGCCATCACGGTTGACAACTCCATTGTGTCCTCCTCCCAGAGCGCTAAGAACCTTGGCGTGATCCTGGACAACACCCTGTCGTTCTCAACTAACATCAAGGCGGTGGCCCGTTCCTGTAGGTTCATGCTCTACAACATCCGCAGAGTACGACCCTGCCTCACACAGGAAGCGGCACAGGTCCTAATCCAGGCACTTGTCATCTCCCGTCTGGATTACTGCAACTCGCTGTTGGCTGGGCTCCCTGCCTGTGCCATTAAACCCCTACAACTCATCCAGAACGCCGCAGCCCGTCTGGTGTTCAACCTTCCCAAGTTCTCTCACGTCACCCCGCTCCTCCGCTCTCTCCACTGGCTTCCAGTTGAAGCTCGCATCCGCTACAAGACCATGGTGCTTGCCTACGGAGCTGTGAGGGGAACGGCACCTCAGTACCTCCAGGCTCTGATCAGGCCCTACACCCAAATAAGGGCACTGCGTTCATCCACCTCTGGCCTGCTCGCCTCCCTACCACTGAGGAAGTACAGTTCCCGCTCAGCCCAGTCAAAACTGTTCGCTGCTCTGGCTCCCCAATGGTGGAACAAACTCCCTCACGACGCCAGGACAGCGGAGTCAATCACCACCTTCCGGAGACACCTGAAACCCCACCTCTTTAAGGAATACCTAGGATAGGATAAAGTAATCCTTCTCACCCCCCCCCTTAAAATATGTAGATGCACTATTGTAAAGTGGCTGTTCCACTGGATGTCATAAGGTGAATGCACCAATTTGTAAGTCGCTCTGACACGTGCAGCCCAGTGACGCAAGCCTACAAGACGAGCTAAATGCCTTTTATGCTTGCTCCGAGGCAAGCAACACTGAAGCACGCATGAGAGCAAAATATCTAACGGACGACTGTGTGATCACACTCTCCGCAGCCGATGGAAGAAAGACCTTTAAACTGGTCAACATTCACAAGGCCGCAGGGCCAGATTGATTACCATGCGCGGAGCATGCGCGGACCAACTGGCAAGTGCCTACACTGACATGTCCAACCTCTCCCTGACGCAGAGTCGAATACCAACATGTTTCAAGCAGACCACCATAGTCCCTGTGCCCAAGGAAGTAAAGGTAACCAGCCTAAATGACTACCACCCCGTAGCACTTATGTCGGTAGTCAGCCAAGGCTGGTCATGGCTCACATCAACACCATTATCCCAGAAACCCTAGGCCCACTTCAATTCGCATACCGCCCCAACAGATATAACCGCCATCGATAAAAGACAGTACTGTGCAGCAGTCTTCATCGACCTTGTCAAGGCTTTCGACTCTGTCAATCACCATATTCTTATCGGCAGACTCGGTAGCCTCGCTTTTTCCGATGACTGCCTTGCCTGATTCACCAATTACTTTGCAGACAGAGTTCAGTGTGTCAAATCGGAGGGCATGTTGTCCGGTCCTCTGGCAGTCTCTATGGGGGTGCCACGGGGTTCAATTCTCGGGCCGACTCTTTTCTCTGTGTATATCAATGATGTTGCTCTTGCTGCGGGCGATTCCCTGATCCACCTCTACGCAGACGACACCATTCTATACACTTTCGGCCCGTCATTGGACACTGTGCTATCTAACCTCCAATCGAGCTTCAATGCCATACAACACTCCTTCCGTGGCCTCCAACTGCTCTTAAACGCTAGTAAAACCAAATGCATGCTTTTCAACCGATCGCTGCCTGCACCCGCATGCCCGACTAGCATCACCACACTGGATGGTTCCGACCTTGAATATGTGGACACCTATAAGTACTTAGGTGTCTGGCTAGACTGCAAACTCTCCTTCCAGACCCATATCAAACATCTCCAATCGAAAATCAAATCAAGAGTCTGCTTTCTATTCCGCAACAAAGCCTCCACTCACGCTGCCAAGCTTACCCTAGTAAAACTGACTATCCTACCGATCCTCGACTTCGGCGATGTCATCTACAAAATTGCTTCCAACACTCTTCTCAGCAAACTGGATGCAGTTTATCACAGTGCCACGCCTTTTGTCACTAAAGCACCTTATACTACTCACCACTGCGACTTGTATGCTCTAGTCGGCTGGCCCTCGCTACATATCCGTCGCCAGACCCACTGGCTCCAGGTCATCTACAAGGCCATGCTAGGCAAAGCTCCGCCTTATCTCAGCTCACTGGTCACGATGGCAACACCCATCCGTAGCACGCGCTCCAGCAGGTGTTGATTGATCATTGATTCTCATCATTCATCATTCTCATTGATCATCCCTAAAGCCAACACCTCATTCGGCCGTCTTTCGTTCCAGTACTCTGCTGCCTGTGACTGGAACAAATTGCAAAAATCGCTGAAGTTGGAGACTTATCTCCCTCACCAACTTCAAACATCAGCTATCTGAGCAGCTAACCAATCGCTGCAGCTGTACATAATCTATTGGTAAATAGCCCACCCATTTTCACCTACCTCATCCCCACAGTTTTTATTTATTTACTTTTCTGCTCTTTTGCACACCAATATCTCTACCTGTACATGATCATCTGATCATTTATCACTCCAGTGTTAATCTGCAATATTGTAATTATTCGACTACCTCCTCATGCCTTTTGCACACATTGTATATAGTCTCCCCTTTTTTCTCTACTGTGTTATTGACTTATTAATTGTTTACTCCATGTGTAACTCTGTGTTGTCTGTTCACACTGCTATGCTTTATCTTGGCCAGGTCGCAGTTGCAAATGAGAACCTGTTCAACTAGCCTACCTGGTTAAATAAAATTTTAAAAAATCCACAGCTAACACAATCTCAATCGTACTCCACACTGCCCTTTTCCACATGGACAAAAGGAACACTTACAGTTGAAGTTGGAAGTTTACATACACTTAGGTTGGAGTCATTAAAACTTGTTTTTCAACCACTCCACAAATTTATTGTTAACAAACTATAGTTTTGGCAAGTCAGTTGTGTCATGCACAAAGTAAATGTCCCAAGTAATTTTTCCAACAATGGTTTACAGACAGATTATTTCACTGTATCACAATTCCAGTGGGTCAGATGTTTACATACACTAAGTTGACTAACTTTAAACAGCTTAGAAAATTCCAGAAAATGATGTCATGGCTTCAGAAGCTTCGGATTGGCTAATTGGCATCATTTGAATTAACTGGAGGTGTACCTGTGGATGTATTTCAAGGCCTACCTTCAAACTCAGTGCCTCTTTGCTTGACATCATGGAAAAATAAAAAGGAATCATCCAAACAATTTTTTTTTGTAGACCTCCACTTGTTTGGTTCATTATTGGTTACAAGTCCAATGCTCTAACCACTAAGCTACCTGCCACGCCAACGACAATGAGGTCTACACCCGTTGTATTCAGCTCATTTTTGATTGGATTAGTTCTCTTTATTTCCCCACCTTTATTTAACCAGGTAGGCCAGTTGAGAACAAGTTCTCACTGCGACCTGGCCAAGATAAAGCAAAGCAGTGCAACAAAAACAACAGAGTTAAACAAATGTACAGTCAAAAACAAAATAGAAAAATCTATGTACAGAGTGTACAAAATGTAAAAGATTAGGAGGTAAGGCAAAAAAATAGGCCATAGAGGTGAAATAATTACAATTTAGCATTAACACTGGAGTGTGCAGATGATGATGTGCAAGTAGAGATACTGGGGTGCAAAAGAGCAAAAATATAAAAATCAATATGGGGTTGAGGTAGTTGGGTGTGCTATTTACAGATTGTACCTGTACACAGCCAGGGATCGGTAAGCTGCTCTGACAGCTGAAGCTTAAAGTTAGAGAGGGTGATATAAGACTCCAGCTTCAGTGATTTTTGGAAATCGTTCCAGTCATTGGCAGCAGAGAACTGGAAGGAAAGACAGCCAAAATAGGTGTTGGCTTTGGGGATGACCAGTGAAATATATCTGCTGGAGTGCATGCTATGGGTGGGTGTTGAAATGGTGACCAGTCAGCTGAGGTAAGGCGGGGCGTTACCTAGCAAAGACTTCTAGATGACCTGGAGCCCGTGGGTTAGGCAACGACTATGTAGCGAGGGCCAGCCGACCAGAGCATACACGTCGCAGTGGTGGGTAGTACAGTGGGGCAAAAAAGTATTTAGTCAGCCACCAATTGTGCAAGTTCACCCACTTAAAAAGATGAGGCCTGTAATTTTCATCATAGGTACACTTCAACTATGACAGACAAAATGAGAAAAAAAAATCCAGAAAATCACATTGGATTTTTTATGAATTTATTTGCAAATTATGGTGGAAAATAAGTATTTGCTCAATAACAAAAGTTTCTCAATTCTTTGTTATATACCCTTTGTTGGCAATGATTGAGGTCAAATGTTTTCTGTAAGTCTTCAAACACTGTTGCTGGTATTTTGGCCAATTCCTCCATGCAGATCTCCTCTAGAGCAGTGATGTTTTGGGGCTGTTGCTGGGCAACACAGACTTTCAACTCCCTCCAAAGATTATCTATGGGGTTGAGATCTGGAGACTGGCTAGGCCACTCCAGGACCTTGAAATGCTTCTTACGAAGCCACTCCTTCGTTGCCCTGGCGGTGTGTTTGGGATCATTGTCATGCTGAAAGACCCAGCCACGTTTCATCTTCAACCTCCTTCCATCAGCAAGGGCATTTTCACTCAAAATCTCACGATACATGGCCCCATTCATTCTTTCCTTTACACTGATCAGTTGTCCTGGTCCCTTTGCAGAAAAACAGCCCCAAAGCATGATGCTTCCACCCCCATGCGTCACAGTAGGTATGGTGTTCTTTGGATGCAACTCAGCGTTCTCAACTCAGCCCTCCAAACACGACAAGTTGAGTTTTTACCAAAAACATATATTTTGGTTTCATCTGACCATATGACATTCTACCAATCTTTTTCTGGATCATCCAAATGCTCTCTAGCAAACTTCAGACGGGCCTGGACATGTACTGGCTTAAGCAGGGGGACACACCTGGCACTGCAGGATTTGAGTCCCTGGCGGCGTAGTGTGTTACTGATGGTAGGCTTTGTTACTTTGGTCCAAACTCTCTGCAGGTCATTCACTAGGTCCCCCCTTGTAGTTCTGGGATTTTTAATCACCGTTCTTGTGATCATTTTGACCCCACGGGTGAGATCTTGCATGGAGCCCCAGATCGAGGGAGATTATCAGTGGTCTTGTATGTCTTCCGTTTCCTAATAATTGCTCCCACAGTTGATTTCTTCAAACCAAGCTGCTTACCTATTGCAGATTCAGTCTTCCCAGCCTGGCGCAGGTCTACAATTTTGTTTCTGGTGTCCTTTGACAGCTCTTTGGTCTTGGCCATAGTGGAGTTTGGAGTGTGACTGTTTGAGGTTGTGGATAGGTGTCTTTTTATACTGATAACAAGTTCAAACAGGTGCCATTAATACAGGTAACGAGTGGAGGACAGAGGGGCCTCTTAAAGAAGAAGTTACAGGTCTGTGAGAGCCAGAAATCTTGCTTGTTTGTAGGTGACCAAATAGTTATTTTCCACCATAATTTGCAAATAAATGCATTAAAAATCCTACAATGTGATATTCTGGATTTTTTCCCCTCATTTTGTCTGTCATAGTTGAAGTGTACCTATGATGACAATTATAGGCCTCTCATCTTTTTAAGTGGGAGAACTTGCACAATTGGTGGCTGACGAAATACTTTTTTGCCCCACTGTATATGGGGCTTTGGTGACAAAACGGATGGCACTGTGATAGACTACATCCATTTTGCTGAGTAGAGTGTTGGAGTCTATTTTGTAAATGATGTCGCCAAAGTCAAGGATCGATAGGATAGTCAGTTTTACGAGGGTGTGTTTGGCAGCATGAGTGAAGGATGCTTTGTTGTGAAATCGGAAGCCGATTCTAAATTTAATTAAGGATTGGAGATGCTTAATTTGAGTTTGGAAGGAGTGTTTACAGTCTAACCAAACACCTAGCTATTCGTAGTTGTCTACATATTCTAAGTCAGAACCGTCCAGAGTAGTGATGCTAGTCGGGCAGGCGGGTGCGAGCAGCAATCTGTTGAAGAGCATGCATTTAGATTTACTAGCATTTAAAAGCAGTTGTAGGCCACGGAAGGAGTGTTGTATGGCATTGAAGCTTGTTTGGAGGTTTGTTATCACAGTGTCCAAGGAAGGGCCGGATGTATACAGAACGGTGTCGTATGAAGTTTCATATGAAGTGTGTGTGTGTGTGTGTGTGTGTGTGAGAGACTGCCTTGCTCAGTTAGCAAGCTAGCCAACTAACAAGCTAGTGCACATTATTAAACCTAAACAATTTTTTTATTTTATTCAAGCACAAAACTCTTTAGCTAGATGTAAAATATGTAAAGACTTGCTACAGAAGCTTTTAAGGTAAAACAAATCAATTGTTTACATTAAATAAAAATGATATTTTGATATTCAAATTAGTAGTTAGTCTTGTCCCATCGCTGTAACTCCCGTACCAACTGGGGAGAGCCATGAGTCCTCCGAAACACATCCCCTGCCAAGCCACACTGCTTCTTGACACTGCTTGCGTAACCCAGAAGCCAGCAGGACCATGCATGCACCCAGCCGGCCACAGGAGTTGCTAGAGCGCAATGGGACTAGGCCATCCCGGCCTTGCCAAACCCTCCCCTAACCCAGACAATGTTGGGTCAATTGTGCACCACCTCATGGATTTCCCGGTTGCGGCCGGCTTTAGAATAGCCCTTGATCGAACCAGTGGCTTAGACCGCTGTGCTAGTCGGGAGGCACCAAGTTACAACAATTCTGATGTCGGCTCCCAATTGGCTGAAAGTCAAGTTGTCGTCCACTGCCGACTGCCGAGCAAGTAGAAACAGCAGCTTCTTTGTTACAAGGTCGGTATGCAGCAGTAAATATTTCGTTCTCGCAAGATAGGTAATTATCATAGGAGGCAATTAATTATCGGCAGTCAGATTTTCTGTCTCACACTTAAGGAATGGAACACAAAAATTATTTCCACATGTTTTTCTTAACAGAACATGGTTTTTCTTTGCCCGAATCAACTTAATTGGCTGTTTAAAAAAAAGATGTGTATACTGTGGAAAATATTTCAATAAAGAAATTAAATAATGTATTTGCACTTAATCACTGTTTGCTACTTTATTTGTTATCATTTAAAGCTTTAGGTTACAGGAAATGGCAGTTACAGGTGTTCATTTACATTTTAGTTTCTCTTATCTTGCATTTGTCAAGTGCAAGTGTTGGTTTAGGAGAGGAGGGTTAGGAAGGGGATTATTTAAGATACTCTTTGAAGAGATCAGGTTTCAGGTGCTTTGGGATGGGAAGGGACTGCTGTCCTAGCTTCAGGGGGAAGCTGGTTCCACCATTGGCGTGCAAAGGACTGAGAAGAGCTTGGGCTGAGCGTGAGCTGCCCTCTCGTAGGGGTGGTAGGGCCAAGAGACCAAAGGTGGCAGAACAGAGTGCTCGGGTTGGGGTGTAAGATTTGAGCATAGCCTGAAGGTAGGGAGGGGCAGTTCCTCTTGCTGCCCATAGGCAAGCACCATGGTCTTGTTGTGGATGCGAGCTTCGACTGGAAGCCAATTGAGTGTGCGGAGGAGAGTGACATTGGAGAACTTGGGAAGGTTGAAAACCAGGCGGGCTGCAGTGTTCTGGATAAGTTGCAGGGGTTTGATGGCACAAGCGAGGAGCCAATCCAACAGCGAGATGCAGTAGTCCAGACAGGATGTTGTAGAGCAGGAACCTGCAGGAGCGAGTCATTGCTTTGATGTTTGCAGAGAACGACAGGGTGGTGTCTAAGGTTTTTCCCGGCAAAAAATATATTTTGTCGACAGAACGTTCCTTGTTCTTTTGACCAATCGATTTGATTTAAATTTTAAAACTTGGATTTTTCCATATATAAAACACACCCCTTTGTGTTTTAATAAAATAAACTATATGCATTGAGCTCGTCTGATGCTTTACACACACTGATGAAATAAGTCTCAAATGACTCAAGGAGGGAGCCAGAGACCAAGACAACCAGAAGAAAAAAAACGTAACCTGACCCTCTTCCTCTCGGCTTTCGTAGATTCTGCCGTTACGCTCCTGAAGTTGCCGACAACAGGTTACACAAGGAGTCTGCAACATTTCATGTGGAATGCCAATTTATCTTACCATTTTTACCAATCTGAGTTCCAGTAATAGTTTTTATATGCACATTTTTCACTTGAATTTATAATATCATCTTCATATCTCAAAATCATTGTCAGGTGGTTAATCAATATATAAATGAAAATGATAAACCTAAAAAGTAACTTCTATTGTCAACTATGTAAAAATAGCCAAAAATGACAAGAAATAAAAACATTGCAGCCTGCGGATAGAATATATCCTAATAAAAATAAATATCCTATAAATCACATTGGCTCATCATGGCCTGTCCGCAGTTAACTCGAAACATTGTATGAACTATTAACTTGGGCCTGAGTTTCCAGCGCCAGTGAGCTCGGGACAGACACAGCTGTAGGCAACTTGCGCAAGGGATAAGTAATCAGGTAGGCCTATTTTATGATGTTTCCACTGGATCAGAGCATGACATTTTTCCCCTTTTACGCTGAGTGGTTATCGAAAGGGAGAGAGCTGGAAATATTTTTCAAATACATTGAGGAGCAATTGTCACTCTCAATGGATGTAAAAACAGACTTACTTTGCCTCATACAGCAAGTATGAGCAAAGTAAACACAGCTCATTAGCAGTGGTGCGTTAAGCCAATCAGAAATATTATCAGATCCCCAAATGGGCACATTTATATGCCTACATTTGTGAGCAGGCCATGCAACCTATAGGCCTACTTCTATACGCAATCCTTACTCAACATTGATAGCAGCGCTCCAAACGAAAGACAATGACAAATTCACAAAAATCATAAATGGAATGAAATAAACCAAAACTTGTTTTCACAAGTGTTAGCATACGTTCTGCAAACAATGTGCCCACTACAACAATGAGATTGGTAAAAGACTGGTAAAAGACTGGAATAATAATATATTGAATGCATTAACAGAAATGATCGTAACAAAACAAACATTGTAGATTAGAAATTAAAGAAATGAACGGTAAATATACTACTACTGATGTGTGTAATTAGGAAATTGATTGACAGACAATCAAACAATTCACACAAGGAAGTTACAAAAAAAATGTATGTACACAAGTTGATGGGAGAGAGCGAATTCTGGAGAGAGACATTCATTGTGCATTTTAGCCACACTTCCTTTCTTCTTGGACTGTGCCATCCCGTGGCCTCCGCAATGGATTAGTTAAGTGAGATGGGCTTGAATAAGACAGGTGTCTCATGTGCCATAAAATATATAAATGTTCTGCTGGACAAAAATATAAATTCAAAAAAATATTTTGACCAACAGCCTATCGACTAATTAGGGTCAGCCCTACCAGGGTCACACTAAGGTTCTTCGCACTCTGGGAGGGCGGCACTGGAGTTGTCAACAATGGAGGTCTTTGGGTGGGCAGGCCTTCCTCGAGAGGAAGAGCAGCTCTGTCTTGTTGCAGTTGAGCTTGAGGTGGTGGGCCGACATCCAAGCTGAGATATCTGCCAGGCACGCAGAGATGTGTGTCGCCACCTGGGTGTCAGAAGGGGGGGACAAAAGTAGTTGAGTGTCATCTGCATAGCAATGATAGGAGAGACCGTGTGAGGATATGACTGAGCCAAGTGACCTCGTGTATAGAGCGAAGAAGAGAAGGCCTAGATTTGAGCCCTGGGGGACACCAGTAGTGAGAGTATGTGGTGCAGACACACATCCAGGAAATTAGCTTAGCAAAGTGTCAATCTCATTGAGGAACTTTCCAAGGGCACCTGGGTGGGCAATAGATGGCAAAGTTGAGTGGAGAAGTGACATCATGGAATTCAAATGAGGATGGACAGGTGAGAGTGAGATGGGAAAATCTCCAGTTAGGAGAAATGAGTATCCCTGTGCCACCACTATGACGACCATATGCTCTTGGACTATGAGAGAAAACGTAGTCAAATGGAGAGCAGATGGAGTAGCAGTGTTCTCTGGGGTGATCCAGGTCTCCGTCAAGGCCAAAAAGTCAAGGGACAATGGCAGCATAGGCTGAGATGAACTCGGTGTTCTTCACCGCAGATCGGCAGTTCCAAACGTTACCAGAGATACGGAATTCCACTGGAGTTGTGCGTGCAGAGTACATTAAATTAGAAGGGTTGCAGCCAAGGCATGGGGAGCATCTGTCAAGCCTACAAGGAGAGGAGTAAACAGGTATAGAAAAACAGTTCCCAAAGCTACAAAAGAGCTTAATTAGATAAAAAAAATAACTAGGTAAGATACTGGTGTGGTGCCTTTCTCAAAGAACAGAACAGTCTTAGTTTTGGCGACAAGACCGCCACTCACGTGACCGCCACAACTGCTGCTGAGAAACCAGGGGAGACTGAAGTACTAATAGCAGAGGTGAAGAGGACACCTCCCTGTACTTATTGCTGACTGCCTAGAAGAGGAGAAACCACTCCCCCTCCTAAACAGTCACTGATAACCCAAACCAGTCACAAATTGCCCTGCCCCTTAATCCTGGTTGATGTGTCAATCATCTGCAAGTTATGAGCAGTAAGTAGTCCACACACCAAGTAGGCCTCTAGGAAGACAGGCAGCACATAACGTAGACGGACCTAGCGAGCAAAAAGATAAGTACCATCACTCATCAGGGGTCCTCTAGTTATAGAATGGTTCAAAAACGCACTGCCCCCCACCTCGTAACTCATCTTCACCACCTTGTTAAAGAACCTTGGGGCAGAACTCTGTTGTGTGTGTGTGTGTGTGCTACTCACTAGGCGGCGGAGTCGTTGAGCTGGTACTCTCGTGACCGGCTGAAGCAGGACTGGACCCCCCCGTCCTTCCAGAGGCGCTGGATGACTCCGGCCAGTTCGCCGGTCATGAAGCCCTCCTCTGCCGATCCCGCCAGCACAAACAGCTGACGAGCATCATCCTGGTGGGGGACAGGAGACACAACCAACGGTTAGGAGGCAAAAGCAGTAAGGTAGGGTTTATTCTGACATTCTCACCATTGTTTTAAACCTAATATGACTTGCAGAGCCTCTCCCACCCTAGCTGGGTGAAGTTTGGGCTATTCAACTATATTCTTAGAGGGGATAGATTTTAAAATGGTTATTAACTGGGGGGCCCAGACATTTTCTACATGGGATTACACTTCCTAAAACCGGTATATAAAACAATGCACAAATTACAATCTTATAAAGCACTTTTAATTCAAATTAAATGTTGCTGTAAGTGCTTTACAATTAGCCTAATTCTGTGCATCAAATTGTTTAAATAGTGGAACACATTTGTACTTATTACACACTGGACCTGTATCACATCACATGACTGATTTACATAACTTAATCTAAGTTTTTATTTACACACAGGAAACCTTTAACGCATGACATTTCTCAGTTGACCAGCATCATATTGGCTCCCAAGTGGCGCAGTGGTTTAAGACACTGCATCTCAGTGCAAGAGAACTGCAGTACCTGGTTCAAATCCAGGCTGCATCACGTCTGGCCGTGATTGGGAGTCCCATAGGGCGTCGCACAATTGGCCCAGTGTTGTCCGGGTTTTGATGAGAATAAAAAAAATTCCAGAAAATCACATTGTAGGATTTTTAATGAATTTATTTGCAAATTATGGTAGAAAATACATATTCGGTCACCTACAAACAAGTAAGATTTCTGGCTCTCACAGACCTGGAACTTCTTCTTTAAGAGGCCCCTCTGTCCTCCACTCGTTACCTGTATTAATGGCACCTGTTTGAACTTGTTATCAGTATAAAAAGACACCTGTCCACAACCTCAAACAGTCACACGCCAAACTCTACTATGGCCAAGAGCAAAGAGCTGTCAAAGGACACCAGAAACAAAATTGTAGACCTGCACCAGGCTGGGAAGACTGAATCTGCAATAGGTAAGCAGCTTGGTTTGAAGAAATCAACTGTGGGAGCAATTATTAGGAAATGGAAGACATACAAAACCACTGATAATCTCCCTCGATCTGGGGCTCCACGCAAGATCTCACCCCGTGGGGTCAAAATGATCACAAGGACGGTGAGCAAAAAGTCCAGAACCACACAGGGGGACCTAGTGAATGACCAGCAGAGAGCTGGGAACAAGTAACAAAGCCTACCATCAGTAACACACTATGCCGCTAGGGACTCAAATCCTGCAGTGCCAGACGTGTCCCCCTGCTTAAGCCAGTACATGTCCAGGCTCGTCTGAAGTTTGCTAGAGAGCATTTGGATGATCCAGAAGAAGATTGGGAGAATGTCATATGGTCAGTTGAAACCAAAATATAACTTTTTGGTAAAAACACAACTTGTCGTGTTTGGAGGACAAAGAATGCTGAGTTGCATTCAAAGAACACCAATACCTACTGTGACGCATGGGGTGGAAACATCATGCTTTGGAGCTGTATTTCTGCAAAGGGACCAGGACGACTGATCCGTGTAGAGGAAAGAATGAATGGGGCCATGTATCGTGAGATTTTGAGTGAAAACCTCCTTCCATCAGCAAGGGCATTGAAGATGAAACGTGGCTGGGTCTTTCAGCATGACAATGATCCCAAACACACTGCCAGGGCAACAAAGGAGTGGCTTCGTAAGAAGCATTTCCAGGTCCTGGAGTCTAGCCAGTCTCCAGATCTCAACCCCATAGATAATCTTTGGAGGGAGTTGAAAGTCCGTGTTGCCCAGCAACAGCCCCAAAACATCACTGCTCTAGAGGAGATCTGCATGGAGGAATGAGCCAAAATACCAGCAACAGTGTGTGAAAACCTTGTGAAGACTTACAGAAAACGTTTGACCTCTGTCATTGCCAACAAACGGTATAACAAAGTATTGAGAAAAACTTTTGTGATTTACCAAATACTTATTTTCCACCATAATTTGCAAAGAAATTCATTAAAAATCAAACAATGTGATTTTCTGGATTTTTTTTTCTCATTTTGTCTGTCATAGTTGAAGTGTACCTATGATAAATTACAGGCCTCTCATATTTTGAAGTGGGAGAACTTGCACAATAGGTGGCTGACTAAATAGTGTTTTGCCCCACTGTACATATTAGATGAATAATGTAGGGTATGTAAACATATAAAAGTAGCATTGTTTAAAGTGGCTAGTGATGCATTTGTTTTTACATGTATGGCAGCAGCCACTCAATGTTGGCTGTTTAACAGTCTGATGGCCTTGTATGAGATATTCCGTCAATTTCTCGCATGGAATAGCCTTAATTTCTCAGAACAATAATAGGCCGACGAGTTTCAGAATAAAGTTAATTGTTTCTGGCCATTTTGAGCCTGTAATCAAATCCACAAATGCTGATGCTCCAGATACTCAACTAGTCTAAAGCTGGCCAGTTTTATTGCTTCTTTAAATCAGCACAACAGTTTTCAGCTGTGCTAACATAATTGCAAAAGAGCCTTCTAATGATCAATGAGCCTTTTAATATGATAAACTTGGATTAACTAACACAACGTGACTTTGGAACACAGGAGTGATGGTTGCTGATAAATGTATATATTCCATTTAAAGAAAAAAAAATCTGCCGTTTCCAGCTACAATAGTCATTTACAACATTAACAATGTCTACACTGGATTTCTGATCAATTTGACGTTATTTTAAAATGGGCATTTTTTTTGCTTTTCTTTCAAAAACAAGGACATTTCTAAGTGACCCCAAACGTTTGAATGGTAGTGTATGTGTTGCCACCCTAGGGTCACACACTACTCAAAGCAAATGTAGAACTTTTATTAAATCAAAAACATGTCAAACCGTCAAAAATACCATATGACATATGTTGGCCATATCGCCCTAATCAACCCTACCCCTGCCTCTTACAGTCGAACCCTACCCCCTGCCGTTTAACCCCATTGACTCACAACCTCATCGACTCCCAGTCACAGATCTAGGATCAGCTTTCCCCTCACCAAATCTTAACTAGGGCCAGCACGATACTAGTATCGCGATACTTGTTTGTATCATGGCGAGGAAACAAAACACGAAGTGGATTAACTTCTTTAGGAAAACAGCCTGATGTTGGAAACCAACATCATTTGTTGTCATCCAGAGTCACATGTATTTATTTTCCATACTATAGCACATAATTTTATATACAGACATTTTTTTTAAAGGACCAAAGAGTTTGGAAGGACCAAAGATGGGTCTGCTTCATGTTTTCATTTTAGCGACACTGGCATCATACTAGCCCTAATCCTAACCTGAACTATAAGGAGTTAAAAGCACGAAACTGCTCTTGGATCAGTGTCTAGTGCTCCCAGTGTCCTACTCCACTCACCGCTCTGGCTGCATCAGAGAAATCGATCTTGAGGCGCCCCATGGCTCTGATGATGGCGATTATGGACTGGATGGTGTTGCTGTACACCACTGCTTTGTACTGCTTACACTCTTCCTCTGAATAGCCCGCCTCATGGATGATCCTGGGAGAGAGATGGGGGGGGTTGGCTCTGTACTCAAGCATTTTGGATTTGAAAATGCTACAATGACTATAAGGTTATTAAGGTGCAGACTGTCAGCTTTAACTTGGTGAACTTTTTAGAAATTACAGCATGTTTTGTACATAGTCTCCCCATTTTTAGGAGACTAAAAGTATTGGGACAAATTCACTTGTGTATTAAAGTAGTCAAAAGTTTAGTATTTGGTCCCATATTCATAGCATGCAATGATTACATCAAGCTTGAGTCTATGAACTTGCTCAAAGCATTTGCTGTTTGTTTTGGTTGTGTTTCAGATTATTTTGTGCCCAATATAAATTAATAGTATATAGTGAGTCATTTTAGAATCACTTACATTGATAATAAGAATTGATGTTTGTAAACACTTCTACATTAATGTGGACGCTACCACGATAACGGATAATCCTGAATCGTGAATCATGAGTAAGTTCCAGAAAAAGAAAAAAAAATCATACCCCCAAGACATGTTTACCTCTCACCATTAAAATAAACTTGGGAGGTTAGCATTTTTTGGGGGTGATATTTGTGCATTTAACTTTCCTCACTCATTATTCAGGATTCATTCAGGATTATCTGTAATCATGGTAGATTGCACATTAATGTAGAAGTGTTTACAAATATATTATATTCTTATTTACAATAAAAGTACCTACAAAACAACAATTTATGATGTGTGAATGTCCCAATACTTTGTGTAGATAACGAAAAACTTACTTCATCTGTTTGACAATTGTACTCTTCCCTGACTCCCCCGCACCTGAGAGAGAGAGGGAAAGAGGCCAATTAGTGAGTGATAGGCAGACATTACACATTTAACACATTCATTCATCGCTGTTTTGACTTGAGAAATTGGGCTGATCATAACTTGTTGTAGGCCTAACTCACATTTTACACAATGCCCTACGAGAGTTACCTGTCCAGATACTGAGTAGCTAAAGCTATACAAAGTTGAGAAACCAAGTGTCTGATCAGCTCTTATACAGGCATTAGTTTAAATTGGATTAATCAACTGGATCCTCCCACCAATGAGATTATAGCTCCAGCGTGACAGACAAACTGATTTCACATAGGATTTACGGTATTTTGCCGTGAAAAAAATGGCCAATGTTTATATGACCACCTTACAAACCGGCCCAGTTTTACCACATTCTTGCCTGCATACGCCTTTAATACCTCTTTTATATCTCCCATACGGATGCTGGTGATGAGTGGTAGTAGTGGTGTGCAGATGTGGGTGTGCATCAATTTTAATAAATCCAGTGAATATACACCATCAAAAATAAATACATTATTAATTTGTTTAGGCATGTCCTAAAACAAGACTAATAATGAAATAAATGGTTAATTAAAAAGAGACAAGACACACATACCCCGATCACAGTAAACACACATTTTATAGTATGAATATAACACAAATATTTGTGTCACAGGAACATATGGAACCGGTGTCATATAAAAGTGATATTTTGAAACAGAGCTCAAACCCATGCTTTTTCGATCCACCTTTCCTCTCCTTCCTACCCTCACTCCACTTTGTAAGGGAGCAGGCTTAGGGTCTTACATTGAGAGTATCCTCATCATGACACTGTTAGAAAATAAAAGCAATCCTATTTTCAAAAGCATGCGAGTCTCATGTACAACTAGCCTTGCACATCTTGCGGAATATTCAGAGTTGGAAACTTGCCATCGGAATTAACAGGAAAATATGCAAATTAATATAAATACCATTTTAAATGTAGATGTTTTTTGCAATGGATATATTTACCATAACATATGGAGTCAAAAACCTTTACATTATCATGAGTAGAGAATTGCAAATGATTAAATCCTTCCAATAGGAACAAAACAATTTAGTTACAAATTGAACTTTAATTATACGAGTTGACTCTTCACATGGGATGATTTCACTCAACAACAAAAGAAAGGGAATATTGAATGATCCATCGCATCTCCCAAAAACGTTTTCAACATACATCTGTAAAATGACAGTCTAGAAGCTAAAGCTTTGGTTGTCCATGTCTTGTCCCTGGACCTCCTCAATGTCCATGTCTTGAACATTAGACTCTGAGGCCTCATCTTCACTGTCACTTTCCAACCTTGTTGAGGGTGGCTCGTTATCAGGCTTAAAAAGCCTCAAATTTGCGCAGATGGCCATCCAATTTTTCAACCCTTGTATTGGTCAGCCTGTTGCGTGCCTGCCTTGGTGTGTGTTCCCGAACTAAGACCATCTGCACTCTGAGGTGACTGATGTTGGGATTTGGAGGATGATGGAGGCAACAGGGGAAAGAACCTCAGATCCACAAGTCCCTTCCACCAGGTGGCTGATGAGATGTTGGCACAACTGCCATATTGCATCTCCATCCCAAAGCCCTTGCTTGGAAGTGTATTTCACCAGACTGCCAAGAGCCTTGCCCTCATCCAGGCCAAGTTGGCGAGACACGGTAGTGATGATACTATAGGCCTTGTTGATCTCTGCACCAGACAGGATGCTCTTGCCAGTATACTTGGGGTCCAACATGTATGCTGCAGCGTGTATGGGCTTCAGGCAGAAGTCTTCACACTTTTTGATGTATTCCAGAACTGCAGTTTCCTCTGCTTGGAGCAACAGCGAAGTGGGCAGGGTAGTACAGATCTCTTTTCTTACATCTGCAAGCAGAGTCTGAACATCAGACAGGATGGCATTGTTTCCCTCAATCCGTGCAATGGCTACTGCTATAGGTTTCAGGCTGCTTACCACTCTCCCAAAATACATCATCCAGGAGGATCCCCTTGATAGGGCTGTCCACAGCCGCAGACTGTGATATGGCTAGTTCTTGGAGAGACTCTTTCCCCTCCAGGAGACTGTCAAACATGACGACAACGCCACCCCAAATGGTGTTGCTGGGTAGCTTCAACGTGGTGCTCTTATTCTTCTCACCTTGCTTGGTGAGGTAGATTGCTGCTATAACTTGATGACCCTTCACATACCTAACCATATCCTTGGCTCTCTTGTAGAGTGTATCCATTGTTTTCAGTGCCATGATGTCCTTGAGGAGCAGATTCAATGCATTAACAGCACAGCCAATGGGTGTGATGTAGGGTAGGACTCCTCTACTTTAGATCAAGCAGCCTTCATGTTCGTGGGCATTGTCTGTCAGCAGTGCAAATACCTTCTGTGGTCCAAGGTCATTGACGACTGCCTTCAGCTCATCTGCAATGTAAAGACCGGTGTGTTCGTTGCCACTTGTGTCTGTGCGCTTGTAGAATACTGGTTAAGGGGTGAAGATGTAGTTAATTATTCCTTGCCCACGAACATTCGACCACCCATCAGAGATGATTGCAATAGTCTGCTTTATCTGATTTCCTTGACCTTCACTTGTAGTCTGTTGAACTCTGCATCCAGCAAATGAGTGGATAAAGCATGTCTGGTTGGAGGGGTGTATGCTGGGCGAAGAACATTCAGAAATCTCTTCCAATACACATTGCCTGTGAGCATCAGAGGTGAGCCAGTTGCATACACAGCTTGAGCAAGACATTCATCAGCATTTCCCTGACTACTTTCCTCGATTGAGTCAACTCCTGATTCCGGGAAGACCATGAGCTGTTGCTATCGATGAGGTGTCCGAATACTTCTATTCGAGATGAAAATTATGAGAGATACTTTTGTCAGAGGTTGCTTGTTGTGAGCGCTGAGGGAACTTGATGCACTTGGCCAGATGATTCTGCATCTTTCTTGGATGATTTGGCACAGTATTTGCAAATGTACACAGAATTTCCTTCTACAATAGCTGCAGTGAAATGTCTCCACACATTATATAGTACCGGTGTTGCATTTTCCTGTAAATAAACCCCAAATACAATTCCATGTCCAGATAAATAGTTAAGCAGTTGATTAAACAACTCTTTAGTAAGATTTGTATTTATTTAAATGAAACATGTATGGAAACATGTATGGAAACAGGTGAATGAAAACTCAGTTAACAGGCTCAAGCAACCTAAAACCCACATGGTAGCAAAAACTAAACAAGCAGAAATGGTTAAGTTAGAAATTATTTAAATACACTTTGCTGTAGGCTACGATTTATTAGTTAACAAAAAATAATGTAATATAAAATATATTCACCCCACCCAGTATTGTAATCAAAACTTACCAGAAAACATGTAGTCCTTGGTTCGGACAGTGTAGTAGTGTCGGCTCAAAAGCATCTCATTAGCGTGCAAACTCTTGAGAATCAGCTATACATGTGGTGGAAGAACGCACTGTGCATGCAGAGGGTTGCAATTCCATTAAATCGGGGATAGTTTAACCAAAATATGCCACAAGACCAAGAATTGCCTTGTGTACCCCCACAAAAAAAGGTTCACTGTTATAAGCTAACTTGTTTTGATGAATTTAAGCAAAATTCCCAGCTTAACTTCCTATGGAAAATTTCTGGAAATTTCCTCCCAAGTTTCCAACCCAATGTACAACATCTGCGGGCTTTTGAGTTGCCTATAAAGTGACCGAGCAAAATAATAGACCTACACTTGATTTGGGCTACATTATTGGATGCTAAATGTTTCTGATCAGTGACAGATGAGCAAACAAATAGATGAGCTATGCCACTACTACTTATTTGCCCAGTGAGAAACCAGTTAATCAAATAGCCTATACAAACAGCAATTCGGTGAAACAAAATCACATTGATTGAGACAAGTCAGAAGTCACAGCCTTTTGCTCGTGAGTAGGCCTAGGCTACTAAGCGACTGCGAGTCAAGAGCAAAATAATCCACTTGTTAAAACTACACTGAACATAAATATAAAAACAACAACTTAATATTTTACTGAGTTACAGTTCATAAGGGAAATCAGTCAATAAAAATAATTCAGCTCTAATCCATTTCACAAGACTGGGAATACAGATATGCATCGGTTGGTCACAGACACCTTAACTTTTATTTATTCACGCACCCCAAGAAAAATGGGGTGCGTGAATAAAAAATAAAAAAAGTCTGGTGTGACACCATTTGCCTCATACAGCGCGGCACATCTCCTTCCCATAGAGTTGATCAGGCTGTTGATTGTGGCCTGTGGTATGCTGTCCCACTCCTATTCAATTTCTGTGTGAAGTTGCTGGATATTATAAAGGAAATGGAACACGCTGTATTACACATCAATCCAGAGCATCCCAAACCTACTCAATGGGGTGACATGTCTGGTGAGTACGCAGGCCAAAGAACTGGGACATTTTCAGCTTGTACAGATTTTTGCGACAAGGTGCCATGCATTATCATGCATAAACATGTGATGGCGTCGGATGAATGGCACGAAAATTGGCAGTAGCTTATGACTGCCCATACCATAATCCCACCGCCACCATGGGTCACTCGGTTCAACGTTGACGTCAGAAAACCACTTGCCCACACGACACTATACATGCCGTATGGCCGGTACAGTTAAAACCAGGATTCAGCTGTGAAGAGCACACTTCTCCAGCGTGCCAGTGGCCATTGAAGGTGAACATTTGCACACTGAAAACGGTTACGACGCCGAACTACAGTCATTTCAAGACCCTGTCGAGGATGACCAGCATATAGATTAGCTCCCTTGAGATGAATTCTGACAATTTGTGCAGAAATTCTTCAGTTGTGCAAACCCACAGTTTCATCAGCTGTCTGGTGGCTGGTCTGAGACGATCCCGCAGGTGAAGAAGCTGGATGTGGATATCCTGGGTTGGACGTACTGCCAAATTCTCTAAAGCTACGTTGGAGGCGGCTTATGGTAGAGAAATTCAATCTGGCAACAGCTCTGGTGGACATTCCTACAGTCAGCATGCCAATTGTACGCTCCCTCAAAATGAGACATCTGTGGCATTGTGTTGTGTGACAAAACTGCACATTTTAAAGTGGCCTTTTATTGTCCCCAGCACAAGGTGCACCTGTGTAATAATCATGCTGTTTCATCAGCCTCTTGATATGCCACACCTGTCAGTTGGATGGATTATATTGGAAAAGGAGCAATGCTCACTAACAGGTATGTAAACAAATTTATGCACACAATTTGAGAGAAATAAGCTTTTTGTGTATATGGAACACTTCTGGGATCTTTTATTTCAGCTCATGGAACATGGGACCAACACTTTACATGTTGCATATATTTTTGTTCAGTGTACATAACACGCTGGCAAAATGTTCTAATAAATTGAGACAACTAGATAAGATGATCATGAGCAGCACTCACCTCAATTTAGCTAACATTTCCCCAGCTTAATTGTAGCCTAACCAATATCCCAACGGAGATTCAGTGTACACAAAAAGCTGACATTTATTTATCAAGACGAGTCCCCACGCTTGTCTCAAAGCAGCCAGATAGCGCTGTCCCAATCAAAACGGTGCAGAAATTGTCATCTAGTTGACCACATGCAGGTAGGCTATTGCTTCAAATATATTACGATTGGATGACTTTGGGATTTTCAGTAAGAAATCATTTGATACATGCCTTCAATTGCATTAGCGTACTTTATTCCAATATTTTCATAATTCAGTGATATTTAATCGCACAGTAATTCAGTTGTGGTTAAGAAAACAGTGCATGCTTAGTGGTGGGCTATGCGAAGAGATGGAAGTGACATGCCTCTAAGTTTTTAGAACTGGAAGGAGGACGGTGCTGCCTAGCAACCATCAAGAGTTTAAAAGTACAGTGCGTGCCAATGCCACCTTCAGCATTAGTTTCACACTAAGCTGTAGGCAGATGTTTACCGAAATGATTACTAGGTTGTCAGGCGGGGAAAAAAATTCCGCTTTGATACCGACAATACCTTTCAGATTTAAGGTATGGTAAAGTCGGAGAAACAGCTCAGTATTAAAGGTTGGTGCAGTTCAGATATTACCTAGCAGGGATATTCTACTCTTACCCTATGAGGTCCGGAGCCTGCTGGTTCTGTTCTACCTGATAATTAATTGGTGTCTGAGGTCTAAAATCAGTCCCTGATTAGAAAGGAACAATACATTTTTTTTAAAGTGGGACTGGCTTCGAGGTCTAGAGTTGCGTTTGAAGGACCTAAAACATCCTTTAACAGTTCTGATAAAAGCGAAAGAAAGTAGTAAACCTTGAAGCGTGGCCTCTCATCCTCTAAAGCCTTGGTTGGTGTATTGAGCTCCTCACACATTTTAATTACCTCCGCTCTGCTGAGGGCTTGAGTTCCCTGGAGAGCACTGCTCTCCAATTCGCTGTCCCACATGACAACACACACATCCCGTATAGGAAACACACATGGCTAATTTGTCACTGAAGTAACACACAGTTAACTGTCTCACTCAGAGGTAACACACACAAGCACACACCTCAGGAAACCTCACTGATTACATTGCTATTTAATCTAAAAGTCTGTCAGAGCTCAAACACAGCCCAAGACACACAGTTTGCTGGATGGACAAATAAGACTGCAGGCCTTGTAGCTCAATTTGTAGCTCAGTTGGTAGAGAATAGCCTTTTGCAACGCCAGGATAGTGAGTTTAATTTCCAGGACCACCCATATGTAAAAATGCATGCACCCATAACTAAGTCATTTTGAATAAAAGAGTCTGCTAAATTGCACATCAACTCAGCAAAAAAAGAAACGTCCTCTCACTGTCAACTGCGTTTATTTTCAGCAAACTTAACATCCCTGACCAATAGGGGGGGGTCAAAATCAAAAGTCACAGTCAGTATCTGGTGTGGCCACCAGCTGCATTAAGTACTGCAGTGCAACTCCTCCTCATGGACTGCAACAGATTTGCCAGTTCTTGCTGTGAGAGGTTACCCCACTCTTCCACCAAGGCACCTGCAAGCTCCGGGACATTTCTCAGGGGGAGTGACCCTAGCACTCACCCTCTGATCCAACAGGTCCCAGATGTGCTCAATGGGATTGAGATCCAGGCTCTTCACTGACCATGGCAGAACACTGACATTCCTGTATTGCAGGAAATCACGCACACAAAACAAGCAGTATGGCTGGTGGCATTGTCATGCTGGAGGGTCATGTCAGGGTGAGCCTGTAGGAAAGGTACCACATAAAAGAGGAGGATGTCTTCCCTGTAACGCAGAGCATTGAGATTGGCAGCAATGACAACATGCTCAGTACGATGATGCTGTGACACACCGCCCCAGACCATGACGGACCCTACAACTCCAATCAATCCTGCTCCAGACCTAGGTGTAATGCCCATTCCTTCGATGATAAATGCGAATCCGACCCCGAATCACCCCTGGAGAGACAAAATCGCGACTCATCAGTGAAGAGCACTTTTTGCCAGTCCTGTCTGGTCCAACGACGGTGGGTTGGTGCCCATAGGCGACATTGTTGCCGGTGATGTCTGGTAAGGACCTGCCTTACAACAGACCTACAAACCCTCGGTCCAACCTCTCTCAGCCTATTGCGGACAGTCTGAGCATTGGAGGGATTGTGAGTTCCTGGTGTAACTTGGGCAGTTGTTGCCATCCTGTACCTGCCCCGCAGGTGTGATGTTCAGATGTACCGATCCTGTTCAGGTGTTGTTACACGTGGTCTGCCACTGCGAGGATGATCAGCTGTCCATCCTGTCTCCCTGCAGCCCTGTCTTAGGCGTCTCACAGTATGTACATTGTAATTTACTGCCCTGGCAACATCTGCAGTCCTCATGCCTTTTTTATGTGGTGTTTTTCAGAGTCAGTAGAAAGGCCTCTTTAGTGTCCTAAGTTTTCATAACTGTGACCTTAATTGCCTACCGTCTAAGCTGTTAGTGTCTTAACGACCGTTCCATAGGTGCATGTTCATTAATTGTTTATGGTTCATTGAACAAGCATGGGAAACTGTGTTTAAACCCTTTACAATGAAAATCTATGAAGTTAATTGTATTTTTACGAATTACCGTTAAAGACAGGGTCCTGAAAAAGGGACGTTTCTTTTTTTGCTGACTTTATTGTAGGTCAACACGAACACCACTGGCCCAGGGGACGGAAATGTCCTTCTGAGCATCTGAAATAGAAACATTTCTTCTAAGCACAATACACAATGAGACAACTCACAGCTCCAACACACAATCTGTGAAGATCCACCCATTCAAAACGAGTTTAATCTAAGGATGCATGCCGACACCACCAGCGCAATTCCTGGCATAGGAAAATCAATGTGCTTATGAGTCAGTCTGACTGCACACACACAAAGGATATCCCATTTAAAGCAATGTAGTGGATCAACGTGTTAAAGATTTAAGATTACAGACAACCAAATGTTCTGTTGAAGACACTTGTCCACATACCCCCTCCTGTGGAGTGCTCCTGAACTGCTTAGAGCCAGCCAGCCAAGCCCCCCCCCCCCCACCCCACACACACACACATGCCCCATGCAGGTGCTACTGTGGGGAAAAGAACCTGCCATAAAAATTCAAATTAGGCTCATCTAAAATGACACGTTGTCTACACATCACCATCAGAGTATGTGAGAGGTCGGAAATCACACTCATCACTCATGGAGTGGAGCTCCACATTCTTTCCAACCGCTCGGCTAAACACTCCGCTCACAGGAAAGAGAGAGGAAAAAAAAAAGAACTGCCACTCAAAATCACTCCATTCATAAAATTTCTATTTAACCAACACCCATCTATTTTTGTGACTACCTGGACCTACCATTTGGTTTTGAAGTATTGAAACCAAGCCATATGATTTGAAAGATAAAGTATTTTAATGTACATGAAAAGGTGAATGTAAGAAGCGCTCATCATTTCAAATAGGCTACATGTCGTATTAAAACGGCATATAAACACTAAATTAAGTAAGGAACCAGATAGGGAGCCTAAGAAGGAACAAAAATGAATTATTTTGGCTATATTACTCCAAGGCTATAGCCTACAAACAAATACTCTGAAGCACTTGCGAGTGCGACACTAGGCTGGTAGGGACATAAAGCACTCAGCATTTCATTGAACTCAATCATTATAGTCCATAAATTGCACATATATGCTGTGACTTACTTAGAATTAAATACAAATGAAACAAAAATGCCTTAGCCTGCAGTGCCTTTGAATTTATTTTTAGAAACAGAGTTTGGCCAGAGTCTGTGGCTTCAGGCTTGCCTGGAGAGCAGGCCAGCAAGTGGAGAACATCCTCTCCATGCTTGGAGAACCACTGGGAATGCTCAACACCCTTCGGGCCACTCTTGCCAGGCTGGGCAGATAGGCCTACCTATTTAAAAAAATATGCATAAAGGTTTAAAGGCAAAATAACCCCAACAAAACAGAAAGATTCTTGAAAGTGGGAATATGCCAGGCCTATTGGGCCAAAATCAATTACAGCCAACTGTATAGCCTATATAATAGATTTTTTTTTTTTTTTAAATCTGATTTTTTTGTTTCTAAAATACTTTGCTACAATGACACACTTAGCGACCCACCTCGTTCCTTTCTTTTAGAATGTTCACGTAGTACACCATCATGCTTTCAGGGACAAGTGTCTTTCCAGATTCCACAATTTCACAAAGCCCCACCGGGCCTTCACAACTGGACTGCCGACGTTATCAACCCCTTCGGGTAATCAGGCTGGCTCCTCCGTCGCGACGTTACCTGAACGCCCATCTGCGGCCTGCTAACCGTTAGCTGTCTTACCAGCTGCTATCTGAATAGACATATCGGACAATTTATTTATTTTTATTATTATTATGTTTTCTTCTTGGGCCTCTATAACTATATCTATTGTTTTTATTTTTGTTGTTGTGTGATTTGGATTAATCCCCTCTACCACACGGAACCCACTAATCTACTGATGGAACGCAAGAGGTGGCTAATAACAGACCTCCATCCTATGCTAGCTTGCTACAGATGGCCTGGCTAGCTGTCTAAATCGCCGTGACCCCCAACCAACCTCTCCACTCACTGGACCCTTTTGATAACTCGACTAAGCATGCCTCTCCTTAATGTCAATATGTCTTGTCCATTTCTGTTCTGGTTAGTGTTTATTGGCTTATTTCACTGTAGAGCCTCTAGTCCTGCTCACTATACCTTATCAAACCTATTAGTTCCACCACCCACACATGCAATGACATCTCCTGGTTTCAATGATGTTTCTAGAGACAATATCTCTCTCTTCATCACTCAATACCTTGGTTTACCTCCACTGTATTCACATCCTACCATACCTTTGTCTGTACATTATACCTTGATGCTATTTTATCGCCCCCAGAAACCTCTTTTTACTCTCTGTTCCAGACGTTCTAGACGACCAATTCTTATTGCTTTTAGCCGCACCCTTATTCTACTCCTCCTATGTTCCTCTGGCGATGTAGAGGTGAATCCAGGCCCTGCAGTGCCTAGCTCCACTCCTATTCCCCAGGCGCTCTCTTTTGACGACTTCTGAAACCGTAATAGCCTTGGTTTTATGCATGTTAACATTAGAAGCCTCCTCCCTAAGTTTGTTCTATTCACTGCTTTAGCACACTCTGCCAACCCGGATGTTCAAGCTGTGTCTGAATCCTGGCTTAGGAAGACCACCAAAAATCTGGAAATTTTAATTCCAAACGACAACATTTTCAGACAAGATAGAACTGCCAAAGGGGGCGGTGTTGCAATCTACTGCAAAGATAGTAGGACAGAACTCTGCAGGCTATCCAGGTCTGTACCCAAACAATTTGAACTTCTACTTTTAAAAATCCACCTCTCTAAAAACAAGTCTCTCACCGTTGCCGCCTGCTTTAGACCACCCTCTGCCCCCAGCTGTGCTCTGGACACCATATGTGAACTGATTGCCTCCCATCTATCTTCAGAGCTCGTGCTCCTAGGCGACCTAAACTGGAACATGCTTAACACCCCAGCCATCCTACAATCTAAACTTGATGCCCTCAATCTCACACAAATTATCAATGAACCTACCAGGTACCTCCCCAAAGCCTTAAGCACGGGCACCCTCATAGATATCATCCTAACCAACTTCCCCTCTAAATACACCTCTGCTGTCTTCAACCAAGATCTCAGCGATCACTGCCTCATTGCCTGCATCCGTAATGGGTCAGTGGTCAAACGACCTCCACTCATCACTGTAAAACACTCCCTGAAACACTTCAGCGAGCAGGCCTTTCTAATCGACCTGGCCGGGGTATCCTGGAAGGATATTGATCTCATCCCGTCGGTAGAGGATGCCTGGATATTTTATTAAATGCCTTCCTAACCATCTTAAATAAATCAAATCAAATTTTATTTGTCACATACACATGGTTAGCAGATGTTAATGCGAGTGTAGCGAAATGCTTGTGCTTCTAGTTCCGACAATGCAGTGATAACCAACAAGTAATCTAACTAACAATTCCAAAACTACTGTCTTATACACAGTGTAAGGGGATAAGGAACATGTACATAAGGATATATGAATGAGTGATGGTACAGAGCAGCATACAGTAGATGGTATCGAGTACAGTATATACATATGAGATGAGTGTGTAGACAAAGTAAACAAAGTGGCATAGTTAAAGTGGCTAGTGATACATGTGTTACATAAGGATGCAGTCGATGTTGTAGAGTACAGTATATATACATATGCATATGAGATGAATAATGTAGGGTAAGTAACATTATATAAGGTAGCATTGTTTAAAGTGGCTAGTGATATATTTACATCATTTCCCATCAATTCCCATTATTAAAATGGCTGGAGTTGGGTCAGTGTCAATGACAGTGTGTTGGCAGCAGCCACTCAATGTTAGTGGTGGCTATTTAACAGTCTGATGGCCTTGAGATAGAAGCTGTTTTTCAGTCTCTCGGTCCCAGCTTTGATGCACCTGTACTGACCTCGCCTTCTGGATGATAGCGGGGTGAACAGGCAGTGGTTCGGGTGGTTGATGTCCTTGATGATCTTTATGGCCTTCCTGTAACAACGGGTGGTGTAGGTGTCCTGGAGGGCAGGTAGTTTGCCCCCGGTGATGCGTTGTGCAGTCCTCACTACCCTCTGGAGAGCCTTACGGTTGAGGGCGGAGCAGTTGCCGTACCAGGCCGCCAGGATGCTCTCGATTGTGCATCTGTAGAAGTTTGTGAGTGCTTTTGGTGACAAGCCAAATTTTTTCAGCCTCCTGAGGTTGAATAGGCGCTGCTGCGCCTTCTTCACGACGCTGTCAGTGTGAGTGGACCAATTCAGTTTGTCTGTGATGTGTATGCCGAGGAACTTAAAACTAGCTACCCTCTCCACTACTGTTCCATCGATGTGGATAGGGGGGTGTTCCCTCTGCTGTTTCCTGAAGTCCACAATCATCTCCTTAGTTTTGTTGACGTTGAGTGTGAGGTTATTTTCCTGACACCACACTCCAAGGGCCCTCACCTCCTCCCTGTAGGCCGTCTCGTCGTTGTTGGTAATCAAGCCTACCACTGTTGTGTCGTCCGCAAACTTGATGATTGAGTTGGAGGCGTGCGTGGCCACGCAGTCGTGGGTGAACAGGGAGTACAGGAGAGGGCTCAGAACGCACCCTTGTGGGGCCCCGTGTTGAGGATCAGCGGGGAGGAGATGTTGTTGCCTACCCTCACCACCTGGGGCGGCCCGTCAGGAAGTCCAGTACCCAGTTGCACAGGGCGGGGTCGAGACCCAGGGTCTCGAGCTTGATGACGAGCTTGGAGGGTACTATGGTGTTGAATGCCGAGCTGTAGTCGATGAACAGCATTCTCACATAGGTATTCCTCTTGTCCAGGTGGGTTAGGGCAGTGTGCAGTGTGATTGAGATTGCATCGTCTGTGGACCTATTTGGGCGGTAAGCAAATTGGAGTGGGTCTAGGGTGTCAGGTAGGGTGGAGGTGATATGGTCCTTGACTAGTCTCTCAAAGCACTTCATGATGACGGAAGTGAGTGCTACGGGCGGTAGTCGTTTAGCTCAGTTACCTTAGCTTTCTTGGGAACAGGAACAATGGTGGCCCTCTTGAAGCATGTGGGAACAGCAGACTGGTATAGGGATTGATTGAATATGTCCGTAAACACACCGGCCAGCTGGTCTGCGCATGCTCGGAGGGCGCGGCTGGGGATGCCGTCTGGGCCTGCAGCCTTGCGAGGGTTAACACGTTTAAATGTCTTACTCACCTCGGCTGCAGTGAAGGAGAGACTGCATGTTTCCGTTGCAGGCCGTGTCAGTGGCACTGTATTGTCCTCAAAGCGGGCAAAAAAGTTATTTAGTCTGCCTGGGAGCAAGACATCCTGGTCCGTGACTGGGCTGGATTTCATCTTGTAGTCCGTGATTGACTGTAGACCCTGCCACATGCCTCTTGTGTCTGAGCCATTGAATTGAGATTCCACTTTGTCTCTGTACTGACGCTTAGCTTGTTTGATAGCCTTACGGAGGGAATAGCTGCACTGTTTGTATTCAGTCATGTTGCCAGACACCTTGCCCTGATTAAAAGCAGTGGTTCGCGCTTTCAGTTTCACGCGAATGCTGCCATCAATCCACGGTTTCTGGTTAGGGAATGTTTTTATCGTTGCTATGGGAACGACATCTTCGACGCACGTTCTAATGAACTCGCACACCGAATCAGCGTATTCGTCAATATTCCCATCTGACGCAATACGAAACATGTCCCAGTCCACGTGATGGAAGCAGTCTTGGAGTGTAGAGTCAGCTTGGTCTGACCAGCGTTGGACAGACCTCAGCGTGGGAGCCTCTTGTTTTAATTTCTGTCTGTAGGCAGGGATCAGCAAAATGGAGTCGTGGTCAGCTTTTCCGAAAGGGGGCGGGGCAGGGCCTTATATGCGTCGCGGAAGTTAGAGTAACAATGATCCAAGGTTTTACCACCCCTGGTTGCGCAATCGATATGCTGATAAAATTTAGGGAGTCTTGTTTTCAGATTGGCTTTGTTAAAATCCCCAGCTACAATGAATGCAGCCTCCGGATAAATGTTTTCCAGTTTGCAAAGAGTTAAATAAAGTTCGTTCAGAGCCATCGATGTGTCTGCTTGGGGGGGGATATATACGGCTGTGATTATAATCGAAGAGAATTCTCTTGGAAGATAATGCGGTCTACATTTGATTGTGAGGAATTCTAAATCAGGTGAACAGAAGGATTTGAGTTCCTGTATGTTTCCTTCATCACACCATGTCCCGTTAGTCATGAGGCATACGCCCCCTCCACTCTTCTTACCAGATAGATGTTTGCTTCTGTCGGCGCGATGCGTGGAGAAACCCGTTGGCTGTACCGCCCTGGATAGCGTCTCTCCAGTGAGCCATGTCTCCGTAAAGCAGAGAACGTTGCAGTCTCTGATGTCCCTCTGGAATGCCACCCTTGCTCGGATTTCATCAACCTTGTTGTCGAGAGACTGGACATTGGCAAGAAGAATACTGGGAAGTGGTGCGCGATGTGCCCTTTTTCGGAGTCTGACCAGAACACCGCCGCGTTTCCCTCTTTTTCGGAGTCGTTTCCTTGGGTCGCTGCATGCGATCCATTCCGTTGTCCTGTTTGTAAGGCAGAACACAGGATCCGCGTCGCGGAAAACATATTCTTGGTCGTACTGATGGTGAGTTGACGCTGATCTTATATTCAGTAGTTCTTCTCGACTGTATGTAATGAAACCTAGGATGACCTGGGGTACTAATGTAAGAAACAACACGTAAAAAAACAAAAAACTGCATAGTTTCCTAGGAACGCGAAGAAATTTAGAACCAGGAACAGATATAGCCCTTGGTTTAACCAGACCTGACTGCACTTAACCAACACAAAAACATCCTATGGCGTTCTATGGCGTTCTGCATTAGCATCGAACAGCCCCCGTGATATGCAGCTGTTCAGGGAAGCTAGAAACCATTATACACAGGCAGTTAGAAAAGCCAAGGCTAGCTTTTTCAATCAGAAATTTGCTTCCTGCAACACTAACTCAAAAAAGTTCTGGGACACTGTAAAGTCCATGGAGAATAAGAACACCTCCTCCCAGCTGCCCACTGCACTGAAGACAGGAAACACTGTCACCACTGATAAATCCACCATAATTAAGAATTTCAATAAGCATTTTTCTACGGCTGGCCATGCTTTCCAACTGGCTACTCCTACCCCGGTCAACAGCACTGCACCCCCAACAGCAACTCGCCCAAGCCTTCCCCATTTCTCCTTCTCCCAAATCCGTTCAGCTGATGTTCTGAAAGAGCTGCAAAATCTGGACCCCTACAAATCAGCCGGGCTAGACAATCTGGACCCTTTCTTTCTAAAATTATCTGCCAAAATTGTTGCCACCCCTATTACTAGCCTGTTCAACCTCTCTTTCGTGTCGTCTGAGATTCCCAAAGATTGGAAAGCAGCTGCGGTCATCCCCCTCTTCAAAGGGGGGGACACTCTTGACCCAAACTGCTACAGACCTATATCTATCCTACCCTGCCTCTCCAAGGTCTTCGAAAGCGAAGTCAACAAACAGATTACCGACCATTTCGAATCTCACCATACCTTCTCTGCTATGCAATCTGGTTCAGAGCTGGTCATGGGTGCACCTCAGCCACGCTCAAGGTCCTAAACGATATCTTAACCGCCATCGATAAGAAACATTACTGTGCAGCCGTATTCGTTGATCTGGCCAAGGCTTTCGACTCCGTCAATCACCACATCCTCATCGGCAGACTCGACAGCCTTGGTTTCTCAAATGATTGCCTCGCCTGGTTCACCAACTACTTCTCTGATAGAGTTCAGTGTGTCAAATCGGAGGACCTGCTGTCCGGACCTCTGGCAGTCTCTATGGGGGTGCCACAGGGTTCAATTCTTGGACCGACTCTCTTCTCTGTATACATCAATGAGGCCGCTCTTGCTGCTGGTGAGTCTGATCCACCTCTACGCAGACGACACCGTTCTGTATACTTCTGGCCCTTCTTTGGACACTGTGTTAACTAACCTCCAGGCAAGCTTCAATGCCATACAACTCTCCTTCCGTGGCCTCCAATTGCTCTTAAATACAAGTAAAACTAAATGCATGCTCTTCAACCGATCGCTACCTGCACCTACTACTCTGGACGGCTCTGACTTAGAATACGTGGACAACTACAAATACTTAGGTGTCTGGTTAGACTGTAAACGTCTCCTTCTAGACCCATATCAAACATCTCCAATCCAAAGTTAAATCTAGAATTGGCTTCCTATTTCGCAACAAAGCATCCTTCACTCATGCTGCCAAACATACCCTTGTAAAACTGACCATCCTACCAATCCTCGACTTTGGCGATGTCATTTACAAAATAGCCTCCAATACCCTACTCAACAAATTGGATGCAGTCTATCACAGTGCAATCCGTTTTGTCACCAAAGCCCCATATACTACCCACCATTGCGACCTGTATGCTCTCGTTGGCTGGCCCTCGCTTCATACTCGTCGCCAAACCCACTGGCTCCATGTCATCTACAAGACCCTGCTAGGTAAAGTCCCCCCTTATCTCAGCTCGCTGGTCACCATAGCATCTCCAACCTGGACACGCTCCAGCAGGTATATCCATCTAGTCACCCCCAAAACCAATTCTTTCTTTGGCCGCCTCTCCTTCCAGTTCTCTGCTGCCAATGACTGGACGAACTACAAAAGTCTCTGATACTGGAAACACTTATCTCCCTCACTAGCTTTAAGCACCAGCTGTCAGAGCAGCTCACAGATTACTGCACCTGTACATAGCCCACCTATAATTTAGCCCAAACAACTACCTCTTTCCCAACTGTATTTTATTTATTTTGCTCCTTTGCACCCCATTATTCTTATTTCTACTTTGCACATTCATCCATTGCAAAACTACCATTCCAGTGTTTTACTTGCTATATTGTATTTACTTTGCCACCATGGTCTTTTTTGCCTTTACCTCCCTTCTCACCTCATTTGCTCACATTGTATATAGACTTGTTTATACTGTATTATTGAATGTATGTTTGTTTTACTCCATGTGTAACTCTGTGTCGTTGTATCTGTCGAACTGCTTTGCTTTATCTTGGCCAGGTCGCAATTGTAAATGAGAACTTGTTCTCAACTTGCCTACCTGGTTAAATAAAGGTGAAATAAAAAATTTTTTAAATTAAATTCTATATAGTCAACACTACATCACTGCACTCGGTCCTCATCTTTGTAAGTCATCTTGATTTTTCACCTGTGTCTTGTATCAGTTTCTTTATAAAAACATTTAGTGAACTCCATGACAATAGCTAAAGCAAGGGGTTATAGCAGCAAAGAAGTAAACTACAAATGCATGCTGGCCCAGACATGCCCTGAGCTTGTGATGTGAGCGCAACTGGAGTGAAAATGGATAGGCCTCTTGGCCCAGGCAAATTGGGAATACTTTGCTCCAGCTCTGCTCACACTCTCTGATCCCCATACTGCTGCTGCAGTGAGCGTAATGTGCAATGTTAAGGTCTCCTACTCTGACCATGATGTTTGATATTAGCTAACGCAGGGTGGTCCACTGTGGAAAAAATATGGGAAAAAACTCTGGCTATTACAGACAGGAGGTTGGTGGCACCTTAATTGGGGAGGACAGGTGTGTGTTAATGGCTGGAGTGGAATGGTATCAAATAAAACACAAGGATTCCATTTGTTTGATGCCATTCCATTAGCTCCTTTCCAGCCATTATTATGAGCCGTCCTCCCCTCAGCAACCTCCACTGGTATGTACTCATGAGCTTATTTCAACTGTCATACCCCATCAGGAATAAAAAACATAAGCTTGTTTTACTGTTTGGAAACAAAGTACATGTAAACAAACACTATAGTCTCAAAACATGGTTAAAACTACACATTTTTATTTAATGGATGATCAGTCCTTGCATCCATAGCTCTAACAATTCAAAAGAGGTTACATTTCTCCAGCCCTATCCCTCTGCTTTTTACCAGTGGTGGTGATAACACTATTGTTTTAACTGCTAACCAAAAAAAAAAAGAATCCCAACTCAGAGTAGGTTTTAGAATGATGTTTTAAGACACTTCCCAGACAAACTGAGCCAGGACTAAAAACAGCTCAAAAAGGTATTTCAGCTAGTAATCACGACAGTTTGCGGTAACGCAAAGGAAAACTAGTGATGACGGCACTCATTGGTTATTCTTCCTCATTTGCAACAATGTCAAACTCGATGAGGCGTTGCCAGATGTGAACTCTATAGCACAATTTAGACCACGACAGTGAATGTGACTGTACATTGAATGTTGCAATGGTAAACCTTTTGATAAACAGTGCCTTCGGAAAGTATTCAGATCCCTGGACATTTTCCACATTTTGTTAAGTTACAGCCTTATTCCAAAGTGGATTCAATAAATTTCTCCTGTTTCCATTGATCATGCTTGAGATGTTTCTACAACAACTTGATTGTTGTCCACCTGTGTTAAATTCAATTGATTGGACATGATTTGGAAAGGCACACCTGTGAGTGTATTAATTATATATATACACACACACACACACACACACACACACACACACACACACACACACACACACACACACACACACACACACACAGGTGTGCCTTTCCAAATCATGTCCAATCATATATAGCAAAAACCAAGCCATGAGGTCTGAAGGAATTGTCCATAGAGCACAGAGACAGGATTGTGTCCAGGCATAGATTTGGGAAAGTGTACCAAAAAACTTCAGCAGCACTGAAGGTCCCCAAGAACACAGTGGCCACCATCATTCTGAAATGGAACAGGTTTGGAACCACCAAGATTCTTCCTAAAGCTGTCCGCCCCGTCAAACTATCCAATCGGGGGAGAAAGGCCTTGGTCAGGGAGGTGACCAATAACCCGATGGTCACTGATAGAGCTCCAGAGATCCTCTGTGGAGAACAACTCTCCCCTGCAATCAGGCTTTTATTGTAGAGTGGCCAGACGGAAAAAAAGGCACGACAGCCCACTTGAAGTTTGCCAAAAGGCACCTAAAGGACTCCCAGATCATGAGAAACAAGATTCTCTGGGTCTGAAACCAAGATTGGCCTGAATGCCAAGCGTCACATCTGGAGGAAACCTGGCACCATCCCTACGGTAAAGCACGGTGGCAGCAGCATCATGTTGTGGGAATGTTTTTCAGCGGCAAGGACTGGGAGACTAGTCAGGATCGAGGCAAAGTTGAACGGAGAAAAGTACAGAGAGATCCCTTGATGAAAACCTGCTCCAGAGTCCTCAGGACCTCAGACTGGGGTGAAGGTTCACCTGCCAACAGGACAAACGACCCTAAGCACACAGCCAAGACAACACAGGAGTGGCTTCAGGACAATTCTAAATGTCCTTGAGTGGCAAAGCCACAGCCTGGATTTGACCCTGATCGAAATTTGTTGGACAGACCTGAAAAAACCTGTGCAGCTACGCTCTCCATCTGCAGAGAAGAATGGGAGAAACTCCCCAAACACAGGTGTGTAAAGTTTGTAGTGTCATACCCAAGAAGACACAATGCTGTAATCTCTGCCAAAGGTGCTTCAATGTACCAAGTAAAGGGTTTGAATACTTATCACATTTACATAGAATTTGAGTTCATAAATTAGAAATAAAACAATAACTTTTTTTCTTGCCTAATGTTGACATGAATAACCTTTTAACCAATTCTGATATTTTGAATGCGATAGGCATATTGCACTGAATCATACATGGTTGTTAATGGCAGAATTTGGATAACACCCTAACTCTAAATCACTTTGGCACAGTAGGCATCAAATCACTTGTCAATAATGTTGCAGAAAATGTTTGAAGGGTCTATCATTTTCACCGAAAACAATCAAAGGTTAACATAGGCCCTAGGATGCTTTCAATTGCCCAAAGTATAGACATCTAAAAATAAAATACAAGTGATATTGCACTCCAAAGGGATAAGTTGAACTAACATGTAGGTTAATGAAATAATCAAAATAAGCCTAGTTGATACGTATTTTGCCATTTCATGTGAATTAGGCCTCATGCGAAATCGTTGTCAAAATACTGTTGCATATAGGCCTAGATTATTTATGGATCCGTCATTACAAAAGACCCCCCCCCCCCAAAAAAACAACAATTCTACAATTACAATTGTGCAGGAACCACAGACTCACTTCCTACTTAATATGTCAACTAGATGGAACTCATAACTAAAAAGTAGATTCATGCATAGCTTTTATTTTTACTCATACGAGTAAAATGTTTATTCTCAGTACTTATGACCAATTTTCTATACTTGAGACACTTTGTGGATACAGCACCTGATACTGCAATTAAGCCCTGGCCTAGAACATGCAGAGAACCCAATAGCTGGGAAAAGCTGCTTTAATGCCAGAGACCCTACTGGCTAATTGGGGCAGATTCACAGCAGTCAGGTAAGTTTGGTTCACCCAATCTTAGAGCTGAAGTGACTTCAGAAACTGTTCCACATTTTGTTGTGTTCCAAAATGAATTTAAAATGGATTACATTCAATATGTGTGTCACTGACTTACAATACCCCATAGTCAAAATTGAATTATGTTTTTAAAATTTTTGACAAATAAAAAAATCAAAAGCTGAAATGTCTTGTTAATAAGTATTAAATCCCTCTTATGGCAAGCCTTAAGTTCAGGAGTAAAAATGTGCTTAACAAGTCACAAGTTGTATGGGCTCAATGAGTGCAATAGTGTTTAACATATCTTTTTTAAAAGCAGATGGAATTAAAAACATACTTTATTGGCTGTGATAGGAGAAAACGGTTATGCCATAACACTAACCTAATTGACAGAGTGAAAAGGAAGCCTGTAGAGAAAATAAATATTCCAAAACATGCATCCTGTTTGCAACAAGGCACTGAAGTAAATCTGCAAAAAAATGTAGCAAAGCAATTAACACTGTTTTCAGGAGAAAAAAAGTTGTTTGGGGCAAATCCAATAAATTACTGAGTACCATTCTCCATCATGTTATGGGTATGCTTGTAATCATTAAGGACTGGAGAGTATCTCAGGATAAAAAATATTAACATAATGGAGCTTAGCAGAGGCAAAATCCTAGAGGAAAACCTGGTTTATTCTGATTTCCAGACTCCGGGGGATTAATTCCCCTTTCAGCAGAACCATAATGTAAAACCAGTGGTATAAAGTACTTACGTACAAATACTTTATAATACTACTTAAGTAGTTTGTGGCATTTATATTTTTGCCAACTTTTACTTCACAACATTTCTAAAGAATATAATATCCATACATTTTCCCTGACACCCAAAAGTACTCGTTAATTGGACCATTTTCATGTCAAAATGTAACACGCTTATCAACATAACATCCCTGGTCATCCCTACGCCTCTGATCTGGCGGACTCACCAAACACAAATGCTTCGTTTGTTGGTGTGTGCCCCTGGTTATCCGTCAATTTAAATAAAAGAAAAACATGGAAAATGTGCCATCTGGTTTGCATAATAAAGAATTTTAAATGGTTTATACTTAAGTACATTTGAGCAATTCCATTTACTTTTGATTCTTAAGTATATTTAAAACCAAATACTTTTAGACTTTTACTCCAGTAGTATTTTGCTGGGTGACTTTCACTTGACTCATTTTCTATTAAGGTATCTTTTACTTATGTATGACAATGGCGTACTTTTTCCCCAACACTGCCTAAGACAAGGCCAAATCTACACGGAAGTTGCTTACCAAGTAGACAGAGAATGTTCCTAAGTGGAAGAGTTACAGTTTAGACTTAAATCTACAGCAAGACTATAGATATGATTGTCTAACAATGATCAACAACCAATTTCACAGAGCTTGAATAATTTTGAAAAAAAATAAGAAAATGGGCAAATGTTGTACAATCCAGGTGTGGAAAGCTCTTGGAAACTTACCCAGAAAGACTCATCTGTAATCGCTGCCGATGGTGCTTCTACAAAGTATTGACTCGGGTGTGGGTACTTACAATATGTAAATGAGATTTCTGTATTTAATTTTCAATAAATTTCCAAACATTTCTAAAAACATGCATTCAATTTGTCATTGTGTGTAGATGGGTGAGAAAATATCCATTTTGAATTCAGGCTGGAACAACAAAATGTGGAATAAGTCAAAGGGTATGAATACTTTCTGAAGGCACTGTAGGAGAGTTCAGTTCATCCCCAAGCCTTAGAGCCAGGTAAGTTTAATTAATAATGCCTAGGTCTTCCAGCAGCAGTCAGGTGAGTGGTTCATCATGCCCCAGTTGCGTTTGTTCAGCCTGCTGTTGACCTCACTGCTGGTAATGTGAACCAGCCTGTGCATGTTGCCAAGCAACCGCCAACCACCAACTGGAGAGACAGGACTACCAAATGGCTGAGGGAAGTGACTAACACAATATACTCAAAGATATAAATGAAGTTCATGGGTAAAAAATAAACTTACATATTTTTCTAATTGATACAGAATATTATAATCCCTGAAAGGCAATAATAGGAAATGATCAAAGTAATATGATTGTGTCTCTGGTTGTATTTATTATACTGAACAAAAATAAAACTCCATGTGAAGTGTCATGTTTTTATTTCATTAATTGGTAGTTAGTCTTGTCTCATCGCTGCAACTCCCCTACGGACTCGGGAGAGGCAAAGGTCGAGAGCCATGCGTCCTCCAAAACACGACCCTTGACACACTGCTCGTTTAACCTGGAAGCCAGCCACACCGATGTGTGGGAGGAAACACTGTCCAACTGACGACCGACGTCAGCTTGCAGGCGCCACAAGACACTAGAGCACGAGTCCAGGAAATCCAGGCCAGCCAAACCCTCCCCTAACCCTGACGACGCTGGGCCGATTGTGCACCGACTCATGGGTCTCCCGGTCACGGCCGGCTGTGACACTGCCTGGGATTGAACCGGAGGCTGTAGTGACACCTCAGCACAGCCTTAGACCACTGCACCACTTAATGAGCTGAAATAAAAGATCCAATAAGCACAAAAAGCTTATTTCTCAAATTTTGTGCACAAATTGATTTACATCCATTAGTGAGCATTTTTCCAAGGCCAAGATAATACATCCCCCTGGCAGGTGTGGAATATCAAGACGCTGATTAAACAGCATGACCATTACACAGGTACCCCTTGTACTGGGGACAAAAGGCCACAAAAGAAAATGTGCAGTTGTGTCACATAACAAGTCACGTGCAATTGGCATGCAGACAGCAGGAATGTCCACAAGAGCTGCTGACAGAGAATGGAATGTTAATTTGTCTTATATGTCTAACCGGCTTCACAAACTCAGACGACCATGTAACCACGCCAGCCCAGGACATCCACATCCGGTTTCTTCACATGCGGGATGGTTTGAGACCAATCACTCAGACAGAAATACTCCTCAGTTTCATCAGCTATCTGTAATAAAGCCCTTTTGTGGGTAAAGACACACTAATTGGCTGGGCCCGGCTCCCCAGTGGGTGGGCCTAGGCCCGACAATGGCTGTGCCCCTGCCCAGTCATGTGAAATCCACAGATTAGGACCTAATTTATTTATTTCAATTGACTGATATGAATTGTAAACCCAGTAAAACCGTTGAAATTGTGTTTCTATTCTTGTTCAATATATTTACTTTTCTTTGGTCTTTTGTGATATTTGTATATTGTTCTGTACAATGTTCGTGTGATAAAATAAAAATATTTATGGCCATCCAAAGTTTAGGCTAAATCACAAGTTTAGGGAAGAAAGACTGGGGTAGACATTTCCTACAGAGGCTTTGGGTAGCACTTTTTGCAACAGATGTGTGTAATGTAGCTCGTCATGGCCCTCAAAGGCAAGCATGCCAGGTACACTGGCCCCTTTCCAATTTGCCTAACACTGCAACAGATCCACCACGGAAGATGCCATTGCCATCGCTATTCACACGACCGTAGCACATCTGGACAAAAGGAACACCTGTGAGAATGCTGTTCATTGACTACAGTTCAACATTCAACAGTAGTGATGCACCGATATGACATTTTTGGCCGATATTGATATCCAATATTTCCCTTGCCAAAGAAAACCCATACCCAATATTTAAAAAATGTGCGGCCTTTTAACAATTTAACTGTACTAGAATGCTCAACACACACACGGACACAAAGGTCTAAGGCAATGCGTGTCTCAGTGCAAGAGATGTCACTACAGTCCCTGGTTCGAATCCAGGCTGTATCACATCCGGCCGTGATTGGGAGTCCCATAGGGCAGCGCACAATTGGCCCAGCGTCGTCTGGCCAGTCATTTTCAATAAGAATTGGTTCTTAACTGACTTGCCTAGTTAAATAAAAGGTTGCACACACAAACACTGACCAAAAAGTTATTTTATTGGAATTTATATATGTCCCCAACTAGGGGGCACTATTTTTAATTTTGGAAAAATAACGTTCCCAAAGTAAACCGCCTATTTCTCAGGACCACATGCTAGAATATTCATATAATTGACAGCTTAGGATAGAAAACACTCTCAAGTTTCCAAAACTGTAAACATATTGTCTGTGAGTATAACAGAACTGATATTGCAGGCGAAATCCTGAGAAAAATCCAATCAGGAAGTGACTTTTTTTGAAACCCCTGTCTTTCTATGCATCCCTATTGCCCATTGAAAGGGCTATGGAACCAGATTTTATGTGTCTTCCCTAAGGTGTCTACAGACTTTAGACGTAGTTTCAGGCCTTTATTTTGAAGGATAAGCATAAACGACTACATTGCGTCAGTGGCAAGCTGAGGGCTCTCAGAGTGATTCTTGCGTAAAAGACAGAGGTAGTCATTTTTCCTCTCGCTCCTACTGAAAAGCCAATTGTCCTGGTTGATATATTATCGAATAGCTATTTGAAAAACACCTTGAGGATTGATTGTAAAAAAACGTGTGCCATGTTTCTGTCGATATTATGGACATAATTTGGATTTTTTTCTGCGATGTCGTGACCGCTATTTCCGATGGATTTCTCAACACAACGTGACCAACAAAAGGAGTTATTTTGGGTATAAAAATAATCTTTATGGAACAAAAGGAACATTTGCTGTCTAACTGGGAGTCTCGTCAGTGAACACATCCGAAGATCAAAGATAACCAGTTAATTTGATTGCTTTTCTGATTTGTGAAAAAGCTTCCTGCTGCTAGCTGGACATAATGCTATGCTAGGTTATCGATAAACTTACACAAACGCTTGTCTTGCTTTGGCTGTAAAGCATCATTTCAAAATCTGAGATGACAGGGTGATTAACAAAAGGCTAAGCTGTGTTTCACTTGTTTTAATGAATATGAATATTTTCTAGTAATATTTTTTGACCGTTGCGCTATGCTAATTAGTGTAGTTGATGACAATTCTCCCAGATCCGGGATGGGTAGTTCTAAACATAGTCAAAACCTATTTCTTTCACTTACTTGCTGTGCTGTTTTGTTGTTAATTTATTTCATTCTCAACCAGGATTTCTATGAAACACCGTTTGGGTCTTTGAGTGTCACATAACACTATTTGACATGTCATATTACACTATTTGACATGTTATAAGCTTGTTGACCAATCAGGACTTGAATATGACTGCACGTCACAATTTAACACGTTCATACATTTTTTACGTAGTTATTACACCATCACTCGTATTCCATATGTCACAACGATACATCGATACGTATGCTATGATGCTGGTAAAGTTGTCTTGTGCACCTACAGTGCTGGCCATAAAAAAAGCTAGCTAGCTCATGGAAGCAAACAATGTTCCCCAAAAACATTGCAAAACGACAATCTAGGTGTCACCTAAAATAACCCTCATTTATAAGACAGTCCTTATTTGATTATGTGAAGCTAGCCACAATAAGGATTAGCCACAATAGCGGACTTTGTGGTTAGCCTTCAAAATAAAAGTATGGCATAATTCTACTATTTGTATTCATTTGCATCACTGTCAATGGCATACTTTTATTTTGAATGCAAACTGCAAATTCCACTATTCTGCCTAATCCTTATTGTGGTTAGCTTCACAACACATAACTGTTAAGTGACTGTCCCACTGGATGTCATAAGGTGAATGCACCAATTTGTAAGTCGCTCTGGATAAGAGCGTCTGCTAAATGACTTAAATGTAAATGTAAATGTAATAACCGTGTCGAGCCTGACTAGCCAGATAAAGTTAGCTTTGGGCAACAGGGTTAAGTAGCTGGCTAACTATTTATTTTCATAAACTGAAGTTCAATTTCAAAAGGCAAACAACAATGCTTACACACAAGGATTCCTAAATCATTGCTAAGAATAACGAAAATGACTGCAGTTTCTACTGGTCATTGTTTTCAGGCTGGTTGTATTGGTGCTAGCTAGGTACCAAGCTAAAGCTAGCTACCCCAGAAGTTGCGGTCAAATCGATTGCGTTATTACCAACACGGTATTGTAAACATATCGTTCGTGGCTGGTGCTACTGTATCTTTTTTGACATGTAAAGACCCAAACGGCATTCTTTAGTATGTATGTCATGAAGCGAATAGAAGTGACGAAATTACTGTGCAACTCCGGTAGGTCAACATCTGAAAAATAGCGTGGTAGTGTGTACCGGTGCTCGACCAGTCGGCTAAAACCAATATCACCCACGACAGAGAACTGCTGATTGTCAAAGGCAATGAATTCTATTATCTTGACTTCAATGGATTTTGCATTCAAGTAGTCTCGCTGAATTTCTCTTGCTCTTTCTAAATGACTGCTCGACTTGTTGACTGCTCGATCCAAACAGCAGACATTGTGTGGGCTAGGTTAGGAATGCTGTGTTGCACAACATTTTACGTGGCGTTATTACGTCATGTACCTACGTTATATAGGTATGCACGGTAGCTTTGACATCAGTTTTTAACATCGGTGTTAAACTAGATAATCGGGCCGATACCGATGTTGCCATTTTCAGCCAATATCGACCAATTCCGATATGTTCACCGATATATTATGCATCCCTATTCAACATTATTGTCCTCTCCAAGATCGACACCTAGATCAGAGCCCTGGGTCTGGACACCAGCCTCTGGCAACTGGATCCTCGACTTCTTGACTTGCAGACCGCAGGCTGTGAGGATTGGCAAAGCTGATTGTTGATTTCAGGAAGCAGAAGAGGTTACATTCACCGATCTACATCAATGGGACTGTAGTAGAGACTCACAAGTTCCACATCACCGAGGACTTACCATGGACCAACACCACCACTTGTCAAGAAGACAACAGCGTCTGTACTTCCTAAGGTGGCTGAAGAAGTTTGGCATGCCGCCCCAGGTCCTCTCCAAATACTACAGCTGCACCATTGAGAGAGGGCCTGATCGGCCTGGTACGGGACTTGCTCCATCCACAACCGCAAGGCCCTCCAGTGGTTGGTGAAGATAGCCCGTGCTTCCACTCATCCAGAACATCTACTCAAAACGGTGCCTGAGGAAGGCACGCAGCATCATCAAGGAACCCCCACACCCCAGCAACGAGTTATTCTCTCCCTTAACATCGGAGCATGACTTCTGATACAAACAGGCTTAGAAACCGTTTATGGATAAATATTTGACAGACAAGACACAGTGTGTGCTTTCTATAATAGAATAATAATAATAATAATAATAATATAGCTACCCCAGAAGCTTTCTGATGGTGTCAAGTCCAGTTTCCTCTACTATGAAAGGTGTACTGCAGGGGTCAATTTAAAACCTGTTCTCTTCACAATTTTCATAAATATTTGTCTATGTATTATATCCTGTAATATTCATCTGTATGCAGAACATAAGTTTATGTATGCCATTGCACCAAATGTTTGTTGACCAAGCTGTTAAGAGTTGCAATCCGATTGCTACATACAGAAACCTTGTTGATTTAAAACTTGTACTTAATGCGGGCAAAACTAAATAGATGTTCTCTAATTCACAGAAGTATTTGTCAGATGGGCTACATATTCACTCATTGGATGGTTCTTTCATCGAGTGGGTTCCCGTCTATAAATATCTGGGTGTTTGGATTGATAAAGATCTAATGTTTAAAAATATATACATACTGATGCTAGTTAAGAAGCTACAATTTAAAGTGGACTTAAGAAATAAAATGTTGCCTCTCCATGAACAGCAGGAAGCAGATTGACTGCACAATGTTCCTGCCAGTTCTTGACTATGACGACACCATTTACCAGAATGCAGCAGCCACTACTCTTAAACCTTTGGATGCAGTCTACCATAGCGCACCTAGTTTTATTACAGGTGAGTTTTGATACTCATCACTGCATCCTGTATCAGAGGGTCTGCTGGACCTCACTAAAATCCCATAGATCACTTCTTTACTCCCTTCTCGTTTACAAAGATCTGATCCACAAGCTTCCAACATAGCTCACAAAAATATGAGATACCAAACCAGTTCGAATGAGAGGTCCTGCTCGTCTCTACAGTTTGGTAGTTAACTTTTTGTTAACGCAGCACAGTTATGGAATACCTTATAAAACAAATTACAACCTGGATTCCCTGGTGCTGATAGGACAGTTTAAAAAGCTTGTTGAATAAGTTCACTGAAGAGTGCAACGGTTTCAATTGATTTGTACAACTTGTTGTAATAACCTGATACAATGCATTTATAGCCATCTTGAAGTCATTTTTTGTTGTTGTATCGAATTAATTTTTTTGGTCCTCAGGGCACCATTACAAAATGAGACAGGTCTCAAATTGAGTTCCGCTGAACATGTAAAAGTTACTAAAAAATATCTACAAGTGAGACTGCTGAACACTTGAACGATGACCTGCTCTGATTCTCCGCACATTAGCACACGTCACAACTGCTGCTACCAGACTCCTATTAAACACTTGACCCCCAATACACATGTAAATATTGTTCTATAAAATTGTGCCTTCCTGTACTATACTTAAGCTGGTCATTTATGAACATTTGAACATCTTGGCCATGTTCTGTTATAATCTCCACCCGGCACAGCCAGAAGAGGACTGGCCACCCCACACATGCTCTCTCTAATTCGCTCTTTCTCTCTCTCGGAGGACCTGAGCCCAAGGACCGTGCCCCAGGACGACCTGACATGATGACTCCTTGCTGTCCCCAGTCCACCTGACTGTGCTGCTCCAGTTTCAACTGTTCTGCCTTGTTATTATTCGACCATGCTGGTCATTTATGAACATTTGAACATCTTGGCCATGTTCTGTTATAATCTCCACACGGCACAGCCAGAAGAGGACTGGCCACCCCACATAGCCTGGTTCCTCTCTAGGTTTCTTCCTAGGTTTTGGCCTTTCTAGGGAGTTTTTCCTAGCCACCGTGCTTCTACACCTGCATTGCTTGCTGTTTGGGGTTTTAGGCTGGGTTTCTATACAGCACTTTGAGATATCAGCTGATGTACAAAGGGCTATATAAATACATTTAATTTGATTGATTTGATTTAAGCTAAAATGTTTATTATATTCTGCAATTTACTATGTTCGTATTCCTATTTTTTTAAATTTACCATTCCTTATTGTTGCTGCATTGTCAATAAGGAACGTACGAGTAAGCATTTGTTTGATGATGTATACCATGCATATTCCGTACATGAACTCAGCAAAAATAGAAACATCCTCTCACTGTCAACTGCATTTATTTTCAGCAAACGTAACATGTGTAAACATTTGTATGAACATATGATTTAATAACTGAGACAAACTGAACAAGTTCCAGACATGTGACTAACAGAAATTGAATGTGTCCCTGAACAAAGGGGGGGGGGGGGTTGTCAAAATCAAAAGTAACAGTATCTGGTGTGGCCACCAGCTGGATTAAGTACTGCAGTGCATCTCCTCCTCATGGACTGCACCAGATTTGCCAGTTCTTGCTGTGAGAGGTTACCCCACTCTTCCACCAAGGCACCTGCAAGTTCCACATGTCTGGGGGGGGGACATAGCCCTCACCCTCCAATCCAACAGGTCCCAGATGTGCTCAGTGGAACTGAGTTCGGGCTCGTCACTGGCCATGGCAGAACACTGACATTCCCGTCTTGCAGGAAATCACGCACAGAACGAGCAGTATGGCTTGTGGGATGCTGGAGGGTCATGTCAGGATGAGCCTGCAGGAAGGGTACCACGAGGGAGGAGGTTGTCTTCCCTGTAACGCACAGCGTTGAGATTGCCTGCAATGACAACACGCTCAGTACGATGATGCTGTGACACACCGCCCCAGACCACAACGGACCCTCCACCTCCAAATCGATCCCGCTTCAGAGTACAGCCCTCGGTGTAACGCTCATTCCTTTGATGATAAATGCAAATCTAACCATCACCCCTGGTGAGACAAGTGAAGAGCACTTTTTGCCAGTCCTGTCTGGTCCAGCGACGGTGGATTTGTGCCCATAGGCGACATTGTGGCCGGTGATGTAATGCAGGTCCTCACCAGACAACAGGCCTACAGACCTCAGCCCAGCCTCTCTCAGCCCAGCCTCTCTTAGCCTATTGCGGACAGTCTGAGCACTGATTGAGTATTCCTGGTGTAACTCGGGCAGTTGTTGCTATCCTGTACCTGTCCCGCAGGTGTGATGTTCGGATGTACTGATCCTGTGCAGGTGTTACATGTGGTCTGCCACTGTGAGGACGATCAGCTGTCCGTCCTGTCTCCTAGTAGCCCTGTCTTAGGCGTCTCACAGTACGGACATTGCAACTTATTGCCCTGGCCACATCTGCGGTCCTCATGCCTCCTTGCAGCAAGCCTAAGGTATGTTCACACAGATGAGCAGGGAACCTGGGCATCTTTCTTTTGGTGTTTTTCAGCAGTCAGTAGAGAGGCCTCTTTAGTGTCCTAAGTTTTCATAACCATAACCTTAATTGCCTACCTTAATTGTCTGTAAGCCATTAGTGTCTTAACAACAGTTCCACAGGTGCATTAATTGTTTATGTTTCTTTTAACAAGCATAGAAAATAGAGTTTAAACCATTTACAATGAAGATCTGAAGTTACTTGGATTTTTACAAATTATCATTGAAAGACAGGGTCTGGAAAAAAGGGACAATATTTTTTGCTGAGTTTATAACTAATAAAACTTTAACACTAGACTACTGGAGTTGTCAATGGACATTCTCTGGGAAGCCAGGGTGTGGAGGCGGAGTCTTTGCATGTAAACACACCACACAGACAGCACTCCTGAGCCCTATACTACAAATCAGGTTTGAGGTGTTGGCAAAGTAACTTTGGTCCACTGAGTTCAAAATGGGATAACCTGTACCACGAAAGTGGCTTACCTTTTATCCAGGTACATTTCTATAGCAATGAATCCTTCAGAACTAACCTGTTCCGAGGCAGGCTAATACAGGGCTAACTCCACTTATCCTGAATGAAGTGCCTGAGACACAAGTTGAGGACCAATGAAATCTGATACCCTCCCGTTCACAAAGATTGTGTTATCACCCCATTCATTTGAGAAAGACAACAGATTAAATATGTTATTAATCAAATGTGTGAAAAATATTACTGTTAAAATACCTATCACATTACACATTTAGTATGGAAGCAAATGCTGTCATTACTACGTTTTCACACGATTGCATTTAGAAATCTGAGAAAGCCAAACCAACAGTGGCAACCAAATATAGACATAATGGATGGCAGTTCCCATTCAAGTCAAGACTGGCAGCTATTGCTAGCGTACCCATGAGTCGAACAGTAAAAGTGCCAGTGTTACAGGTTCCACAACCCTTTTATGGATTACGTCTATGGCCACAACACAACAAGCTGTTCCACAGATAGGAGTGATAGGAGTGGGGGAAAAAGCACTTGTGCATTGATAAGCACACTAAAGACTACATTAACGATAACCTGAGTACATTTTTTTAAAGACAGCACTTCTAAATGCCTATATCACACCATAGCCTGCTGAATTTGAAAGATACCCTTTCTTTCAGTTACAAGCCCCAAGCAATATCCACCGTTGTAGTTCGGATGAAGCCTGACCTGGAATGTGAGGCGAACTGAAGCTGGCTATTAGGGTTGCAAAGGGTCGGAAACTCGCAGGTGAATTTCCAGAATTTTTCCATGGCAAGTTTAACCCAGGAATTTTGCTTAAATTCATCAAAAAAAGTTAGCTTATGACAGTGAACCTTTTTTTGTGGGGTACACAAGGCAATTCTAGGTCTTGTGGCATATTTTAGTTAAACTATCCCCAATTCAATGGAATTGCAACCCTCTGCATGCACAGTGCACTCTTACATCACATGTACAGCTGATTCTCAAGAGCTTGCACACTAATGAGCTATTGAGCACACACTACTAAACTCTGAGCCAAGGACTACATGCTTCCGGGTAAGTTTTGATTACAATACTTGGTGGGGTGAATATATTTTATATGACATACATTATTTTTTGTTAACTAGTAAATAGTAGCCTACAGCAAAGTGTAAATAATTTCTAACTTGTTAGTTTTTGCTAGCATGTGGGCTTTTAGCTTGTTTGAGCCTGTTAACTGAGTGTTAATTGAACTGCTTCCATTTCTTACAAATGAGTTGTTTAATCTAACTGCTAAACTATTTATCTGTACATGGAATTGTATTTGGGTTTTTTTTTTACAGGAAAATGCCACGGTCACTATCTGATGTGTGGAGACATTTCACTGCAGCTATTGTAGAAGGAAAATCTGTGTACATTTGCAAATACTGTGCCAAATCATGCAACAAAAATGCAAAATCATCTGGCCAAGTACATCAAGTGCCCTCAGGGCTCACAACAAGCAACCTCTGACAAAAGTCGCTTTGGATAAAAGCGTCTGCTAAATGGCATATATTATTATTATATTATTATTAAGTCCCTCTACTTCTATCAAGGTGAAAATGATGAATCAGACACCTTATCGATAGCAACAGCTCATGGTCCTCCCGGAATCAGAAGTTTGACTCAATGGAGGAACGTAGTCAGAGAAATGCTGATGAATGTCTTGCTCGAGCTGTGTATGCAACTGGCTCACCTCTGATGCTCACAGGCAATGTGTATTGGAGGAGATTTCTGAATGTTCTTCGCCCAGCATACACCCCTCCAACCAGACATGCTTTATCCACTCATTTGCTGGATGCAGAGTTCAACAGACTACAAGTGAAGGTCAAGGAAATCAGATAAAGCAGACTGTATTGCAATCATCTCTGATGGGTGGTCGAATGTTCGTGGGCAAGGAATAATTAACTACATCTTCACCCCTCAACCAGTATTCTACAAGAGCACAGACACGGGACAAAAGACACACCGGTCTTTACATTGCAGATGAGCTGAAGGCAGTCATCAATGACCTTGGACCACAGAAGGTATTTGCACTGCTGACAGACAATGCCCACGAACATGAAGGCTGCTTGGTCTAAAGTGGAGGAGTCCTACCCTACATCACACCCATTGGCTGTGCTGCTAATGCATTGAATCTGCTCCTCAGGGACATCATGGCACTGAAAACAATGGATACACTCTACAAGAGAGCCCGGGAAATGGTTAGGTATGTGAAGGGTCATCAAGTTATAGCAGCAATCTACCTCACCAAGCAAGGTGAGAAGAATAAGAGCACCACATTGAAGCTGCACAGCAACACCATTTGGGGTGACGTTGTCATCATGTTTGACAGTCTCCTGGAGGGGAAAGAGTCTCCAAGAACTGGCCATATCAGTCTGCCGATATGGACAGCCCAATCAAGAGTATCCTCCTGGATGATGTATTTTGGGAGAGTGGTAAGCAGCCTGAAACCTGCAATATGGCAGTTGTGCCAACATATCTCATCAGCCACCTGGTTGAAGGGACTTTGTGGATCTGAGGTTCTTTCCCCTGTTGCCTCCATCATCCTCCAAATCCCACCAACAGCAGCCGCCTCAGAGCACAACTGGTCCTTGTTTGGGAACACACACACCAAAGCACGCAACAGGCTGACCAATACAATGGTTGAAAAATTGGGGGCCACCCGGGCAAATGTGAGGCTTTTTGAGCCAAACAACAAGCCATCCTCAACAAGGTTGAAAAGTGACAGTGAAGATGAGGCCTCTGATGTTAAAGAAGTGGACATTGAGGAGGAAAACATGGAAGCCTGAGAGGAAGACAACCAAAGCTTTAGTTTCTATACTATCATTTTACAGATGTATGTCGAAAGATGCGATGGATCATTCAACATTCGTAACTAAATTGTTTATTTTTTATTTCTATTGGAAGGATTTAATCATTTGCAATTATGTCTACTTATAAGGTAAAAGATTTATGTTTCTGTCTCCATATGGTATGGTAAATATATGCAATGCAAAAAACTGTTGTTTGCACCTCTGAATATTCCCCAAAATGTGCAACCCTACTGCCTATCTTTAAAATAAATAAAACATTTAATATTTTAATAGTACACACAAAACATACATCTATTCGAGAAGCAAACTGAGAAACATAATAAATGATAAAGCCTGACCATCACACAAATAACGTGGGTACAGACAAACAGACACATTATTATGCTGTGGGAATCTTAGTTAGAACTATTATTACAGCAAAAAGGAGGGTGGAAGAAGCCATGTCCATTTTCAGCAAGAGTTTAATGATTCATCTACTACGATTTGTCATATGGCTCAATTCCAAGTCTAGCTAGCTAGCTAACTATATGACTACTTAACCATAGGATGAATTCATTGCAGTTTTGTAGCCAGATTAGCTTGCCAGATACACTACATGGCCAAAAGTATGTGGACACCTGCTCGTCTAACATCTCATTTCAAAACTTTGGGCTAACCCAGATTCGTCCGTCGGACTGCCGGATGGCGAAGCATGATTCATCACGCCAGAGAACACGTTTCCACTGCTCCAGAGTCCAATGGCGGCAAGCTGGCGGCAAGCTTTACACCATTCCAGTCGATGCTTGGCATTGTGTATGGTGATTTTAGGCTTGTGTGCACTGCTCGGCCATGGAAACCCATTTCATGAAGCTTCCAACGATCAGCTCTTGTGGTGACAATTTGGAACTCTCTAGTGAGTGTTGCAACCAAGGAAAGACGATTTTTACACGCTAAGTGCTTCAGCAGTTGGTGGTCCCGTTCTGTGAGCTTGTGTGGCCTACCACTTTGCGGCAGAGCAGCTGCTGCTCCTAGACATTTCCACTTCACAATAACAGCACGTACAATTGACAGGGGCAGCTCTAGCAGGGCAGACATTTGACAAACTGACTTGTTGGAAAGGTGGCATCATATGACGGTGCCACATTGAAAGTCATTGAGCTCTTCAGTAAGACCATCCACCCCAATGTTTGTCTATGGAGAATGCATGGCTGTGTGCTCGATTTTATACACCTGTCAGCTACAGGTGTGGCTGAAATAGCCAAATACACTCATTTGAAGGAGTGTCCACATACTTTTGTATATATAGTGTAGCTATGAATCATTATTTTTCAAGCTATCTGAGTGCACACACAGCTGAACATTTGAGAGCCCTTTGTTCAATAAATCAGGGTCAATCAGAATAACCTGGCTGTAGTAGCTCAAACGGCTTTGCTAAGGCAGTGCAAATCAAGACAGGATACTTTGGTTTACTAGCTAGGTAATGTAAACCACCTAGTTAATCTGATCATTGAGACTAACATTAACGTTAGTTAGCCGTGACACCTGAGTCACTGAGATACCTAGACGGATTTAGCTAGGCGTTTAAACTCAATTCCACCATTTACAATGGAGTTGAGCAGCAACAATAGTTGCAATAGTTCAGTACAATAGTATATGATAAAAACAATTTCATGTGACGTCAGAGCTCTAGTCCGCTCACACTAATCCCCGCTCAACTCCATTGTACATCGTTGAGTTTAATCGGATAGGGATTAGCTAGCCAATAAGGCTAGGGATAGTTACCTAGCAAGCTTAGTTAGTTCATTGTCAGTAGGACTAACTCAACAGGACTAGCTAAATAGCTAACGTTAGCTAGAAATTTGAATGTGTTCATTTTTATTCCATTCATAAAAAGTTGCCAATATTGGCACTATCAAACCCTTGTACACCACCTGTATAAAACTAGTTAACATTAGCTGGGTATATAGCTAGCTAGTTAACCAAGGTTAGCGAACTAGCTAATTTTTAATTCAACCATTCATTCGTTCAACACTCAGTCTTGGTCTCACCGAGCAGAAGCAGTTTAACCTCCCGTGCTGCTTTTTCCCCGTCGTCCCGTAAATTTCGGTCGATCATTTTACTGCGCTCCTGCGCCTGTTTATCATCCGTGCTCAGAGTACACCCCATCTTCAAGCCGATTCCCAAAACGTAACAGTTATAAAGACCAAATATATACAATGCAATAACATGCACAAGCTAAAACAAGGAGGTTGTCTCCCTCTGAGATTCAAACACGCCCTTGCCTCGCACCCAGTCTAGCCAAATAAATTGTTTCTCAGCCTCACTTCTAAAATTACTTTCCTTCAAAAAAGCTTTTCGTTGTGGTTTCTATTTATCTTCTATAACGATTTAAAGGTACTCAGATGATCATTTCACAATTTTAAAAAGAGCAACGGTTAAGCAGCATTTTTTTGCCTGTTTGAGCTGTTGATCAATGAACTGTTTCCCGTTGTTCACGTACCCGATGTCTGCGCATGCGTGATAGCGCGCAGCCCTTTGCTCAAAATTGTATTTTCTGTCGGCACAGTGGCAGCTGGCCCAAAGATTTGACTATATACCCTACAAACAGTGTAGATACAGTATCTGGATGAGGGTCCATTTCCCTGTTCAATTGCACTTTAATAGTCATTGATTTAACATCATCAATGTTCAATTCTAATTTAGAAAATGCTAATAATTCACAATATAGTTGATAATGTGTTGATATGTGATTATATGCTTTATAATGTCAAATGCATGGGGTTGACTGTGTAGGGCCTATGGAGAGGATCCAGACAGGCTAGCCAGCGTAATCTAAAATGGATTATCGAGAGTTAACGGAGACTAATGGAGATTAGGTATTAAATTAACTAATGAATGCCTTCATTTGCATAACTGATGTTTGTTTGTTTGTTGGCTGCTGCGGGGCATTGTGCCCAGTCAAGATGCTCAGTCATTTAGATGATGACATGTTGTAATGTTTTTATGGATCCCAAGACTCCCTGAAAAACAGTGTTAATACATCTGAATAGTAATATATCTGAAGACGGTAGCCTATGTTTCAAAGTCATATGTTGGGCCAAATTTCAAATCTACATTCAATGTGTGTGTTTGTGTTCATACGTAGTAGATGTTTTGCGTGCAAGTGTTTGTGGAGATTTTAATTCATATTTCATTTATGCTGTCATAGTAACTGACATAGTTTATGAGCAGGAGTGGATTTGCATTGAAAGCTACTGCCATAATAATAAGAGTTATACACAGCAGCCCTATATAATGTCAGACAGAGATGCTATTCAGGGCCATTGGTTGAAAGCAAAAATAAGCTTTCTTATTGAACATGTTCAGGTAGTAGCCTAACTTCCTTTTTCACTGTTTCTACACCTTGCCTACTGACATGACCCTGACATAAGGGACATAACCCTTGGGTAGTTCTTCACTCCAACCACATCCAGAGGGATTAGACATTCAAATGACTGTATCCTGACAGATGCCTAATGGATCATAGAATACAGAGAGAGTGAACCTCAATCATAGAAGTAGAATGAGTAGAATGGACAAAGGACGTTCCAATCTAAGCAACTCTTTGTGGTGTGTGGACCACCACAGTCATACTGGGTCACGGCTGACTATTTGGAATGTTTGATTATCTCATCTTTGCTCAGAATACTGTGCCTCTTTCAGTTCTTCACACATGCAGCTATGGCATATTACAGATCCATTAAATATTATGTAAAAAGGTGGCTTCATTCTATTGTTTATATATCTATGGCTTCACCATAGATATAGTCACACAGGTGCAATGCTTAGATATATAAAAAAGGCAATGGGAGATATGGTCATAATCCTCCTCCTTGCTTTACATGGCATTTCCATTTCAGATGGGGCCTTACATGCAAACAAGTGGCAGAATTATTTTGATCCATCACATGGAAAGATTTTCCTAAGCAACCACACAGGATTGGAGAGCACAGACAAAAACAAAGATTTGGTAGGGCTCAACACAAGGGGCTTACATTTCAGCACAAAGTCTTTCCTTTTTCTCTGTTGTCACACATTTCTGTGCCCTCATTAGATTTATAATCTGAAGGGACAATTCACTGCTTTTAGACCTCAAATTCATTATCTACAACACCATACCAGTGTCTACTTGCGTTTGAGTAAACAAACTTGTTATAAAGTATAAAGATGGTCTGTGATTTTTAGTGAGATTAACACCGTGAGTTAAATCTGTGAATAGGAGTTGTACCAGTTTCTTAGGGGGCGAAGACAGGACAAGAGACTTGTTTAGTTATACACAGGCTTGCCATGCGAACAACCCTATCACTAAGGTTCCAGTTAAGCAGTGCTTTCTTTTAGCAGTAAGTGATTGCACCCCCAGTATGTGTGTATGTGTGAGGTTAATGGAGAGTTTAAATTAGTGCCTTGCTAGCACTGTGGTACTTATTATGCTCCCAAGAGAACATGATCTCCACGTGGGACTGACTAGAGTGTGTGTGTGTGTGTGTGACGTCTGTGTAATGTGCACAGGGTCCCACAGGGTGGAAAGAAATGCACAGACAGCCCAAAATGTTTCTATTCAATTTCCTTTAGGGCTCCTTTAGGGGTTACATAGTCTTCCCACTGAGGGATGAGATTCCTCATTCTCGACCCTCCCTCACAATCTCTCTCCACCTTTTCTCGATGCTCTGTCTATATCCATTTCTTCTGTCTTTTTTTCTACTCTACCCCCTTTGCTCCCTCACTCCAGGACCAGTAACTCCTTGCTATACAGCAGAGGTGGCTAAACCAGGTCCAGAGGATCCACAGTATGTGCAGTCGTGTTCCAATCCAGCTTTAGAACATCTGAATAAATTATTAATTGACCATGGTTAGTGTATTATTTAGATCAGTTGTGTTAGTAGTGCTGAGCAGGAACAAAAGTTGTCACAACCACAGCCCTCTAAAACCAGGGTAGGCCACAAAACATTTAACTGCAGCTTTAAACTATTTTGTTTAAACTATACCAAACTATACCAGACCATGGTGCTTGCCTACGGAGCTGTGAGGGGAACGGCACCTCAGTACCTCCAGGCCCTACACCCAAACAAGGGCACTGCGTTCATCCACCTCTGGCCTGCTCGCCTCCCTACCACTGAGGAAGTACAGTTCCCGCTCAGCCCAGTCAAAACTGTTCGCTGCTCTGGCCTCCCAATGGTGGAACAAACTCCCTCACGACGCCAGTACAGCGGAGTCAATCACCACCTTCCGGAGACACCTGAAACCCCACCTCTTTAAGGAATACCTAGGATAGGATAAGTAATCCTTCTCACCCCCCCCCTTTAAGATTTAGATGCACTATTGTAAAGTGACTGTTCTACTGGATGTCATAAGGTGAATGCACCAATTTGTAAGTCGCTCTGGATAAGAGCGTCTGCTAAATGACTTAAATGTAAATGTAATGTAAATGTCTATACCCATAATCCCATGTCATTATTCAAGTACACTAACAAGGTGCGTTGGGGTTACTATGAGAACAAATCACTGTCTGAGAGAGTAACTCAGATGTTTAGGAGGTTGAACTGCTAGTTGCACCATCACATGGTGTTGTGAAACAATGTCCCTTTGTGGTAGTAATATGATTGATTTGTGAGTTGCCCCTTGCACACCCTATAATTCTGTATTTCTTTGTGACTAATTTGTATACAGGTACTCCAGAAAAACTACATGCCTGATTAGCAGAAGAGTGGCAACCCTGATTAGAAGCACCTGCTGCTGTGTGGTTCTTTACAAATGCCTTTTTGAATTCAAAGAAAATTGTACCTACACACTGAAGAAGGCGGTAAAGCTGAAACGCTATCCCTGATCTTTTTGAGTGCAAAGCTATTACACCTCTTTGTTAATAAGATGAACAACAGCCTGGTGAGCATTTGGAACTGAGGATGTCACCCCTTTTCACTAATCTTGACCATGTTTCTACTATAAATGGCCATGCTGGTCAAGAGTGTTAGTCTTGATATCAGGCTGGGTCTCTAAGTCTAAGTCTTGGTCTTGTCTTGATAAACAGGGTATTGTAGGTCTCTCTGTGTCAAGAGGCTGTGTCTTGGTCGGGTCAGGTCAGGTCTGGTCTTGGTCAGGTCTTGGTCTGACTCCCATCTCTGCTGTCAGCTGGTGGTGTCCCGTCAGTACTAAAACACTTAAACAATTATCCACTAGATGGCAGTGAAGTCGCTAAAAGACAACTCTGATCTAGGCAGCAGGTCAAATCAAATCAAATTTTATTAGTCAAATGCACCGAAATATAAAAACTGTAGATCTTACTGTGAAATGCTTACTTACGAGCCCTAAACCAACAATGCAGTTCAAGAAATAGAGTTAAGAAAAGACTAATAAACTAAAGTAAAAACGAAAATAAAAAGTAACACAATATAGTAACAATAACGAGGCTATATACAGGGGTCATCGGTACCGAGTAAATATGTGGGGGTACATGTTAGTTGAGGTGATTTGTATATGTCGGTAGGGGTAAAGTGACTATGCATAGATAATAAACAGTGAGTATCAGCAGTGTAAAAACAAAGTGGGGGGAGTCTTATGGCTTGGGAGTAGAAGCTGTTAAGGAGCCTCTTGGACCTAGACCTGGCGCTCCGGTACCGCTTGCCGTGCGATAGCAGAGAGAACAGTCTATGACTTGGGTGACTGGAGTCTTTGAACATTTTTTGGGCCTTCCTCTGACCACCACTCTGACACCGCCCAGGAGTGGGAAGGTGAACGGAAAGGCTCTGGAGCAACGAACCGCCCTTGCTGTCTCTGCCTGGCCGGTTCCCCTCTTTCCACTGGGATTCTCTGCCTCTAACCCTATTACAGGGGCTGAGTCACTGGCTTACTGGGGCTCTCTCATGCCGTCCCTGCAGGTGTTGCGTCACCTGAGTGGGTTGATTCACTGTTGTGGTCATCCTGTCTGGGTTGCCGCCCCCCCCTTGGGTTGTGCCGTGGCGGAGATCTTTGTGGGCTATACTCAGCCTTGTCTCAGGATGGTAAGTTGGGGTTGAAGATATCCCTCTAGTGGTGTGGGGGCTGTGCTTTGGCAAAGTGGGTGGGGTTATATCCTTCCTGTTTGGTCCTGTCCGGGGGTGTCCTCGGATAGGGCCACAGTGTCTCCTGACCCCTCCTGTCTCAGCCTCCAGTATTTATGCTGCAGTAGTTTGTGTGGGGGGGGGGCTAGGGTCAGTTTGTTATATCTGGAGTACTTCTCCTGTCCTATTCGGTGTCCTGTGTGAATCTAAGTGTGCGTTCTCTAATTCTCTCCTTCTTTCTTTCTCTCTCTCGGAGTACCTGAGCCCTAGGACCGTGCCCCAGGACTACCTGACATGATGACTCCTTGCTGTCCCCAGTCCACCTGGCCATGCTGCTGCTCCAGTTTCAACTGACCTGAGCCCTAGGACCATGCCCCAGGACTACCTGACATGATGACTCCTTGCTGTCCCCAGTCCACCTGGCCATGCTGCTGCTCCAGTTTCAACTGTTCTGCCTTACTATTATTTGTGTCATGTTTTGTCTTATTTTGTCTTGTCATTTTGCTTTTCCCTCTGTTCGTTTTCCCCCTGCTGGTCTTTTTAGGTTCGTTCCCCTTTTTCTCTCTCCCTTCCTCTCTCTCTTCTCTCTATCGTTCCGTTCCTGCTCCCAGCTGTTCCTATTCCCCTAATCAATCATTTAGTCTTCCCACACCTGTTCCTTATCTTTTCCCCTGATTAGAGTCCCTATTTCTTCCCTTGTTTTCCGTTCCTGTCCTGTCGGATCCTTGTCTATTGTTCACCGTGCTGTGTTTGTGTATCGCCCTGTCGTGTCGTGTTTCCCTCAGATGCTGCGTGGTGAGCAGGTGTCTGAGTCTGCTACGTTCAAGTGCCTTCCCGAGGCAACCTGCAGTTCTTGATCAAGTCTCCAGTCTGTTCTCGTCATTACGAGTAGAATTATGCCTTTTGATTGTAAAGTTACTTTACTGGATTAAAAACTCTGTTTTCGCCAAGTCGCTTTTGGGTCCTCATTCACCTGCATAACAGAAGGATCCGACCAAGAATGGACCCAGCGACTATGGATTCTCTCAACTCTACTCTCGAGTTCCAGGGAGCGATGCTCGGCAGACACGAGCAGGAATTGTCTGCTGCTCGGCATGCCGTTGAGACCCTGGCCGCTCAGGTCTCCGACCTCTCAGGACAGTATCAGAGTCTTCGTCTCGTGTCATCAGCTACTTCCGGTTCTTCCGAGCCTCCGGAACCTAGGGTTAATAACCCACCATGTTATTCTGGGCAGCCCACTGAGTGCCGCTCCTTTCTCACCCAGTGTGATATCGTGTTCTCTCTCCAACCCAACACATACTCAAGAGAGAGAGCTCGGATTGCCTACGTCATATCACTCCTTACTGGTCGGGCTCGGCAGTGGGGCACAGCTATCTGGGAGGCAAGCGCTGAGTGTACTAACAATTATCTGAACTTTAAAGAGGAGATGATAAGGGTTTTTGATCGCTCAGTTTTTGGGAAAGAAGCTTCCTGGTCCCTGTCTTCCCTATATCAAGGTAATCGATCCATAACGGATTACTCTATAGAGTTTCGCACTCTTGCTGCCTCCAGTAACTGGAACGAGCAGGCGTTGCTCGCTCGTTTTCTGGAGGGACTCCACGCTAAGGTTAAGGATGAGATTCTCTCTCGGGAGGTTCCATCCAGCGTGGATTCTTTGATTGAACTCGCTATTCGCATTGAACGACGGGTAGATCTTCGTCACCGAACTCATAGAAGAGAGCTCGCGTTAACTGTGTCTCCCCTCTCTCCGACACTACCGTCTTTCCCCACTGACTCAGGTGTTGAGCCCATGCAGCTGGGGGGTATTCGCATCTCGACTAAGGAGAGGGAACGGAGAATCACCAACCGCCTCTGTCTCTATTGCGGTTCCGCTGGTCATTTTGTCATTTCATGTCCAGTTAAAGGCCAGAGCTCATCAGTAAGCGGAGGGCGACTGATAAGCGCTACTAGACGGTCCTCTCCGTCAAGTACATGTACTACTTTACCGGTCCATCTACGCTGGACCGGATCGGCAGCTTCCTGCAGTGCATTAATAGACTCTGGGGCAGAGGGCTGTTTTATGGACGAAGCCTGGGCGCGGGAACATGACATTCCTCTCAGACAGTTAGGGAGCCCACGGTCATGTTTGCCTTGGATGGTAGTCCTCTCCCCAGTATATTATGTGAAACACTACCTTTAACCCTCACTGTATCTGGTAACCATAGTGAGACCATTTCTTTTTGATTTTTTGTTCACCTTTTACACCTGTTGTTTTGGGTCATCCCTGGCTAGTGTGTCATAATCCTTCTTTTGATTGGTCTAGTAATTCTATCCTTTCCTGGAACGTTTCTTGTCATGTGAAGTGTTTAATGTCTGCTATTTCTCCTGTTTGTTCTGTCCCCTCTTCTCAGGAGGAACCTGGTGATTTGACAGGAGTGCCGGAGGAATATCATGGTCTGCGCACGGTCTTCAGTCGGTCCAGAACCAACTCCCTTCCTCCTCACCGGTCGTATGATTGTTGTTCTGATCTCTTTAGGAAGCGTTTTGCATCCGCTCCTATCCTTGTTGCACCTGACGTCACTAAACAGTTTATTGTTGAGGTTGACGCATCGGGGGTGGGCGTGGGAGCCATTCTGTCCCAGCGCTCCGATACTGACGATGGGGTCCACCCTTGTGCGTATTTTTCTCATCGCCTGTCACCGTCGGAACGTAACTATGATGTGGCTAACCGCGAACTGCTCGCCATCCGTTTAGCCCTAGGCAAATGGCGACAGTGGTTGGAGGGGGCGACCGTTCCTTTTGTCGTTTGGACTGACCAAAGGAACCTTGAGTACATCCGTTATGCCAAACGACTGAATGCGCGTCATGCTCGTTGGGCGTTGTTTTTCGCTCGTTTCGAGTTCGTTATTTCTTATTGCCTGGGTACTAAGAACACCAAGCCTCATGCTTTATCCCGTCTCTTTAGTTCTTCTGTGGCTTCTAACGATCCCGAGGGGATCCTTCCTGTTGGGCGTGTTGTCGGGTTGACTGTCTGGGGAATTGAGAGACAGGTTAAGCAAGCACTCACGCACACTGCGTCGCCGCGCTTGTCCTAGTAACCTTCTTTTCGTTCCTGTTTCTACTCGTCTGGCTGTTCTTCAGTGGGCTCACTCTGCCAAGTTAGCTGGCCATCCCGGCGTTCGGGGTACGCTTGCTTCTATTCGCCAGCGGTTTTGGTGGCCTACTCAGGAGCGTGACACGCGCCGTTTCGTGGCTGCGTGTTCAGACTGCGCGCAGAAGTCTGGTAATTTTTTTCTGCTTCTGCTCCTGGTCTTGCTGGGTCTCAGTCTGTTCCCTGCCATCGCATCTCTCCTGTTCTTCTTCCTGCCCTTGCTGTGTCTCAGTCTGTCCCTAGTTGTTACTCTCCTGGCCTGTTTGGTCCTGTTTGCTCTAAAGCTTTCAGTTCTCTACCCGTGTCTCATTTTTTTTTTTTTTTTTTTTTAGAGTAGTACCCTAGTTTCCCTTTTTATCGTTTTTCGTTACGGTCCTGAGGAGAGGAGTTGGGTTCTTTCTCGGGACGTGCTGGACCGTTTGATCTATGATTTCCTCCGTTGCCGCCAGTGTTCCTCCTCGAGAGCGCCAGGAGGCGCTCGGTGAGTGGGGGTACTGTCATGTTTTGTCTTATTTTGTCTTGTCATTTTGCTTTTCCCTCTGTTCGTTTTCCCCCTGCTGGTCTTTTTAGGTTCGTTCCCCTTTTTCTCTCTCCCTTCCTCTCTCTCTTCTCTCTATCGTTCCGTTCCTGCTCCCAGCTGTTCCTATTCCCCTAATCAATCATTTAGTCTTCCCACACCTGTTCCTTATCTTTTCCCCTGATTAGAGTCCCTATTTCTTCCCTTGTTTTCCGTTCCTGTCCTGTCGGATCCTTGTCTATTGTTCACCGTGCTGTGTTTGTGTATCGCCCTGTCGTGTCGTGTTTCCCTCAGATGCTGCGTGGTGAGCAGGTGTCTGAGTCTGCTACGTTCAAGTGCCTTCCCGAGGCAACCTGCAGTTCTTGATCAAGTCTCCAGTCTGTTCTCGTCATTACGAGTAGAATTATGCCTTTTGATTGTAAAGTTACTTTACTGGATTAAAAACTCTGTTTTCGCCAAGTCGCTTTTGGGTCCTCATTCACCTGCATAACAATTTGACCATGCTGGTCATTTATGAACATTGGAACATCTTGGCAATGTTCTGTTATAATCTCCACCCGGCACAGCCAGAAGAGGACTGGCCACCCCACATATGCTCTCTCTAATTCTCTCTTTCTTTCTCTCTCTCGGAGGACCTGAGCCCAAGGACCGTGCCACAGGACGACCTGACATGATGACTCCTTGCTGTCCCCAGTCCACCTGACTGTGCTGCTGCTCCAGTTTCAACTGTTCTGCCCTACTATTATTTGACCATGCTGGTCATTTATGAACATTTGAACATCTTGGCCATGTTCTGTTATAATCTCCACCCGGCACAGTCAGAAGAGGACTGGCCACCCCACATAGCCTGGTTCCTCTCTAGGTTTCTTCCTACGTTTTGGCCTTTCTAGGGAGTTTTTCCTAGCCACCGTGCTTCTACACCTGCATTGCTTGCTGTTTGGGGTTTTAGGCTGGGTTTCTGTACAGCACTTTGAGATATCAGCTGATGTACGAAGGGCTATATAAATACATTTGATTTGATTTGATTTGACCTAATATTTTGGTCCTGGATGGCAGGAAGCTTAGAAACAGGGCCACACACACTACCCTCTGTAGCTCCTTACAGTCGGATACCAAGCAGTTACCATACCAGGCAGTGATGTAACTGGTCAGGATGCTCTCGATGGTGCAGATGTATATCTTTTGGAGGATCTGAGGACCCATGCCAAATCTTTTCAGTCTCCTGAAGGGGAAAAGGTGTTGTCATGCCCTCTTCATGCTGTCCTGGTGTGGATGGACCATGGTAGTTTGTTGGTGATGTGGACACCAAGGAACTTGAAACTCTTGACCCGCTCTTCTACAGCCCTGTCAATGTGAAATGTAGCCTATATCACATGCATTCACTGATTTGTAAAGTTATTCATCCAACCAATTATAACCTAAAAGAGTACACATCTCTCATCATTAGAATTTATTTTATTTTATTGTGTTGCTTTGTAAAACTGGTTGATTCCACCCATACTAACAGAAGGCCTAAACCCCTCACCCCTTTCATCTCCCTGTCGGTGTCTATGTTACAAAGAAAGATGATGATCCATAACAGTATTGCTTTATAGCCATATATATAGTTTGGCTACCTATCCTGTATGTTTGCAACACATGTTCCAAGACAATTACATTATTGCGTATCGGTAACTTATGTTACCGCTCTAGTCGGGCACTGCATAACTGACAAGCATCAAACAGTACAGAAGCCAGTGGTTAGTGGAAATACGAGGCCGGCTTTATATTTTCTTATGAAGAGGAAGTCTGAAGTTAAATGTGGCCGCACTGCAATCAGATGCTGTGGATAATTAGAGTGACCTCATTTCCTTTGGCACCTTGGGGCATTTCTCCATATAGAATCAAACAGGAGAGCACTGCTTTGTTCACGGGTCTTTTCTTCCTCACACACAGATAAGTGGACCATCATTTTTCATGGGAAATGTGTAATAAAGGGGCATCCCATCATAGAATGAAACCCATAGCACCACTCTTGAACTTAGACAACAAAAGAACACTCTGGTGCGTGGGGGATGTGTGTGTGTGTATCACTAAATCTTGGATTATAGTTCATGCCCCCTCGGCACTACTGCATCTCTTTTATACTGATCATGTGACATGTCCACTCTTTTACCTCTAAAAGCTCATTCATTAAAGCTTATGAATGTACACACAACACAGTAGTACACTCTTAGAAAAAAAGTGTTTCAAACAGTCTCTTTGGCCATCCCCACAGGAGCACCCAGGTGGGTTCCATTTGGGTTCCATGTAGAACCCTCTGTGAAAAGGATTCTACAGGGAACCCAAAAAAGTTATACCCTTCAAGGTATAAAAACAATTCTGAAGCCTATGGCCCTCTTGTATATGTTTATTATGGAATGACACTGCTTCAGTGCCTATTGCCTATATGGCTAATAGAACTGATGCAGGAACAGATTTCGTCCAAAAGTAAAAGGTATTTTTTGGAATTTATGTCACTCACATAACATATTTATCAAAGAGCAGCCTACAGAAAGGCACTGTCATAAACACACGAGTTTGCTTTGGGCAATAATGCAATGAAAATCCCAGGTAGAAACCCAACAGAAAATAAAAGGGAGAGAAACCCAAGGCCTGACATTTAGTTGATTGGTAGGCTTAGATCAATCCTCTGACTATTCTAACCAACCGTTTATCAAATCTAGGAAATCTACATAGCTCAAGACTATTAACCCACTGATGTTAGGCCTATGTAACAGTATAATTTTAAACCGTCCCCTCGCCCATACCCGGGCGCGAACCAGGGACCTTCTGCACACATCAACAACAGTCACCCTCAAAGCATCGTTACCCATCGCTCCACAAAAGCCGCGGCCCTTGCAGAGCAAGGGGAACTACTACTTCAAGGTCTCAGAGCAAGTGACGTAACCGATTGAAACGCTATTTTGCGCGCACCGCTAACTAAGCTAGCCGTTTCACATCCGTTACACTTAGGTGTAAGAGATGGCAGCTATCACATGTCTTAAGGTCTCAGGCATAAAAGTGAATCAGAGAAACTACCTCTGTTACACAAACACTGTAACAGAAAGCAAAACATGATGCACCTTTGGACATTTATCATTCATTGAATGGCAATGTGCATTTGTTTTGTCACAATACAATACCCAGCACCCTGGGACACAGTCTACACATACACAAGAATGGAAGCAGACAGAGATGCTCCCCTGGAGCAGTTGATGGGCTACATTTCTTGTTCAAGGGCACATTGGCAGTATATAGCACCTGAGACAGTGATATCAGCAGCAACCCTCAGGTTGCACGCTTACATCCCAACAGATTTGTCAACCGTCCAGTCACTGTCCCTTTTAGACATACCATAAAGCTGCCCTTCTCAAATGATATGACAGTGATAAACAGGCATCAGATACAGTAGCTCTAAATATGGTTCTGGGTATCATATACCATTGTGCTGCCATCATTGAATACTGGTTAATGCTTCAGATGATCAATGCTCTGTATCTAAAAGACCAATCACGAAGTGACAAAAGAATGGGCCAACGTTTAGCATTGTTTGTCACAGGAGGTTGGTGGCATCTTAATTGGGGAGGACGGGCTCATGGTAATGGTTGGAGCGGAATTTCCACGTGTTTGATGCCATTCCAGTCGCTCTATTACAGCCATTATTAGGAGCCGTCCTCCCCTCAGCATCCTCCACCGGTGTGGTGTCTAATGGTGTAACGTAGACACAGGGAGTCACGAAGCAGGTGCAGTGAGTTTAATAACGAACATGGAGCAATACAAAACAATAGAAGTGTCTGAGATAGAAACAAACATTACTACCTGATGACTAATAACAAAAGATTGCTATATAAAGGGTAAGTAATCAAGGGAGTAATGAAGTCCAGGTGTGACTGAAGATGAGACGCAGGTGTGCGTAATGATGGTTGCCAGGTGTGAGTAAAGATGGGTCGCCAAGACCGGTGGTTAGTAGACCGGTGATGTCAAGCGCTGGTAAGGGGGAGCGGGAGTGGATGTGACAAATGGGGTGGAAGCTGCAGACATGCTTGTGTTGTGGTCAGTAGGAGTCTCTGCAGAGACCCCAGCATGGAAACACTAAACCCCTTTTTTTACTTACTCATCTGTTATGTATGAATTGTATTGTGTGCATATTTGGGACATAACTACAAAGACCCATATCCAAAACTGAGGCACAATCTGATAGGATGTCAGATTACTATGTTACATTGTACAGAATAGTATGTAATATGCTACTATTAACCATGACTCGGGACGAGAATAACATGAGAATGATATGTGAGCTCTTCCATTCTTGGCCTGAATTATATTTAAGTACCTTATATGAGCCTGTTCGATTTTTGGTGTGTAATTGTTTGAGTGTGGAGGCCATTATTCCCTCTAGTAATTCCATCAGGGTAAGGTCACACTCAGACTGGGGCAGTTTACGTCAAACATGGTGAAGGTCAAGACGACAGAGTTTTAAAGGTTAACATCCTCCGGCTACAGAATAACTATGGAGATGAGCAGAGTCTCGTTCCCTCATTGTGCTGAGAGGGAAAACCAGACTGTTCTACATGGATCCATTTTGTGGAGCATTTTTCACATTCTCCATAACCATTTTTCTCTAACTACGTTTGTAAAGTCCCTCATATGATTGTTGGGATACAAGTAAGTGAGAAACAGCTAGGCCCATTAACATGGAATACATGGTTTATACAGCAAATAGGTGTGATAAGGGAGGTATAAAGGCAAAAAAAGGCCATGGTGGCAAAGTAAATACAATATTGCAAGTAAAACACTGGAATGGTAGATTGGCAGTGGAAGAATGTGCAAAGTAGAAATAAAAATAATGGGGTGCAAAGGAGAAAAATAAATACAGTAGGGGAAGAGGTAGTTGTTTGGGCTAAATTATAGATGGGCTATGTACAGGTGCAGTAATCTGTGAGCTGCTCTGACAGCTGGTGCTTAAAGCTAGTGAGGGAGATAAGTGTTTCCAGTTTCAGAGATTTTTGTAGTTTGTTCCTGTCATTGGCAGCAAAGAACTGGAAGGAGAACCGGCCAAAGGAAGAATTGGTTTTGGGGGTGACCAGAGAGATATACCTGCTGGAGCGCGTGCTACAGGTGGGTGCTGCATTTAGTTTTACTTGTATTTAAGAGCAGTTGGAGGCCACGGAAGGAGAGTTATATGGCATTGAAGCTCGTCTGGAGGATTTTTAACACAGTGTCCAAAGAAAGGCCAGAAGTATACAGAATGGTGTCATCTGCATAGAGGTGGATCAGAGACTGACCAGCAGCAAGAGCGACATCATTGATGTATACAGAGAAGAGAGTTGGCCCAAGAATTGAACCCTGTGGCACCCCCATAGTGACTGCCAGATGCCCGGACAACAGGCCCTCCGATTTGACACACCGAACTATATTAGAGAAGTAGTTGGTGAACCAGGCAAGGCAATCATTTGCGAAACCAAGACTATCGAGTCTGCCGATGAGGATGTGGTGATTGACAGAGTCAAAAGCCTTGGCCAGGTCAATGAATACGGCTGCACAGTATTGTTTCTTATTGATGGCGGTTAAGATATCGTTTAGGACCTTGAGGGTGGCTAAGGTGCACCCATGACCAGCTCTGAAACCAGATTGCATAGCGGAGAAGGTATGGTGTGATTCGAATCTTCCGGACCCTGTAGATAGGTGCGCCCTCGACAAGGACGGGGGGAGACGAACGGGGGCGCGAAGAAAAGGCTTGACACAGGAGACATGGAAGACTGGGTGGACGCGACGAAGATGTTGCGGAAGAAGAAGTCGCACTGCGACAGGATTAACGACCTGAGAAATACGGAACGGACCAATGAACCGCGGGGTCAATTTGCGAGAAGCTGTCGTAAGGGGAAGGTTACGAGTGGAGAGCCATACTCTCTGACCGCGACAATACCTAGGACTCTTAGTCCTACGCTTATTAGCGGCTCTCACAGTCTGCGCCCTATAACCGCAAAGTGCAGACCTGACCCTCTTCCAGGTGCGCTCACAACGTTGGACAAAAGCCTGAGCGGAGGGAACGCTGGACTCGGCGAGCTGGGACGAGAACAGAGGGGGCTGGTACCCAAGGCTACTCTGAAAAGGAGATAGCCCGGTCGCAGACGAAGGAAGCGAGTTGTGAGCGTATTCTGCCCAGGGGAGCTGTTCTGCCCAAGACGCAGGGTTTCGAAAGGAAAGACTGCGTAAGATGCGACCAATAGTCTGATTGGCCCGTTCTGCTTGACCGTTAGACTGGGGATGAAAACCGGAAGAGAGATTGACGGAAGCCCCAATCAAACGACAAAACTCCCTCCAAAACTGAGACGTGAATTGCGGACCTCTGTCCGAAACGGCGTCTGACGGAAGGCCATGAATTCTGAACACATTCTCAATGATGATTTGTGCCATCTCTTTAGCGGAAGGAAGCTTAGCAAGGGGAATAAAATGAGCCGCCTTAGAGAACCTATCGACAACCGTTAGAATAACAGTATTCCCCGCTGACGAAGGCAGACCGGTAATAAAGTCTAAGGCGATGTGAGACCATGGTCGAGAGGGAATGGAAAGCGGTCTGAGACGACCGGCAGGAGGAGAGTTACCTGACTTAGTCTGCGCGCAGTCCGAACAAGCAGCCACGAAACGGCGCGTGTCACGCTCCTGAGTAGGCCACCAAAACCGCTGGCGAATAGAAGCAAGCGTACCCCGAACGCCGGGGTGGCCAGCTAACTTGGCAGAGTGAGCCCACTGAAGAACGGCCAAACGAGTAGAAACGGGAACGAAAAGAAGGTTACTAGGACAAGCGCGCGGCGACGGAGTGTGAGTGAGTGCTTGCTTTACCTGTCTCTCAATTCCCCAGACAGTCAACCCGACAACACGCCCCTCAGGGAGAATCCCCTCGGGGTCGGTAGAGGCTACAGAAGAACTGAAGAGACGGGATAAAGCATCAGGCTTGGTGTTCTTAGTGCCCGGACGATAAGAAATCACGAACTCGAAACGAGCGAAAAACAACGCCCAACGAGCCTGACGCGCATTGAGTCGTTTGGCAGAACGGATGTACTCAAGGTTCTTATGGTCAGTCCAAACGACAAAAGGAACGGTCGCCCCCTCCAACCACTGTCGCTATTCGCCTAGGGCTAAGCGGATGGCGAGCAGTTCGCGGTTTCCCACATCATAGTTACGTTCCGACGGCGACAGGCGATGAGAAAAATACGCGCAAGGGTGGACCTTATCGTCAGAATGGGAGCGCTGGGACAGAATGGCTCTCACGCCCACCTCTGACGCGTCAACCTCGACAATGAATTGTTTAGTGACGTCAGGAGTAACAAGGATAGGAGCGGATGTAAAACGCTTCTTGAGGAGATCAAAAGCTCCCTGGGCGGAAACGGACCACTTAAAGCACGTCTTGACAGAAGTAAGGGCTGTGAGAGGGGCTGCCACTTGACCGAAATTACGAATGAAACGCCGATAGAAATTCGCGAAACCGAGAAAGCGCTGCAACTCGACACGTGACTTAGGGACGGGCCAATCACTGACAGCATGGACCTTAGCGGGATCCATCTGAATGCCTTCAGCGGAAATAACAGAAACGAGAAATGTGACGGAGGGGACATGAAAAGCGCACTTCTCAGCCTTCACATAAAGACAATTCTCTAAAAGGCGCTGGAGAACACGTCGAACGTGCTGAACATGAATCTGGAGTGACGGTGAAAAAAATCAGGATATCGTCAAGGTAAACGAAAACAAAGATGTTCAGCATGTCTCTCAGTACATCATTCACTAATGCCTGAAAGACAGCTGGAGCATTAGCGAGACCGAACGGCAGAACCCGGTATTCAAAATGCCCTAACGGAGTGTTAAACACCGTTTTCCACTCGTCCCCCTCCCTGATGCGCACGAGATGGTAAGCGTTACGAAGGTCCAACTTAGTAAAGAACCTGGCTCCCTGCAGAATCTCGAAGGCTGACGACATAAGGGGAAGCGGATAACGATTCTTAACCGTTATGTCATTCAGCCCTCGATAATCCACGCAGGGGCGCAGGGTACCGTCCTTTTTCTTAACAAAAAAAACCCCGCTCCGGCGGGAGAGGAAGAAGGCACTACGGTACCGGCGTCGAGAGCAACAGACAGATAATCTTCGAGAGCCTTACGTTCGGGAGCCGACAGAGAGTATAGTCTACCCCGGGGGAGAGTGGTCCCCGGAAGGAGATCAATACTACAATCATACGACCGGTGAGGAGGAAGGGAGGTGGCCCTGGACCGACTGAAGACCGTGCGCAGATCATGATATTCCTCCGGCACCCCTGTCAAATCACCAGGCTCCTCCTGTGAAGAGGGGGTAGAAGAAACAGGAGGGATAGCAGACATTAAACATTTCACATGACAAGAAACGTCCAGGATAGGATAGAATTACTAGACCAATTAATGGAAGGATTATGACACACTAGCCAGGGATGACCCAAAACAACAGGTGTAAAAGGTGAACGAAAAATCAAAAAAGAAATGGTCTCACTATGGTTACCAGAAACTGTGAGGGTTAAAGGTAGTGTTTCACATAATATACTGGGGAGAGGACTACCATCCAAGGCGAACATGGCCGTGGGCTCCCCTAACTGTCTGAGAGGAATGTCATGTTCCCGAGCCCAGGCTTCGTCCATAAAACAGCCCTCAGCCCCAGAGTCTATCAAGGCACTGTAGGAAGCTGCCGAACCGGTCCAGCGTAGATGGACCGACAAGGTAGTACAGGATCTTGATGGAGAGACCTGAGTAGTAGCGCTCACCAGTAGCCCTCCGCTTACTGATGAGCTCTGGCTTTTACTGGACATGAAATGACAAAATGTCCAGCGGAACCGCAATAGAGACAGAGGCGGTTGGTGATTCTCCGTTCCCTCTCCTTAGTCGAGATGCGAATACCCCCCAGCTGCATGGGCTCAACACCTGAGCCAGTGGGGGAGATGGTAGTGATGCGGAGAGGGGGACACTGTTAACGCGAGCTCTCTTCCACGAGCTCGGTGACGAAGATCTACCCGTCGTTCTATGCGGATGGCGAGTTCAATCAAAGAATCCACGCTGGAAGGAACCTCCCGGGAGAGAATCTCATCCTTAACCTCAGCGTGGAGACCCTCCAGAAAACGAGCGAACAACGCCGGCTCATTCCAGTCACTGGAGGCAGCAAGAGTGCGAAACTCTATAGAGTAATCCGTTATGGATCGATCACCTTGACATAGGGAAGCCAGGGCCCTGGAAGCCTCCTTCCCAAAAACTGAACGATCAAAAACCCGTATCATCTCCTCTTTAAAGTTCTGATACTCGTTAGTACACTCAGCCCTTGCCTCCCAGATTGCCGTGCCCCACTCACGAGCCCGTCCAGTAAGGAGAGATATGACGTAGGCGATACGAGCTCTACCCCTTGAGTATGTGTTGGGCTGGAGAGAGAACACAATATCACACTGGGTGAGAAACGAGCGGCATTCAGTGGGCTGCCCAGATTAACACAGTGGGTTATTAATTCTGGGTTCCGGAGACTCGGAAGCCCAGGAAGTAGCTGGTGGATCGAGACGGAGATTGTGAAACTGTCTTGAGAGGTCGGAGACCTGAGCGGCCAGGGTCTCAACGGCATGCCGAGCAGCAGACAATTCCTGCTCGTGTCTGCCGAGCATCGCTCCCTGGATCTCGACGGCTGAGTTGCGAGGATCCGTAGTCTCTGGGTCCATTCTTGGTCGGATTCTTCTGTTATGCAGGTGAGTGAGGACCCAAAAGCGACTTAACAGAAACTGAGTTTATTAAAGTCCAAAACAGAGATAACATAATCCTCAATCCTTTACAGGAAATGTCCAAACGGGGAAAACATAAATCCTCTAGTTGTTGAGGGGAATTGCAGGATAAGCGGCAACAGACTGCAGGTCCCTTCGGGTAGGCGCGGGCCGTAGAGGACAGAGACACCTCCTCACACGCAGCATCTGATGATAAGGCAAAACACGACAGGACGGAACAAGGACACAGCAAACAGCAAACAAGAATCCGACAAGGACAGAGGCAGAAACCGAGAGAGAAATAGAGACCTAATCAGAGGGCAAAATAGGGGACAGGTGTGAGAGAGTAAACGAGGTCGTTAGGAGAATGAGGAACAGCTGGGAGCAGGAACGGAACGATAGAGAGAGAGAGGGAAAGAGAGAGGGAAAGAAACCTAATAAGACCAGCAGGGTGAAACGAATAGAAGAGAAAGCACAGGGACAAGACATGACAATATATGACAATACATGACAGTTTTACTGTGGATATAGATACTTTTGCACCTGTGTTCTCCAGCAACTTCACCAGGTCCTTCGCTGTTGTTCTGGGAATGATTTGCACGTTTCGCACCAAAGTAAGTTCATCTCTAGGAGACAGAATGCATCTCCTTTCTGAGCAGTATGACGGCTGCGCGGTCCCATGGTGTTTATACTTGCATACTATTGTCTCTACAGATGAACGTGGTACCTTCTGATGTTTGTAAATTTCTCCAAAAGATTAACCAGACTTGTGGAGGTCTACAATTTTTTTTCTGAGGTCTTGGCGGATTTCTTTTGATTTTCCTATGATGTCAAGCAAAGAGGCACTGAATTTGAATGTAGGCCTTGAAATACATCCACAGGTACACCTCCAATTGACTCAAAGAATGTCAATTAGCCTATCAGAAGCTTCTAAAGCTATGCCATAATTTTTTTAAATTTCACTAGCTGGTTAAAGGCACAGTCAACTTAGTGTATGTAATCTTCTGACACACTGGAATTGTGATACAGGGAATTATAAGTGAACTAATCTGTTTGTAAACAATTGTTGGAAAAATGACTTGTGTCATGCACGAAGTAGATGTCCTAACCGACTTGCCAAAACTATAGTTTGTTAACACGAAATTTGTGGAGTGGTTGAAAAACGAGATTTAATGACTCCAACCTAAGTGTATGTAAACTTCCCACTTCAACTGTAGGTAGTCACCTCATACAAGTACTTGGGAGTGTGGGCAGATGGTACCCTGTCCTTCGCTCAGCACATATCAAAGCTGCAGGCTAAAGTTAAATCTAGACTTGGTTTCATCTATGACCATCCTACCCATGCTAGATTACGGAGACATAATTTATAGATCGGCAGGTAAGGAGGATCTCGAGCGGCTAGATGTTCTTTAGCATTCAGCCATCTGATTTTCCACCAATGCTCCTTATAGGACACATCACTGCACTCTATTCTCCTCTGTACACTGGTCATATCTGTATACCCGTCGCAAGACACACTGGTTGATGCTTATTTATTAAACCCTCTTTGGCCTCACTCCCCACTACCTGAGATTATTACTGCAGCCCTCATTTCCAACGTACAACTCCCGTTCTGCCAGTCACATTCTGTTAAAGGTCCCCAAAGCACACACATCCCTGGGTCGCTCCTCTTTTCAGTTCGCTGCAGCTAGCGACTATAACGGGCTGCAACAAACACTCAAACTGGATAGTTTTATCTCTTTATTCAAAGACTCAATCATGGACACTTACTGACAGTTGTGGCTGTTTTGCGTGATGTACTGTTGTCTCTACCTTCTTGCCCTTTGTGCTGTTGACTGTGCCCAATAATGTTTGTACCATGTTTTGTGCTGCCACCGTGTTGTGCTGCTACCATGTTGTTGTCATGTTGTGTTGCTGTCATGCTGTTTTGTCATGTGTTGCTGCCTTGCTATGTTTTGTCTTAAGTCTCTCTTTATGTAGTGTTGTCTCTCTTGTCGTGATGTGTTTTGTCCTACATTCATATTTTATTATTCTTTTTTTTTATCCCAGCCCCTGTCCCTGCAGGAGGCCTTTTGCCTTTTGGTAGGCCATCATTGTAAATAGTATTTTTTTTCTTAACTGACTTGTTTAGTTAAATAAAGGTTCAATGAAATAAATAAAATAAAAATGACTCTAAAACAGGCTATAGGCTACATGTGCACCACCAAGTCAGAACAGTAGGCAAAATTAAGAGGGGAAAGGGGACTAAATTATTAGGGTGAGGCACATGGGCTACTAACAGCTTACTACACAACATACACTTATTATTACTTTCTTAGCTACAATATACATATATCCCTGACATATTACATAATTTATGCAGCAGCATACAATACATTTTTGGACTCACCTTTGTTGGGTTCTGAGAATATGAAATATACTTATTCATGTCAATGCGGGAGAGAGGGTAATGTATAACGTTTACATTATATCATGAACCTAAAACCTTGTTATGGCGTGGCGGCAAATTTCCTTCGTGAGCAAAGTTTGTCATCAAAGTTTGGCATGCTCTGCATTTATGGTCCTTTCAAGACAATTGGGAACTCAGAAAAAAACAAGGTTGAATCATGATGACGTCAATGATCTTCAGTTCGTGGCTCAAGAAAGACTTGCAATTCCAAGTTGGATGACCGTTCAAAATGTTTTTTCCAAGTTGTTTTTTTTCTTCAGAGTTTCCAGTTGTCTTGAACTCACTGGTGTCAGATTTCCCAGTACCGAATTTCCAGTTGTTTTGAGCGAGTCAGAAGTCAAGCTGGATTGACAGCATGGCCAATGTTGAATGTTTATAATTTGAAGCTTGTAAAAGAGACCCTTGAACCCAGACTTGGGACCACACACCCACTCCACTGAATAGCAGGCTAGTGATAGCTTTGCAATGCTTGCAGTTAGCCACTGATACCTTCCAAACCACTCATTGTTGAATTTGCAATTTACAACTTGTTTTGTAATGTTTATGTCCAATGGCTGAAGAGCACAAATATGTTTTATCTATAATTTATCTTCATTATTTCTCTTCATATGACAAGGATTAAAAAGGATTTGACTGTAGACTGTCAACTTGATTCATGATGATGACGGCTAGGTTGCTAGCTAAGATTTTGAAAGTATGATGTTGACATGATCAGTCGAATCAAAGTTACTGTAGATATAATGTGATTTGACGTCATTTTATAGGTGGCTATGGCCTTGAGCCTTTTTGGATGGGCAATTCTAATGTAACTCTATGGCAGCACCCAAAGGACTTGAATTTTCAAACTCTACCCTTAGATTTGGCGGTGACGTAGTGTCCCCATGAGTGACAGAACACTGATCCAATCCAGTATGGGGTGGAGCTACATGGACCACATGGACCACCTGACCCTGAAGCAGAACTGCCTCACAGGCTTCCGCAGCCAGCTGGGGCCCAGATCCTGCTTTGAGATCCTGGGCTTTGACATCCTGCTGGATGCCAAGCTCAAGCCCTGGCTCCTGGAGGTGGGTGGTGTTATGCATGGATTCCACTTCTGACACCAATTGTGGGTTTGTTAGGGAAGACACAAGAGTCATGAGTACGGTTAAGCCATGCCATACAATCATCTGCCAGTCCTCATGGGAATAAATTGTGCTGGTGCTAAGGAGAATTACTGTGCACTATTTTGAAGATCAATCTCTATTTCTAATCAATTAATTGTCTCAGCTAAGAATTGAGCCAACCCTGCTTCTTCTAAACTTGTTCAAATCACTACTCTATGCTGCCCCTACACACTCTACTCCCTGCAGGTAAACCACTCCCCCAGCTTCTCCACAGACTCTCAGCTGGACTGGGAGGTGAAAGATGCCCTGCTGACCGACGCTCTGACCTTGCTAAACCTGGTGGCTATCAATCACAGGAGGATTCTGGAGGAGGACAAACGCATGACCAAGGAACATCTCCTGCAGAAGCACCAGCCCTGCCCCAAGGCACGGTTAGTTCATGAAGTGATGTTTTTGATTAACATTCTGAATCCTAATGTGTAAGTGTGACTCAGACTTGTGTGTAAATGATTGAAAATGCAAGATTTGTGGAACAAGTTGAAGTTTTGGATCTCAGATTAGAATTCTGCATAATTGATTGATTTGATCTTTGGTATGTGTTTTCACCAAAAGGGGGCAGCCTTGTATCACGTATTCAACTGGGACCAAACCATTATACTGTCCTAACCAAAGACTGGTTGAACTGTATCATTAATCTCACAGGAGGAAACAGTTGCTCAACAGCCAGGAATCATGGACGGCTGAGCTGGAGAGGCATGAGCAGGAGCACTGTGGTGGCTTCCTTAGAATCTACCCCAGAGACGACTCCAACAAGTATGACAAGTTCTTCCAGCAGTCTGGGCCACTCTGCCAGGAGACCTTGGGCTCCAAAGCCAGGGAGGAGTGTGCCAGGTAGGCCTCTGAGTAAAGGGACACACCAATGTAGAGAGAGGAATGAGACAATGTAGGCATTGTACTGGTATCCTTGTAGTGGACAAAGAAAATAAAGACATATATATTAGCATAGTGACTCTCTCCAGATTAATTTCACCTTTAGTTAACCAGGTAGGCTAGTTGAGAAGAAGTTCTCATTTACAACTGTGACCTGGCCAAGATAAAGCAAAGCAGTTCAACACATACAACAACAGAGTTACACATGAAATAAACAAACATAGAGTCGATCATACAGTAGAAAAAGTCTAAATACAGTGTGTGCAAATGAGGTAAGATAAGGGAGGTTAGACCAGAGGAAAGAGTGCCTCTTACTGGCTCTCCAACACCACTTCCAGCAGCATCTGGTCTTCCATCCAGGAACTGAGCAGGAGCAACCCTGCTTAGCTTCAGAAGCAAGCCAGCAGTGGTATGCAGGGTGGTATGCTGCTGGCTGGTATGCAGGGGCCTGGTTAGGCTGTACATTAGTCATGGAAGGACCTTATGGGGCTTTGTTAAGCAAGAACAACAGACTCACCCTACAAACGCACACACACCCCTTTGTGATAGTAGTATAACTACTTAGTTATGGTTCAACATGTATCAAACACAGGAGATTAAAAACATGTTGAATCAATTTTGTATTTTTCTTGTCCTACCGGTTTGACTGACAGAGAGGAGTTCAACTCAGGTTCTCACAGGATGTGACCTGCCTCCAGAACAGTTAACTACTGTAAGTAAATCCTATCTTGCATCTTTCTAATACCTCAGGGGGACCGAAAGCACATTATTTACACTTAATGCATTACAGAACCAAGTCCTGGGAGAGAGAGATGCCTCATCTCCTATCACAAATAGAAGAGTATATCTTTCTATGCTTATGGTACATATGCTGAAATATACAGGTAACTTAAAAAATAAAGGAGCCACCAACACAAAGTGTCTTAGATTCTACAAGTGTCTGGAACAATATTGGAGGGATGCGACACCATTTTTCTACAAGAAATTCCATCATATGGTGTTTTGTTAATGATGGTGGAAAACGCTGTCTCAGGCACCGCTCCAGAATCTCCCATAACTGAGATCTGGTGACTGAGACGGCCATGGCATATGGTTTACATCATTTTCATTCTCATCAAACCATTCAAGTACCAGGACATTTGACATTTTAGCCCAAAACCTGGTTGCCTCTGCCAGGTGACTGACACTTGGCCGCAAGAGGCTCTTCCAGCAAGACAATAACCCCAAGCACAAATCAAAATCCACAACAACAACAAAAAATTGGATCACAAAATCAGCATTTTGCAATGGACATCTCAGTCTCCGGATATCAACCCCATTGAAAACGTGGTTTGAATTTAAGAGAGCAGTCCATAAGCGCAGATGAAAGATAACAAGGATCTGAAAAGATTCTTTATGGAAGAATAGATTTAAGATCCCTCCCAATGTGTTCTTCAATCTCATAAAAGATTTTTAGAAAAGGCTCAGTGTCATTATCCTCTCAAGGGGAGGGTGCTGGAGTATTTAAAACAGGTGTACCAATAATTTTGACCACAATTTATTTGTTAAACAAAATCTCTTTCTCTGAGCAAATTACATTTACATTACATTTAAGTCATTTAGCAGACGCTCTTATCAAATGTATTAGTACAGTAGCGATCCTCGCTATATGAGCCACATTACAATTCACACCAAGCTGATTAACCCTATTTGCACGATGCCTTTCAAACAAGAGACCCGCGTTTGCTTCCCTGCCCCGCTGTTTGCTACACTGGTGTCAGAAGTGGGATGGCGGGTGTAAGGCCACCGGACTGAGTAGTCGAGTCATGGGGACGTGCCTTCCCATTCGGAGGAGGCAGTGTAGAGATCCTCGCTGTATGAGCCACATTACAATTCCCACCAAGTGTCTTATCCCTATTGGCGCGATGCGTAGGGTATATGCTACAGCATATTTTGCATACTATATAGCTCAGCATTTGTATTATATATTTTATACAGTCTTTTTTGCTCATCTTTATCAAGGTTGCCAGTCATTTTGCACCTGACTGTATATAATGTGAGACTCAAGTATTTGACAGGCTTTTCTGTGTAGTGGAATCTTACAGCTTTCTCAAGTTTCTCTCCTTTCAGTTTCTTCCAACACTTCATCAGTTTGTAAGGCACAGGAGGTTAGTGACCCCTTAATTGGGAAGGACACGCTTGTGGTAATGGCTGAAGCGGAATAATTGGAATGGTATCAAATACATAAACACATTTGTTCTCCTATTGTAAACACTTAAAATAAAAAGATTATGGTCAGGGAGTTCAGGATTATTTTATGTGTATGTAGGACATATGTGTATGGTGTGCAGACCTTCAGAAGTGCAGGCTAGGCTCCTGCCTGACTGCCCCGGTGTCATTGCCCCCACTTTGTTCTAATGACAGCAAACAAATTCTAATGACAGCAACAAATATTACCTGGTCACCCAGGGGCAAGGGGGAATTGTGATGTGTGCAGTGGGCCCTATGTTATTTAATGTAATTATATTTTGTGCTATTCTACATAATATTCAATTGCTTTTCCTTATACTGTATGACAAACTGACAAAACTGTGTAGAATTACTGATGCGTAAAAACTGTGTAGTTGAGAGTCATGGATATATTATGGTCTATGGTGAGAGTATTGTCATAGCAACATGATTAAAATCTGTCCAATCTTTTCCTTACTGATTATGTAGGAGAGGAGACTAGGACAGGACTCATAGTATGTATACATTTTATGCAGTCTATTGTGATGACTTGAAAATAATCTACAAGATCGTGTGAGAAAAAGTTAATTCAATGCTACTTCGGGAGGGCAGGAGGTGACTCAGAATATTCCAAGCGAAGCAGACACACCCCCGCCAACACCCTACGGGGTCACCTAGAACTTCTGTCATCGCTTACACTCTACTGTATATACTATTTGCCGTCTTTCTCCATAAGGCACCAAAGGCAACTGAACCATTGTAACGATAACACAATGGGTTGTATACAAAGCTTCAGGCAATGCTGTGACCGGCCGAAAAATACCAATGTCCGAATTAGTCTTCCAGCAGTGTGTTTCGTATGGCAAATTGCCATGATCATCTTATTCGGCATTTTTATCCGTTATAACGAGGAATCCGACACACATTGGATAGAGCATAAAACATCTCATAACATATCCAGTAACATTGAGAACGACTTCTATTTCAGATATCCAAGTAAGTGACCCAAAATGACCTGCTCTTTTGCGTTTCAATTTTGATTGATGTTTTCTTGTTGTTGGTTTATTATTTTGATTTTATTTCACCAACCAAAAATGTATGAAATAAAATAATTATATATATTCTAAACAAATCTTTGCCAATTTGGTTGTTTTATTTAGAAACGTAGGCTATTAGGGTAGTCCTTTCCACAAATGATCACTTTTTATTGTCATATTAAGAAAATTATTGAACACATAAGCTTATGAGAGCTGATGCGTCGCAATTCCATATGCTTATTTGGACTTGCAAGGCAATGACCAGAACGTGAACATTATAGTTGAATATTGGATAAAATGATTAAATTAAACTTTTGTTCAGCAATAACATGTCATGTAATAGTTGTGGTCTATTACCCAAGAGGTAGGATTTTAGTATTTTCCAGGAATGTCATACTAACTTTCAAGACACACATGTGTACAATATATTTCCAGGGGGCTTTGTCCCTCTTCCTAAAGTTCGTTATTCCCCACACCCTCTCACAACAGGTGCATCTGCAGACTCCCTGATGCTTATATCATATGAAATTGCTAGAATTACAAGATTAATAATCAACATCAAGGCAGTGCGCGTGTGTTACATGTGTGTGTTGTCTGTGCATGGTTGTGTCTGTGTTGTTGAGCTTCAGTTCAATTCGTTGTATAGAATCTTATTTCACCTGTTATAGAATTATGAGGGTGTGGTTGAATTTAGCTCAGTACAGGTGTGGGTGTCAGTCCTACCGCAGGACCATCTCTTATAGGGTGTTGGATGTCAGGTGATAAATGATTTTGCTGTCACAGTCTGTTGTATAGAGACCAATCAAGCATGAGATCGAGGAGTAAGTCATTTGATCTCTGAAGTCAGTATGGGGACAATCTGAACTAGGCAGGGAGTTTTCTTCAAGGGCCATATTCTTTGTCTGGTACAAATAGATGCTGTATTTGTTAACCTGATATTATATAAGAGTGGGTAACATGTAGGATCTTAATTTGATCACCCTGTTGCAGGGGAACTTTCCTGCAATGCAGGACATTTAAAACTTGCAGTGTATTTAAGAAAAAAAATGTTTTATTGTCACATACACCAGATAGGTGCAGTGAAATGGTTAGCCTGGAGCAAATTAGGGTTAAATGCCTTGCTCAAGTACACATCAATTTTTCACCTTGTCGTCTCCTGTATTTGAGCCAGCAACCTTTTGGTTACTGCGCTAACTGCTAGGCTACATTTCCACTTGTAATTTTGACATGATTTTCCCTTACAAAAATGTATCAAACCCTACAAAAATGTCAATTTAATTATAATCCACAGAATTCACATTTTATGTGCTGCAGGATTATTTCCCTGCTGTAGCAAACTACCTCAAATTAAGATCCTAAATCTGTGGTAGTATATTAGACTGTTGTGTACACTTTTTATTTGAGTAACTAATGTTTCACAGTGCGAATGCACCAGACAGTTATGGCTGCACATCTTGAAAATGATACTGGCTTGTTAATGCTAGTATTTATTCATACTGGTGTGTCCTGTGGATGTAGCCAAGAGTAATTTCTGTTGGCCATATGATTATTTTGGGGTGGCATGTATCCTAGTGGTTATAGCGTTGGGCCAGTAACCGAAATGTTGCAAGATCGAATCCCTGAGCTGACAAGGTAAAAATCGTTCTGCCTCTGAACAAGTCAGTTAACCCACTGTTCCTAGGCCATCATTGTAAATAAGAATGTGTTCTTAACTGACTTGCCTACTGAAATAAAGGTTAAATAAAAATAAATAAATTCACTTGGATGATGACTTTCAAAGGATGATGAATTTGGAAGTCAGTGACAGGGGGTGCGTGCTCAGTTCCCTCCTGTACTCTTAGTTCCCTCCTGTACTCTCAGTTCCCTCCTGTATTCTCTGTTCACTCATGACTGCATGGCCAGGCACGACTCCAACACAATCATTAAATTTGCCAATGACACAACAGTGGTAGTCCTGATCACCGACAACGATGAGACAGCCTATAGGGAGGAGGTCAAAGACCTGGCAGTGTGGTGCCAGGACAACAACTTCTCCCTCAACGTGATCAAGACAAAGGAGATGATTGTGGACTACAGGAAAAAGAGGACAGAGCACGTTCCCATTCTCATCGACGGGGCTGTAGTGGAGCAGGTTGAGAGCTTCAAGTTCTTTGGTGTCCACATCACCAACAAACTATCATGGTCCAAACACCAAGACAGTCGTGAAGAGGGCATGACAAAACCTATTCCCCTTCAGGAGACTGAAAAGATTTGACATGGGTCCTCAGAACCTCAAAAGATTCTACAGCTGCACCATCGAGAGCATGGTTGCATCACTGCCTGGTATGGCAACTGCTCGGCCTCCGACACTACAGAGGGTAGTGTGAACGGCCCAGTACATTACTGGGGCCAAGCTTTCTGCTATCCAGGACCTAAATACCAGGCGCTGTCAGAGGAAGGCCCTAAAAATTGTCAAAGACTCCAGTCACCCTAGTCATAGACTGTTCTCTCTGCTCTATTTGCACTGCCCCCCACCCCCTCTTTATACCACTGCTACTCTCTGTTGTCATCTATGCATCGTCACTTTAATAATTCTACCTACATGTACATACTTCCTCAAATAACCGGTGACCCCACGCATTGTATAGTCTCGCTATTGTTATTTCACTGCTGCTCTTTAATTGCTTGTTACTTTTATCTCTTGTTCCTATATGTATTTTTTGAAACTGCATTGTTGGTTAGGGGCTCATAAGTAAGCATTTCACTGTAAGGTGAAAACACCTACACCTGTTGTATTCGGAGCATGTGACTAATATAATTTGATTTGATATGAATTTGTTTTCTTGCAAAAAATGTCAAATTAAGTATTTGCGTCTACCAAGTTCACAATAATGTTTTGCATCCCTTTTTACCTGTACATTATTTATACAAACTGTATATGTTTATGTTTGGCCTCCATACATCACCTTCTATGTTTTAGTCTGTATATTTTGTCTATGCCCTTGAGCATGCTCATGTTTTCCTTTTGAACGTTGTGGAACTGCAGTGTGTGTATCCCAAGAAGCTTAATCTTGAGTTTCGGTATGGTACGTTCTAGATGAGTCCTCGATCATTTTGCATGGGGGATGTACACATTGTAAATATGGGGCTTCCAGCATGGACAGAAACCAAAACTTCCATGTAAACAGCTTTCTACTCGTACTATGGGTATCTATGAGGTTATTTGTGTATACTGTATCTACACAGTTAGTAACACAGAGATGTCCTTGAACCATGTTTGCATCATTTTCACTCTTGACATTTCCATTATCCCCCATGTCACCCTCACTCGCTCACACGCCATGTTGTGAAACAGGGTTTTTTGAAAGACGGGACAATCACAATTATTTTTCTTAATAATAACAGCATTAAAGATATATAGAGTACCAGTCAAAAGTTTGGACACATCAACTCATTCAAGGGTTTTTCTTTATTTTACTATTTTCTACATTGTAGAAAAGTAGTTTAAACATCAAAACTATGAATTAACACATGTAGTAACCAAAAAAAGTGTTAAACAAAGCTAAATATATTTTATATTTGAGTAGCCACCCTTTGCCTTGATGACAGCTTTGCACACTCTTGGTATTCTCTCAACCAGCGTCATGAGGTAGTCACCTGGAATATCTTCCAATTAACAGGAGTGCTTTGTTAAAAGATAATTTGTGGAATTTCTTTCCTCTCTTAATGCGTTTGAGCCAATCAGTTGTGTTGTGACAAGGTAGGGGTGTTATACAGAAGAAAGCCTTTTTTGGTAAAAGACCAAGTCCATATTATGGCAAGAATAGCTCAAATGAGCAAAGAGAAACGACAGTCAATGCTGAAAATGTCAAGAACTTCAAGTGTAGTCGCAAAAAACATCAAACACTATGATGAAACTGGCTTTCATGAGGACCGACAGGAAAGGAAGACCCAGAGTTACCTCTGATGTAGAGCATGAGTACATTAGACTTAACTCCACCTCAGATTGCAGCCCAAATAAATGCTTCACAGATTTCAAGTCACAGACACATGTCAACATCAACTATTCAGATGAGACTGCGTGAATCAGGCCTTCATGGTTGCAATGCTGCAAAGAAACCACTACTAAAGGACACCAATAAGAAGAAACATGCTTGGGCCAAGAAACATGAGCAATGGACATTAGACAGGTGGAAATCTTTCCTTTCGTCTGATGAGTCCAAACCGCTGTATCTTTGTGAGATGCAGAGTAGGTAAATTGATTATCTCCGCATGTGTGATTCACACCGTGAAGCATGGAGGAGGAGGTGTGATGGCGTGGGGGTGCTTTGCTGGTGACACTGTCTGTGATTTATTTAGAATTCAAGGCACACTTAACCAACCACAGCATTCTGCAGCAAATCACCCTCCCATCCGGTGTACGGATGGGAGGGTGATTTGTTTTCAACAGGACAATGACCCAACTCCAGCCTGTGTAAGGGCTATTTGACCAAGAAGGAGAGTGATGGAGTGCTGCATCAGATGACCTGGTCTCCAAAATCACCCAAACTCAACCCAATTGAGATGGTTTAGGATGGTTTAGGATGAGTTGGACCGCAGAGTTAATGAAAAACAGCCAACAAGTACTCAGCATATGTGGGAACTCCTGATTTGTTTAACAGTTTTTTGGTTACTACATGATTCCATGTGTTATTTCATAGTATTTCATTATTATACAATGTAGTAGGTGTGTCCAAACTTTTGACTGGTACAGTATATAGACCAAAGTATCAGCTATCACACCATGTAAAGGAACAACCTCTTAATTAAAACATTTTTTTCATAAAATACTCCTACTCTAACTGGATTTATGTCAACTCCATCAGAGGAATATCATTTTTACATTTATTGTTCAAACAAGTGTTGAAAGGCCTTGATTGTTTCATTCTAACATTAGATTACTCAAATATGAAATATAAATCTCCAAACATCTTTTTGTCTTGTTTTACTTTGGTATGTTTTTCAAGATTCAGAACGTAAAACAAGATTTATTAAGGAAATATGAACCTTTATGTCCAGTACAGCAAATACTTCAATAGTGTAAGCATATATTGCATGACAATGGTTAACTTATATTTTTCTGACTATTACCCCAAAAAAATGATGTTAAGGGTATTCTGCCCTTGAGTTGCGTTCCCATGCAAAACTAGACAGATAGCTAACAACTAAGTCTTCAATAAAACTCCCAAGGCGTGACTTTTCTTGAATGAATATATTGAAACGTTTATGTTGTGAAACTGCAAAATACAGAAAAGAATATACTTTAGTGTTCAATTCACACCGACATACTGTAGCTGTACATTAAACATTTGAAGTTGCATAATACAAAGCACGTGCTAAGGTACCATGCATCTGGCATGATGCCAAACCATATATCTAATTGTTAACCATATGGTAATTGCTCCTTTCATTACTCTAATAATGTATAACCATCTATGTAGAATAACAAAGCATATTACACTAGAAACAGTAATAAAACTACAGTATTGTATATTTTACAATTCGTTTGCATGACGCATGAGCAAAGTAATACAGCTAACGACATACACAAAAGGCATTGCAATTTGTGAGTAAATGCAACCAACATTGATATGTAAGAAACTCTATCAATAACAAGATTATCATCATTAGCTAAATGCTTGAATCGAACTTACAAACAAATATTTTTCCAAGGCTGAAGCGTGACAAGAAATAACTACATTGAAAGACCTGCACAGTAGCGTTGCTTGTAGCTGCTCTATGCGTGCAAAACAAATTCTGAACTTCCTGTTTGCGTCATCTCTCTAAGTACCAGAAAGCGCCACTAGGGGGCAAATAACACCATTGAACACAATGAAAATCCAATTTACCCATTGTAATAAAATAATCTGTTATCTTCTAACAGGATGGCAGCACACTCCCCGCCTGGTATAATGAAATTGTGCCACTATGAAATAAAACATATCAAGAAACAAATAATGTCCTTTCTATTTTTATCTTTTGTCTCTAGGATGCTTCAGAAAGAAGAACAACAATCTCTGAGATTGGTCTCAGAAACACCTTAGCAGCTCCTTGCTTGACAATTTTTAGTTCTACTTTCCTAACCTTTTTGTCAGTACTGGGAAAGGTTTTTACCACAAGCCCGACTGGCCAGTCATTTCTGTGTGCCTGACTGTCTTTCAATAAGACAACATCTCCCACTTTTACATTTGGCTTTTCTGCTGTCCATTTTCTGCATCTCTGCAGCGTTGTCAGGTACTCCTGTCTCCACCTTTTCCAAAAGGTGTCAGCGAGACACTGGACTTGCTTCCACTGTTTCCATTTCTCTTCTTTTTCTGTTGGAAGAGTGACATCCCACTCACTCTGATCAGAAGAGAGTTCTCTGATTAAGGCTTTACCTTGCATTGTTATTGGAGCCACGAACCCAAGGGGTCATAAAGACTATTCACTGTGGACAGGATGCCTCTCCGAGTAAAAGGCTTCTCATTGTGGGACACCTGGAATGAGAAGCTGTCTGTTTCCAGGTTCCAGGAAAGTCCCAGGCTCCGTTGAAAGGGGAGAGGATCCACTCCTAGGTCCAGATCTTTTAAGTCTTTTGCACGGTCCTCCATAGGGAAGGCTTCCATAACTGTTTTGCTATTGGATGCAATCTTGTGTAGTTTCATGTTGGACTCCGCCAACATTGCTTGTGTTTTTCTTAGAATGTTGACAGCTTCTTCTGTAGTAGCTACTGATGTCAGACCATCATCGACGTAGAAGTTCCTCACTACATATTGCTTGGGTTCTGGCCCGTGTTCCTTCTCACCCTGTAGCGCTGCTCGTCTCATGCAGTAGATGGCTACGGCTGGTGAAGGGCTGTTCCCAAATACATGGACTTTCATCCTGTACTCAGTTATGTTTCTATCTGGGTTGTTGTCTTCATACCAGAGAAACCTTAAGTAATCTCTGTGATCCTCACGTACACCAAAACAGTAAAACATTTGTTGCACATCTGCTGTTAGTGCAATGCAATCCTTGCGGAAACGTATTAGGACACCCAAGAGTGTGTTGTTTAAGTCTGGACCACTGAGCAGAACATCGTTAAGTGACACGCCTTGACACTTAGCACTGGAGTCAAATACTACTCGTATTTGTTCAGGCTTTTGTGGATGGTAAACACCAAATATGGGCAGATACCAACGTTCTTTGTCTCCCTCTAGTGGCTGTGAAGGTTCGGCTTGGTCGTTATCCAGCATCTTTTGCATGAAGTCAATAAAATGACGCTTCATGTCAGGCTTTTGTCTAAAGTCCTGCGAAGTGATGTGAGACGGTTCATGGCCTGCTCCCTGTTATTAGGAAGGCGACGTCTATTGGGGCGAAAGGGTAGTGGAGCCACCCAGTTGTTTCCATCATCCTGGAAAACCTGTTTGTCCATAATGTCCAAGAAGGCTTTGTCCTCCACTGATGGTGCTGGTTTATCATCGTCTTGTGTTTTGTCGAACACGGAACATCCCAGGCTGTCTGTGTTCACAGTTGTGATTGGATCTCTCAAGTGCACTGTAGAGGGAGAGATGTGTTTCTGAGCTACGCTGTTGTAGTTCTCTTTTACCTGGATGATGTCAGGGCAAGGGCTCAGATAGGATGTGCGACCATTTTGAAGTATGTTTGTCCTGAACACGTTAACATTGGCTGGTCGGTGAGCCGTTCCCAGACAGACCTCACCCACAATGACCCACCCGAGGTCGAGTCGCTGTGCATAAGGAGTGTTGTGGGGCCCATTGATTTGCTCTCGTACCTTGTGTACCCTTAAGATGTCTTGTCCTAAGAGCAGGAGGATGGGAGCGTCTGGGTCCACAGCTGGAATTCTGTCCATAACTGGTTGCAGATGGGGATGATGATACGCAATGTCGGGGGAGGGAATCTCCATCCTATCGTCTGGCATCATATCACACTCTATCAGAGTAGGGAGAGTGAGCTGCATGTGTCCATCTATAGACTCCACCATGAAGTTGACGGCTCTCCTGCCTGAAGTCTCTGTTACCCCAGAACACGTCTTCATGGTGTATGGAGCAGAATTGTCATTGATGTTGAAGAGACTGAAAAACTCTGTCTTGGCCAGAGATTTGTTACTTTGTTCATCAAGCACTACATACATTTTGACAGCTTTCTCTCTTTTCCCAGCCGGATAAGCTTTGACTAAGCATATTTTTGAACATGATCTTGGATTGACTGCCTCACCACAGATCTCTGTACACTTTGAGGTGACAGATAGAAGAGCATCGTCACCTTGCTCCCCGCCATTATCTGTCTCTGCTGTAGCGGTGTATGTATTTGTAGGGGCTGGGCCTGGATGCAGAGCAGCAAGATGCCTGTCGCTGTCGCACTCAGAGCACTTGATTGAAACCTTACAGTCTTTAGCTCTGTGCTGAGTTGACCCACAACATCGGAAACAAATGCCATTGTCTTTGAGATATGATTTGCGCTCATCTAGAGTTTTGTATCTAAACCCACGGCACTTTTTAAGAGGATGAGGCTTGTTATGTATTGGGCAGTGACGGTCAGGGTTTTCAACCTTTGTCTTACTGGGTTTGGTTTGGTGGTCTGAAGCCTCAGATGACACATCTGTCTTGTATACAGTCACAGGTGTCTTGCTGCTGTACCTGGCAGGTTTCTCACTGTTCATGGACACCTGGTTAGTTGAGGTGTAGAGGGTGAAGCTGGGGTCATTTCTAATTTTCGCCTGGTTCCTGATGAATCTCGAGAAGAACGAGAATGGTGGGAATGCTACCCGATAGTCCTCCTTATATTTGGATCCCTGTGCTATCCATTTTTCTTGTAAACTGAATGGAAGTTTCTCTACAAAAGGGTTTACCCCCCGAGATGTGTCCAGATAAGCGAGGCCTGGAAGGTACCCTTCTACTTTAGCACACTCCAGTTCGAGAAGAATGTCACCTAGTTCTCTTAGTTTGTGATTGTCTTTGTTAGCCAGTTTTGGAAAATCATCAATTTTCTTCAACAGTGCATTCTCGATCACTTCGGGTGTACCATAGCACTCTTCTAGTCTTTGCCAGACCATGTTAAGCCCTGCTGTTGCTTTGAAAATATGGACAGATCTAATTCTGTTTGCTTGCTCAGACGACTCTGCCCCTAGCCACTTGGTAATTAGATCTAACTCTTCCCTGGCTGATAAGTCTCTGGTCGCATTGAGAAAGGATGCTTTCCATGCCCAATAATTTTCAGGGCGATCATCAAACTTCAGGAGTCCTGAACTCACCATCTCACGTCGTAGGAGGTACTTGGTGAGGTCTGGTGCCACTTGTGACTCAGGGAAGTTATGTGTGTATGACTGGAAGTGGGCTTGCTTTCCATTTCCACCATGCTGCTGTTCATTTCTTTTGAACGGAGAGTCTCTGCTCATGTTCTGTTGTTTGCTACTTTCTGGATTATGGCATGTAGCTGGGTCGACACTAAGCTCTTGTTTCTCCACTTCAAATGGAAGTTCAGCAAAGTAGGGCCTAGCATGTTGTTGAACGTACTCACATGTACGTTGGACTGGACTTAAGGGCTGTGTCCCGGTGTCTAGTTCTTTGCGAAGCTCTCTGCGTTCTGATCCTACAACTTCTTCAAAAGCTGCAGCTTCAGCCAATGCAGCAGCAGCTGTTCTCTCAACTTGGAGAACATATAAACTTGCCTCGAGGTCAGCTTTTTGCTTCTCTGTTTCTGCCTTTTGCTTCAACAAGCTGGCCTCTGTTTCTGCCTTTTGCTTCAACAAGCTGGCCTCTGTTTCTGCCTTTTGCTTCAACAAGCTGGCCTCTATTTCTGTATTTTGCTTCAACAAGCTGGCCTTTTGCTTCATCACAGAAGCTTCCTTCTCAGCATAAGAGACTTGCGCGCGTGCTGCCTCCGCCTTGGCGCGTGCTTTGACGGCTGTTTGAAGATAGGCCTTGAAATACATCCACAGGTACACCTCCAATTGACTCAAATTATGTCAATCAGAAACTTCCAAAGACATGACATAATGTTCTGGAATTTTCCAAGCTGTTTAAAAGGCACAGTCAACTTAGTGTATGTTAAAACTTCAGACCAACTGGAATTGTGATACAGTGAATTAATTGTGATACAGTTAAATCATCTATTTGTAAACAATTGTTGGAAAAATTACTTGTGTCATGCTCAAAGTAGATGTCCTAACCCACTTGCCAAAACTATAGTTTGTTAACAAGACATTTGTGGATTGGTTGAGAAACTAGTTTTAATGACTCCAACCTAAGTGTATGTAAACTTCCAACTTCAACTTACCACGCTGCATCTTGGGCCGATCCTTACTCCTCTTCAGACGAAGATGGTGATTGCAATAATGTTTGTTTAAATCGCTCAGAAGTAGAGAACTTTTCCGACCATGAGTGGTCTTGTTGCACTATATTTAATCAGCAGGTGAAGAAGGGAAATCATATGAGAGTGTAAATCTACTCATCAAACATTTTACTGCATAGTTTCCACAGAGGGTGGATAGCCTATATATAAAATCAACATAAAAAGAAACGTCCTCTCCCTGTCAACTGCGTTTATTTTCAGAAAACATAACATGTGTAAATAGTTGTATGAACATAGCAAGATTCAACAACTGAAACACAAACTGAACAAGTTCCACAGAAATGGAATAATGTGTCCCTGAACAAAGGGGGGTTCAAAATCAAAAGTAACAGTCAGTATCTGGTGAAGCCACCAGCTGCATTAAGTATTGCAGTGCATCTCCTGATGGACTGCACCAGATTTGCCAGTTCTTGCTGTGAGATGTTACCCCACTCTTCCACCAAGGCACCTGCAAGTTCCCAGATTTTTCTGGGGGGAATGGCCCTAGCCCTCATCCTCGATTCAACAGGTCCCAGAAGTGCTCATTGGGATTGAGATCCGGGCTCTTCGCTGGCCATGGCAGAACACTGACATTCCTGTCTTGCAGGAAATCACACCCATAACGAGCAGTATGGCTGGTGGCATTGTCATGCTGGAGGATCATGTCTGCAGGAAGGGTACCACATGAGGGAGGAGGATGTCTTCCCTGTAACGCACAGCGTTGAAATTTCTGCAATGACAACAAGCTCTGTCCGATGATGCTGTGACACTCCGCCCCAGACCATGACGGACCCTCCACCTCCGATCAATCCCGCACCAGGGTACAGGCCTCGGTGTAACGCTCATTCCTTCAACGATAAACGCGATTCCGACCATCACCCCTGGAGAGACAAAACCGTGACTCATCAGTGAAGAGGACTTTTTGCCAGTCCTGTCTGACCATCAACAGTGGGTTTGTGCCCATAGGCAACATTGTTGCCAGTGATGTCTGGTGAGGACCTGCCTTACAACAGGCCTACAAGCCCTCAGTCCAGCCTCTCTCAGCCTATTGCCGACAGTCTAAGCACTGATTGAGTGATTGTGCATTCCTGGTGTAACTCAGGCAGTTGTTGTTGCCATCCTGTACCTGTCCCACAGGTTCAGATGTACCGATCCTGTGCAGGTGTTGTTACACATGGTCTGCCACTGCAAGGACAATCAGCTGTCCATTCTGTAGCACTGTCTTAGGCATCTCACAGTACTGACATTGCAATGTATTGCCCTGGCCACATCTACAGCCCTAATGCCACATTCACACAGATGAGCAGGGACCCAAGGCATCTTTCTTTTGGTGTTTTTCAGAGTCAGTGGGAAGGCCTCTTTAGTGTCCTTAGCTTTCATAACTGTGACTTAAAAATTTTTAAACTAGGCATGTCAGTTTATAACAAATTCTTATTTTCAATGACATCCTAGGAACAGTGGGTTAACTGCCTTGTTCAGGGTCAGAACGACAGATTTTGACCTTGTCAGCTCAGGGATTCAATCTTGCAACCATTCGGTTACAAGTCCAACACTCTAACCACTAGGCTACCTGCCACCCTTACTGCCTATTGTCTGTAAGCTGTTAGTGTCTTAATGACCATTCCACAGGTGCATGTTCAATAATTGTTTATGGTTCATTGAACAAGCATGGGAAACAGTGTTTAAACCCTTTACAATGAAGATCTGTGAAGTTATTTGGATTTTTACGAAATATCTTTGAAAGACAGGGTGCTGAAAAAGGGACGTTTCATTTCTTGCTGAGTTTAGTTTCCATGTCTAATTCATTCTCTTTGTAGAACAAGGATTAATATGTAACTGATTACAATTGACCCTCTCATTTCCCTAAGTGTTGATCTGCACCTTATAACCTTCCCTACCTCTCCCCCACCTACCACGCCTCGCCCTCTTTTTCCCCCAGGTTTCCAGGATGTCCATGTGATGATCTTTGTGGGCTTCGGTTTCCTCATGACCTTCCTGAAGCGCTACAGCTTCGGTGCCGTTGGCTTCAACTTCCTCATCGCCGGCTTCGGCCTTCAGTGGGCACTTCTGATGCAGGGATGGTTCCACTCTCTGGACCCAATGGACGGCAAGATCAAGATCGGCGTGGAGAGGTTAGAGTCCCTCGGTTTTGGTCTAACAGCGTTAAACTTGTTTCTTTGAATCTTCTGTCCTTTGTGACTAATGAGATCAGTGAATGCTGGTGTCATATTTGATAGGTGAAAGTGATGTCACCACAGTGGTCACCTGGAAAGACGAAAGTGAATATTGTATGGATTTATATAAAAAAACACTTTACATTGTAATGTAAGTAACAAACAAATCTCAACCCATCCAGCAATGTATAGAGCCCTTCTGGCTGACCATTCACTGACTATAATTGGACAGATACTTTACATATTATGTTTAACCTTATGAATGAGTCCTATGTGAATGAGTCAGTCGTGAAAAACATATGCCTACATCATTGAAATCAATCTATAGAATAACATGTGTGGATGGAAACGAATCCTGTATGCGTGCATGGTGGGAGTGCCAGAGAGAACCTATCGTGATGCCAGAGAAGTGGAGGAACCGGTCTGCATTTGAAAATCCCTTATGTATCACCTTTTACTGTTGATCCTCCTGGCTTGTGAGATATACTGTCTGTGTACACAATAATGTGAGGGCAAACAAAAACACAGTACTACATGTAATCACGCATTTATGATACTGTTGAAGTATTGTATTAACAGATAACACTATGTGTGGGTGCTTGTCTGTGTGACGTACATCTCTCAATCCCTCTATCATTCTCCCTCCCTCCCTCCCTTCCCTCTCTCACTCCCTCCATCACTCTCTCACACTCCATTTTCCATTCTTCCTATTTGTCAAAAAGCCTGCCCTCAACTACCAGTTAAGAATTCAAGGTTGGAAAAAACACTTCTGTGCCAGCCCTCTCCTCACCCTCTCTCTCTCCCACTCCCTACCAGCCTCTTTCCCCCCCCCCCTTACTCCCTCCCTCATTACTCGAGAATGTATGCACACATGACTGTAAGTCGCTTTGGATAAAAGCGTCTGCTAAATGGCATATATTATTATATTATATTACGTGTGTGTGCGTAAGCAAACGTATGTGTGTGTGTGTGTGTGTGTGTGTGTGTGTGTGTGTGTGTGTGTGTGTGTGTGTGTGTGTGTGTGTGTGTGTGTGTGTGTGTGTGTGTGTGTGTGTGTGTGTGTGTGTGTGTGTGTGTGTGTGTGTGTGTGTGTGTGTGTGTGTGTGTGTAGGGGCGTTATGTGAGATCATAGAAATACTGTGCTTAGAGGGGGTGCAGCTCTGTGTGTGGTTTAATTTGTAACAAACTACTGAAGGATACAAATTGAACAAGTCAGTATACTGTATCATAAAGTTGGACTGGCAATTTAATAACAAGGTTCTTAAATTATTATTCAACTATTGTCCTTTGAGGATGAAGTCATTGTCATTATTTTCTGTGACCATTTTTAAGGGACAATGATATGGTCATGCTACACTTTTAAAACATAGACTCACCAATATCCCGTTATTATTTGGTATACTTTAGTATTCTGTTTTTGAGTTGATGCATATAAACATAATATCCCATTTACAATATCCATGAAAAGCTTGTATCCCGGTTATGAGAAACCCGGATAAGATGCCTGGGATATGCTGATCTTAGATGGGATACTGTGGCATGTCAACACTTGATTCCCTTTACTGTTGTTTTTCGTGGTCTGTGCAGGCTCAGTTTAGCATGTCATGGTTGTTGTATTATGATGTTTTCATCTGATTGTCAAACCAATTAATTAAAAAAAACATGCTATACCTGCACAGTTCCATCCACCATAATAATACCATAATAATGTATTTTGCTGATACTCCATACTGGACCATATAGCCTACCGGTTAAGGCTACTTTCACCACAAATGTATATATGTTTCTGCTTATAATATCCGACATTTGGTAGGCCATATTATAATTTATGACATTTGGTAGGCCATATTATAATTTATGACATTTGGAAGGCCATATTATAATTTCTGACAATTGGTAGGCCATATTATAATATCCGACATTTGGTAGGCCATATTATAATTGTAACGGCGTTCGTCTGTTGAAGGAGAGTCGGACCAAAATGCAGCGTGGTGGTTACTCATGTTCTTTCATGAAGGATCGCGATACATGAAATAACTTATAAATAAACAAAAAACAACAAACGGAACGAAAACCTATACAGCCTGTCTGGTGAACAACTACACAGAGACAGGAACAATCACCCACAAAATACACAGTGAAACCCCGGCTAGCTAAATATGGTTCCCAATCAGAGACAACGAGAATCACCTGACTCTGATTGAGAACCGCCTCAGGCAGTCAAACCTATGCTACACCCCTACTCAGCCGCAATCCCAATGCCTACAAAACCCCAATACGAAACACAACAAAATCCATGTCACACCCTGGCCTGAACAAATAATTAAAGAAAACACAAAATACTAAGACCAAGGCGTGACAGAACCCCCCCCCCCCCCCCCCCCCAAGGTGCGGACTCCCGGACACACCTCAAAACCATAGGGAGGGTCCGGGTGGGCGTCTGTCCATGGTGGCGGCTCCGGCTCTGGACGTGGACCCCATTCCATAAATGTCATAGTTCCTCCCCCTCGTGTCCTAGGATAATCCACCCTCGCCGCCGACCATGGCCTAATAGTCCTCACCCAGAACCCCATTGGACTGAGGGGCAGCTCGGGACTGAGGGGCAGCTCGGGACTGAGGGGAAGCTTGGGACTGAGGGGCAGCTCGGGACTGAGGCAGCTCGGGACTGAGGGGAAGCTAGAGACTGAGGGGAAGCTCGGGACTGAGGGACAGCTCGGGACTGAGGGGAAGCTCGGGACTGAGGGGAAGCCCGGGACTGAGGGGAAGCCAAGTACTGAGGGGAAGCCCAGTACTGAGAGGAAGCCCAGTACTGAGATGAAGCTCAGGCAGGTAGTAGGCTCCGGTAGATCCTGGCTGGCTGGCGGATCTGGAAGATTCTGGTTGACTGGCAGATCTGGAAGAGTCTGGTTGACTGGCAGATCTGGAAGAATCTGGTTGACTGGCAGATCTGGAAGATCATGGCTGACTGGCGGATCTAGCTGCTCTGGCTGCTCCATGCAGACTGACAGCTCTGGCTGCTCCATGTAGACTGGCAGCTCTGGCTGCTCCATGCAGATTGGCAGCTCTGGCTGCTCCATGCAGATTGACAGCTCTGGCTGCTCCATGCAGACTGGCAGCTCTGGCTGCTCCACGCCGATTGACAGCTCAGGCTGCTCCATGCAGATTGACAGCTCTGGCTGCTCCATGCAGACTGGCAGCTCTGGCTGCTCCACGCAGATTGACAGCTCAGGCTGCTCCATGCAGATTAACAGCTCAGGCTGCTCCATGCAGACTGACAGCTCTGGCTGCTCTATGCAGCCTGGCAGCTCTGGCTGCGCTAAACAGGCGGGAGACTCCAGCAGCGCTGTAGAGGAGGAAGGCTCTGGCTGCGCTGAACAGGCGGGAGGCTCCGGCAGCGCAGGAGAGGAGAAAGGCTTTGGCTGCGCTAAACAGGCGGGAGACTCCAGCAGCGCTGTAGAGGAGGAAAGCGCTGGCTGCGCTGAACAGGCGGGAGGCTCCGACAGCGCTCGAGAGAAGGATGGCCCTGGCTGTGCTGAATAGGCGAGGTGCACTGAAGGCCTGGTGCGTGGTGCTGGAACTGGTGGTACTGGATCGAGGACACGCACAGGAAGCCTGGTGCGGGGAGCTGCCACCGGAGGACTGGTGTGTGAAGGTGGCACAGGATGGACTGGACCGTGAAGGTGTACTGGAGAGCCTGAGAGCAGGGCTGGCACAGGACGTGCAAGGCTAGGTAGGTACACAGGAGGCCTAGTGCGTGAGGCTGGCACAATTTTCACCAGCCGACTAACACGCACTTCAGGACGAGTATGGAGCGCTGACCCAGGTGCCATCTAATCCCCGACACGCTCCGTCGGACAAATCTTGTACCTAAAGCACCAAGCTAGCAACTCCCTCATTACACTCTCCTCCACTTTCCCCATTAACTCCTTCACAGTCTCTGCTTCGCTCACCTCTAACACCGCCTCTGGTTCTGGTCTCCTCCTTGGTTCCTCACGATTTACAAGGAGAGTTGGCTCAGGTCTATCTCCTGACTCTGCCACTCTCTCCCTGAGCCCCCTCCCAATACATTTTTGGGGCTGACTCACAGGCTTTCTTCTGCGCCGTCGTGATTGTCTCTCCAACTCCATTCTCCTATAACCCTCTTCGCACTGCTCCAGCAAATCCCAGGCGGGCTCCGGTACTCTCCCTGGGTCGACCACCCACCTGTCTATTTCCTCCCAAGTAGTGTAGTCCCGATATTGTAGCTCCTGCTGCCGCTGTTGTTTCTCCTCATACCAGCGTCTCTCAGCTCTCCTCGCCTCCAGTTCTTCTTTGGGGCGGCAATATTGTCCCGGCTGATCCCAGGGTCCTTCTCCGAACAATTCATCCTCCTTTCGCTGCTCCTGCTGTCGCTGCCTGTTACCATGCCGCTCGGTCCGGGTGTGGTGGGTGATTCTGTAACGGCGTTCGTCTGTTGAAGGAGAGTCGGAACAAAATGCAGCGTGGTGGTTACTCATGTTCTTTAATGAAGGATCGCGATACATGAAATAATTTATAAATAAGCAAAAAACAACAAACGGAACGAAAACCTAAACAGCCTGTCTGGTGAACAACTACACAGAGACAGGAACAATCACCCACAAAATACACAGAGAAACCCCGGCTACCTAAATATGGTTCCCAATCAGAGACAACGAGAATCACCTGACTCTGATTGAGAACCGCCTCAGGCAGCCAAACCTATGCTACACCCCTACTCAGCCGCAATCCCAATGCCTACAAAACCCCAATACGAAACACAACAAAATCCAAGTCACACCCTGGCCTGAACAAATAATTAAAGAAAACACAAAATACTAAGACCAAGGCGTGACAATAATAGCCAACATTTGGTAGGCCATATTATAATTTATGACATTTGGTAGGCCATATTATAATTTATGACATTTGGTAGGCCATATTATGATTTATGACATTTGGTAGGACATATTATAATTTATGACATTTGGTAGGCCATATTATAATTTATGACATTTGGTAGGCCATATTATAATTTATGACATTTGGTAGGCCATATTATAATTTATGACATTTGGTAGGCCATATTATAATTTATGACATTTGGTAGGCCATATTATAATTTATGACATTTGGTAGGCCATATTATAATTTATGACATTTGGTAGGCCATATTATAATTTATGACATTTGGTAGGCCATTTGTTTGTCAACTATAGTTAGATACATGCAGCTTCTCTTCTGTCATAACTTGTTGCCTCAGAAGACTAAATAAAATGTTCCCGAGAATCATTTCATACATCGACAGAATGAATGCGTTATTAATCAAGTTAATTAATACTGCTAAAGTTGAATGTTTCATTTAGGAGCCGGGAAGAAATATTGGAAAGATTGTTCCATTGCAGAATGTCCAAATGTCATCAGTTTGACCGGTTTAAAGGAAATGAAAAGATGAGAAAATGATAAACACGTTTCTGACAAGACTGTGTGCATATTTTATGTGGTTGAAATACTGTCTGAAATCATATCTCTCCACTCCTGTTCCCAAGACTAAATATATATTTGTTGTATAATTTCACTGCAAGAAATGCATAATTCTGCAGGAGTTAATATTACATTATTTTACATGTGAGAGGTTATAGGCCCAGCCACAGTCAGTGTCCACATTTCAGTTATTATTCCATTTAACCCATATGAACTTCAATTAGGAATATGTTTATTTCTGGAGACCGGGACACTCGTGAGCAGGATATCAAAGGTGCATGTAAACAGCTTATCCCAAATAAGCCGTTCAGGGGGATATGAGCTACTATCCGGAACACTGTGCACTTGTAAATGTAGTCAGTGACCAAATGACAAAATACAGCACAAACATATCTGGTACCAGGCTGACACTGACCCAGTATACATTCTAATCTTACCCTGTTTCTGTCCTTCTCAGCATGATCAATGCAGACTTCTGTGTAGCCAGCTGCCTGATAGCTTACGGGGCGGTGCTAGGCAAGGTGAGCCCAGTCCAGTTGATGGTGATGACGCTTTTTGGAGTCACTCTGTATGCTGTGGAGGAGTATATCATCCTCAGCCTCATACATGTAAGTCTTTACTAAATAATAAAGGCTTTAACATTAAGTCCTGCATAAAACCTGCATACATGATTCTCAAGAATGGCACACAGTGATGCTGTGTCATGGTGCGTGCTTGTTTGATTGATTGAATGCATTTACCTTTACAATAAAGCTTAATGGAATAGATGCAGATACAGTGCCTTGCGAAAGTATTCGGCCCCCTTGAACTTTGCGACCTTTTGCCACATTTCAGGCTTCAAACATAAAGATATAAAACTGTATTTTTTTGTGAAGAATCAACAACAAGTGGGACACAATCATGAAGTGGAACGACATTTATTGGATATTTCAAACTTTAACAAATCAAAAACTGAAAAATTGGGCATGCAAAATTATTCAGCCCTTTAAGTTAATACATTGTAGCGCCTCCTTTTGCTGCGATTACAGCTGTAAGTCGTTTGGGGTATGTCTCTATCAGTTTTGCACATTGAGAGACTGACATTTTTTCCCATTCCTCCTTGCAAAACAGCTCGAGCTCAGTGAGGTTGGATGGAGAGCATTTGTGAACAGCAGTTTTCAGTTCTTTCCACAGATTCTTGATTGGATTCAGGTCTGGACTTTGACCTGGCCATTCTAACACCTGGATATGTTTATTGTAGATTTTGCTTTATGTTTTGGATCATTGTCTTGTTGGAAGACAAATCTCCGTCCCAGTCTCAGGTCTTTTGCAGACTCCATCAGGTTTTCTTCCAGAATGGTCCTGTATTTGGCTCCATCCATCTTCCCATCAATTTGAACCATCAATTTCAACCAAAGCAGGCCCAAACCATGATGCTGCCACCACCATGTTTGACAGTGGGGATGGTGTGTTCAGGGTGTTGCTTTTACGCCAAACATAACATTTTGCATTGTTGCCAAAAAGTTCCATTTTGGTTTCATCTGACCAGAGCACCTTCTTCCACATGTTTGGTGTGTCTCCCAGGTGGCTTGTGGCAAACTTTAAACAACACCTTTTATGGATATCTTTAAGAAATGGCTTTCTTCTTGCCACTTCCATAAAGGCCAGATTTGTGCAATATACGACTGATTGTTGTCCTATGGGACAGAGTCTCCCATCTCAGCTGTAGATCTCTGCAGTTCATCCAGAGTGATCATGGGCCTCTTGGCTGCATCTCTGATCAGTCTTCTCCTTGTATGAGCTGAAAGTTTAGAAGGACGGCCAGTTCTTGGTAGATTTGCAGTGGTCTGATACTCCTTCCATTTCAATATTATCGCTTGCACAGTGCTCCTTGGGATGTTTAAAGCTTGGGAAATCTTTTTGTATCCAAATCCGGCTTTAAACTTCTTCACAACAGTATCTCGGACCTGCCTGGTGTGTTCCTTGTTCTTCATGATGCTCTCTGCACTTTTAACGGACCTCTGAGACTGTCACAGTGCAGGTGCATTTATACGGAGACTTGATTACACACAGGTGGATTGTATTTATCATCATTAGTCATTTAGGTCAACATTGGATCATTCAGAGATCCTCACTGAACTTCTGGAGAGAGTTTGCTGCACTGAAAGTAAAGGGGCTGAATAATTTTGCACGCCCAATTTTTCAGTTTTTGTTTGTTAAAAAAGTTTGAAATATCCAATATATGTCGTTCCACTTCATGATTGTGTCCCACTTGTTGTTGATTCTTCACAAAAAAATACAGTTTTATATCTTTATGTTTGAAGCCTGAAATGTGGCAAAAGGTCGCAAAGTTCAAGGGGGCCGAATACTTTCGCAAGGCACTGTATCTATACTGAACAAAATTATAAACGCAACATGCAACAATTTCAAAGATTTTACTGAATTACAGTTCATATAAGGAAATCAGTTAAATTAAATATATTATTTAGGCCCTAATCTATGGATTTCACATGACTGTGAATACAGATATACATTTGTTGGTGATAATATTTTTATTAAAGTAAAGGAGTGGATCAGAAAACCAGTCAGTATCTGGTGTGACTACCATTTGCATCATGCAGCGTGATGTATCTCCTTTGCATAGAGTTCATCAGGCTATTGATTGTGGCCTGTGGAATGTTGTCCCACTCCTCTTTTAATGTCTGTGTGAAGTTGCTGGATATTGGCGGGAACTGGAACACACTGTCATACACGTCATACATGTCTGGTGAGTATGCAGGCCATGGAGGAACTGGGACCTTTAAAGCTTCCAGGAATTGTTTACAGATCTGTGCATTATCATGCTGAAACATGAGGTGATGGTGGTGGATGAATGGCATGACAATGGGCCTCAGGATCTCGTCATGGTGTCTCTGTGCATTCAAATTGCCATCGATAAAATGCAATTGTGTTCGTTGTCCATAGCTTATATCTGCCCATACCATAACTCCACCGTCACCATGGGGAACTCTGTTCACAACCCTGACATCAGAAAACCGCTTGCCAACACGGTGCCATACACGTGGTCTGCGGTTGTGAGTTCGGTTGGACGTACTGCAAAATTCTCTAAAACAATGCTGGAGGCTGCTTATGGTAGAGAAATTAATATTAAATTTTATTCAATATTCTGGCAACAGCACAGGTGGACATTCCTGCAGTCATGCTGACTAAAGGAATGCTACCCCTATGTAATAATCATGCAGTTGAATCAACTTTTAGATATGCCACACCTGTAAGGTAGATGGATTATCTGGGCAAAGGACAAATGCTCACTAACAGGGATGCAAACAAATTGGTGGACAAAATTTAAGAGAAATAAGCTTTTTGTGCACATTAACATTTTCTAGGACCAACACTTTATAGTATGTTGCATTTATATTTTTGTTCAGAGTACATACTAATAAGGTGGCTGGTTTACTGGATATCATTCTACATTATAGGCCAGGGATGCTGGTGGCTCCATGGTGATCCACACATTTGGGGCTTATTTTGGTCTGTCCATCTCGTGGATGCTGTACCGGCCCAACCTGGACCAGAGCAAGCATCGGATTGGCTCCGTCTATCATTCAGATGTCTTTGCCATGATCGGTGAGGCTGAGCCATAATGGTTGACACTTTTCACTTTTCACATTTGCCATACTCATATTGGTGAAACTGTATCAACATTGATCCATTCCTGCCCCATAGGAACCCTGTTCCTGTGGATGTTCTGGCCTAGTTTTAACTCGGCCATCTCGGACCACGGGGATGGGCAGCATAGAGCAGCCATCAACACCTACCTGTCCCTGGCCGCCACTGTCCTCACCTCCATAGCCATCTCCAGTCTCTCCCAGAAGACCGGCAAGCTGGACATGGTAATGTAATGGACCCACATGGTGTGCATTACATACATTAGCCCGGTCCCAGATCTGTTTGTGCTGTCCTGCCAACTCCTATACTGTACCTACTAACTTTTATCATGTACTGCATCTCCACTCAAGCTATTGGCCAACTCCTTTGTTCCAGGTTCACATCCAGAACGCCACACTGGCCGGGGGAGTTGCCGTGGGAACGGCAGCGGAGTTCATGCTAATGCCTTATGGGTCTCTGATTGTAGGATTCTGCTGTGGCATCATCTCCACTCTGGGCTACATTTATATCACGGTAACGTAGAATATGGAGTCACATCAGTTTCATTCATGAATTTTCTGTCTGCAACATTTCACTAAATGTGCTTACTGAATGCAGTGAAGGAGTGTAGTGGCTATTCGCTAATATAATTGGGACTAGTTAGTGGCTTATGACTAGGCTACTCCTATTTGATTAGTGGTCATGTAGCTAGCTATGTGTCTTTGTCCCCTCAGCCATTCATGGAGAAATATCTGAAGATCCATGACACGTGTGGCATCCACAACCTCCACGCCATGCCTGGGGTCATAGGGGGCATTGTGGGCGCCATCACTGCTGCAGCCGCCAGTGAAGACGTCTATGGCAAGGAGGGGTGAGTTCACAGGTTACAACTGTATGCCCAATGAATGGCCTGTTATTATTTCAGTCTGCACCAGTTTTAGGCCTAATTGGCAGCTTGAAGGTGGTGAACTGTAATTATTATGCACATGCAGTAGTGGCACAGAAGATGGGCAACAAGAATACTGCGGCAGTTGTTGCCGCTTCTAAATGTGATGTTTTCCTTAGACTTACTGATATAGAGTAACAATATTGTTTTTTAAATAGGTTGACAAACACGTTCGACTTTAATGGGAAATGGAAAGATATGATGCCGACCCAGCAGGGAGGACACCAGGCAGCAGGGCTCTGTGTTGCCCTCTGCTTTGGAATCGGAGGAGGAATCATTGTTGGTGAGAGTGGTGACCCGATTAGGTTGTGTGTGTGTGTGCGTGTGCGTGTGCGTGTGCGTGTGCGTGTGCGTGTGCGTGTGCGTGTGCGTGTGCGTGTGTGTGTGTGTGTGTGTGTGTGTGCGTGCGTGCGTGCGCGTGTGTTTTCATGAGAACATGTTACAAGATAGCTGCCAAGTTACTGTGGTATTGTAGTATTGTTTGGCTGGGGTTGAATAATTTCTACATGTACTCAGTCGTGTACTTAATGTTGATGAGATGTTGTGTTTGTCCCCAGGCTGTATCCTGAGGTTACCGATCTGGGGGGATGCTCCTGATAACAGCTGCTTTGATGATGACATCTACTGGGAGGTGAGATACTGAACTAAACCATTAGTCTAAATAGCACGAAGACTGTGAAGCCATATTGGAGCTATTTTTCTGAAGGTGATTTCTTAGTTTTTCAGTAATATTGTACCCTTTTTATTTTAACTGATTTATGTTATTGTTAAAGGGAAGTGTATGTTTCTGTCACCCCTGTCACCTAAAAAACAGTGTTTCCCTCATACTGTCACGTCCTACATGGAATGGCCAATACCAGTATTTAGCTATTAGCTTGTCTCCAGTCCAATAAGGGTTGTTTATTGTTATGTCTAAATGATCTTTGGTTTGAAGAGGCTGAGGAAGGAAATGGTAGTGGAAACTGTGTTTACCTCTTCTTTTACATGATATTGGAAGTTCTAATAAAAATGTTTCTATAATGATGATGATTTCTGCCCCCAGTTACCTGAGGATGAAGAGAACAATCCACCTACCGTGGAGTACAATAACCACATGCGGAGCAAGGCCGTGTAAGTAGCAGATTTGTGCAACAGTGTGATTATGGTTTTAAAATAGTATTTCTAATATATTTTTTAAGGTTTATGTTTCTTACACCTCATGGTACAGCATGAGAACTGCTTTGGTTCTCATAAGATGTGTTATGTCAAGTATCATCAAGATGGCAGCAGTGTATGCCCTCCGCTAGTTCAAACAATCCATGTTTGGGCCAACACAATACTGTGAGTATCGCCTCAAATGTGTGGAGACAGCATGGCACCATCGCCTCCTTTGAAATGCTGTGGGTGTTTCCAGTGTCCTACCCAGATAGGGGTGCTCCATAGCTCTGCACGGGTGCTTTCTGAAAGTGACCTCTGAAAGTGACTTTAAAGTTACACAGTAGCTGTTGTGCTTGGTCTGAAAATGACAATAATCCTGCTTTTAGAATAAGGGATTTTTTATTTATTTAAGAGGTATTTGTCTATTTGATGTAAAACAATATAGAAAAGAACAGGAAACAACTTTTTATTCCATTTAAGTGAAGCAATTTGAAAATAGAAAGAGTGTACTGGTCATAATTCATGAATTAGCTGGCTGGCTGAAGCCTTGACATGATACCGCGTTGGAGAAGCTGTGCAGCCTATATATTTACTTTAGTTTGATGGTTGATGTTTAAATATGTGTTTAGGTGTTTCAGGTATCAGTGTGTATCAGTTTCACACAAAGGTTGTAACCTTAATGTAACCTTTTGTCTTTTACAGAACGGAATCGAATATATCTTTGGAGCGGAGACAGAACTGACGCTAGAGCCTGATGTCATCTCCCCCCTACACTTTCAACTAATGGTCCTATCCTACACTGACTCCTGCTGGACAGAAACCAGTCATCTCCTCTTCACCACTCTTTATACTGTTCTGTTCATGGAATTTATAGAAACATTGATACTTGTTATCTTTAATGAAATCACATTGGAAAATAATAAAATAGCCAGATAAAATTGATGGTGGCATGTTTTATCACCAGTCAGGCATATGTCAAATCACAAGCAGACTCTTAATCATTCATATTAACTGTAAAATAGGCTACTGTACGTGACTGTACACTGTCTTTATACAGCCCACACCTCCGGTGATGCTGGTGCTCCTATAATTATTGCAGTTATCAGAATTTGTGGAGATTCTGTCCTTTTTGACAGGTATACTGTATGCCATGTTTTGTTTGTTTGTTTATGTTTTTTTAGGTCCCATTGCTGGGGAGTTTCATTGGGGGGGGGGCAAGGGGGGACCAAGAACCGTTCATGGGTGGCAATGGGAAATCAGCAAATTGGCTTCAACGATGATGTATTGAATAGCTGTTTCAAATGGTCATTTTTGTCTGCCCTAATCTATTTAAATAAAACAATAATTCACAAAAAAACTTTACTTGTCTTCTAGCACTGACTTTGCTGATAATTACTTTATAATTATAGATTTTTTAAAAACCTAAACCTTCCAACTCTGCACTTCATTCAACAGACAGCTGGGATCCACTATCCACGATGGATGTGATGAAACAACGGAAGCACCATTAATTTTCAACGGAGGAAAAAAAGTGGGCAGATGGACCGCTGGGTAATGCGAGCATGCATGGGCAAGGGAGAGTGAACAGAGTTGGATTTAAGTTGGGGAAAGTTTAACTTTATGCAAATACTTTGCGATATCGATTGACCAATCGAAGCTCAGTATAGTTTCCAGCCACTACTGGATTGGCTGTTGATTCTAGCACAAATGAGGGCGAAGCTAGCGTGGCTATTTCAATTATCATTGTATTGTGGATCACGGCCATGAGAGAGAAGTTGCACTGTTCACTGCAGCTGTTCGATCCTCTCTCCATAGTCCTAAAGCCAGCCAGCCAAGCAAACAGCCTTCAAGCCCGCTCTAAGGCGTCCACATGATCCTAAGCCCGCCCGCGAATGGTCTAACAGTGTTACACTATACAAAACAAAAATATAAATGCAACATGCAACAATTTCAAATATTTTACTGATTTCCAGTTCATATAAGGAAATCAGTAAATGTAAACAAATTCATCAGGCCCGAGTATATGGATTTCACATGACTGGGAATACAGATATGCAGCACAGATACCTTAGAAAAAAGGTTGGGGCGTGGATCAGAAAACAAGTCAGTATCTGTTGTGATCACCATTTGATCAGGCTGTTGATTGTGGCCTGTGGAATCTTGTCCCACTCCTCTTTAATGGCTGTGTGAAGTTGCTGGATATTGCCAGAAATTGGAACACGCTGTCATACACGCCGATGCAATTGTGTTAGTTGTCCGTAGCTTATGTCTGCCCATACCATAACCCCACCAGCCCCATGGGGCACTCTGTTCACAATGTTGACATCAGCAAACTGCTTGCCCACACGACTCCATACAAGTGCTCTGTGGTTTTGAAGCCAGTTGGACGTACTGCCAAATTCTCTAAAACTATGACTTATGGTAGAGAAATTAACATTCAATGGTCTGGCAACAGCTCTGGTGGATATTCCTGTAGTCAACATGCCAATTGCACACTTCCTCAAATCTGTGGTAATGTGTTGTTTGACAAAACTGCACATTTTAGAGTGGCTATTTTTTGCCCCCACCAAAAGGTGCACCTGTGTAATGATCATGCTGTTTAATCAGCTTCTTGATATGTCACACCTGTTAGGTGGATGGATTAACTTGGCAGAGGAGAAATGCTCACTAACATGGATGTAAACAAATTTGTGCACTACATCTGAGAGAAATAAGCTTTTTGTGCTTATGGAACATACACATGCTTATTGCCCACATGGAGCAATCCAAACAAAAGACAATGAACAACAAGCACGTATATCCTACCAATGGGAAATTAAAAACTGTAATATCTTATGTTTCACCGAGTCGTGGCTGAACGATGACATGAATAACATACAGCTGGCAGGTTATTCACTATATCGGCAGGATAGAACAGCAGCCTCTGGTAAGACAAGGAGTGGCGGTCTTTGTATATTTGTAAACAACAGCTGGTGCACGATATCTAGGGAAGTCTCAAGGTTTTGCTTGCCTCTACCAGCTCACGATAAGCTGCATACCACAATATCTACCTAGAGAGTTTTCATCTTTATTCTTCATAGCTGTCTATTTACCACCACAAACCGATGCTGGCACTAAGGCCGCACTCAATGAGCTGTATACAGCCATAAGCAAACAGGAAAATGCTCATCCAGAGGCAGCGCTCCTAGTGGCCCGAGGACTTTAATGCAGGGAAACTTAAATCCGCTTTACCTAATTTCTACCAGCATGTTAAGTGCGCAACCAGAGGGAAAAAAACTCAAAACCATCTTTTACTCCACACACAGAAACTCATACAAAGCTCTCCCTCACCCTCCATTTGGCAAATCTGACCATAATTCTATCCCCCTGATTCCTACTTACAAGCGAAAATTAAAGCAGGAAGCACCAGTGACTCGGTCAATAAAAAAGTGGTCAGATGAAGCAGATGCTAAGCTCCAGGACTGTTTTGCTAGCACAGACTGGAATATGTTCTGGGATTCCTCCGATGGCATTGAGGAGTACACCACATCAGTCACTGGCTTCATCAATAAGTGCATCTATGAAGTCGTCCACACAGTGACTGTACGTACATACCCCAACCAGAAGCCATGGATTACAGGAAACATCCGCACTGAGCTAAAGGGTAGAGCTGCTGCTTTAAAGGAGTGGAACTCCGACATGGAAGCTTATAAGAAATCCCGCTATGCCCTCCGGCAAACCATCAAACAGGCAAACCGTCAATACAGGACTAAGATCGACTACTACACCGGCTCGGATGCTCATCGGATTCGGCAGGGCTTGCAAACTGTTACAGACTACAAAGGGAAGTACAGCCGAGAGCTGGCCAGTGACACGAGCCTACCAGACGAGCTAAATTATTTCTATGTTCGCTTTGAGGCAAGTATCACTGAAATATGCATAAGAGCATCAGCTGTTCCCGACGACTGTATGATCACACTCACCGCAGCCGATATGAATAAGCCCTTTAAACAAGTCAACATTCACAAGGTACCAGGATGTGTACTCCGAGAATGCGCTGCCCAACTGGCAAGTGTCTTCACTGACATTTTCAACCTCTCCCTGTCTGAGTCTGTAATACCAACATGTTTCAAGCAGACTACCATAGTCCCTGTGCCCAAGAACACTAAGGTAACCTGCCTAAATGACTACCAACCAGTAGCACTCATGTCTGTAGCCATGAAGTGCTTTGAAAGGATGGTCATGGCTCACATCAACACCATTATCCCAGAAACCCCAGACCCACTCCAATTTGCATACCGCCCCATTAGAACCCCAGATGATGCAATCTCTCGTGCACTCCACACTGCCCTTTTACACATGTACAAAAGGAACACCTATGTGAGAATGCTATTCATTGACTACAGCTCAGCGTTCAACACCATAGTGCCCTCAAAGCTCATCACTAAGCTAAGGATCCTGGGACTAAACACCTCCCTCTGCAACTGGATCCTGGACTTCCTGACGGGCCGCCCCCAGGTGGTAAGGGTAGGTAACAACACATCCGCCATGCTGATTCTCAACACGGGGGCCCCTCAGGGGCCCCTCCTGTACTCCCTGTTCACTCAGGACTGCACGACCAGGCACGACTCCAACACAAAATTAAATCAAATTTTATTGATCACATACACATGCTTAGCAGATGTTATTGTGAGTGTTGGGAAATGCTTCTAGATCCGACAGTGCTACAGTATGTAACAGGTAATATCTAGCAATTCCACAACAAAACCTAATACACACAATCTAGTAAAGGAATGGGATAAGAATATATAAATATAAAATATATGGATGCAATAGATAGTGTAGTATAGTGACAGAGCGGCTAAGATGCCGATAGATAGTATAGACTAGATAGTGTAGGATAGCCGCTCTGTCACAGTATATACAAATTAAATAAGTAATGCGAGATGGCATTTATTAAAGTGTCCAATGATATCAAGTCTGTAGGTAAGCAGCCGCCTCTCTGTGCTAGTGATGGCTGTTTAACAATCTGATGGCGTTGAGATAGAAGCTGTTTTTCAATCTCTCTGTCCCAGCTTTGATGCACCTGTACTGACCTCGCCTTCTTTTCCCCCCCTTTTTTTGGTTGAATTTTACCCCTTTTTCTCCCCAATTTTGTGGTATCCAATTGTTTTTAGTAGCTACTATCTTGTCTCATTGCTACAACTCCCGTACAGGCTCGGGAGAGATGAAGGTTGAAAGTCATGCGTCCTCCAATACACAACCCAACCAAGCCACACTGCTTCTTAACACAGTGCGCATCCAACCCGGAAGCCAGCCGCACCAACGTGTCGGAGGAAACACTGTGCACCTGGCAACCTTGGTTAGCGTGCACTGCCACAGGAGTCCCTGGTGCGCGATGAGACAAGGATATCCCTACCGGCCAAGCCCTCCCTAACCCGGACGACACTGGGCAATTGTGCGTCATCACACGGACCTCCCGGTCGCGGCCGGTTGCAACAGAGCCTGGGCGCGAACCCAGAGTCTCTGGTGGAACAGCTGGCACTGCAGTACAGCGCCCTTAACCACTGCACCACCCGGGAGGCCCTGACCTTGCCTTCTAGATGGAAGTGGGGTGAATAGGCAGTGGCTCGGGTGGTTATTGTCCTTGATTATATGTTTTCCTTCCTGTGACATCAGGTGTTGTAGATGCCCTGGAAGGCAGGTAGTTTGCCCCTGGTGATGCGTTGTGCAGAACGCACCACCCTCTGGAGAGCCCTGCGGTTGTGGGCGGTGCAGTTGTCGTACCAGGCATTGATACAGTCTGACAGGGTGCTCTCGATTGTGCACCTGTAAAAGTTAGTGAGGGTTTTCGGTGACAAGCCCTCACCTCCTCCCTGAAGAGGCACTGTTGCACCTTCTTCACCACATTGTCTCTGTATGGGCGTACCATTTCAGTTTGTCCGTGATGTGTACGCCGAGGAACTTAAAACTTTCCACCTTCTCCGCTACTGTACCGTCAACATGGATAGGGGGCGGCTCCCTCTGCTGTTTCCTGATGTCCACAATCATCTCCCTTGTTTTGTTGACTTTGAGTGAGAGGTTATTTTCCTGACACCACACTCTGAGGGCCCTCACCTCCTCCCTGTAGGCTGTCTCATCGTTGTTGGTAATCAAGCCCACTACTGTTGTGTCATCTGCAAACTTGATGATTGAGTTGAAGGCGTGCATGGCCACGCAGTCATGGGTAAACAGGGAGTACAGGAGGGGGCTGAGAACACACCTTTGTGGGGCCTCAGTGTTGAGGATCAGCGGAGTGGAGATGTTGTTTCCTACCTTCACTACCTGGGGGTGGCCCGTCAGGAAGTCCAGGACCCAGTTGCACAGGGCAGGGTCAAGACCCAGGGACTCAAGCTTAATGATGAGTTGTGAGGGTACTATGGTGTTGAATGCTGAGCTGTAATCAATGAACAGCATTCTTACATAGGTATTCCTCTTGTCCAGATGGGATAGGGCAGTGTGCAGTGTGATGGTGATTGCATTGTCTGTGGACCTATTGGGGTGGTAAGCAAATTGAAGTGGGTCTAGGGTGACAGGTAGGGTGTAGGTGGTATAATCCTTAGCTAGTTTCTCAAAGCACTTCATGATGACAAAAGTGAGTGCTAAAGGGCGATAGTAATTTAGTTCAGTTACCTTGGCTTTCTTGGGAACAGGAACAATGGTGGCCACCTTGAAGCATGTGGGGACAGCAGACTGGGATAGGGATTGAATATGTCCGTAAACACAGCAGCCAGCTGGTCTGCACATGCTCTGAAGATGCGGCTAGGGATACCATCTGGGCCGACAGCCTTGTGAGGGTTAACACGTTTAAATGTTTTACTCACGTCGTCCATGGAGAAGGCGAGCCCACAGTCTTTGGTACCAAGCCACGTCGGTGGCACTGTATTGTCCTCAAAGCATGCAAAGAAGTTGTTACATTTGTCTGGAAGCAAGACGTCAACATCCACGACAGGGCTGGTTTTCTTTTTGTAATCCGTGATTGTCTGTAGACCCTGCCACATATGTCTTGGGTTTGAGCCGTTGAATTGCGACTTCACTTTGTCTCTGCACTGATACTTTGCTTGTTTGATTGCCTTACGGAGGGAATAACTACACTGTTTGTATTCGGCCATATTTCCAGTTGCCTTGTAATGACTAAATGCAGTGATACGTGCTTTCAGTTTTGCGTGAATACTGCCGTCAATCCACACTTTCTGGTTAGGGAAGGTTTCAATAGTCACAGAGGGTCAATAGTCACAGAGGGTACAACATCTCCTATACAGTTAACCCACTGTTCCGTCATTGAAAATAAGAATTTGTTCTTAACTGACTTGCCTAGTTAAATAAAGGTAAAATAAAAAAACTCGCTCACCGAGTCAGCGTATACGTCAATGTTGTTCTCTGAGGCTACCCGGAACATATCCCAGTCCACGTGATCAAAGCAATCTTGAAGGGTGGAATCCGATTGGTCAGACCAGTGTTGGATAGACATAAGCACGGGCGCTTCCTGTTCTAGTTTCTGCCTATAGGAGGGGATCAAGAAGATGGAGTCATGTTCAGATTTGCCAAAAGGAGGGCGGGGAAGGGCCTTGTATGCATCGCGGAAGTTAGAGTAGCGTGGTTGAGTGTGTTACTCGCTCGTGTACTGCAATTGATATGCTGATAGAATTTAGGTAGCCTTGTTCTCAAATTAGCTTTGTTAAAATCCCCAGCTACAATAAATGCATCCTCAGGATATATCGTTTCCAGTTTGCATAAAGTCCAGTGAAGGTCCTTGATGGCCGTCTTGGTATCCGCTTGCGGGGGGATATACATGGCTGTGACGATAACCAAATAGAGTTCTCTTGGCAGATAATACGATCGGCATTGTATTGTGAGGAATTCTAGGTCAGGTGAGTCACTAATCATGAAACATACACCTCCGCCCTTCTCCTTAATGGAGAGATGTTTATTCCTGTCGACGTGACGCACTGAAAATCCCATTGGCTGTACTGACTCCAACAGCATATCCCAAGCTAACCATGTTTCCGTAAAACAGAGTATGTTACAATCCCGGATATCTCTTTGGAAAGCATCTCTTGCCCTGATTTCGTTGACTTTGTTAACAGGGGACTGGACATTAGCGAGTAATATACTCGGAAGCGGTGGGTGGTGTGCACGCATCTGAAGGCTCACTGGAAGACCACTCCGGCACCCTCTCCTCCAGCAGCGTTGTTTTTGGGTCGGCCTCTAAAATCAGTTCAAAAGCCCTGAATTGTGCAGACAAATGATCCGCTTTGGGAAAGTCTTATTCCTGGTCATTGTGCTGGTAAGTTGACGTCTCTCTGATATCGAGTAGTCCTTCCCGGCTGTATGTAATAACACTTGAGGTTTTCTGGGCTAACAATGTAAGAAATAATATATAAAAAAACAAAATAATGTACTGTTTCCTATTGTTATTTTACTGGTGCTCTTTAATTATTTTTTACTTTTATTTATTTTTTGTTGTTGTTGGGCATGCAGCGCATGTCCACCGCTAGTGCAAACAATCCATGTTTGGGTCCACCCAGTACTGTGAATATTGCCTCAAATAAGTGGAAATAGCATGGCACCATCACCTCTTACCTTGTTCTTTCAGAGTTTTTGAGATGCTGAATTGGAAAGGCACGTGTGTTGGAAAGTTGAACTGGAAAGTTCATCTGTCCTGTGTTGATAGGGGTGTTCCATATTTCTGGATGGGTGCTTTCTGACAGTGACCTTTCTGACAGTGAAAATGACTATGATACTGCTTTTAGAATAGGGGATTTTCATGACATTGTCTGGGAGGTAAAAAGCATTTGCCATTTGTGAGAGGAGGATTTAGTCTATTTAGGAGGTATTTGTCTATTTGATGTTTAACAATATAGAAAAAGAACAGGAACCAACTTTCAATTCCATTTAAGTGAAGCAATAGAAAGAGTGCACTGGTCAGAATTTATTAATAAACTGTCTGGCTGAGGCCTTGATATGATGAAACCACATTGGAGAAGATGTGTAGCCAATATATTTACTTGAATTCGATGGTTGACGTTTAAATATGTGTTTAGGGGTTTCACACAAAAGTTGTAACCTTAATGTAACCTTTGTCTTTCACAGAACGGAATCAAATTTCTCTGTGGAACAGTCAGAACTGACGCTAGAGCCTGATGTCATCTCCCCCCTACACTTTCAACTAATTGACTTATCCTGCACTGACTCCTGCTGGACATAAACCAGCCTCCTGCTCTTCACCACTCTTTATGGGGTTCTGTTCATGGAATTTATAGTTCATTTGTACTACTTTAGATGGAATCACAACAAGAACTTCCTAATAAACACTGACACTTGTTATCTTTGTTTAATGAAATCACATTTGATTTCTGGTTCATTCTAATATGTACGTTATAAAGGATTGAATTAAATCTACCCATTTGAACAACTTCATCACTAGAAGTGTTTGATGAGACTATTATTGTAGTCTAGTAGGTCTACTGTGTAGTCTACTACGTTCTTTTTAAACCACTCCAAACAAGAAGCTCCCTCACAGGAAAAATACATGTATTCTATCTATGATTTCATTTTGCATGTCTGCTGCTTTGTTGAAAACAATGGGAACTTTTACATTGAGAATGTGAAGACAACTGTATGTCACTCAGTTGTGTATTTGAATGATTCTTATGTTTAAAAAACTGTGATTTGTTTTAAACAATGTAAGTTATATACCACAAATATGGATATTTGTACTGTTACGGAACTGACTAGACAGCCTACTGTTAACACTTTAAGTCTAGGGCTTCTAGGCTTGCCTAATGGTTCTGCAACCTGAATGAATTTGTGAATAAATGTGAGAAGTAAGCGTAGGCAACCAGTTGTTGAATGTTCATGTGCCCAGGGAGACAGTAATCTTATTTTAGGTCCAGGACCAGCTCTGTCTTGACTCCTTTCGGTCCGCGAGCCCAAGCAGATTATCAGGTTCATATAGTGAAGGAAACAAATACTGTATACTGTATACAAAAGGAAACTACAAACAGGTATGCCCAAACTAAAGATTCACCACCAAAACTAACTGTTACAGAACCGACTAGTTTCCTATCTGAGGGAATGGTCTTGATGGCATCTGCTTTGATGATGAGATCTACTGGGATGTGATACTGTACTAAACCATTAAAGGCTAAATGCATTAATATCAAGAAGACTGCAAAGTCATTTTGGAACTATCTTTCTGAAGGTAATTTCTTAGCTTTTTTTAGTTGAGAGAATTTAAATAAAGATTATTTTTTTATTTAACCAGGCAAGTCAGTTAAGAACACATTCTTATTTTCAATGACGGCCTGGGAACAGTGGGTTAACTGCCTGTTCAGGGGCAGAATGACAGATTTGTACCTTGTCAGCTCGGGGGTTTGAACTCGCAACATTCCAGTCACTAGTCCAACACTCTAACCACTAGGCTACGCTGCCGCTCCATACACTTTTTATTTTAACTGATTTATGTGATTGTTAAAGGGAAGTGTATGTTTCTGTCACCCCTGTCACCTAAAAAAACAGTGTTTCCCTCATACTGTCACGTCCTACATGGAATGGCCAATACCAGTATTTAGCTATTAGCTTGTCTCCAGTCCAATAAGGGTTGTTTATTGTTATGTCTAAATGGACTTTGGTTTGAAGAGGCTGAGGAAGGAAATGGTAGTGGAAACTGTGTTTACCTCTTCTTTTACATGACATTGGAAGTTCTAATAAAAATGTTATATGATGATGATGATTTCTGCCCCCAGTTACCTGAGGATGAAGAGAACAATCCACCTACCGTGGAGTACAATAACCACATGCGGAGCAAGGCCGTGTAAGTAGCAGATTTGTGCAACAGTGTGATTATGGAGGTTGGATTGTAAGGTTTTTGTTTCTTACACCTCATGGTACAGCATGAGAACTGCTTTGGTTCTCATGAGATGTGTTATGTCAAGTATCATCAAGATGGCAGCAGACCACTGCTATATACAGCATATAGCCTCTGATAGTGCAAACAATCTATGTTTGGGCCCACACAATACTGTGAATATTGCCTCAAATGTGTGGAGACAGCATGGCACCATCACCCTTACCTTGTTCTTTCTGAGTTTTTTAAATGCTGAATTGGAAAGGTGTGTATGTGTGCATGTGTGGTGTGCAATGACGTACCGCACTGCACACACAGGGAAAAAAAGCACATTTGAGGAAAACAGCAAATTTCCTGCAATTTTACACATTTTGCCATGGGACAGAGGGAAAAGGTTGCATTTGTTTAGCTAATTTCCTGCCTTTCTACACATGTTGCTATGGCTTACGACGTGTTCATATACTATCTTTTATGATGGGGGGCAAAGCTTGTGGACCCTGAACTGCGGGGGTGTGTGGTACGCCAAATGTGTGTTTGTGTGTTGGATCAAATCTAATCAAATGTATTTATATAGCCCTTCGTACATCAGCTGATATCTCAAAGTGCTGTACAGAAACCCAGCCTAAAACCCCAAACAGCAAGCAATGCAGGTGTAGAAGCATGGTGGCTAGGAAAAACTCCCTAGAAAAGCCAAAACCTTTAAGGCTCTTCGATACTGCACGGTACTGTCTTTCCAAGCTAGTCAGAAGACTTCCAGTTGGTGTGGCGCCATTTCCGTTCCAATTTTCTGGAAGCTTGCTTCAGAGCTCGGGTATTTTCTGTATACCAGGGAGCTAGTTTCTTATGAGAAATGTTTTTCGATTTTAGGGGTGCAACTGCATCTAGGGTATTGTGCAAGGTTAAATTGAGTTCCTCAGTTAGGTGGTTAAATGATTTTTGTCCTCTGGCGTCCTTGGGTAGACAGAGGGAGTCTGGAAGGACATCAAGGAATCTTTGTGTTGTCTGTGAATTTATAGCACTTCTTTTGATGTTCCTTGGTTGGGGTCTGTTATGCAGGTGAGTGAGGACCCAAAAGCGACTTAACAGAAACAGAGTTTATTAATGTCCAAACAGGGAAAACATAAATCCTCAATCTTTACAGGAGATGTCCAAACAGGGAAAACATAAATCCTCTAGTTGTAGAGGAGAATTGCAGGACTAGCGGCAACAGACTGCAGGTCCCTTCGGGTAGGCGTGGGCCGTAGAGGACAGAGACACCTGCTCACACACAGCATCTGATGAAGAGGCAGAACACGACAGGACGGAACAAGGGCAAAGCAAACAAGAATCCGACAAGGACAGAAGCAGAAACAGAGAGAGAAATAGAGACTTAATCAGAGGCAAAAGAGGGGACAGGTGTGAGAGAGTAAACGAGGTCGTTAGGAGAATGAGGAACAGCTGGGAGCAGGAACGGAACGATAGAGAGAGAGAGAGAGATAGAGAGAGAGAAAGAAACCTAATACGACCAGCAGGGGGAAACGAAGAGAAGAGAAAGCACAGGGACAAGACATGACAATACATGACAGGATCTGAGCAGATTATTTGTTGCAATTGCAAACGTAATAAAATGGTGGTCCGATAGTCCAGGATTATGAGGAAAAACATAGAGATCCACAACATTTATTCCATGGGACAAAACTAGGTCCAGAGTATGACTGTGACAGTGAGTAGGTCCAGAGACATGTTGGACAAAACCCACTGAGTCGATGATGGCTCCGAAAGCCTTTTGGAGTGGGTCTGTGGACTTTTCCAAGTGAATATTAAAGTCACCAAAAATTAGAATATTATCTGCTATGACTACAAGGTCCGATAGGAATTCAGGGAACTCAATGAGGAACGCTGTATATGTCCCAGGAGGCATGTAAACAGTAGCTATAAAAAGTGATTGAGACGGCTGCATAGATTTCATGACTAGAAGCTCAAAAGACGAAAACGTCTTTTTTTTTGTGTAAATTGAAATTTGCTATCGTAAATGTTAGCAACACCTCAGCCTTTGCGGGATGCACGGGGAATATGGTCACTAGTGTAGCCAGGAGCTGAGGCCTCATTTAACACAGTAAATTCATCAGGCTTAAGCCATGTTTCAGTCAGGCCAATCACATCAAGATTATGATCAGTGATTAGTTCATTGACTATAATTGCCTTTGAAGTAAGGGATCTAACATTAAGTAGCCCTAATTTGAGATGTGAGGTATCATGATCTCTTTCAATAATGACAGGAATGAAGGTCTTTATCCTACTGAGATTGCTAAGGCGAACACCACCATGTTTAGTTTTGCCCAACCTAGGTCGAGGCACAGACATGGTCTCAATGGGGATAGCTGAGCTGACTACGCTGACTTTGCTAGTGGCAGACTCCACTATGCTGGCAGGCTGGCTAACAGCCTGCTGCCTGGCCTGCACCCTATTTCATTGTGGAGCTAGAGGAATTAGAGCCCTGTCTATGTTGGATAGGCTACGTGCTCTGTCTTAAAGTTAATCGGTTCTGTGTTGATAGGGGTGTTCCATAGCTCTGGACGGGTGCTTTCTTAAAGTGACCTTGAAGTTATAGAAAATGCATTTGATGTGTGTGAGAGGAGGATTTTGTCTATTTAGTAGGTATCTGTCTATTTGATGTTAAACAATATAGAAAAGAACAGGAAGCAACTTTCAATTCCATTTAAGTGAATCAATTTGAAAATAAAAAGAGTGTACTGGTCAGAATATTTTAATGAATAAACTGTCTGGTTGAGGCCTTGATATGATGAAACCAAGTTGGAGAAGATGTGTAGCCGATATATTTACTTGAATTCAATGGTTGACATTTAAATATAGGGGTTTCAGGTATCAGTGTGTATCAGTTTCACACATAAAAGTTGTAACCTTAATGTAACCTTTGTCTTTTACAGAACGGAATCAAATTTCTCTGTGGAACAGTCAGAACTGACGCTAGAGCCTGATGTCATCTCCCCCTACATGTTCAACAGATGAGCCTATCCTACACTGACATCTGCTGGACAGAAACCACTTCTCTCTTCCTCATCACCGTAGACTGTTCTGTTCATGGAATTTATAGTACATTTTTACTACTTCATTTTATGAAATCACATTGTAGCCACATGTAACCTGTTTGTTCTAAATATGTTATTTCTGGTTCATTCTAATATCTACGTTATAAAGCATTTTATTAATTCTACCCATTTGTGCAACCTAGTCACAAAAGTGTTTGATGAGACTATTATTGTAGTCTAGTAGGTCTACTGTGTAGTCTACTACGTTCTTTTTAAACCACTCCAAACAAGAAGCTCCCTCACAGGAAAAATAAAGTTATTATATCTATGATTTCATTTTGCATGTCTGCTGCTTTGTTGAAAACAATTAAACATTTTACATTGAGAATGTGAAGGCAATATACACTGTATGTCAATCATGAATGATCCACATATTAAAAGAACTGTCATATTTGTTATACACCATTTAAGTTATATACCACAAATGTGGGTATTGGTACTCCTTTTGTTTAGCTGCTGTAATCAAGTGCCTTTTTAATATAATGATGAAATATTGCATTCAACAGAATGTGACATTTGCAGTAGGTGTATCTCCCTCAACTCAAACTCAACTCATTACCAAGCATTTGGACTTCACCTCGTCCAAGACACAAAATACGTTACTTCTACCCTCTCACCCCAATATGTCACCATTTATTTCACATATGAAAATCACTACCCAAATACCCCGGATGTTCTGGTTTGTCCTCCTCATTTAGCTCTAAATAGATGGCTTTGACCCTACACTGAAAAAAATGCATGATCTTAAAAAAAAAATTCTAAGCTCTTAAGGTTACTTGGAGAACTCTTGCCCGATAAGGAACCTTTGACTTAAGTGTGGGGTTATTGATGTGAATCTACGGTTCATGAGAATTCTTAAAATGTTATTGAAATGCATGGAAGCTAATTCATAGCACACAGCAAATTGGCCAGCATTAACTAGTGTTTATTTTTCAGTGTTATATTTCTAGTGTTGACTCAGCGGTTAAATGAACACTGTAACAAGTTAAATTAAAATAACCCTAGTTTTAGTGTTATTAACCAGAGTTGAACCAAAACCACGGCCATCATTATCATATTTCCAAACATGCTCTATTAAGGGTTGAATTTTTAAATTGTTTGTTTCAGTATATGTTTTTGCATGTACATTTATTGACTAAGTAATCTAATGCTACTCAAATATAAATAACATACATTTTTCTAAACTATTCCAATCTGTTACTTGGATTTATTGCACCCTTTACTGAAATGGTTGTTCCAGATTACATGCATTAGGTAATCTCATATCTTTGTCTTCACAACCCTATCAGTCATTCTGAATGCTGGTTGCAGGTGAATTAAAATATCAAATGTTGAATATCCCTATTCTGGCTGGATTCCAGTAAGAATTACACATCATTTTGCAAACAATCATAATATGACTTGCAAGCCTGATGTGGCCTGTAAACTATGCATTTGAGACCACTGTTTTTGGGTAAAACTAGTAGTGATGTTAAATTTCATACCGGAGCAGTTAACTTCAAAACAGTGCAACGATGCCTGTAACATTTTAATCAGAAGCACGTGATCAATGACTTCCAAAGCTGATTGGTTTGGCAATGGTTTCACTAGAAGACAAAAAGGCACCTCATCAAAAATAATTTGGCTGTTCTACATTCTTTTGACCGGCAAGTGCCACTAGTTTACACTGTGATGATCAAAGCCTTGAGTGATCAAAGCATTGAGTAATCAATCTATTTTCGACACAATTGGCTAGAAAGCCTCAACGATTAAGGAAGATCAGTCTCCCCATCACTAAAAACTAGGCCGTCAAAAGAAGGCCTTGTGAAGTACCTATTGTCTTAAAGAACACAATTTCAATGGCAACACAGTCACTTAACATCTTACAGAATAAAAGCCACGGGACTGAATACAAAACTTGTAACGTCAGCAGAGTAAAGGGTGTGGAGTCAGGCGCAGAGAGCAGAAGTTTCACGGGGAAACAACGCTTTAATGTCCTCAGTAAACAGGAACAGGTACAAAAATGGGTGAAGCCAAAACACAGGCGCAACACAACCCAAATACCACTGTTACATAAACCGGACAGCGACAACCCAAAATGAACAATACACTTCCAACGTACAATGACAACAAACCCGCACATACACAAGCGTGCTAAACGAACTTAAACAATACCCACCCCCAAACCCCAACAAGGAACAGGTGAAAACAATTACACAAAAACAAACGAAAAGGGATCGGTGGCAGCTAGTAGACCGGCGACGACGACCGCCGAGCGCCAACCAAACAGGAAGGGTAGCCACCTTCGGTGATATTCGTGACAAAACTAAAACAAACACATCTCTGTCAATAGCAAACACATTCATGGGTGGTACTGGTAACTCTAAAATTCACTCAAAAGGCAGAGCCATTTCAGGATTTGGATTTTTGTATGGTTTTTGTATGGTTCCTAAAATCCCGTTTAGGGTACTTCAGAGATCCTAAAATGGTTCCCTTACCAACCTGTAGCACTCACATATATAATCATGAAGTGCTTTGAAAGGCTGGTCATGGCACACATCAACTCCATCCGGCCATCCAGGCCATCATGAAGTATATAAAGGTATACCAAAGGGGTCAATTTTGGGACCTGTTCTCTTCACTACTTACATAAATACCATTGGTCAATCTAGAAAAAATGTTCAATTTAATCTATATACAGATGATAGTATTATGTACGCTATTGCCCCCACTGTTGATCTAGCTGTGTCAAAACTACAGTCAGATTTTATAGCTATGCAGCAATCCCTTGCTGATTTAAAACTTGCAATTAATACAGGCAAAATTAAATACATGTTGTTTTTAAACTCTCGCAAGAATGTTTCAGATGAACTACATGTTCACTCATTAGATGATACTCCAATCGAACGAATACATTTCATCTTAAAGCTCTGGTGCCATTTGGGCAATTTAGAGTATTAATTGGGGACTTATTTTTGTAAGAATGTAAACTGTTTTTCTGGGTGACTTGTGATGTTTTCAGATGACTGTGTTTGTGTGCGTGTGTATATATGTACAGCACCAGTCAAAAGTTTGGACACGCGTACTCATTCAAAGGTTTTTCTTTATTTTGACTATTTTCTACATTGTAGAATGATAGTGAAGACATCACAACTGTGAAATAACACATATAATCATGTAGTAGCCAAAAACGTGTTAAACAAATCAAAATATATTTTATATTTTAGATTCTTCAAAGTAGCCACCCTTTGCCTTGATGACAGCTTTGCACACGCTTGACATTCTCTCAACTAGATTTACCTGGAATGCTTTTTTTTTTAACCTGGAATGCTTTTTCTTGAAGGAGTTCCCACATATACTGAGCACTTGTTGGCTGCTTCTCCTTCTTGGTCAAATAGCCCTTACACAGCTTGAAGGTGTGTTGGGTCATTATCATGTTGAAGAAAAAAAATATCCCACAAAGCGCAAACCAGATGGGATGGCGTATCACTGCAGAATGCTGTGGTAGCCATGCTGGTTAAGTGTGCCTTGAATTCTAAATAAATCACTGACCGTGTCACCAGCAAAGCACCCCCACACCATCACACCTCCTCATCCATGCGTCACGGTGGGAACCAGACATGCGGAGATCATCCGTTCACCTACTCTGCGTCTCACAAAGACACTGCGGTTGGAACCAAAATCTCACATTTGGACCAAAGGACAGATTTGCAGTAACTCAGACATAAAAGCCTGATTCACGCAGTCTCCTCTGAACAGTTTCTGTTGAGATGTGTCTGTTACTTGACATCTGTGAAGCATTTATTTGGGCTGCAATATGAGGTGGAGTTAACTCTAATGAACTTATTCTCTGCCCCAGAGGTAACTCTGGGTCTTCCTTTCCTGCGGCGGTCCTCATGAGAGCCAGTTTCATCATAGCGCTTGATGTTTTTTTGTGACTGCACTTGAAGAAGTTCTTGACATTTTCCACTTTGACTGACCTTCATGTCTTCAAGTAATGTTGGACTGTCATTTCTCTTTGCTTATTTGAGCTGTTCTTGCCATAATATGGACTTGGTATTTTACCAAACAGGGCTATCTTCTGTATACCACCCCTATCTTGCCACAACACAACTCATTGGCTCAAATGCATTAAGAAGGAAAGAAATTCCACAAATGAACTTTTAACACGGCACACCTGTTAATTGAAAGGTCACTACCTCATGAAGCTGGTTGAGAGAATACCAATAGTGTTCAAAGCTGTCATCAAGGCAAAGGGTGTCAAATATAATCTCAAATATAAATGGTATTTTGATTTGTTCAAATCTTTTTTGGTTATTACATGATTCCATATGTTATTTCATAGTTTGATGTCTTCACTATTATTCTACAATGTAGAAAATAGTAAAAATTAAGAAAAACCCTTGAATTAGTAGGTGTGTCCAAACTTGACTGGTACTGTATATATATATATATATATATATATATATATATATATATTGGGTATAATGTGTATATTTATTTAGGTTGTATATACAGTACAAGGCACATTTGTAAAAGAGACATCGGTCTCAAAATGTCTTGTTAAAATAAAGGTTAAATAAAGCATTTAAATACATCAATTACGGGCGTTTTCTGATATTGGGCGTTTCTTGATATCAAGTGACACCCATTGATGCTAACCCTATTCCAACTGTAGCATTGTAGCAAAGCCTAACCTTAACCTTTTTCCTAACCTTAATCTCAGTCTCCTAACCTGCTAATTCACTTTACCTACACGTTAGTTATCCTAACCTGCAACGTAAACAAGTTCTCTCATGTCACCCCGCTCCTCCGTTCTCTCCACTGGCTTCCAGTTGAAGCTTCCGCTGACCATGGTGCTTGCCTATGTGAGGGGAACGTCAGTACCTCCAGGCTCTGATCAGGCCCTACACCCAAACAAGGGCACTGCGTTCATCCACCTGGCCTGCTCGCCTCCCTACCACTGAGGAAGTCAGCTCCCGCTCAGCCCAGTCAAAACTTTCGCTGCCCTGGCCCCCAATGGTGGAACAAACTCCCTCACGACAGCGGAGTCAATCAACCTTCCGGAGACACCTGAAACCCCACCTCTTTAAGGAATACCTAGGATAGGTTAAGTAATCCCTCTCAACCCCCTAAGTTTTAGATGCACTATTGTTAAGTGACTGTCCCACTGGATGTCATAAGGTGAATGCACCAATTTGTAAGTCGCTCTGGATAAGAGCGTCTGCTAAATGACTTAAATGTAAATGTAAATGTAAACAAATAAAGCGCAGATGATATTTGTATTTTTTCCCTCACTCAACGTTCTTCATTCAACTTTTTCACCCCGGACACTTTATCTGGACATGGTTCTACACGACCCCCACCAGCCGAAGTTTAGAAGTAACATTAACATGATGCCTTCAAATTGCAGTCGCTGTACTCATAATATACAGGAGAACGATCGCCTTATGGTGAGGATAGCCGTGCTGCAAGCCCAGCTTCAGACACAATCGCAATATTTAGGTAAGGGCAATTTAAGAGTAGGAAAGAATGAAAGAGTCTGTGCCACCAGTAAGTACAGATAGTAGTATAAATTCTTGACGCTACCCATCCCTTAAGCGGGATAATTTTCATCAGCAACCGCTGAATAGCATAGCGCCCCAGTCAAATAATATTACTAAAAATATGCATATTCATGAAATCACAAGTGCAATATCGCAAAACACAGCTTAGCCTTTTGTTAATCCACCTGTCGTCTCAGATTTTGAAATTATGCTTTACAGCCAAAGCAATCCAAGCGTTTGTGTAAGTTTATCGATCCCATGACAAAACATTAAGTACACTTAGCATCAGGTAGCATGGTCACGAAAATCAGAAAAGCAATCAAATTAATAGTTTACCTTTGATGTTTTTACTCACGAGACTCCCAGTTACACAACAAATGTTCCTTTTGTTCCATAAAGATTATTTTTATATCCAAAATACCTCCGTTTGTTTGGCGCATTATGTTCAGAAATCCACAGGAAAGAGCGGTCACGACAACGCAGACAAATTCCAAATAATATCCGTAATGTCCACAGAAACATGTCAAACGATTTTTATAATCAATCCTCAGGTTGTTTTTAAAATATATAATCGATAATATATCAACTGCAACAGTCTTGTTCAGTAGGAGGGAAAGGAAATGGCTGTCCGAACCCTGTTGTGCGAGCAAAACTCGTGACCACCTGACGCGATGTTATCTTTCTGGCTAATTTTTTCAAAATAAAAGCCTGAAACTATGTCTGAAGACTGTTGACACCTTGAGGAAGTGATAGGAAAAGGAATCTGGTTGATATCCCTTTAAATGGAGAAATGGGAGGCAATGGAACATGGAGTTTTCAAAATAGAAGCCACTTCCTGGTTAGATTTTTCTCAGGGTTTCGCCTGCAATATCAGTTCTGTTATACTCACAGACAATATTTTGACAGTTTTGGAAGCTTTAGAGTGTTTTCTATCCTAATCTGTCAATTATATGCATATTCTAGCATCTGGTCATGAGAAATAGGCCGTTTACTTTGGGAACGTTATATTTCCAAACATAAAAACAGTGCCCCCTAGCTTCAAGAGGTTAAAGCAACGAATCGGAGTCAGAGGCCGAGCCTTCTCTGGTCTCTCCTCCACCCGGTACGGGGTCTCAGACGTCGAAGTCTCCCACCATTAGCTCTGATAAATTTAAAATCCTGGTCATTAGTGACTCCATTACCCGCAGTATTAGACTTAAAAAGAATCATCCAGCGATCATACACTGTTTACCAGGGGGCAGGGCTACTGTCGTTAAGGCTAATCTGAAGATGGTGCAAGCTAAGGCTAACATTGGCAAGTGTAGAGAGTATAGGGATATTGTTATCCACGTCGGCACCAACGATGTTAGGATGAAACAATCAGAGGTCACCAAGCGCAACATAGCTTCAGGATGCAGGCCTCCTTATTGTCCCAAGAAGCAAACAGCAGGGCTTTCTCCTATAGAGCTCAATTTTTATGGAATAGTCTGCCTATCCATGTGAGAGACGCAGACTCGGTCTCGACCTTTAAGTGTTTATTGAAGACTCATCTCTTCAGTAGGTCCTATGATTGAGTCTAGTCTGGCCCAGGGGTGTGAAGGTGAACGGAAAGGCACTGGAGTGATGAATCACCCTTGCTGTCTCTGCCTGGCCGGCTCCCCTTTATCCACTGGGATTCTCTGCTTCTGATCCTATTATGGGGGCTGAGTCACTGGCTTACTGGTGCTCTTCCATGCCGTCCCTAGGAGGGGTGCGTCACTTGAGTGGGCTGAGTCACTGACGTGATCTTCTTGTCCGGGTTGGCGCCCTCCTCGGGTTTGTGCCGTGGGGGACATCTTCGTGGGCTAAACTCAGCCTTGTCTCAGGGTAGTAAAGTTGGTGGTTTGAATATATCCCTCTAGTGGTGTGGGGGCTGTGCTTTGGCAAAGTGGGTGGGGTTACATCCTGCCTGGTTGGCCCTGTCCGGGGGTATCGTCGGACGGGGCCACAGTGTCATCTGACCCCTCCTGTCTCAGCCTCCAGTATTTATGCTGCAATAGTTTGTGTCGGGGGGCTAGGGTCAGTTTGTTATATCTGGAGTACTTCTCCTGTCTTATACGGTGTCCTGTGTGAATTTAAGTATGCTCCTTCTAACTGTCTCTCTCTCTTTCCTTCTTTTCTCTCTTCTCTCGGAGGACCTGAGCCCTAGGACCATGCCTCAGGACTACCTGGCCTGATGACTCCTTGCTGTCCCCAGTCCACCCCAGTCCACCTGCTGCTGTTCTGCCTGCGGCTATGGAACCCTGACCTGTTCACGTGCTACCTTGGCCCGGACCTGCTGTTTTTGACTCTCTATCTCTCTGCCGCACCTGCTGTCTCTAACTCTGAATGATCAGCTATGAAAAGCCAACTGACATTTACTCCTGAGGTGCTGACCTGTTGCACCCTCTACAACCACTGTGATTATTATTACTTGACCCTGCTGGTCATCTATGAACGCTTGAACATCTTGGCCATGTACTGTTCTAGTCTCCACCGGCACAACCAGAAGAGGCCTGGCCACCCCTCAGAGCCTGGTTCCTCTCTAGGGAGCTCTAGGGAGTTTTTCCTAGCCATCGTGCTTCTACATTGCTGTTTGGGGTTTTAGACTGGGTTTCTGTATAGCACTTTGTGACATCGGCTGATGTAAAAGGGGCTTTATAAATACATTTGATTGATTGATTGATTGTTTGTGTTGAGAAACCATCTGTCTCATAACCTCAGATCTTACCAATGGCTGTCAGGGAACAACCACATCAAGAAATCCCCCAAATTGCAGTCCGCAATTACACCATATTCGACACCCTCGGTCCACTCCAATCACTCTTCATCAACTACTTCTCAGCTTTCAATACCATAGTGCCCTCCAAGCTTGTCACCAAGCGCTGGACGCTGGGACTGAACACCTCCCTCTGCAACTGGATCCGGGATGTACTTGACTTCCTGGACTTCAGGTGGTGAGTATAGGCAACAACAACTCTGCCATGCTGACCCTCAACACAGGGGTGTGTGCTTAGCCCCCCCCCACGTACTCCCTGTTTTCCCACGACTCTGTTGCCAGTGGAGAGGGTCAAGAGCGTCAAGTTCCTCGGTGACCACATCACTGAGGAGTTTAACATGGTCCTCTCACGCCAGCACAGTCGTGAACAAGGCACGGCAGCACCTCTTCTCTCTCAGAAGGCTGAAACGATTTGGCATGGCCCCTCAGATGTACCATCGAGAGCACCCTGGCTGGTTGTATCATCGTCTGGTATGGCTACTGCACCGCCCTCGACCAGAAGGCCCTACAGAGGGTGGTGCGGACGGCCCAACACATCACTCGGGGCAAGCTCCCATCCGTCCAGGACATACAGTTGAAGTTGGAAGTTTACATACACCTTAGCCAAATACATTTCAACTCAGTTTGTCACAATTCCTGACATTTAATCCTAGTAAATATTCCATGTTTTAGGTCAGTTAGGATCACCACTTTATTTTAAAAATGTGGAATGTCAGAATAATAGTTGAGAGAATTATATTTTTTCAGCTTTCATACTTCTTTCATCACATTCCCAGTGGGTCAGAAGTTTACATACACTCAATTAGTATTCCTAGCATTGCCTTTAAATTGTTTAACTTGGGTCACACATTTTGGGTAGCCTTTCACAAGCTTCCCACAATAAGTTGGGTGAATTTTAGCCCATTCCTTTGTAGGCCTCCTTGCTTCCACACGCCTTTTCAGTTCTGCCCACAAATGTTCTATAGGATTGAGGTCAGGGCGTTGTGATGGCCACTCCAATACCTTGACTTGTTGTCCTTAAGCCATTTTGCCACGACTTTGGAAGTATGCTTGGGGTCATTGTCCATTTGGAAGACCCATTTGCGACCAAGCCTTAACTTTCTGACTTATGTCTTGCGATGTTGCTTCAATATTTCCACATAATTTTCCATCCTCATGATGCCATCTATTTTGTGAAGTGCACCAGTCCCTCCTGCAGCAAAGCACGGTTGGGATGGTGTTCTTTGGCTTGCAAGCATCCCCCTTTTTCCTCCAAACATGGTCATTATGGCCAAACAGTTAAATTTTTGTTTCCTCAGACCAGAGGACATTTCTCCAAAAGTACGATCTTTATTCCCATGTGCAGTTGCAAACCGTAGTCTGTCTTTTTTATGGCGATTTTGGAGCAGTGGCTTCTTCCTTGCGGAGTGGCCATTCAGGTTATTTCGATATAGGACTCGTTTTACTGTGGATATTCCCCGAGCATTTTCACAAGGTCCTTTGCTGTTGTTCTGGGATTGATTTGCACTTCTTGCACCAAAGTACGTTCATGTCTAGGAGACAGAACGCGTCTCCTTCCTGAGTGGTATGACGGCTGCGTGGTCCCATGGTGTTTATACTTGCGTATACAAACTATTGTTTGTACAGATGAACGTGGTACCTTCAGGTTTTTGGAAATTACTCCCAAGGATGAACCAGATTTGTGGAGGTCTACAAAACAAATTCTGAGGTCTTGGCTGATTTCTTTTGATTTTCCCATGATGTCAAGCAAAGAGGCCCTGAGTTTGAAGGTAGGCCTTGAAATACATTAACAGGTACACCTCCGATTGACTCGAATTATGTTAATTAGCCTATTAGAAGCTTCTAAAGACATGACATCATTTTCTTGAATTTTCCAAGATGTTTAAAGGAACAGTCAATTTAGTGTATGTAAACTTCTAACCCACTGGAATTGTGATACAGTGAATTATAAGTGAAATAATCTGTCTGTAAACAATCGTTGGAAAAATGACTTGTGTCATGCACAAAGTAGATGTCCTAATCGACTTGCCAAAACTATAGTTTGTTAACAAGAAATTTGTGGAGTGGTTGAAAAACCATTTTTAATGACTCCAACCTAAGTGTATGTAAACTTCCGATTTCAAGTGTACATGCCAGGCGGTGTCTGAGATAAAGGCCCCAAAAACGGGCAAAGACTCCAGACACCTGAGACATGGACTGTTCTGCATGCTCCCACCGGCAGACGATACTGGTGCATCAAGGCTCAGACCAACAGTCTCCTAAACAGCTTCTATCCCCTGGCCATAAGATTGTTAAATGGACATTGAGTAAGGAACTGTCACTGACGTGTATATACTTGCTTTCTTCAACCTATATGGTACATTTTGTGTGTTTTTAAAAAATTGTTATTTGTTTTTTTCTCTTTTCTATTATTATCTATATTATTATTACTATCACTGCATTATTGGGAAAGAGCTAACGAGGTAAGAATTCCACCGAATTGTTTTACGTCTGTTGTATCCTGTGCACGCGGCGAATAAACTTTGAAACTTGAAACTACAGCATCGCTCTCAAGAACCTTATTTGGTTCTAACTTGCACCTCTATTTTTAAGAGTTTAAAGTCAATCTCCAGGCTTCTCCTCCCACAACAAATGTTTGGTAACGCACCATTACTCTTAACCAGATCCTGCACAGTCCTCTCCAAAGAGATCACACAGGGGTCAGGGGTCATGATGTCATTCCCCAATGCTCTCCTGTCAGCCACACACGCAAGGGAGGGAGAGATCATGTCCATATGCTCTCTTGGGAGACTAAAATGACCACTGGGACAGGAACACATCAGAACCCAGCCCGCAGCATCAGTCTCAACACGCCCCAAGGTAAAAGGTTCAAAGGTTTGATCAAGTACAAGGTCACACTCAGACCTCCACAGGCACATGAATGATTTCACAAAGGTTTCAGGATTCACATTTTCATCTAAATCTCAGTTAGCTCAGTATGGATAACTGTAGAAACAATTTGTCCCACTGAGTAGAGAAACAGTAGGTGAGACGATTACAGCCTTTCTTACTTTTGGGTACTGCATTAGACCCTCTGAATCACGCTGCCAGATTATACTGAGGTTCACTGTATTTTTTCGCCACAAAAATGTTGGCATGAATAAAAAAAGATCTAACAGAAGATCTCTGTTGTGCGTGTTGTTTTACCTTGTTACAGTAACAGCAGCATCCACTATTTATTTATTTTACTACTATGCATCAATGTGATCTGCCATTATGCATTTCCAGTTCCCTCTGCAGTGATGTTCTATTGCCCCCCTGAGAGTGTAACTCATGATGGCTCTGAACAAACTTTATTTGACTCTATGTAAACTGGAAACCACACATCCTGAGGCTGCATTCATTGTAGCTGGGGATTTTAACAAGGCTAATCTGAAAACAAGACTCCATAAATTGTATCAGCATATCGATTGCGCAACCAGCTGACCACAACTCCATTTTGTTGCTCCCTGCCTACAGACAGAAGCTAAAACAAGAAGCTCCCACGCTCAGGTCTGTTCAACGCTGGTCCGACCAAGATGATTCCACGCTCCAAGACTGCTTCCATCACGTGGACTGAGATATGTTCCGCATTGCGTCCAACAACAATACGCTGATTCTGTGAGCGAGTTCATTAGAAAGTGCATTGAAGATGTCATTCCCATCGCAACGCTTAAAACATTCCTAAACCAGAAACCATGGATTGATGGCAGCATTCGTGTGAAACTGAAAGCGCGAACCACTGCTTTTAACCAGGGCAAGGTGACCGGAAATACAAACGGTGTAGCTATTCCCTCCACAAGGCAATCAAACAAGCTAAGCTTCAGTATAGAGACAAAGTAGAGTCACAATTCAACGGCTCAAACACAAGAGGAATGTGGCAGGGTCTACAGTCAATCACGGATTACAAAAAGAAAACCAGCCACGTCACGAACCAGGATGTCTTGCTCCCAGGCAGACTAAATAACCTTTTTGCCCGCTTTGAGGACAATACAGTGCCACTGACACGGCCTGCAACGAAAACATGCGGTCTCTCCTTCACTGCAGCTGATGTGAGTAAAACATTCAAACATGTTAACCCTCGCAAGTCAGGGATGGCATCCCCAGCCGCGCCCTCAGAGCATGTGCAGACCAGCTGGCTGGTGTGTTTACGGACATATTCAATCAATCCTTATCCCAGTCTGCTGTTCCCACATGCTTCAAGAGGGCCACCATTGTTCCTGTTCCCAAGAAAGCTAAAGTAACTGAGCTAAACGACTACTGCCCCGTAGCACTCACTTCCGTCAGCATGAAGTGCTTTGAGAGACTAGTCAAGGACCGTATCACCTCCACCCTACCTGACACCCTAGACCCACTCCAATTTGTTTACCGCCCAAATAGGTCCACAGACGATGCAATCTCAACCACACTGCACAATGCCCTAACCCATCTGGACAAGAGCAATACCTATGTGAGAATGCTGTTCATCGACTACAGCTCAGCATTTAACACCATAGTACCCTCCAAACTCGTCATCAAGCTCGAGATCCTGGGTCTCGACCCTGCCCTGTGCAACTGTGTACTGGACTTCCTGACGGGCCGTCCCCAGTTGGTGAGGGTAGGTAACAACATCTGCACCCTGCTAATCCTCAACACTGGGGCCCCACAAGGGTGCATTCTGAGCCCTCTCCTGTACTCCCTGTTCACCCACGACTGAGTGGCCATGCACGCCTCCAACTCAATCATCAAGTTTGCGGGCGACACTACAGTGGTAGGCTTGATTACCAACAATGACGAGACGGCCTACAGGGAGGATGTGAGGGCCCTCGGAGTGTGGTGTCAGGAAAATAACCTCACACTCAACGTCAACAAAACAAAGGAGATGATTGTGGACTTCAGGAAACAGCAGAGGGAGCACCTCCCTATCCACATTGATGGGGCAGTAGTGGAGAGGGTAGTAAGTTTTAAGTTCCTCGGCGTACACATCACAGAAAAACTGAATTGGTCCACCCACACAGACAGCATCGTGAAGAAGGCGCAGCAGCGCCTCTTCAACCTCAGGCTGAATAAATGCGGCTTGTCACCAAAAGCACTCACAAACTTCTACAGATGCACAATCGAAAGCATCCTGTCGGGCTGTATCACCGCCTGGTACGGCAACTGCTCCGCCCACAACCGTAAGGCTCTCCAGAGGGTAGTGAGGTCTGCACAACGCATCACCGGGGGCAAACTCCAGGACACCTACACCACCCGATGTCACAGGAAAGCCATAAAGATCATCAAGGACAACAACCACCCGAGCCACTACCTGTTCACCCCGCTATCATCCAGAAGGCGAGGTCAGTACAGGTGCATCAAAGCAGGGACCGAGAGGCTGAAAAACAGCTTCTATCTCAAGGCCATCAGACTGTTAAACAGCCACCACTAACATTGAGTGGCTGCTGCCAATACACTCACTAAACTCCAGCCACTTTAATAATGGGAATTGATGGAAATTTATGTAAAATATATCACTAGCCACTTTAAACAATGCTACTTAATATAATGTTTACATACCCTACATTACTCATCTCATATGTATATGAATATACTGTACTCTATATAATCTACTGCATCTTTATGTAATACATGTATCACTAGCCACTTTAAACTATGCCACTTTGTTTACATACCCTACATAACTCATCTCAAATGTGTTTCGGCTGGTGTGTGGAGGTGGCACAGGATGGGCTAGACCGTGAAGGCGTACTGGAGATCTTGAGAGCAGTGTTGGCACAGGACGTGCAAGGCTAGGGATGTGCACAGGAGGCCTGGTGCGTGAGGCTGGCACCAACTTCACCAGCCGACTAACACGCACCTCAGGACGAGTATGGAGCGCTGACCCAGGTGCCATCAAATCCCCGACACGTTCCGTCGGGCGAATTCCATGCAAAAAGCACCAACACAGCAACTCCCTCATTTCTCTCTCCTCCAATTTCCCCATTAACTCCTTCACAGTCTCTGCTTCGCTCACCTCCAACACCGGTTCTGGTCTCCTCCTTTGCTCCTCACGATAAACAGGGAGAGTTGGCTCAGGTCTGACTCCTGACTCTGCCACACTCTCCCTGAGCCACTCCCCCAAGAAATTTTTGGGGCTGAATCTCAGGCTTCCATCCGCTCTGCCGTGCTAGCTCCTCATAATGCCGCCTCTCTGCTTTTGCTGCCTCCAGCTCGGCTTTGGGGCGACAATAATCTCCAGGCTGTTCCCAGGGTCCTTTCCTGTCTAGAATCTCCTCCCAAGTCCATTTCTCCAAGTAGTGCAGCCTCTCCCACTGTAGTTGCTGCTGCTCCTGCTGCTGCTGCCTCTGTTGCCTCTCCTGCGGCTCCTGCCTGTTGACACGCTGCTTGGTCCGGTTGTGGTGGGTGATTCTGTTACGGTTTTCATGTGGTGAAGGAGAGTCGGACCAAACTGCAGCGTGTATATTGCGATCCATGTTTAATAAACAACGTAGACACGAAAAAACACAAACACTACAAAACAATAAACGTAACGAAAACCGAAACAGCCTATACTTTGTGTAAACTAACACAGATCAAGGACATCTGGACACTAAGGACAATCACCCACAACACAACCAAAGAATATGGCTGCCTAAATATGGTTCCCAATCAGAGACAACGATAAACACCTGACTCTGATTGAGAACCACTCCAGACAGCCATAGACTCTGCTAGATCACCCCACTAGCTACAATCCCACTATATACCAAAACCCCAAGACAAAACACACCACAATACAAAAACCCCATGCCACACCCTGGCCTGACCCAATACATAAAGATAAACACAAAATACTTTGACCAGGGCGTGACAAAATGTATATACTGTACTCGATACCATCTACTGCATCTTGACTATGCCGTTCTGTACCATCACTCATTCATATATATTTATGTACATATTCTTTATCCCTTTACACTAGTGTGTATAAGGTAGTAGTTTTGGAATTGTTAGGTTAGATTACTCGTTGGTTATTACTGCATTGTCGTAACTAGAAGCACAAGCATTTCGCTACACTCGCATTAACATCTGCTAACCATGTGTATGTGACAAATACATTTGATTTGATTTGATGTTGTGAGTGCAGATGATTCCCACACATCAGTAGCAGCGAAGGATCCATCTCCTCTCCCTCACAAAGGCAGGCTTGGAGCTGTTTTATTTTGTCATCAGTAATGTTTTGGAGTAAAGGAGGTAACAGTGCCACAAGTGCTTAAATTAAACAAGATGCATTCCTGCTGTGAAAAATTGGTGAGCCACTCGCCCCTTCAGACACTGACAGCACTCTTCCCCCTCCGCACACACTTGCATCTGCCTGTGCCCGTGTGTACACACACAGACACACACACATTCACACACACATGCGTACACAGACACACACAACATTCTCCCTGACACCCACCTCTCCATCGCCCCTCCTGCCATTCCAAACTCAGCTCATGTTTATTCATCAGCCACTTAAAGGGCCTTGTTAAAACTACATCAGAGGCTCTTTTTATGGCCCTACTCCTTACCCAGGGGTCAGACAAGTTGGTGCTGAGGGGGACATGACCCTGGGGGAACAGAGTTGAGGTGGGAAGGGGGAGAGAGTTGAGGAGTAAAGGGAAAACAGAGTTGAGGTGGGAAGGGGAAGAGAGTTGAGGAGTAAAGGGAAAACAGAGTTGAGGAGGGAAGGGGAAGAGAGTTGAGGAGTAAAGGGAAAACAGAGTTGAGGTGGGAAGGGGAAGAGAGTTGAGGAGTAAAGGGAAAACAGAGTTGAGGTGGGAAGGGGAAGAGAGTTGAGGAGTAAAGGGAAAACAGAGTTGAGGAGGGAAGGGGAAGAGAGTTGAGGAGTAAAGGGAAAACAGAGTTGAGGAGTAAAGGGAAAACAGAGTTGAGGAGTAAAGGGAAAACAGAGTTGAGGAGGGAAGGGAAAACAGAGTTGAGGAGTAAAGGGAAAACAGAGTTGAGGAGTAAAGGGAAAACAGAGTTGAGGAGTAAAGGTAAAACAGAGTTGAGAAGGGAAGGGGAAGAGAGTTGAGGAGGGAAGGGGAAGAGAGTTGAGGAGTAAAGGGAAAACAGAGTTGAGGAGTAAAGGGAAAACAGAGTTGAGGAGTAAAGGGAAAACAGAGTTGAGGAGTAAAGGGAAAACAGAGTTGAGGAGGGAAGGGGAAGAGAGTTGAGGAGGGAAGGGGAAGAGAGTTGAGGAGTAAAGGGAAAACAGAGTTGAGGAGTAAAGGGAAAACAGAGTTGAGGAGTAAAGGGAAAACAGAGTTGAGGAGTAAAGGGAAAACAGAGTTGAGGAGGGAAGGGGAAGAGAGTTGAGGAGGGAAAGGGAACAGAGTTTAAGAGGGAAGGGAAAACAGAGTTGAGGAGGGAAGGGGAAGAGAGTTGAGGAGTAAAGGGAAAACAGAGTTGAGGTGGGAAGGGGAAGAGAGTTGAGGAGGGAAAGGGAACAGAGTTTAAGAGGGAAGGGAAAACAGAGTTGAGGAGGGAAGGGGAAGAGAGTTGAGGAGTAAAGGGAAAACAGAGTTGAGGTGGGAAGGGGAAGAGAGTTGAGGAGTAAAGGGAAAACAGAGTTGAGGTGGGAAGGGGAAGAGAGTTGAGGAGTAAAGGGAAAACAGAGTTGAGGAGGGAAGGGGAAGAGAGTTGAGGAGTAAAGGGAAAACAGAGTTGAGGAGTAAAGGGAAAACAGAGTTGAGGAGTAAAGGGAAAACAGAGTTGAGGAGGGAAGGGAAAACAGAGTTGAGGAGTAAAGGGAAAACAGAGTTGAGGAGTAAAGGGAAAACAGCGTTGAGGAGTAAAGGTAAAACAGAGTTGAGAAGGGAAGGGGAAGAGAGTTGAGGAGGGAAGGGGAAGAGAGTTGAGGAGTAAAGGGAAAACAGAGTTGAGGAGTAAAGGGAAAACAGAGTTGAGGAGTAAAGGGAAAACAGAGTTGAGGAGTAAAGGGAAAACAGAGTTGAGGAGGGAAGGGGAAGAGAGTTGAGGAGGGAAGGGGAAGAGAGTTGAGGAGTAAAGGGAAAACAGAGTTGAGGAGTAAAGGGAAAACAGAGTTGAGGAGTAAAGGGAAAACAGAGTTGAGGAGTAAAGGGAAAACAGAGTTGAGGAGGGAAGGGGAAGAGAGTTGAGGAGGGAAAGGGAACAGAGTTTAAGAGGGAAGGGAAAACAGAGTTGAGGAGGGAAGGGAAAACAGAGTTGAGGAGTAGAGAGGAGCAAGGGGAAGGAGACCCAACTATACTATCATTTGGACAGAGACACTGACCTAAGTGATGGATAATACTGAAGTGGGGAGGTGGTGGGGAAAATGAAGAGGAGTAGAATGTGAAAGAGAGTTAGAGAGAGAGAGAGCAAAAGAGAGACAGAAAGAAAGTATTCGAAAGACAGAAAACGAGAGAGAAGGTAAGAACAGCTTGAAAGAGAGAGCAGGAAGAGACAGAGAAAAATAGTGAGGCTTCTCTTCTTCAGAGCTGATGACTGACCTGCTTTCTAGGGTCAATCAAGACTGTGGATTGACAGGTGTGCAGAGTGAAATACAAGGGTCAACTCAGGTACCGCTTGCTGTGCAGAAGCAGAGAGAACAGTCTATGGCTTGGGGAGCTGAACACTTTAACGATTTTCCAGTACTTCCTTTCCTGGGCCTTCCTTGCGTTGTAGATATGTGTTTAGAAAGTTGTTGTGAAATGTAATCTAATGTTTTTAATTGTATATAACTGCCTTAATTTTGCTGGACCCCAGGAAGAGTAGCTGCTGCCTTGGCCCCTCCTGCCATTCCAAACTCAGCTCATGTTTATTCATCAGCCACTTAAAGGACCTTGTTTAAACTAAATCAGAGGCCCTTTTTATGGTCCTACTCCTTACCCCAGGGGTCAGACAAGTTGGTGCTGTGGGGGACATGACCCTGGGGCCACAGAGTTGTGGCGGGAAGAGGGCACAGAGTTGAGGAGTGAAGGGAAAACAGAGTTGAGGAGGGAAGGGGAAGAGAGTTGAGGAGTAAAGGGAAAACAGAGTTGAGGAGGGAAGGGGTCCTACATGTCAGGAATCTCGGCCCCAGTGATGTACTTGGCTGTCCGGACCACCCACTGTAGCGCCATGCGATCGAGGGCGGTGCTATTGTCATACCAAGCAGTGATGTCAAGATGCTCTCAATGGTACAGCTGTAATACTTTTGGAGGATTTGAGGTCCCATGCCAAACCTTTTCAACCTCCTTAGGGGGAAGAGGCACTGTCGTGCCTTCTTCACGACTGTGCGCATGTGTATGGATAATTTTATGTCCATAGTGATTTGGACATAGAGGAACTTGAAGCTCTCGACCCGCTCCAATGCAGTCCTGTCGATGTGGATGGGAGGCGTGCTCCCATCCACAGCGAGTATAGGAGGTGACTAAGCACACACCCCTGTGGGGGCCCTGTATTGAGGGTCAGCGTGGCAGAGGTGATGTTGCCTACCCTCACCACCTGGGGTCAACCCATCAGGAGATCCAGGATCCATTTGCAGAGGGAGGTGTTCAGTCCTAGGGTCTTAAGCTTGGTGACGAGCTTGGAGCGGATAATGGTGTTGAATGCTGAGCTATAGTCAATGAACAGTATGCTCACATAGGTGGGTGTGGGCAGTGTGTAATTGAGATTGAATTGTCTATGGATCTGTTTGGACGGTATGCAAATTGGAGTTGTGGAGTTGATTAGTGCCATAACCAGCCTCTCAAAGCAGTTCATTATTACGGATGTGAGTGCTACAGGGTGGTAGTCATTGAGGTATGAAGCCTAAGAGAATGATGGTGATCATCTTAAAACGTGGGGATTACAGACTGGGGCAAGGACAGGTTGAAAATTACTGTGAATATGCCATTCAGCTGTTCTGTGCAAGCTCTGAGAACACACCCTGGAATACCGTTGGGCCCCTCGGCCTTGCGGGTGTTGACCTGTTTGAAGACCTTACTTACCCAGGCCCTCACACCAGTCCCTCACGCCCCGGCATGATGTTGTTATTGTCAAGGTGTGCATAAAATGCATTGAGTTCATCTGGTAGAGAGGCATTGTTAGGCAGATCATGGCTGGGTCTTCCTTTGTAATCTGTAATGGACTGTAGCCCCTGCCAAACGCGGCTGGCGTTAGAGCCTGTGTAATATGATTCCACCTTATTTCTATATTGTCCTTTTGCATGTTTGATGACTCTGCAGCGGTCATAGTGGGACTTCATGTACTTATTCCTGTCCTCAGCCGTAGCCTCAGGGTTGTCTGTGGTAGCCATGTGTGTGGTAGCCCTGTCCTTTAGTTTGGCCCCAACCTCAGTGTTAATCCAGGGCTTTTTATTTGGAAAGCAGCAAACCTTTACTGTGGGGACAACATCGCCGATGCATTTCCTAATGAAGCCAGTGACGTAGGTGGATAGCCCGTCGATGTTCGGCGGAGTCTCGAAAGACATTCCAATCAGTGCTAGCAAAGCAGTCCTGTAGCATAATCTCTGATTCGAGTGACCATTTCTCAAATGGCGCGAGTCACAGGTACTTCCTGTTTGAGCTTCTGCTCGTAAACAGAAAGCAGCAGTACGGAGTCATGATCTGATTTGCCAAATGGTGGACACGGGAGGGCCTTGTATGCTTGCTTGTGGTTAGAATAACAGTGGTCTAGGATTTCCTCGCCCCTAGTGGCAAAGGAGACATGTTATATATAATATAATAATATAATAATATAATAATATGTTGATGGAAGTTAGGCAACACGTGTCTTAATGATGTGGAATTAAAATCGCCGGCACCCAGAAGAGCAGCCTCCAGATGTCATTTTTCCTGCTTGTTTATAGCCCCATACAGTTTGTTAATTGCCAGCTTGTTATTTTTCTTGTCCTGAGGTGCAATGTATACAACAGTCATGATAACAGCTGAAAACTCCCTCAGGCGACAGAAGAGTCGAGAATCCATCGAGTTGTCCAAGATGCATGTTTCAGAAAAGGAGATAATATTTCAGTTTGGTGAGTCCTGTTGGTACCAAATCCGCAACCGGATATCATCCATCTTATTGCCAATTGACCAGTAGAACGGAGGGGAAAAGTTATTGTCAGCTTAAAAAAGTTATAGCTGATACATTTTGTGAAATTAAAGTAAAAAGAATCTACAAAAGAATCACACAATAGCTAAATTGGGTGACGCTTATGAATGATACATATCTGCATCTCATCTATTAAAATGTTGTTACAAAGTTATAGTCTGTTAGTAGTTTGCTGTACTTGGAAAAATAACTGTGACATAGAGTAGACCGCTTACAAGTAAGCCCATTAAACCTTATGAGCATGAATCACCATTCATTGAGTGATTATTTTTTATTGGGGATAAGAAGGTATTCATGTTTTTATTAGGGAGAAAGATCTAGACAATGAACACCTCCCGCCACAGTTGGTGACAACCTCTCGATCAGCTGATAAACAAGTTCCATCTTTATCAATCAGACTCTTAATCCAATTTTATATATTGATGTATTCAAATGTCAACTCCAGAAAGTTAACTTTATGAGTTGCACGTCTCAGACCCTCATAGTGTACAGAGGTATTCAGGGCATTATGGTCAGTCTCTCATAAAGACACTTGTAAAAACATCCAGAAGTCCATAAAAGTGTTCATAAAGTCCTCTCTTCGCATTATCCCCAGCCTCTCCATAGTTTTCTCAAAACAAGCTTCAGCCTACTGTCTGACCAAACATATCTTATTAGGAGATGTGGAATGTGATGGATACATACGACTTCTATCCATGCCACACACATCCAACAGTAGAGCATAGGAACTGTAATCCTTCCACCCCCCACCCTTTTCTGCTCTGTCACAGCCCACTGACCACCACCACTGCCCAACCCTGGCCCGCCCCAGGCCGCTAACTGGCCCCAGAAGTTGGTTAAGTGTCCCTATCGGACCACAGTGGAGAGGAACAGCAGATTAGCCATGATCCTATCCATCTTATCCACTAGCAGTCGGCCCCTTCATACGCTCTGTTACACCAGTGTTTAAAAGGAGGAGGTTTGTCCATTCAGGCCCTGGCATATGAATCCCAGACGCAGCGCACAAGAACAGACTCTTTCAGCCACAGAAAATAGGCCTTTTTGGCACCTTTTATTCTGGTTGCTAAGGACCCCAGGGTTCAATGGCAAGCCCCCATTGTGAAAGAACAATGGCCCGCGGTCGCCCGACGACGGTTGCCAGAGGAGGCATAATGTATGGGGAGGGACAGCGGGTGTTGTGGCCAGACGAAACGTCTCTCTTAAGACCGGCAGGATCTGGTGATTGACAGGTGGCTATATGCTCCAGTGCTGATCGCCCGGGAGGTCTGTCCTTCCTGGGGCCTGTGTGTGTGTGTTTGTGTGTGTGTGTGTGTGTGTGTGTGTGTGTGTGTGTGTGTGTGTGTGTGTGTGTGTGTGTGTGTGTGTGTGTGTGTGTGTGTGTGTGTGTGTGTGTGTGCGTGTGCGTGTGCGTGTGCGTGTGCGTGTGCGTGTGCGTGTGTGTGTGTGTGTGTGTGTGTGTGTGTGTGTGTGTGTGTGTGTGTGTGTGTGTGTGTGTGTGCACTACCAATAGAATAGCATTGGTGAAACCCTGAGAGTTCTGTTTCTAAGTCAATAGGATGGGGTCTCTCAAGTTTCAACTACTAGCACATATTCTGGTCCATAACCTGCCCAGTTCACTATGGCCTTAAGGGGGAACAATGCTCCATCAGTCAATCAAGTGCCACCTAAACTCCCAGTGAGTCCACTACATGTCTGCTGACTGTCTGGGCCCCACCAGAACATCCATCAGAGCTCTTTGTTCCCCCTAGTCAAGACTAGGTTCCCAGGGCCCTCAGACTGCTTTGTAAAATGCAAAGTGAATCAATGTGGTGTTAATGTACATTCCAATGTCTAAATAGACAGTGCAGATATACAGTGTGGGATTCTGATTTCATGTGTTTATTTGCCTATAAGGATATAATGTGTTTATGCAGTTAATATATGTGTTTGTGTACGCTAGTACCGCTTTGTCTTTGTCTGTGTACCCTCTTTACACATCCCTGTCTGGGAACCAGCACCCCACAGTACCCAGACAGTCCCCCAGCAGTCCCCCTGTTCATTTGGGCCCAGGGGGTAAGGGAAACCAACAGAGGGGTGGAGTGGGGTTGGGTGAGGAGCTCTCAACCAGACATCTGGAACAGTCTGGACCCTTCTCTCCCAGACAGGGACCCCTAGCACCCCCAAATGTGCTCAATATGCTCTCATCCTTCTTTCCCATTGACCTTGACCCCCCTGTCACAGTGGCCCTCCAGACAGACTGGAGTCAAAGGTTAGCCTGGTAGCCACACATCAGACATGGTTGACGGCCCATGCCTGCATTGATGTGCATGGGAAATAATAGTAATCAGATTGAGAGTCAGCCTGTTGGAATGTGGCTAGTGCATTCCTATAGACATGAACCCAAATACGTCAAATAATTGCAGCAATAAAGCACATGAACAATCCATATCATATGGCCAATGGATTTATATTTTAAAAGCATTAGTTTATGTTTAAGCATATGACAGGACATATTGCTTTATAATTGCTAATTGTTAATGTTGTTGTTAAAGATCGACTGCCTCTAAAAAGCAACTTCTTGTTTATAAAATGGCCTATGTGGGATCGAGTCAAAATTGACTACAAAGTGTGAATAGGATCATTTTGGTCATAGGCAGTCTCGTCCAAAACTGAGATTTGCAAGAGGTTAGGAAAAGATTGTATGCCACGGAATGAAGGGTACCGTAACAGTTTTCCATGGGTTGGGTTCATTTAAATTCTGCCTACATATCCACAGCACCCAAGTAATCATCAATTTGGAGCACAGGTGCACACCACCCGATCATAATGTCCATGGTCAATTCAATATCCCTATGGGGCTAGTTAGGGACCATCAGTAAGTTGCACTATGTACAAGTAACAATATTTCAAAAGGTAACTAGCTCCAAATTTCAATTACTTAAAAACCTCAAAACATAAACTATACATTGTATAAATTCATATACAAATATTGAAAGCATGAAATGAGACAACTGAAAGATGTGCAACATTAAACTATTGTACCATTTACATTATTTGATTTATTGACGGTCCCTAACTATCCCCAGAGATAGGCTGTCCAAAGTCAAACCAATTATTCTAAGATTGAACACCAGCTGAAACGGCTGAAACGAATTGGCTAAATAATTTGGCTAACTCTTCCCACCTGCAAACACACACAATAGACACCCACATCAAACCACATCCCTAAACAGACTCACGTTTGAAATGAGTCATGGCCGCTAGCATTGTTTTTTGATCCAAATCTAAAATTAATAAGGAAGTGTAGTCGCCCTTCAGTAAAACCGTATAGAATCACCTTGATCCCCTCTGTCAAAGACGCTTGGACCTTCTTTTTGGATTTTTCAGTGGTATCGTTAACAAACAGGCCTCCATAATGAAAATGAGAATTAAAAACAGGTTCAGCCCCTGGTTCGACTGTGATCTTGCAGAGTTACTCCACCTCAAGAATTGGATTTGGCGAAAGGCTCGGCACACGCATACTAAGGCTGACTGACTCTCGTTCAGGCAAATGAGAAATAAGTGCACTCAGGCTATCCAGAAGACCAAAGTTAGTTACTTTAAGGAGCAGTTCTCTCTCTGTGGGTCTAACCCCAAGAAGTTCTGGAAAACGGTTAAAGACCTGGAGAATAAACCCTCCTCCACACAGCTGCCTATGTCCCTTAAAGTTGATGATGTAGTTGTTACTGACAAGAAGCACATGGCTGAGCTCTTTAATCACCACTTCATTAAGTCAGGATTCCTATTTGAATCAGCCATGCCTCCTTGCCCGTCCAACATTTCCTCATCTCCCACCCCTTCTAATGTGACTATCCCCAATGCTTCCCCCCCGCCTCGCTACAAAGTTTCTCCCTGCAGGCAGTCACTGAGTCAGATGGGCTAGAGGAGCTCCTGAAACTTGACCCCCAAAAAACATCTGGGTCACCGCCAAGGCTATCTCCGACCTTTTTAACCTGTCTCTCCTTTCTGGGGAGGTTCCCATTGCTTGGAAGGCAGCCACAGTTAGTCCTTTATTTAAAGGGGAGATCAAGCTGATCCTAACTGTTATAGGCCTATTTCTATTTTGCCCTGCATCAAAAGTGTTGGCAAACTTGTTAATAATGAACTGACTGGCTTTCTTGATGTCTGTAGTATTGTCTCTGGTATGCAATCTGGTTTACGCTCAGGTTATGGATGTGTCACTGCAACCTTAAAGGTCCCCAATGATGTCACCATTGCGCTTGATTCTAAGTAATGTTGTGCTGCTATTTTTATTAACTTGCCCATAACTTTTGATATGGTAGACCATTTCATTCTTGTAGGCCGGCTAAGGAATATTGGTGTCTCTAAGGGGTCTTTGGCCTGGTTTTCTAACTACCTCCCTCAAAGAGTGCAGTGTATAAAGTCAGAAAATCCACTGTTTCAGCCATTGCCTATCACCAAGGGAATACCGCAAGGCTCAATCCTAGGCCCCACGCTCTTCTCAATTTACATCAACAACATAGGTCAGGCAGTAGAAGCTCTCTCATCCATTTATATGCAGATGATACAGTCTTACACTCAGCTGGCCCCTCCCCAGATTTTGTGTTAAATGCTCTACAACAAAGCTTTCTTAGTGTCCAACAAGCTTTCTCTACCCTTAACCTCGTTCTGAACACCTCCAAAACAAAGGTAATGTGGTTTGGTAAGAAGAATGTCCCTCTTCCCACCAGTGTGATTACTACCTCTGAGGGTTTAGAGCTTGAGGTAATCACCTCAAAAAAGTACTTGGGAGTATGGCTAGACGGTGCACTGTCCTTCACTCAGCACATATCAAAGCTCCAGACTAAAGTTAAATCTAGACTTGGTTTTCTCTATCGTAATCGCTCCTCTTTCACCTCAACTGCCAAACTAACCCTGATTCAGATTACCATATTACCCATGCTAGATTATGGAGACATAATCTATACATCAGCAGGTAAGTGTGCTCTCGAGTGGCTAGATGTTCTTTACCATTCAGCCATCAGATTTGCCACCAATGCTCCTTATAGGACACATCACTGCACTCTATACTCCTCTGTAAACTGGTCATCTCTGTATACACGTCACAAGACACACTGGTTGATGTTTATTTATAAAACCCTCTTAGGCCTCACTCCCCCCTATCTGAGATATCTACCGCAGCCCTCATCCTCCACATACAACACCCGTTCTGCCAGTCACATTCTGTTAAAGGTCCCCAAAGCACGTACATCCTTGGGTCACTCCTCTTTTCAGTTCACTGCAGCTAGTGACTGGAAAGACCTGCAACCAACACTCAAACTGGACAGTTTTATTTCAATCTTTTCATTCAAAGACTCAATCATGGACACTCTTACTGACAGTTGTGGCTGCTTTGCGTGATGTATTGTTGTCTCTACCTTCTTGCCCTTTGTGCTGTTGTGTGTGTCCAATAATGTTTGTACCATGTTTTGTGCTGCTACCATTTTGTGTTGCTACCATGTTGTTGTCATGTTGTGTTGCTACCATTCTGTGTTGTCATGTGTTGCTGCCTTGCTATGTTGTTGTCTTTAGGTCTCTCTTTATGCAATGTTGTGTTGTCTCTCTTGTCATGATGTGTGTTTTGTCCTATATTTATGTTTTTCAAATGTATTTTTTTAATCCCAGCCCCTGTCCCTGCAGGTCTTTTGCCGTTTGGTAGGCCATCATTGTAAATAAGAATTTGTTCTTAACTGACTTACCTAGTTAAATAAAGGTAAAAAAAATAAATAAAGTGACCACAGACCTGTAAAATATGATAGACAATTTTCTATTCAATTTCATTATTGGATTTGCTATTAAATATACATAGTTTCAGCCACTGTTCTTAGTAACGTTGTTCTGTTTCTGTATCCATAACTCATAGCTCAAATACACTCTACCTTTTACCTTTGGTGACTCCCCCTGGTTTCAACCAATACTTATTTCACTCTCATCCCTGCCTCTTTGTTGTAACTGATCTTTAACAGAGAGGATGGGCTTCATCCTCACTGCACTGATCACCTGGTCAGTCCATGTATCATGTAGCTCAGATGGCTCCCCCTCTCTCTGACTGTCAGCATCCTTTCTTTCTCTCTCCTCCTCTCCATCTCTCTCTCTCTCTCTCTCTCTCTCTCTCTCTCTCTCTCTCTCTCTCTCTCTCTCTCTCTCTCTCTCTCTCTCTCTGTGTGTCTCTGTTTTCCTTCTCTTTCTCCTTGTTTGTCTCTGGAAGATAAATCCTGCCATTAAGAGCTAAGATAACATTAGGAGATATGCCACCGATCCAAACACATTTCAAGCCATGGGCAAACACAGACAACATGAATCTACCACTTATTCACTGGCTAATAAATGAGTAGCTCTAATGAATCCTGAGAGCTCTTTTCAGGTGTGCAGCGCTACAGAACGTTCAGATAGAAATGTACTGTGTAGAACAAACCTGGTTGTCTACCATGTTGAATAGGAGGCACATTTCTACATGCAATGTTTGGAATGTTTCACCTTTCTGAAAACACCCATAATGAGTTACTCAAATTGGTTGGATTGTTTTCTAGAGTGGTGGATGGAATTGGACTTTTCTCATTCAACCTCCTAGCCTACAAGCAGTAATGGGCTATTTGTTTGTCTCTTGCTGTAAGAAGGAGGGAGGCTGAGTGTATTCAGCATTCCTCTCCTCCACCATTGGACATCAACATTAGACCCATGCTGACTCCAAAGGTTCCCACAGTTGTGTTAAGTTGGCTGGATGTCCTTTGTGTGGTGGACCATTCTTGATACAGACAGGAAACTGTTGAGAGTGAAAAATCCAACAGTGTTGCAGTTCTTGACACAAACCGGTGCACCTGGCACGTTTGGGCATATTTAAGGCAGTTTTGCGCCATAAGAAATTGCTTTGCAAACAAGTATGAATGCGAAGATTAAAAACATATATATATATATATTTATAGACTATTATAAATAGTAATTTACAATATACTGGAAGAAAATTAACGAAAATGTGTGCCAAAATCTCTATTTCCCTCTCTCCCTCTTGTTTTCGTTTAATAGCATTTACGTTTCACACATTATGTAGGCATAGGTTATGTTGCCTTCATCAGAAGGAAAGGCCTGAACAATAGCCAGAACAAAACAGTCTGAGAAATAATTGCACTAATAAACGTCAATTATTTGACTGTGAAATATTTGTATCCCACTTTCGACTAAAATGTTTTCTTTCTCAATGGAATAAGAGAGCATCAGAACATTCACTTTACTTGCAGAAAGGCTTTTCAAGACGTTTCGTTGACATATTCCAAGTTTGATAACAATTAGCCCTACCATTAGTTGCTAATATGAGGATTCAATCAAGAAATGGAAAGGGAATCAACTTTTTTTGATTTGCCATTGTGTTGTAGCAAATGTTACTGTACGAAAATCAATTCGAACAATATACTGTAATTTCGTAAGAAATGCGAGAATGTAATATACAACATTTATATTCCAAATATAGCAAAACGTTTGAGGACAAGGAGCTATTCATATTATAGGCCTACATGTTTAGTACCAATTTTATAGGTCTAAGGTAAGGTATGAAATAATATGATTTATTAAGACAATGATGTTGAATAAATTATATTCACATCTTGTTTTGAGCCCTACTTAAGCTCTGGGAAGAGAGCCAGACATCGCTCGCCTCCAATAGAGCTACATTACCCAGCTGATAAATGTTCCAGTTTATAGGTATTACTAACAGGGCGGCAATTATTCTGAGAGTGAGGCTTACGTTGTATCATATAGCAAGTGCCACGGACATAAGAGCATTTGCCCGATCTAATGCATTGAGAGAGTGATGTCTGACATTCTTACTAATTGATTGTGACCTTACATTAATTGCATCTATTATTAAACGCAAGTTATTCGACGATGTCATAACAATACATCGATGAAAACGCATACGACCTAAATAAAACGGCTATTATTGAATATTAAAAGACACAAACTGGAACCATATCATGAGCATAAATACAGATTAAATAAGCCTTCGCTGTTTGTGTCCGGTCCTGAATTGCAAGCCAGTTACAGATTAATTGGAAGTAGTTTATGTGGTTACTTTCAGCACTTCGAATCCATACCATAAATTAGCCTATCTGACATATGTAGTGGTATTGCTAATTAATCTTCCCTTTCTCCCAATAGGCATTGGCTACAAATAAGGTTTTGCTGGTTAAGTGGCCTAATGTTTTGTGTCAATGTTTCATTCAAACCAATTGCAAACAATGAGATGTCCTGAATTAAAGGTACAAGGCACAAATAGTCAAGGAAGCTTAAATTAAGTCAATTTTCTCAAAAGGTGTAATTAAATAGGCCAAGATGCACATTCTCTGTTATGTAGGGCTTTTTTTAGCTATATTCCTGACATTCATGTGAGACTGGATTTTACAGCCTGAAATGTTTCTTCTCCGTGTCAGTCTTTCAAGCCAGCCCTCAATGACTGCATCTGAGACTCCATTGCTGAGAAGATTGAACATTTCACTGAAGCTCTGTCACTATCTCTTTGATACAAATATTATCCTCTCAGACCAGCTTTCTGCATCATGTTTTATGCCCATTGCATTATCATTATTATAATTCACACCTTTGAATTAGCTGTTCCAGTTCAGTGACACCTTGGAATTGAATGTGAAATTAGTGATTATGATCAGAGTGACACTATTCTAATTAGGATTAGCTACAAAAAGCTTAGTGATTATGTGGAGGCCCAGGTTCTTTAGGAAGAGAAAGGGGCCCCCGTTGTCTCATACCAGCTCCTCAGACTCCTCCAACATCCAAGTCCAGATGCCCATAAACTGGATGAGGGTGGGGTAACCTATAGTTTGGAATTGAGGTTGATGTATGCCTTAAACAAACTGCTGTACCCCCAGTCTGAAGAAGTGAGTGGTGAGGATGTGTAGAAGGGATACAGCAGTTTGTAGGATACATTACACCAGCCTGATTAGGAGTTTAGGCATGGCGCAGATCTGACGGCAGCTCTCGAGTGATACTATTTACATCCCGAGAGAGAGGTCAATGGGTCAGAGAAGTTCACAGGACCCATGCCTATTCTCATGCTAACGGCTGATACACTCACTGTATAGAAACATAAACAAATCCTATTCTCTACTGTGAAACTTACTTCCAGCCCCCACAGACTACTGAATTGGAAAATAAACACTATCTTCCGATTGTTTCTTTCATTTAGTACTTGCCATATAAAAATGTTAAAACTATTCCCTTTTCACAAGACAACATGATTTTAACATTGTGCAATCATCAATTATCAATCAGAAAATAAACAAAATTGTAGTTACTACAGTATTATACAGATTACCACATATTACGCTTGAAATATGCCTGAAAAACTGTGTGGTAAATATCCCAGTAAACACACTCTGTAAAATGTCTCATTATTGCTCCCTCCAGTAGTCTCCTGATTGTGGTAAATAGGCTGTAATCACTAGTTAGTTTAGTTAGTTCATCACCATGTAGTGTTTGGTAAAGCCTGGTCATCAAGGACTTCCCCAAGCCTCTGTCTGTCTCTCTCAGCCAAACGGTCACTGGGGAATGGCAAGAAATAGCCACTTAATTACTGGCCCTTGATCGCTGGCTGTGACCCCTGACCTTGATATCTAGCTGGCACTGTTTGTTGTCCTCTGGGGGACTGTCCAGAGGTTGACCTCCTGACCCCAACATCTAGCCGACACAAGGACATTATACCAACAGGTCCATGTGCCTCGGACCCACTTTGTCTCACTTTGTCTCATCAAAGAGTATGCTTTCATCACCTCAAGCTGCTAATTTAACTGACTCAATACTAACAAAGGAGGTGGAGAGTAGGCATACTTTTCAATAAATAAATATGAAGTTAAATTATAATATAATAATATAGTATACATATATAAATTATTCTGTGTTTTCCTTTGTTGTCCAGTCAAATGAGACAAATTACTTCCACTTGTGATCATAAACTACAATATAGACCATTATGTTCATGATGAAGAGAGCTTGCTGCCTTATATTTCAGGAAATATTTTTATACATGTGAAATACATGTGAAATGTCACAGTAAATGCACAATTTGTAAGATTACTTGTGCAGTTGTGTAAATTATGTCTTTGGGAGATGAAAGAAAATATCATGATTTATCAATTTAAGAAAATATGTTAGAAAAAAAAATCTAAATGAATAATCAACAGTTCTGCAATTGTATTACATTTCAATGTATTTCAATAATTTCACTCCAAGAAAACATCAATATTTGCACAGTTTTTCAACATAATTTAAGCAATATCCTAGACAACTTTGTAAGTGTTATCAACAATACCAATGATAAGCATTAATTTACTACATTTTGTCTGTCACCAACAAACATGTTTTGACTATAACAACACAAAGAAATAATCCCCTCTTGACCTTACTCCTGTCCACATGTTGTTGAATTTGGACTGATTGAGGTCAAGGGTGAGATATTGGAGGGTCCATCAAATCAGACTTACACTGTATAATCCAAATCCAGATTTGTTGTAAAAAATGGTGTCACTAATCAAGTCTGTTAAATCAAGAATTAGGAGCAGCCTCTTGTCAGAGTAAACAACTCCATCAAAACACGATTCTAACTTCAGATTTACCCTATTTCAGAAATTATAACGTTAATTATGAGAATATTCGATTACCTTAGATTTAGCCTACTAATTGACATTTTATCACGTGTCTGAGGCATAGAAATTCACACAAAAAATACTGAATTCGTATTTTCTAGCACTTTTTCGTATGTTGTCTAGGCATACGTTTTAACACAGTACAAAATACCCTGCCACCCTGCAAATGCCAATTTTAATATCAGGGGAAATTTAGTAAGGCGGGTGCTTGGAATCCCCTCTTGACCTTACTCCTGTCCACATGTTGTTGAATTTGGACTGATTGAGGTCAAGGGTGAGATATTGGAGGGTCCATCAAATCAGACTTACACTGTATAATCCAAATCCAGATTTGTTGTAAAAAATGGTGTCACTAATCAAGTCTGTTAAATCAAGAATTAGGAGCAGCCTCTTGTCAGAGTAAACAACTCCATCAAAACACGATTCTAACTTCAGATTTACCCTATTTCAGAAATTATAACGTTAATTATGAGAATATTCGATTACCTTAGATTTAGCCTACTAATTGACATTTTATCACGTGTCTGAGGCATAGAAATTCACACAAAAAATACTGAATTCGTATTTTCTAGCACTTTTTCGTATGTTGTCTAGGCATACGTTTTAACACAGTACAAAATACCCTGCCACCCTGCAAATGCCAATTTTAATATCAGGGGAAATTTAGTAAGGCGGGTGCTTGGAAGGCCTACTGTTTCCCACACACCGGGAAATGGGGCGGATTCCGTGCACGTCCTAACGTCTGGTCCTCACGTCACTGCCATTCAGTAGCCTAATGGCAGCTGGCGGTGGGGTCACCCGGAGACTCTTTCTCACATATTTGCGTGTGAATCTGTCAAAATACCAGACAACCTGATTGATAAGAACAACTTCCAGAACGCACCGTCTGTCTTGTCCACAATTGTTTTTTTTTACTCCCGCCTGCATAAATTAGTGTGTTATAAGCCCAAATGCAAAGGAAAAGAGCTGAAGCTTAACCCATTGTATTTCCAATGTACCAATGTACTTAAACAAGACGGCTAAATTATAGGTTGCTTGCTTAGTTGACACTTGCCAGCTTCAAAGTTTTTTCTGCAGCATGGTAGATTACAATTGTTTTCATCACCATACTCCTGTGCGACTTTTCTAATTCCAGTTTGGGGCAGGTGTCCTTAGTCCTACTCCCCACCCAATGTGTTATTTTGGTTCCCTACATTTGCCTTCACTTAAAATATTGATAAACATGAAGCAAGACACAAGATGGCCACCTCGCTTCGCGTTCCTAGGAAACTATGCAGTTTTTTGTTTTTTTACGTGTTATTTCTTACATTAGTACCCCAGGTCATCTTAGGTTTCATTACATACAGTCGAGAATAACTACTGAATATAAGATCAGCATCAACTCACCATCAGTACGACCAAGAATATGTTTTCCGCGACGCGGATCCTGTGTTCTGCCTTACAAACAGGTCAACGGAATTGATTTCATGCAGCGACCCCCCAAAAAAACGACTTCGTAAAAGAGGGAAACGTAGCGGTCTTCTGGTCAGACTCAGGACACGGGCACATCGCGCACCACTCCCTAGCATTCTTCTTGCCAATGTCCAGTCTCTTGACAACAAGGTTGATGAAATCCGAGCAAGGGTAGCATTCCAGAGGGACATCAGAGACTGTAATGTCCTCTGCTTCACGGAAACATGGCTCACTGGGAAGACGCTATCCGGGGCGGTGCAGCCAACGGGTTTCTCCACGCATCGCGCCGACAGAAACAAACATCTTTCTGGTAAGACGAGAGGCGGGGGCGTATGCCTCATGACTAACGAGACATGGTGTGATGAAAGAAACATACAGAAACTCAAATCATTCTGTTCACCTGATTTAGAATTCCTCACAATCAAATGTAGACCGCATTATCTACCAAGAGAATTCTCTTCGATTATAATCACAGCCGTATATATCCCCCCCAAGCAGACACATCGATGGCTCTGAACGAACTTTATTTAACTCTTTGCAAACTGGAAACCATTTATCCGGAGGCTGCATTCATTGTAGCTGGGGATTTTAACAAAGCTAATCTGAAAACAAGACTCCCTAAATTTTATCAGCATATTGATTGCGCAACCAGGGGTGGTAAAACCTTGGATCATTGTTACTCTAACTTCCGCGTGCATATAAGGCCCTGCCCCGCCCCCCTTTCGGAAAAGCTGACCACGACTCCATTTTGTTGATCCCTGACTACAGACAGAAACTTTAAACAAGAGGCTCCCACGCTGAGGTCTGTCCAACGCTGGTCCGACCAAGCTGACTCCACACTCCAAGACTGCTTCCATCACGTGGACTGGGACATGTTTCGTATTGCGTCAGATAAAAATATTGACGAATACGCTGATTCGGTGTGCGAGTTCATTAGAAGTGCGTTGAAGATGTCGTTCCCATAGCAACGATAAAAACATTCCCTAACCAGAAACCGTGGATTGATGGCAGCATTCGCGTGAAACTGAAAGCGCGAACCACTGCTTTTAATCAAGGCAAGGTGTCTGGTAACATGACCGAATATAAACAATGCAGCTATTCCCTCCGCAAGGCTATTAAACAAGCTAAGCGTCAGTACAGAGACAAAGTAGAATCTCAATTCAACGGCTCAGACACAAGAGGCATGTGGCAGGGTCTACAGTCAATCACGGACTACAAGAAGAAACCCAGCCCAGTCACGGACCAGGATGTCTTGCTCCCAGGCAGACTAAATAACTTTTTTGCCCGCTTTGAGGACAATACAGTGCCACTGACACGGCCTGCAACGAAAACATGCGGTCTCTCCTTCACTGCAGCCGAGGTGAGTAAGACATTTAAACGTGTTAACCCTCGCAAGGCTGCAGGCCCAGACGGCATCCCCAGCCGCGCCCTCAGAGCATGCGCAGACCAGCTGGCCGGTGTGTTTACGGACATATTCAATCAATCCCTATACCACTCTGCTGTCCCCACATGCTTCAAGAGGGCCACCATTGTTCCTGTTCCCAAGAAAGCTAAGGTAACTGAGCTAAACGACTACCGCCTCGTAGCACTCACTTCCGTCATCATGAAGTGCTTTGAGAGACTAGTCAAGGACCATATCACCTCCACCCTACCTGACACCCTAGACCCACTCCAATTTGCTTAACGCCCAAATAGGTCCACAGACGACGCAATCTCAACCACACTGCACACTGCCCTAACCCACCTGGACAAGAGGAATACCTATGTGAGAATGCTGTTCATCGACTACAGCTCCGCATTCAACACCATAGTACCCTCCAAGCTCGTCATCAAGCTCGAGACCCTGGGTCTCGACCCCGCCCTGTGCAATTGGGTACTGAACTTCCTGACGGGCCGCCCCCAGGTGGTGAGGGTAGGCAACAACATCTCCTCCCCGCTGATCCTCAACACGATCCCCACAAGGGTGCGTTCTGAGCCCTCTCCTGTACTCCCTGTTCACCCACGACTGCGTGGCCACGCACGCCTCCAACTCAATCATCAAGTTTGCGGACGACACAACAGTGATAGGCTTGATTACCAACAACGACGAGACAGCCTACAGGGAGGAGGTGAGGGCCCTCGGAGTGTGGTGTCAGGAAAATAACCTCACACTCAACGTCAACAAAACTAAGGAGATGATTGTGGACTTCAGGAAACAGCAGAGGGAACACCCCCCTATCCACATCGATGGAACAGTAGTGGAGAGGGTAGCAAGTTTTAAGTTCCTCGGCATACACATCACAGACAAACTGAATTGGTCCACTCACACTGATAGCGTCATGAAGAAGGCGCAGCAGCGCCTCTTCAACCTCAGGAGGCTGAAGAAATTCGGCTTGTCATCAAAAGCACTCACAAACTTCTACAGATGCACAATCGAGAGCATCCTGGCGGGCTGTATCACCGCCTGGTACGGCAACTGCTCCGCCCTCAACCGTAAGGCTCTCCAGAGGGTAGTGAGGTCTGCACAACGCATCACCGGGGGCAAACTCATTCATATATCCTTATGTACATATTCTTTATCCCCTTACACTGTGTATAAGACAGTAGTTTTGGAATTGTTAGTTAGATTACTTGTTGGTTATCACTGCATTGTCGGAACTAGAAGCACTCGCATTAACATCTGCTAACCATGTGTATGTGACAAATAAAATTTGATTTGATTTGATTTGAAATTATCATTGTACAATGCAAATTGTATAATTCTATTGAAAATAATGCGAAATCAGTTGCATGTATGCACACGTACACGCATGCACACGTACATGTACATGCACACACACATACACATACAGCAATGTCATCCACATACAGTGCCTTCTGGAAAGTATTCAGACCCAATGACTTTTTACATATTTTGTTATGTTACAGCCTTATTTTAAAGTGGATTGGAAAAAAAATCCCCAGCATCTACACACAATACCCCAAAATAACACAGCAAAACACTGGTTTTAGAAGAAAAAAAATAAAGAAATACCTTATCTATATAAGTATTCAGACCATTTGCTATTAGACTCGAAATTGAGCTCAGATGCATCCTGTTTCCATTGATCATCCTTCAGATGTTTCTACAATTTGATTGGAGTCCACCTGTGGTAAATTCAATTGATTGGACATGATTTGGAAAGGCACACACCTGTCTACACAAGGTCCCACAGTTGACAGTGCATGTCAGAGCAAAAACCAAGCCATGAGGTTGAAGAAGTTTGGAACCACCAAGACTCCCAGACTTTCTAGAGATAGTCTCCTTGCCAAACTGAGTAATCGGGGGAGAAGGGCCTTGGTCAACCTGATGGTCACTCTGACAGAGCTATAGAGTTCCAGAAGGACAACCATCTCTGCAGCACTCCACCAATCAGGCCTTTATGGTAAAGTGGCCAGACCCGCTTGGAGTTTGCCAAAAGGCACCTAAAGGACTCTCAAACCATGAGAAACAAGATTCTCTGGTTTGATGAAACCAAGATTGAACTCTTTGGCCTGAATGCCAAGTGTCACGTCTGGAGGAAACCTGGCACCATCCCTACGGTGAAACATGGTGGTGGCAGCATCATGCTGTTGGGATGTTTCTCAGCGGCAGGGACTGGGAGACTAGTCAGGATTGAGGCAAAGATGAACTGAGCAAAGTACAGAGAGATCCTTGGTAAAAACCTGCTCCAGAGCACTCAGAGGCGAAGGTTCACCTTCCAAAAAGACAACACCCAGCCAAGACAAAGCAGGAGTGGCTTCGGGACAAGTCTGTGAATGTCCTCGAGTGGCCCAGCCAGAGCCCGGACAAAGCTGTACATCCATGCTCTCCATCCAACCTGACAGAGCTTGAGAGGATCTGCAGAGAAGAATGGGAGAAACTCCCCAAATACAGGTGTGTCAAGCTTGTGTGTCATACATTTTCAGTACTTTTACATCAAATACAGCTTGTGATTTGAGAGCATAAGTGGGTTCATAATGTTTTTCATGATTATTTAATTGAATCAGTAAAAGAACAACAAAATCAATCAAGAGTGAAAGTCAAAGTGTGAATGTATTCCATGAAAGAAATATCAGATTTCTCCAATATTTTCTAGTCTCTTGTGATTTTGTTCTGGGTGCTGAGATTAGTATTTTCAGATATTGTCCCACCCCCATTCTTCTATGGAAGGATATTATTTTTGGGGGGGGGGGGGAGCCAACGTATCTCTTAAGCAGTGGCGGTTCTAGCTTTAATGGCTCCCTGGTTGAACCCCCCCCCCCCCCCCAAAAAAAGCAGCACCATTCTGCACTACCTGTCATTTTTATTCAGACATTTGGAACAACACAAATAATCATGGCATTTAAAACTATATAAATATATACAAAAATAAGACTCAAATAATAAATATCAAAAAGAAGTAACAAAGACAAATAGAAACACATTGTAGTATATAAATACAATTTTAAAAAATAATCAAATCATTACACTATTACCCTATTGCTAACAAAAAAAACACAAATAAAACGAAATTGCACAAATCTTCCCTCTTCCTTGTCGTGGTCCTCTGGTTGTATAAACTTTGTATGACAGTGACAGAGATGGTTTCCAATAGTCTGATTGTTGTTTAGTGGTTTGGTCCATACTGTACCAGGAACAGCAATAGAGTATGCAGAATCTCCCTCCCCACTGACCACTCCACATCCAAACCTGAGAATATAGGACAGAAATAAATGGTTAAGAATCATTAGCATTAGAATGAGGACAAGAGCTACAAAACCTGCAGTTAATAGACAAGCACACGAGCACACACACAGACATGCACACACGCATGTATGCAAGCTTATTGGCAAGCTTATAGGAAGCTCAGATGCTCAATCAAGCTGAATGACACCCTACAAGGTTTAACTATAAATGCATTTCACTGCCTACTCGTTATTTAGGCTACCATAACATAATTCATCTTTATTTTTTGTTCATTTTTAGACACTTTCAAACATTTATTTAAGCCTGAAAATGCAAACAGTATTTTTCAATATTTCAGCAGATAGGCCCTGCATGCACAGCACTGTGTGCGTTTCCTCTCCTCCATTTTAACTCTGTATGAATGGAGCTCTGTAGGCTTTAATCACTTCAGGGAGCCGGCCCAAACTCTTTCTCTGTCAATTTTCACCCACTCACCCATTCAAAAAGTCTCTTTCTCTTACCAGCCCCACAATGCAGGGTTTGTCCTCTCTCTCTTTGTCCACCTCTGATGTATTTTTTGACTGCTCCCACTTCTCAGACGGCATGCAGCGTATGCAAATAGAGACCCTTTCATTTGCGAGACCCCTCCCCTGAACGGGTACAACCTCGAAGGGGACCACACTCACACACACGAACAGACTTACAAACGCAAACACTGGCACATACAGACTGACATATCAGTTATTTTACACTGAAAAGTAAAACTGTTATCTGTCCTGGCCTTACCACAGCCATAAGGTGGTTCTGTAACACTGGAGGTTTATGCCATCCAAATGAATCCTCAATTCAACACACAGAAGCATTCTACTTCAAATATTTGTAGGCAAAGCATGCAGTGAGTGGCAGAGGGAAAAGTTTTAATGTAGGGCCGTGGAGGCATGGATTCTCTTCTATATGGTGAGGGTGTTGTTGTAGACTTTGAGGTAGAGTCTAGACAGGGATCAAGGGTGGGGGTTACCCTACACAGATCTACAGAGGGGTAGATTGAAGGATGGGCCAGACTGGGACTAGACTGAGTACTTGGGTTTTGGGGGTGAACTGTGTGCCTATGGTCGGTTAGATTGTGTGTCTGAAGTTGGGGTTCCAGTGGGGGTTGGGTAACTGGAGTTGTAGTGGGGGGTGGAGGGATAGACTGGAGCTGTAGTGGGGGGTGAAAAATAACCTCACACTCAACATCAACAAAACAAAGGAGATGATTGTGGACTTCAGGAAACAGCAGAGAGAGCACCCCCCTATCCACATCGATGGAACAGTAGTGGAGAGGGTAGTAAGTTTTAAGTTCCTCGGCATACACATCACGGACAAACTGAATTGGTCCACCCACACAGACAGCGTCGTGAAGAAGGCGCAGCAGCGCCACTTCAACCTCAGGAGGCTGAATAAATTCGGCTTGTCACCAAAAGCACTCACAAACTTCTACAGATGCACAATTGAGAGCATCCTGTCGGGCTGTATCACCGCCTGGTACGGCAACTGCTCCTCCCACAACCGTAAGGCTCTCCAGAGGGTAGTGAGGTCTGCACAACGCATCACCGGGGGCAAACTACCTGCCCTCCAGGACACCTACACCACCCGATGTCACAGGAAAGCCATAAAGATCATCAAGGACAACAACCACCTGAGCCACTGACTGTTCACCCCGCTATCATTCAGAAGGCGAGGTCAGTACAGGTGCATCAAAGCAGGGACTGAGAGACTGAAAAACAGCTTCTATCTCAAGGCCATCAGACTGTTAAACAGCCACTACTAACATTGAGTGGCTGCTGCCAACACACTGACTCAACTCCAGCCACTTTAATAATGGGAATTGATGGAAATTGATGTACAATATATCACTAGCCACTTTAAACAATGCTACTTAATATAATGTTTACATACCCTACATTACACATCTCATATGTATATGAATATACTGTACTCTATATAATCTACTGCATCTTTATGTAATACATGTATCACTAGCCACTTTAAACTATGCCACTTTGTTTACATACCCTACATGACTCATCTCAAATGTATATACTGTACTCGATACCATCTACTGCATCTTGACTAAACCGTTCTGTACCATCACTCATTCATATATCTTTATGTACATATTCTTTATCCCTTTACTGTCATGTTTTGTCTTATATTGTCTTGTCATTTTGCTTTTCCTTCTGTTCGTTTTCCCCCTGCTGGTCTTTTTAGGTTCGTTCCCTTTTTTCTCTCTCCCTCCCTCTCTCTCTTCTCTCTATCGTTCCGTTCCTGCTCCCAGCTGTTCCTATTCCCCTAATCAATCATTTAGTCTTTTCCACACCTGTTCCCTATCTTTTCCCCTGATTAGAGTCCCTATTTCTCCCCTTGTTTTCCGTTTCTGTCCTGTCGGATCCTTGTATATTGTTCACCGTGCTGTGTCTTTGTATCGCCCTGTCGTGTCGTGTTTCCCTCAGATGCTGCGTGGTGAGCAGGTGTCTGAGTCTGCTACGGTCAAGTGCCTTCCCGAGGCAACCTACAGTTTATGATCGAGTCTCCAGTCTGTTCTCGTCATTACGAGTGGAATTGTTTTTTATGCTTTATTTACCGCTCCGATTTGTCTAGGAGTATTGCATATTTCCTTTACTGGATTAAAGACTCTGTTTTCGCCAAGTCGCTTTTGGGTCCTCATTCACCTGCATAACAGAAGGATCCGACCAAAGAATGGACCCAGCGACTACAGACGCTCGTAACACTGCCGTCGAGATCCAAGGAGCCATGCTCGGCAGACACGAGCAGGAATTGTCTGCTGCTCGTCATGCCGTGGAGAACCTGGCCGCTCAGGTTTCCGACCTCTCTGGACAGTTCCAGAGTCTTCGTCTCGTGCCACCTGTTACTTCCTGGTCTGCCGAGCCTCCGGAACCTAGGGTTAATAACCCACCTTGTTACTCCGGGCAGCCCACGGAGTGCCGCTCCTTTCTCACCCAGTGTGATATTGTGTTCTCTCTCCAACCCAACACATACTCTAGAGAGAGAGCTCGGGTTGCTTACGTCGTATCACTCCTTACTGGCCGGGCTCGAGAGTGGGGCACAGCTATCTGGGAGGCAAGGGCTGATTGTTCTAACAATTACCAGAACTTTAAAGAGGAGATGATTCGGGTTTTTGACCGTTCAGTTTTTGGTAGGGAGGCTTCTAGGGCCCTGGCTTCCCTATGCCAAGGTGATCGATCCATAACGGATTACTCTATAGAGTTTCGCACTCTTGCTGCCTCTAGTGACTGGAACGAGCCGGCGCTGCTCGCTCGTTTTCTGGAGGGACTCCACGCAGTGGTTAAAGATGAGATTCTCTCCCGGGAGGTTTCTTCCAGTGTGGACTCTTTGATTGCTCTCGCCATCCGCATAGAACGACGGGTAGATCTTCGTCACCAAGCTCGTGGAAGAGAACTCGCGTCAACGGTGTTTCCCTGCTCCGCATCGCAACCATCTCCCTCCTCTGGCTCAGAGACTGAGCCCATGCAGCTGGGAGGTATTCGCATCTCGACTAAGGAGAGGGAACGGAGGATCACCAACCGCCTGTGCCTCTATTGCGGACTTGCTGGACATTTTGTCAATTCATGTCCAGTAAAAGCCAGAGCTCATCAGTAAGCGGAGGGCTACTGGTGAGCGCTACTACTCAGGTCTCTCCATCTAGATCCTGTACTACTATGTCGGTCCATCTACGCTGGACCGGTTCGGGTGCTACATGCAGTGCCTTGATAGACTCTGGGGCTGAGGGTTGTTTCATGGACGAAGCATGGGCTCGGAAACATGACATTCCTTTCAGACAGTTAGACAAGCCTACGCCCATGTTCGCCTTAGATGGTAGTCATCTTCCCAGTATCAGATTTGAGACACTACCTTTAACCCTCACAGTATCTGGTAACCACAGTGAGACTATTTCTTTTTTGATTTTTCGTTCACCTTTTACACCTGTTGTTTTGGGTCATCCCTGGCTAGTATGTCATAATCCTTCTATTAATTGGTCTAGTAATTCTATCCTATCCTGGAACGTTTCTTGTCATGTGAAGTGTTTAATGTCTGCCATCCCTCCCGTTTCTTCTGTCCCCACTTTTCAGGAGGAACCTGGCGATTTGACAGGAGTGCCGGAGGAATATCATGATCTGCGCACGGTCTTCAGTCGGTCCCGAGCCAACTCCCTTCCTCCTCACCGGTCGTATGATTGTAGTATTGATCTCCTTCCGGGGACCACTCCTCCTCGGGGTAGACTATACTCTCTGTCGGCTCCCGAACGTAAGGCTCTCGAGGATTATTTGTCTGTGTCTCTTGACGCCGGTACCATAGTGCCTTCTTCCTCTCCGGCCGGGGCGGGGTTTTTTTTTGTTAAGAAAAAGGACGGTACTCTGCGCCCCTGCGTGGATTATCGAGGGTTGAATGACATAACGGTTAAGAATCGTTATCCGCTTCCCCTTATGTCATCAGCCTTCGAGATTCTGCAGGGAGCCAGGTGCTTTACTAAGTTGGACCTTCGTAACGCTTACCATCTCGTGCGCATCAGATAGGGGGACGAGTGGAAAACGGCGTTTAACACTCCGTTAGGGCATTTTGAGTACCGGGTTCTGCCGTTTGGTCTCGCCAATGCGCCAGCTGTATTTCAGGCATTAGTTAATGATGTTCTGAGAGACATGCTGAACATCTTTGTTTTTGTCTACCTTGACGATATCCTGATTTTTTCACCGTCACTCGAGATTCATGTTCAGCACGTTCGACGTGTTCTCCAGCGCCTTTTAGAGAATTGTCTCTACGTGAAGGCTGAGAAGTGCTCTTTTCATGTCTCCTCCGTTACTTTTCTCGGTTCCGTTATTTCCGCTGAAGGCATTCAGATGGATTCCGCTAAGGTCCAAGCTGTCAGTGATTGGCCCGTTCCAAGGTCACGTGTCGAGTTGCAGCGCTTTCTAGGTTTCGCTAATTTCTATCTGCGTTTCATTCGTAATTTCGGTCAAGTTGCTGCCCCTCTCACAGCTCTTACTTCTGTCAAGACGTGTTTTAAGTGGTCCGGTTCCGCCCAGGGAGCTTTTGATCTTCTAAAAGAACGTTTTACGTCCGCTCCTATCCTCGTTACTCCTGACGTCACTAGACAATTCATTGTCGAGGTTGATGCTTCAGAGGTAGGCGTGGGAGCCATTCTATCCCAGCGCTTCCAGTCTGACGATAAGGTTCATCCTTGCGCTTATTTTTCTCATCGCCTGTCGCCATCTGAACGCAACTATGATGTGGGTAACCGCGAACTGCTCGCCATCCGCTTAGCCCTAGGCGAATGGCGACAGTGGTTGGAGGGGGCGACCGTTCCTTTTGTCGTTTGGACAGACCATAAGAACCTTGAGTACATCCGTTCTGCCAAACGACTTAATGCTCGTCAAGCTCGTTGGGCGTTGTTTTTCGCTCGTTTCGAGTTTGTGATTTCTTACCGTCCGGGTAGCAAGAACACCAAGCCTGATGCCTTATCCCGTCTTTTTAGTTCTTCTGTGGCTTCTACTGATCCCGAGGGGATTCTTCCTTATGGGCGTGTTGTCGGGTTGACAGTCTGGGGAATTGAAAGACAGCTTAAGCAAGCACTCACGCACACTGCGTCGCCGCGCGCTTGTCCTAGTAACCTTCTTTTCGTTCCTGTTTCTACTCGTCTGGCTGTTCTTCAGTGGGCTCACTCTGCCAAGTTAGCTGGTCATCCCGGCGTTCGAGGCACTCTTGCTTCTATTCGCCAGCGCTTTTGGTGGCCGACTCAGGAGCGTGACACGCGCCGTTTCGTGGCTGCTTGTTCGGACTGCGCGCAGACTAAGTCAGGTAACTCTCCTCCTGCCGGTCGTCTCAGACCGCTTCCCATTCCTTCTCGACCATGGTCTCACATCGCCCTAGACTTCATTACCGGTCTGCCTTTGTCTGCGGGGAAGACTGTGATTCTTACGGTTGTCGATAGGTTCTCTAAGGCGGCACATTTCATTCCCCTCGCTAAACTTCCTTCCGCTAAGGAGACGGCACAAATCATCATCGAGAATGTGTTCAGAATTCATGGCCTCCCGTTAGACGCCGTTTCAGACAGAGGCCCGCAATTCACGTCACAGTTTTGGAGGGAGTTCTGTCGTTTGATTGGTGCGTCCGTCAGTCTCTCTTCCGGGTTTCATCCCCAGTCTAACGGTCAAGCAGAGAGGGCCAATCAGACGATTGGTCGCATACTACGCAGCCTTTCTTTCAGAAACCCTGCGTCTTGGGCAGAACAGCTCCCCTGGGCAGAATACGCTCACAACTCGCTTCCTTCGTCTGCTACCGGGTTATCTCCGTTTCAGAGTAGTCTGGGTTACCAGCCTCCTCTGTTCTCATCCCAGCTTGCCGAGTCCAGCGTTCCCTCCGCTCAAGCGTTTGTCCAACGTTGTGAGCGCACCTGGAGGAGGGTGAGGTCTGCACTTTGCCGTTACAGGGCACAGACTGTGAGAGCCGCCAATAAACGTAGGATTAAGAGTCCAAGGTATTGTTGCGGCCAGAGAGTGTGGCTTTCCACTCGCAACCTTCCTCTTACGACAGCTTCTCGTAAGTTGACTCCGCGGTTCATTGGTCCGTTCCGTGTCTCCCAGGTCGTCAATCCTGTCGCTGTGCGACTGCTTCTTCCGCGACATCTTCGTCGCGTCCATCCTGTCTTCCATGTCTCCTGTGTCAAGCCCTTTCTTCGCACCCCCGTTCGTCTTCCCTCCCCCCCTCCCGTCCTTGTCGAGAGCGCACCTATTTACAAGGTACGTAGGATCATGGACATGCGTTCTCGGGGACGGGGTCACCAATACTTAGTGGATTGGGAGGGTTACGGTCCTGAGGAGAGGAGTTGGGTTCCGTCTCGGGACGTGCTGGACCGTTCACTGATTGATGATTTCCTCCGTTGCCGCCAGGATTCCTCCTCGAGTGCGCCAGGAGGCGCTCGGTGAGTGGGGGGTACTGTCATGTTTTGTCTTATATTGTCTTGTCATTTTGCTTTTCCTTCTGTTCGTTTTCCCCCTGCTGGTCTTTTTAGGTCCGTTCCCTTTTTTCTCTCTCCCTCCCTCTCTCTCTTCTCTCTATCGTTCCGTTCCTGCTCCCAGCTGTTCCTATTCCCCTAATCAATCATTTAGTCTTTTCCACACCTGTTCCCTATCTTTTCCCCTGATTAGAGTCCCTATTTCTCCCCTTGTTTTCCGTTTCTGTCCTGTCGGATCCTTGTATATTGTTCACCGTGCTGTGTCTTTGTATCGCCCTGTCGTGTCGTGTTTCCCTCAGATGCTGCGTGGTGAGCAGGTGTCTGAGTCTGCTACGGTCAAGTGCCTTCCCGAGGCAACCTACAGTTTATGATCGAGTCTCCAGTCTGTTCTCGTCATTACGAGTGGAATTGTTTTTTATGCTTTATTTACCGCTCCGATTTGTCTAGGAGTATTGCATATTTCCTTTACTGGATTAAAGACTCTGTTTTCGCCAAGTCGCTTTTGGGTCCTCATTCACCTGCATAACATTTACACTTGTGTGTATAAGGTAGTAGTTTTGGAATTGTTAGGTTAGATTACTTGTTGGTTATTACTGCATTGTCGGAACTAGAAGCACAAGCATTTCCCTACACTCGCATTAACATCTACTAACCATGTGTATGTGACAAATCCATTTGATTTGATTTGATTTGGGTGGAGGTGGAGGGATAGACTGGAGTTGTAGTGGGGTGGAGGTGAAGGGATACACTGGAATTGTAGTGGAGGTGGAAGGATAGACTGCAATTGAGGTGGAGGTGGAGGGATAGACTGCAATTGAGGTGGAGGTGGAGAGATAGACTGGAATTGTAGTGGATGTGGAGGGATAGACTGCAATTGTAGTGGTGGTGGAGGGATAGACTGCAATTGAGGTGGAGGTGGAGGGGTAGACTGGAATTGTAGTGGAGGTGGAGGGATAGACTGCAATTGTAGTGGTGGTGGAGGGATAGACTGCAATTGTGGTGGAGGTGGAGGGATAGACTGGAATTGTAGTGGGGTGGAGGTGAAGGGATACACTGGAATTGTAGTGGAGGTGGAGGGATAGACTGCAATTGTAGTGGAAGGATAGACTGCAATTGTAGTGGAGGGATAGACTGCAATTGTAGTGGAGGGATAGACCATAATTGTAGTGGGGGTGGAGGTGGAGGGATAGACTGCAATTGTAGTGGGGGTGGGGGGATAGACTGGAGCTGTAGTGGGGGGTGGAGGTGGAGGGATAGACAGAAGTTGTAGTGTTGGGTTGAGGGATAGACTGGAATTGTAGTGGGGTGGAGGTGAAGGGATAGACGGAATTGTAGTGGATGTGGAGGGATAGACTGCAATTGTAGTGGAGGGATAGACTGCAATTGTAGTGGAGGTGGAGGGATAGACTGCAATTGTAGTGTGGTGGAGGTGAAGGGATAGACTGGAATTGTAGTGGAGGGATAGACTGCAATTGTAGTGGGTGTGGAGGGATAGACTGGAATTGTAGTGGAGGGATAGACTGCAATTGTAGTGGGTGTGGAGGGATAGACTGCAATTGTAGTGGAGGGATAGACTGCAATTGTAGTGGGTGTGGAGGGATAGACTGGAATTGAAGTGGGTGTGGAGGGATAGACTGGAATTGTAGTGGGTGTGGATGGATAGACTGGAATTGTAGTGGGGGTGGAGGGATAGACTGTAATTGTAGTGGGGTGGTGGGATAGACTGGAGTTGTGGTAAGGAGGTGTCTGATGAGCATAAAGCCCTCCTTCCCTCAGAGCTGACATCCCCCAGCTCTGGGCCTGTGCCGTGTGTGTGTGTGTGTGTGTGTGTGTGTGTGTGTGTGTGTGTGTGTGTGTGTGTGTGTGTGTGTGTGTGTGTGTGTGTGTGTGTGTGTGTGTGTGTGTGTGTGTGTGTGTGTGTGTGGTGGGGGCTGATGTGTCTTAGACAGCTCTGACAGCTTAGCCTTCTCACTGGTGCACTACCCTCCACTAGCAACCTCCGCAGGGGTCAAAGGGAAAAACAACTCCACCGCACCACCTCCAAGACCACCTCTCCCACTGGCCAGACATGAGGCAGTTTGACAGCCATGAATATGAACTTGACCCATAATACAAAAAATGTAGAAACAAAAAAGCCTGCTCATTATATAACTTTTGATAAGACGGTGATATTTGTCAAATATAAATCAGGTCAAATAATATAGAATCAGTAGTAGAATGATCAAAATGGAGAAAGAACCAGTATGCAGTATCAGTAAGAACTGAGCGTTAGAAATCTATACAGTGTTGACACTGGAAAACTGACACTCCTCTTTCTAAGTGTTCCCCGCTTCTCTCAGTTCGCAAACCTGAAGTATTTCAGAGAAGGAAAAACACAATAATTACAGAACTGTAGATAGTACTATACAATAAATCTTCAATCAGATTAAGAGATACGCAAAGATTTTTTTTTAAACAGGTCACCCCATCCTCCCTCCTCCAAACTTCATCTTCCCCTAGTATGATTATACAGTATAAGAGTACTGTAAACTCAGTCACCTAATTCTCCTCTAATTTCATTGGAGCACAGAAGACCCCTGCTCCAGGACTACTAGGGGCAGACAGATATAGAAATTTCTCCTGTGTCTTCCTCTATAAGATACTTAAAGACAAGGCTTTGTGCTAGATTAGTCTCGGCAAGAGTTACATTAAGGAGGACTGATGAGGCCAGCCTGACCCACATTGGACCCACAAATAAATGCGCACACACCCAGAGATGACCCATGAGCCAGGGTTAATATATATCAGAGTGAAAGTTTATACTATCCACACAGCGAGAGAGCAGTCCAGAGAGGTAACTGGGGAGCTGAACTTATTTCATTACCTGTTTGTGGGCTACTTAACTTACGTATAGAGAATGGGAAGTGTAGGAACACACATATTTGGGCTCCCGAGTGGCGCAGTGGTTTAAGGCACTGCGTTTCAGTGTTAGAGGTATCAATACAGACCCTGGTTTGATTCCAGGCTGTATCACAACCGGCCATGATTGGGAGTCCCATAGGGTGGCACAAGGTAGGGTTTGGCCAGGGTAGGCTGTCAGTGTAAATAAGAAGTGACGTGCCTATATAAATAAACATGATCACTTTTTGTTTTGACTCTCAATCACTGAAATAACTCCAAACATTAGAAAATACTTTATTCAAATAATAAAATTAATTTAGAAAAAATATCCAACAGGTCCAGAAACCTCAAACAACAGTTATATGATTAAATTAATGCTAGGCTCCAATATATTTTCTAATTCCTTCTGTGGTGGTCACCAAAGCCCACACATTACATTCCATATACGGAAAGCTACGTTTGTTCAGAGATTAAGGTAAAATCTATGGTTGAGGTATCCATACACAGGAGGGGGAATCTTGGGAACATTTAGATCCCAAATCCTCTTGACACCATGTCTTAGTGCCACTCACCTCCATGACCAATCACTGAATGGACATGACCACATTCTTGATTGAAACCTGGTTCTTTGCTAAAGAACAGATTTAAGTCTTCCTCCTTAAGCATCTCAATACTGGCACGTTATAATGACCGTCAAGCTATGCCACATTTGACTTGTTTTGGATCATTTTGGTATTTTGTGTTAGAGTTGATTTTCTGTTTTCTGTTTTGATAACAATTGAGGTTTTACTTCCATACTAAATTCATATGATCTGGAACTGTTGGACAGAATGTATTATATATGAACTAACTGTGTTCTTTCCTTCATTTAATGCGACGATGGCTTAGTGTATCATTAAAGAAAACACGTAGGGGAACAGTGCATGTCTGTGAACACTGAACAGATATGCATGGACAGTGGGGCTGGATGGGGGGTCTAAATGCATGCATGCCCGCATCCAGTATTTGAAAGAAAAACGTGTCTCACTAAATACTAGTAGAGTGAGCATGAATACATTTAGATCGCCTGACAAATCTGCCTCGGTCGTCACTGTGCCCCTGCCAACGACTGTACCATCTGTCACATAGAGCTGCGCACACACCCGCGCGCACGCACACACACACACGGGCACACACATACACGCGCACGCGAGCGCGCACACACACACACACACACACACACACACACACACACACACACACACACACACACACACACACACACACACACACACACACACACACACACACACACACACACATCCCCCTAATGCTCCATTACTGATATGCAATTCAACACATAGAGATCCTTTGGAAGAGCCTGCGTCTCACTGTTCCTCTACTTACAGTAGCTTGTGCTCTACGCAGGGAGACAGAAGGAATAAAGATGGCAGCTCACCATCTACACACTGTCACTTGTCTCTCTCCTCCTCCCACTTAGCATCTCTCTGCATCTCTCTCCCTGTCCTTTTCCACTCCTTTCCACCCATCTGTCTTTCCCCCTTTTCGATGAACAACTGTCATCGGAAATGGCATTCTATAGTTGTTTTTACCTTTTCAAAAAGCAGATTGTCTGTCAAACAGGTTTTCTTTCTCTCTTTGTTTACTATAACACAGTACACCACTTTAATAGAAAAAGAGATTAGGTATAATATGAGCAAATTGTCTCTCTCTTTCTGTCTCCATCATAGCTCCACTTATGCTGTATAGACATAAAACAAATCGCCCTAATGCAGTTACAGTATATATAGAGCTGTGAGTATCATTCATCTGAATAAAAAGGGCAATACATTATGGGCAGGTTCTGATTAAGTCTGTTCCTGGACTGAAAAGCAAGCTCAATGGATATTCTCTATTTAAAGTGTATTTTAGTCCAGGACCAGTCTTAATCTCGGTCTGAGAAACCAGCCAAATATAAACGACACATTCGTTAAACCTGCATGATGAAGAATATAGATGATTAGTCCGCTGTTTAAACACACAGGTTTGCTGACAATGCTCAGTCAATCAATCACTTTTCATCTACTTCGCCCAAATTGACTACCATTAGATTTCCTCTGATGCAGCCAGTGTTTCAGTGTCTTTTCTTTATCTTTACCTGGTTCCTTTGTGGAACCCGTACCATGCACCCCAGAGATAAACAGAGAAAAATTAGGTAGAGGAGGAGAACTTGGCAGAGAAGAAGCACGTCAGACCCACTGATAATACTGAAACACTCCCTGGCTTTTTCTCCAAATCTATTTTATCACTTAAGGCAACACAATCTAGAACGCAAAATACAATATGTTTCTCATACAATCAAAATAAGATTGATGAGTAACATTTCACCTGTATTGCAACTTATATTTCTATCATATGCCAGCTTGGTGCTGTGTATACTGTCAATGTATGTATAATGGCCACAGGATTTACACCCTTCTTAGACATGCAGAGCAGATTGAATAGTCAGGTGGCACTCTAGTGTGTAAACCTGTGTATACCTACCCACCATCCCTCAGCCACCCAGCCAACATATCAAATGCACATATTAAACACACACCACACACACATTAAACTCAGTCGCTCACAATACCCTCCTGATCGGCTGTGAAAGTCTAATGTCTGTGGCATCTGCTCATAGTCTAGTCTGGAGGGCCTTTCCCACCCTGCCCCCGGCCCCAGGCCCTCCAGACCCAGGGCCTGCCGCACCACCAGCCCTTACAATGGTGGGAAAGCATGGGCTTTTTTGAAGGGTGGGTGAGTGGGGTGGGGTGGGGGTGGGAGGGGGGGGTGAACAGCCATTGAGGGGGAGAGAAAGTGGGGCTGAATGATAATGTGAAAACGGAAGGCTCTGTTCATTAACACGCGAATTCAGGCTGCAGCTGCACATTGGCCCTTTAAGCAGACTCTCTCTCTCCTCGTTTCAGGTTGTGGGAGAAACAGCCAGGGGCACAGGGCGTTATTCATATCAGACACAAGTCTGATTTTGGTGTGAGTGTGTTTTGCATGTTCATAGAGCTTAATTACCACAGTAGTGGATACATTGAAAGTCATTTGATTAGGATGGCGAACACACACAACCATTGCAACAACAATGAATCAAGGCAGTTGTGCAATATATGCAATGCTATTTCTATAATATTTGTGATTATAATGGTCTTATCACCAATATTTGGGAGTAGAATATATACAGAAATGTGGGAGTAATTTATGAGTAAACTATGCTCACACAGATGCAGACACGCACGCATGCACACACACACACACACACACACACACACACACACACACACACACACACACACACACACACACGCACGCACGCACACACGCACGCACACACACACACACACACACACACACACACACACACACACACACACACACACACACACACACACACACACACACACACACACACACACACACACACACACACACACACATTTGATTCAATTTTATATAGATTAATATTAATAAAATAATAATTTGAGAATGGCAACACACAATGCAATTAACAGCCGAGTATGAGCCTTTCCTGTTTTACAATCAAACTTGTTCCTGTGAGTCTTTGTGGATAAGAGCATCTGCTTAATTACAAAAAATGTAAATGTAAATCATGCTTGATGTGTGTTTGATAATCTCCCACAAAAGGTAAATAACTATTCTAGATCAGTTATCATTCAACAACTGCACTGTATATTAGTCTTTATCTGAACAAAAACATAATGAGGGGCGGCAGCGTAGCCTAGTGGTTAGAGCGTTGGACTAGTAACCGGAAGGTTGTGAGTTCAAACCCCCGAACTGACAAGGTACAAATCTGTTGTTCTGCCCCTGAACAGGCAGTTAACCCACTGTTCCCAGGCCGTCATTGAAAATAAGAATATGTTCTTAACTGACTTGCCTGGTTAAATAAAGGTAAAATAAAAAAATAAAAATTTAAAACAGGTGCCAATTATACAGGTAACGAGTGGAGGACAGACAAAGAAGATTGAGAATGAATTAATAACTATTTGCATCAAGAAAACCAACCATCAACACAACCCACACTAGCATATTTTCCTAGAGCACTAAGCCTTTAGCCTTTCAGAACAAAAATGTCCCTGCCACCCTCCAAAACACAACAAAGAATAACCAACCATATTGTCAAAATATGGTTACATTATTACATAACATAATCAATGGCTTCTCAGAATAACATATTCTACTTGAGTGGGAGGAATAGGCCTTCAGCATGTGTTCCTCTACTGTAAACCAGGAAAAGACGTTGGGGGCGGGAGGGGAGTAAAGAGTAAAAAGCCGCCATGATAAGAGAAAATGGCAGGCTTTCTTGCAATCCTCCAATCGGTGCCAGCTCATTCATTTTGTTTGCCTCCCAGCCCTCTGCCTCCTCCACCTCGCCCCAACCCCTTCTATTCTAATTAGTAGTATCAGATAGGACGAGGGAAGAAGTGTGAGTTGTGAGGAAATAGGGAACACCCTCCTCCCTTCATCACCCACTAACTATTTTTCACCCCAACCCCACCAAACACAGGACCATAATGCAACTCACGTCGTATGCCAGCCCAGCCATCTTAGGTGCTGCAGCAATGTCTCCCAAGATGGCTCCTCTCTCTGCTCTCAGCGTGCCCATCCTCTGGAGATCTGGCTTTGTCCCCATCTTGGCATAGGCACAGCGTCTCTTGTCTCCCATTTTGCAGTACAGATGGCATTAGAGGCCAGTGGGTAAAGGGGGTGGGGTATTGTGTGGCAATTCTCCTCCTCATTCGCTTTTTTTGATGATTCTGTCCCCTATTTGTGCTCCTTGATCACACCATGTTGTGAATGAGTCGCCTGTGAGGAAGGCAGGTGGAGGAGAGAGGATATGAGAATTAACAATAAAACAGACACTATGTTATGTTATTATTGCAGATCTGAAACCATGGCAACTACCTCTGCAGTTTATTTATAAGAGACAAATGTGAACACAACATTCCTGTATTGTTCCTTTAGTTCACTATAATGATAACATACAGAAACCAATTCTACAGTGATTTAGTAATTATTTCATACCATAAGTCTAATACACATTCTACCTACACAGTGATTAAGTAATTATTTCATACCATAAGTCTAATACACATTCTACCTACACAGTGATTTAGTAATTATTTCATACCATAAGTCTAATACACATTCTACCTACACAGTGATTTAGTAATTATTTCATACCATAAGTCTAATACACATTCTACCTACACAGTGATTAAGTAATTATTTCCTACCATACTTCTCCACACATTCTACTAACACAGAGGTGAATTGTCTGTCAGCTGCCTCTGGAAGATTGTATGGTAAGCACACGCACACACGCCTCTCCCAGAAGCCTCTCCCCAAATCATAATTTTTACATCACACAACCAGGCTAACAACACCACAATTAATGGAATCAAAGGAAATCTAAATTATTGCAAGATTTTGTGATGGCATACAGAATTCCCAGAATACTGTGAAGACCACACTGAGTGAAAGCTTTGGCCCATGCCTGCAAGGGAAAAGACCTTGGACTTTTCGCATAAATCCAATCTCCCTATTTGAATCAAAGCAATTAGCCAGGCATGGACTGACAGTGAGCTTCGCTGCAGCAGGTAGTTAAGGGGATGAATGAAAACTCATCTCACTTTAGAGCTCTCTAGGCTTTACAATCTCAGTTGCTTAATTCTCTGCCCAAAGCATACATAGTAGGTGAAGTACCAAGTCCAGATGTTCAAGCCCTGTATCCCGGATGCCCCTGCCCTTGTTATTGAGAGGTAGAGGTCAAGGTATTGGTAGAATTACTCTCAAGCTCTCAGATGCACTTTAATTTTAACTGCAGTCTGCAAGTGTTTTTCTTACCCATGGGTGTATTCTTAGAGTAGGCCTAAACCATACAACTTCAGTTGCATTGCTAGTGTATTGTTTATTCAAATAGCCTACACTGCCTGAAACACTTAGTGCTTTGACCATTATTTCAAACATCCTTACATTTTTTGTTTTCCTAATGGCTTGAACAAGGAATAGGCCTACTATAATATTTTGCCAAATTGTAAAAGAGATTCATTTCAGTTAGGAGGCCTAATTGTGTACACATTGGTGGTGATGACGCCAGAGAGCGCGCGCCGTTCTCTCCGAGTGGGCGCGAGCTGTTTAGCATTCAGCACCAAAATCTAGAATGGACGGGACAGCTCCCAAGTGGCCAGGCTCCGCGGATAATCGCCCCAAGAAGACAAACTAATCCAACCAATCGAAACAGATTCATACAACCCCGACTAATGCCACCAACCAAAATTAAATCGAAATCGAAAAACATTTGTCAATATCAGGCCTATTTATTTATTACAAATGTAAAGAGAGGCCTGTAGTCCTTATTAGGCCACAAACATAGTCATTAGGACTAATATGTCAAGAAAAACTGTCGAGAGGGCCATATCAAAACTAAGACATGTTTTACGATGTCAGTGAGTTGGGAGGAAAGTAGGCTAGGCCGTACATCTGTTCATATTTTTTGTCTGAAATTAAAAAGTCTGCCATTTTTTATTGTTGATTTGATTCGATTTGTAAGCGTTTGACAAAATATTAAAAACACCATAATTTTGTACCAATTCCATTGCAAGCATTGTGACAACAAATATGTTAATTGTTTTAAAATTAACAACATGGCGTGTTGCTTACCTTTGAGTTGGAACTTGACGAAACTTGTCAAAAGGCCTAACCTAGTTTTAGGCATATCCTAGGCCTTATTTTCCACCGGAACAAGAATGTGGAAGTAATTTCTACTTTCGGTTATCTAGCTTTATGACAGGTATTTAACACTCATACAGCTAGATAACCAAAGACAGAAAACGACCTCCGGTTCACATTTTCGTAGACTACTTTATCTTGCTGCCTCAGACTCATGGCGGATTGGTGAGCGGGTAGTGATGGCGTGCTTCATCAGACACCTTAAGAGAGGAAGAATGACATATATGATTTAAATATGTTTATGACCATTAGGCTATACATTTCCTTTAAAATGATGGCCGAAAATAAGAGGGGAAGAATTATTTTCTATTCTAGAGATGTCTATTTATTCTATTCGTAGATGTCCATGTGGCGTGAAGACAGGACACTGACAGCAAAGCAACAAAGTAATTTTTAAAAGACCAATAAGACCTGGAATAACATGGACTATAAGTGTGTTTATACAGTTTGGCCTGTAATTACAATATAGCACCACTTCTTTCAGGCTATGACAACAAAAAGGCCTATACTGATACACATTATTATTAATAGGCATGTCATTCGATTATATTTACTTTTCTAATATCTATAATAGATTCCAAATAAAACATAATCAAAACTAAGTTCCATTAACAAGTAGCCTATACAATATCTAGGGCTACAATCGATTCGAGTTAAAAACTACATTGCCTTTGATTGAATAAAACATATATGTATGTGTAGCTTACCAAAACAAAAACAAACAAAAAACAGTACGAACAGAGAGGTTCATCATTTGTTCTATGATAAACACAAGTGTTTGTATCATATGCGCATGCGACCTGGTTTATGTTGAGCCTATAGTTCTCTGTCACCAAATTAAATTATTCAAGTATCGTAATTTAGGGGATATCTCTACAACATTTTGAGATGTTTTCATTTATCTCGGAGAGAGAAAAATAATGGATATTCTCCTGTAGTCTAGTATGAGATCATAGTCTAGTAAAATAGTATATTATTGTGTTATATCTTGAAAATGACGATTGTAATCTTAGTAGGTAATTCAGTAAATGTGATGTGAAAAGTGTTGATCAATTAGCATGACACTGACCTAACCAACAGGTGCTTTGTTACATTTAATTTGGCTAAAATAATTGGAAAACACTTACACAGAAATTAAACTATTTTGCTTCCACTGAAAAAAAAGGCAAAATTACATTTCTATTTACGAAATTACTAATTAGTTGTGTAAGGGATTAGGCTGCATAGGGCGTACTAGTTTTGTTTGCATTTGGTCAGTTATTTTCCTTCTATCCATTAATAAAGGTTACAGAACTACAACCAAATTTAACAGGTCCTTGTCTATAATCAAATTACATAGGCATATAGACAATTGAAAGCAGGCCTAGGTTTACTTCTATTCTGGGAGTGTTCTTAATCGCAATACTTATTTGTTGTGTATATAATTTTAAGAACAATAACACTAGGCCTAGTTGTGCATACTATCTTCAAAGACTGATTTGCTCATAGCCTATACGTCCCTGTTTAGAAGTTTAACATATTTAGAGGATGACTTGGACGTGCAATGAAAATGGAGAACAGATCGTACAGGTCTCGGCCCTTTGCCACGCTTCGGTTCAACCACGTTCCGATCTAAAAACCACCGACCCATTTCCAAACATACAAGACATGAAAGGAGACCTATTTAACAGACTGTCATATGATTGCAGAGTTGCCTTTGTGTGCTTCTAGGCCTGATCACTTTAATGAGACTTCGTGCCAATGACCTGCTTTCTGAACCAAGGGCTAATCTCCTCAAAAGCAAGGCTATAACCTACACAATTACTGTATTGTAATCTAATACTGAAAATAACACAGTAGGCCTACATTGTTATAACACTTTGGACAAGAATGTAGGATTATTTTATATTTGATGTAAAGAAATAACATATACCCCAATCTGCTCAATGTCACCGATGCCAGAAGCGCACGCCTATTTCTAAACATGGCACAACTAAAAACCGATAATTGTAAGTAAAAGGCGACCACCAGCAAACCAGACACATCCAAGGTAGCAGGCAGACCATGGACATGAGAGAACAGATTCATTGTAAAATGCAATCAATTCATGGAGTAAGATACCATGTCAGTTCTTAGTGATGCTGATATGGCTTACTTGTGTTTTAGGTCCAAGATGAAGAAATATATTTTTGGAATCCCCTTTATTTAGTCTTCAGTTCTATCTTCCCTCCAAGTGCGTATGTCTGGCTAATTCGCGGTCTCACTCTTCATCTGGCGATCCAATCATTGGATAAATACGCACGGTCTTCTCCGGGTTAGTCCGTCTCCTTCACTAAGTCCTCCGAGCTCTACTCGTCTGCTGCGCGCGTCCTCTGTTGACAATTTACGGCCGCCGTGACGTCATTCCAGTGACAGTTCGTTTTATGTCCAATCACAGAACCAGATGGAACCAATGGTTTTTATGTGCGCATGTGTTCGTAAGGTGCATGGGAGCCACGGGTATATAGTCTTTACATTTCTTATTAACACTTATTGAGTTACTCCATTATCAAGTCAGTGCCAATTGCTACACCTTGGGAATCCAAACGTTATTGTATGCTTGGGGTTATGATAAGGCAATGCAATCTACACGGAGCAATCTACAGTATAATATATTTGGTGATTCCCAGTTATGGCTTCTTACAACAAACGTTATGACTCATGTTTACTCTATAAATGTAGGCCATCACATAGCCATATAGGGAAAGCCATCACGCAGACACAAAACTAAGAGGTATTTGTAAGTTTCACTTGATAGCTATAATAATTTATGCGTAGGCCTAACTGGTGGGTAAAAGGCGATTTTTCATCCAGCAACATTGATTACAATATGGCAACGTACACGTAGGTGATTGATTAATGTTATAGTAGCCTAATTCAGTAACATTAAATTCTAACTGATCTATGGCTGAATGATGACTCAATTCCTATATGGGAGTTTATATTTGATTCCCTGACGTTCGAAGCCATTATATTATTTGAATTGGTGGAATTTGAACTCAGACTTTATTTTTCCATTTGACTAATCTGCCATGAATGAAATGATGACTTTTCTCTCAGTAGTTGGTCCAATGTTCTGGTGTTTATTTTGTTTGTGAACACAAACAACACTTATTGTGGTGTACGTTGAATATATGTCCCTATAAACTTTCCAATTAAATAGATGACTAATGCGCGTTGAAACAGCCTATATGAGTGATGTTTTGAGAATGGCTTTGTCCAAATAACTGTTCGAGCTTGGATATTAATTTCCTGTCAAAAGGGACATGACTGTCTATCTCACCAAAAAAAACTGTGAGCATGTGTAGCCTACAGTTAACCACCTTGCATGGTTTAACTGTATAGCCAATCAGCCAGGTGGTTCAAGATTGACGTCAAAATTGGATGTCTATCTATGTCCTGAGGACGTCAGGAAATGCCTTCAAAACTGGCCACTAGGGGCAAAATTGAGCACTATTATCAGAGCTTCTACACCCAGAGGCGCAACATCGGGAGAATAAGAATCCAATCTTACTGAAACATACAGTACTCTAGTTAGAAATTGGACACACCTACTCATTCAAGGGTTTTTATTTATTTGGACTATTTTCTACATTATAGAATAATAGTGAAGACATCAAAACTATGAAATAACACATATGAAATGATGTAGTAACCAAAAAAGTGTTAAACAAATCAAAATATATTTTAGATTTCAGATTCTTCAAAGTAGTCACCCTTTGCCTAAATGACAGCTTTGCACACGCTTGGCATTCTCTCAACCAGCTTCACCTGGAATGCTTTTCTAACAGTCTTGAAGGAGTTCCCACATATGCTGGCTGCTTTTCCTTCACTCTGCGATCCAACTCATCCCAAACCATCTTAATTGGGTGAAGGTCGGGTGATTGTGGAGACCAGGTCATCTGATGCAGCACCACATCACTCTCCTTGGTCAAACAGCCCTTGCAAAGCCTGGAAGTGTGCTGGGTCATTGTCCTTTTGGAAAAAAAAGATAGTCCCACTAAATACCTACCAGATGGGATGGCGTATTGCTGCAGAATGCTGCTGTAGCCATGCTGGTTAAGTGTGTCTTGAATTCTAAATAAATCACAGACAGTGTCACCAGCAAAGCACCCCCACACCATCACACCTACTCCTCCATGCTTCACGGTGGGAACTACACTCACAAAGACATGGCGGTTGGAACTAAAATCTCAAATTTGGACTCTTCAGACCAAAGGATAGATTTCCACCGGTCTAATGTTCATTGCTCATGTTTCTTGCCCCCAAGCAAGTCTCTTCTTCTTATTGGTGTCCTTTAGTAGTGGTTTCTTTGCAGCAATTAAATAATGGAAGGCCTGATTCACGCAGTCTCCTCTGAACAGTTGATGTTGAGATGTGCCTGTTACTTGAACTCTATGAAGCATTTATTTGGACTGCAATCTGAGGTGCAGTTAACTCTAACGAACGTATCCTCTGCAGCAGAGGTAACTCTGGGTCTTCCTTTCCCGTGGGAGTCCTCATGAGAGCCAGTTCCATCATAGCGCTTGATGGTTTTTCCATCTGCACTTGAAGAAATTTTCACAGTTCTTGACATTTTCCTCATTGACTGACCTTCATGTCTTAAAGTAATGATGGACTGTTGTTTGTCTTTGCTTATTTGAGCTGTTCTTGCCATATTATGGACTTGCCATATGATGTACCAACTCTTCTGTATACCACCCCTACCTTGTCACAACACAACTCATTGGCTCAAACACATTAAGAAGGAAAGAAATTCCACAAATTAACTTTTAACAAGGCACACCTGTTAATTGAAATGTATTTCAGGTGACTACCTCATGAAGCTGGTTGAGAGAATGCCAAGACTGTGCAAATCTGTCATCAAGGCAAAGCGTGGCTACTTTCTCCTTCCTTAAACAATTATCGCCTCCTTCTGAAAATATTAATTTTCCAAGACAAAATCTCTTTTTAGCCTCCTTGAGAGACATGCTAAGCCCTGTACTCCCTCCACTTCAAACTCGGTCAGCCCAAACTGTTCTTCTAACTGAAGTCTACATCAAATGGGCTTTACTGGTGTACAAAAATCGGTACAACGTCCTAGTTGAGTGACCCCCAAAAAACACAGCTCAATCAAAACCGGCAAAAGTATAGCAGAGCACTTTTGACACACCCATTCCTTTCCACACACCCACTAATTTCCTTTCAACACACCCACTCGCTCATACTCCAATCGCCATATTGGGATGCAGCTACCCCCTGTCACGCCCTGATCTGTTTCACCTGCTCCTGTGATTGTCTCCACTCCCTCCAGGTATTGCTTATTTTCCCCAGTGTATATATCCCTGTTTCCTGTCTCTCTGTGCCAGTTCGTCTTGTATGTTTTGTCAAGTCAACCAGCGTGTTTTTCCCATACTTCTTATCCTAATCTCCTTTTTCTAGTCCTCCCTTTCCTGTTTCTGGACTCTGATGTGGTTTGGACCTTTTTGCCTGTCCACGACCATTTTCTCGCCTACCCCTTTGGATTATTCAACATTGTAAGACTCCAAACATCTGCCTCCTGTGTCTGCATCTGGGTCTCGCCTTGTGCCTTGATAACCCCCTTCTCAGATTGTTGACATTTAAGCTATATTTTGTCTCCAATGTTTATTGAAAACAAAGTTGCACAATGCACACATTTCTCTCAAATACATCGTTACAGTTGTTGGTTAGCTAGCACATTTTAGCCATAGACTTGGCAGTCAAAACACCTCAAAACAAGACTTGGTATCAAGAACAAGATCAAACGAGCCACTTATGATTCAACACATGGCAGGCAGTTTCTTGTCATTGTTGCTAGCTAGCCCCACTGATGTATGCTCATCGTTCGTGACACTGTCAGCTGACCCAGCTATAACAAAGCACATGGAGCAGGGCAGTGGCCAAGTTCTTGCCGGTGACCCTACCAGAGCTACAAGACTACAAGTGACCTACTGGTGTCCACGCATTCCACTCCCTTTGCACCACAGTGGCAACATTTGAATGCATTTAATTTTTTTTATGTAGGCTTACATTTGACAGAAATTAAGAAAAAAATGTCTTACAACATGCCCAAATGTAGTCCAAATAGCTGAATACAAATTTATGCCACGAGAAATTGACATATAATAAACGTAAGGTCATTCTACTGGGCCTATCACCATCATGACATTGTAATGAATATCGGCCTATCTAATTAAAGTAATGAAAGCCCAGTTGTGTTAATTCGTTCTGAGATTTTGTTATTGATGTGTGCCTTCCTTCTTGCAGAGGGTAATGGGAGGTTTATTTTCAGTTTGAATGGTTTTCCATAATAATTTTTTACATTTTTTAAATCATACCTTGGTTAAGGATAAAGCCCAAATCAATTGAATAGCCCAGCAAGTTTACTTTGCAAAGAGCATGAAGTGCACAGAATGTCATCAAGAGATTGATTTTCTATTCAGGAATAACTAAGAGACGAACATATCGTTGATTCCCATACTATATAGCCTGTTGTATGATTGTATCCGTGATCATCACATTGACTGACGAAGCAAGTCGTGCATCCGTCAATCATTTCCCAAAAAACCGACCCCGGCAGGACTCGAACCTGCAATCTTCTGATTCGAAGTCAGACGCCTTATCCATTAGGCCACGAGGCCGTCTAGCACTTGATGAAAACATGCGATAATATTCGATAATATTATTAGTTTTAGCCAGTGACTAATTTATTTATGTAACGTATTTTCGTCAAATACTGGCCATGTACTTTGCAAAACATTCGCTTTATTTTACACACTTCCGCAAGGGGAGGTCATCCCTGCCACTGGATATCGCTAGATACCTGGTCTGGTGCAATGTTTCACAATCCATACCTGGAAATCCCGATTAACATTGTTTATATGTGTCACATTGATGCGAGTTGAGGATTGCAAAACGTTGGCTAGGAATTTTAGGGATATTTTTATTCTGTTGTAAACAGCATTCTGACCATTCTCTGCAATGCCGCTTGTAGTTATAGCAGTTTTCTAAAATAGGCCTATTTAAGAATCATCATGTTTTCATGTTGATGATCTTAATATTACATTTAATGTTTATTGATTATTTTATCAAATCAAATCAAATCAAATTTTACTTGTCACATACACATGGTTAGCAGATGTTAATGCGAGTGTAGCGAAATGCTTGTGCTTCTAGTTCCGACAATGCATTAATAACCAACAAGTAATCTAACTAACAATTCCAAAACTACTGTCTTATACACACAAATGTAGGGGGATAAAGAATATGTACATAAAGATATAGGAATGAGTGATGGTACAGAGCGGCATAGGCAAGATACAGTAGATGGTGTCGAGTACAGTATATACATATGAGATGAGTATGTAAAAAAAGTGGCATAGTTAAAGTGGCTAGTGATACATGTATTACATAAAGATGCAGTAGATGATATAGAGTACAGTATATACATATACATATGAGATGAATAATGTAGGGTATGTAAACATTATATTAGGTAGCATTGTTTAAAGTGGCTAGTGATATATTTACATAATTTCCCATCAATTCCCATTATTAAAGTGGCTGGAGTTGGGTCAGTGTCAATGACAGTGTGTTGGCAGCAGCCACTCAATGTTGGTGGTGGCTGTTTAACAGTCTGATGGCCTTGAGATAGAAGCTGTTTTTCAGTCTCTCGGTCCCAGCTTTGATGCAACTGTACTGACCTCGCCTTCTGGATGATAGCGGGGTGAACAGGCAGTGGGTCGGGTGGTTGTTGTCCTTGATGATCTTTATGGCTTTCCTGTGACATCGGGTGGTGTAGGTGTCCTGGAGATGCTGTCCCAAAACCATCAGAAGCAGATCTTCCGCGGCTCGTAGCAGGGGTACAAGGACGAGAAGGTGAAGTGGAGTATCAGGCACCTGCAGAGGCACCAGCTGTGGGGAAAGAGGTCTCTGCTCCCTGGCATGAAGCTCCAGCTGCCCCACACGGAAGGGAAGGACATCGACGGCCACTTCTGCCTGCTGGCCCAAAAGCAGAGCCTACCCTACCTGGAGGCTGCCAGCAAGCTTCAGCAGGCCCCGCTGCCGCCCATGCCCCAGCACCTGATGTGGGAGGTGAGCTGGATGCGCTACAGGCCGGATGGGGAGGCCAGACGGGTGGATTTCCCAGACGAGGCAGGCCACACTGGCTGTGGCCGTGTCTACCACTGCCTGGTGAGACTGAAAGAGAGGACCAAGACCCTCTACTGTGGGAGGGAGGGTTTTAAGCTGGAGGAAAATTACTACTTTATTTCAGTACAGGACAGTTTATATCACTTCTAGGTATTTGTAACTGTAAAATGATCTGTAAGTGTAAAAATGATTCGTAAATGTCAAAAATACTGAAAGGCTTTTGTAGTGAGGTTAATAGATGGTGTATAATATTGTGTTGGGACTGGGCAGGAATGATTACAGTTATTTTACAAGGACTATTTATTCTGAGCCAGAGTGGATTGCAGTTTCACTGAATACTCTGTATTCTATCATTCTGTTTCCTGACAGGTACTCGTGGTCCAGCAAGCGTCTGATAGAGGAGAGATACTCCTGATCCAGCCAGCTGATGCCTGCTGACCTCATCCCCTTGGAGACCCGGACAACTTTATCCGCCCCCCCCCCCCCCCCCCGGGGGGCCAGCGGAGGGAGAAACTGATTGTGGACCACAATGTTAGCTTTGACAGATCTTACATCAAGGAGCAGTACCTGCTGAAAGTTCACAGGGATCCGGGGACACGTTTTGAGGTGTACTTCATCACTATTTAGTGTAATTAACAGTAATTTATGCTGTATTCACACTATAGGGCCGAATGGAACCCTACTGTGCTGGCTCTGATATTTTATTTTCCCCAGGCTAGCCCAGAAATGACAGACTTGGCTCGGTTAGGCCCAATGGTTTGAATCAGGCATTGATTGGGGTCTTTGGAGTGGCTCATGCTCTGTCTTTAGTCTGGCTGTTTCTCATAGAGATAGAGGACTCATATTTGTATCTGTGCCAACGCCATTGAGGCAATCTCAATTTTGAAGTAGTACATTTTCTTCTTCACTATTGGCTGATCCCCCGGTTGGACATGACTCCAACAGGCTAACCAGGAGGGATCAGACAATGAAGTTGGATGTCCAACACAGTTGACTACATTAAAATGGTGGAAGATCTCAATGGCACTGCCCATGTTAATACTGCCCTTTGGCCACTAAAAATCAAATCTGATTAGTCACATGCGCCGAGAAGAACAGGTGTAGACCTTACAGTGAAATGCTTACTTAAGAGCCCCTAACCAACAATGCAGCTTTAAAAAATACTGATACGAAAGCCCTTTATCAATTTCTATGCTGTTTCCCAATCCTCAAGGATGCTTCCAGTGGAAACATGTAGGCAGCAGGTAGCTGCCTTGGATTGAAACAGCCTCTGTATATGTTCTCTGTCCCACAGGGTTCTCAGGCTAGTTTCCTGGACGCAATGAGTCTCCACATGGCCATCTCTGGTCTGACTGGGTTCCAGCTCACGCTGTGGATGGCCAACAAGCACGGCAAGAGGTGGGGCCTCCAGGAGGTCAAAGAACACATGAAGATAGTGGGTCGGCCGTGGCGGGAGGAAGGGCCCATGATCAGTACTCTCGGTCATCTAGCCTCACGATTAGTAGAAGTACACAGAAAACGATTGATTTGCAATGGTTCCATACTTGTAGAAATGTTCCTGTTGCCTATCTATCAGTTAACAAGTTCGTTCCACAGCTCTCCTTCCCTTGATTGGCTCCCTTGATTTCCTTCACGAGTCCGAAGTTACAAAATAAACTCAATGGTTAATAAATGGTTTTGAATGTTGTTGTTGTGTTTGTATGTCTATATTGGCCTTGGTGGAAGAGTGGGGTAACATCTCACAGCAAGAACTGGCAAATCTGGTGCAGTCCATGAGGAGGAGATGCACTGCAGTACTTAATGCAGCTGGTGGCCACACCAGATACTGACTGTTACTTTTAATTTTAACCCCCCCCCCTTTGTTCAGGGACACATTATTCCATTTCTGTTAGTCACATGTCTATGGAATTTGTCCAGTTTATGTCTCAGTTGTTGAATCTTATGTTCATTCAAATATTTACACGTTAAATTTGCTGAAAATAAAACGCAGTTGACAGAGGACGTTTCTTTTTTTGCTGTGACATAGACTAAATTACCAAAACTATGTGGACACCTGTTCGTCAAACATCTTATTCCAAAATCATAGGCGTTAATATGTACAGTTGAAGTCAGACGTTTACATACACCTTAGCCAAATACATTTAAACTCAGTTTTTCACAATTCCTGACATTTAATCCTAGTAAGTATTCCCTGTCTTAAGTCAGTTAGGATCACCACTTTATTTTAAGAATGTCAAATGTCAATAATAGCAGACAGAATGTAACAGGATTCTTCCTGGGAAGGAGAGGCGGACCAAAACGCATCGTGGTTATTTTTATACATCTTTATGATGATAACTTGAACAATGTATAATACAAAATAAGAAACGTGAAAAACCGAAACAGCCCTATCTGGTGCAACAAACACAAAGACAGGAACAATCACCCACAAAACCCAAGACAAAACAGGCTACCTAAATATGGTTCCCAATCAGAGACAATGACTATCACCTGCCTCTGATTGAGAACCATATCAGGCCAAACATAGAAATAGACAAACTAGACACACAACATAGAATGTCCACTCAGATTACACCCTGACCAAACAAAACATAGAAACATACAAAGCAAACTATGGTCAGGGTGTGACACAGAATGATTTATTTCAGCTTTTATTTCATTCATCACATTCCCAGTGGGTCAGAAGTTTACATACACTCAATTAGTATTTGGTAGAATTGCCTTTAAATTGTTTAACTTGGGTCAAACGTTTCAAGTAGCCTTCCACAAGCTTCCCACAATAAGTTGGGTGAATTTTGGCCTATTCCTCCTGACAGAGCTGGTGTAACTGACTCAGGTTTGTAGGCCTCCTTGCTTGCACACACTTTTTCTGTTCTGCCCACAAATATTCTATAGGATTGAGGTCAGGGCTTTGTGATGGCCACTCCAATACCTTGACTTTGTTGACCTTAAGCCATTTTGCCACAATTTTGGAAGTATGCTTGGGGTCATTGTCCATTTGGAAGACCCATTTGCGACCAAGCTTTAACTTCCTGACTGAACAAATTGCAAAAATCGCTGAAGTTGGAGACTTTTATCTCCCTCACCAATTTCAAACATCTGCTATCTGAGCAGCTAACCGATCGCTGCAGCTGTACATTGTCTATCGGTAAATAGCCCACCCAATTTTACCTACCTCATACCCATACTGTTTTTATTTATTTACTTTTCTGCTCTTTTGCACACCAATATCTCTACCTGTACATGACCATTTGATCATTTATCACTCCAGTGTTAATCTTCAAAATTGTAATTATTCGCCTACCTCCTCATGCCTTTTGCACACAATGTATATAGACTCTCTTTTTTGTCTACTGTGTTATTGACTTGTAAATTGTTTACTCATTGTGTAACTCTGTGTTGTCTGTTCACACTTCTTTGCTTTTATCTTGGCCAGGTCGCAGTTGCAAATGAGAACTTGTTCTCAACTAGCCTACCTGGTTAAATAAAGGTGAAATAAAATAAATAAATAAAAAATGTCTTGAGATGTTGCTTCAATATATTCACATAATTTTTCTTCCCTTTGATGCCATCTATTTTGTGAAGTGCACCAGTCCCTCCTGCAGCAAAGCACCCCCACAACATGATGCTGCCACCCCGTGCTTCACGGTTAGGATGGTGTTCTTCGGCTTGCAAGCCTCCCCCTTTTTCCTCCAATCATAACAATGGTCATTATGGCCAAACAGTACTATTTGTGTTTCATCAGACCAGAGGAGATTTCTCCAAAAAGTACGATCTTTGTTCCCAAGTGCAGTTGGCCTTTCAGTTTATGTCGATATAGGACTCGTTACTGTGGATATAGATACTTTTGTTCCTGTTTCCTCCAGCATCTTCAGAAGTTCCTTTGCTGTTGTTCTAGGATTGATTTGCACTTTTCGCACCAAAGTACATTCATCTCTAGGAGACAGAACGCGTCTCCTTCCTGAGCGGTATGACGGCTGCGTGGTACTATTGTTTGTACAGATGAACATGGTACCTTCAGGCGTTTGGAAATTGCTCCCAATAATGAACCAGACTTGTGGAGGTCTACAATTGTTTTCTAAGGTTGTCAGGATGAAAATATATGGCCAAACCAAAGCATTAAATAGCGACTGAACCGAAAAAACAACGTCTCTGGTTGAAAACGGCCTGTGTGGCATCGATATGAGTTAAACATTTATTCTAGTGTCAAAATTGACTACAAAGTTAATACTTTTGGTCACAAAGTCAGTATATTCAAAAACTGAATTTTATGACATCTTTGTAACTGAGGATGTCACAATTTACATGAGAGTTGGGTTTTGATTTAAACCCTGCCCACACAGGACCACTGCCTGGCACAGTCTAATCACTGCTGGCAGTAATCAAATCATCCGGTTCACAGCTTCCCGTTGTGCTGCAGTGCACGCTATCCAACACAGACATCCTCACATTCGTGAGCTAACGTTAGCATCACAAACACAACTGTCATCAAAGATACTACTCTAGCTATTTCTTTACTCAATTGGTAAACTGATTGACCACCCCAAGATATCCCTGCAGAATGTATATTTGGGCCCCTACCAGATGGAAACTACAAGTGTAATGGCTGCGCTCAATGCAATGGCACTTATAAATGTAGATCCTTCAAACACCCCCAAACGGAAACAGATCCCAATCAAAGGTGTTATCACGTGCTCCACTAAGGCAGTTATTTATCTTATAACTTGTTCTTGTGGTAAAAATAATGTGGGTAAAACAAAGCGCAAATTAAAAATACGAATCTCAGAGCATCGTAGCACCATTAGGTGCAAAAACTCAACTTACACAGCTGCGGCCCACTTTTTTGGAAGCAAACCACTCGATTTAGTCCCTTCATTATATCGGCATCGAACATGTAACCCTCCTTGGGAGAGGGGGTGACCTCGACCATTTATTGTTTAAAACGAGAGGCTGCCTGGATCTTTAATTTAAAGACCCTTGCTCCCTTCGGCCTCGACGTAGACTTTGATCTGAAGCCATTCTTGTGATTATTGTGATTTTGCTGTTCATTGTAAATGTTTGTAGGCCTCTGTAGCCAAATCTGATCTATGATTGTATGCTATCCATTCATGTTTTTGGTATGTTATTTTTATATCTGAGAATTAACCAATGATATCAGGCCACACCCAGCTATGATTACAGACACCTGTGTGTGTCCTTTGACACTATATAAACTAGTCACTCCACAGTGTTCGTCATTATACCCTGATGAAGACAGCTTGTCTGTTGAAACTTTGGTTATTAGGTCGTTCAATTATTGCATCTGAGCTCCAAGAGTGCGGCTCTCCTTTAATTTTTCATGGGGCTACCTGATGCCTGGCTGCAGGGACAACATGATGGAGCCCCAGGGGGAGGATGCCACGGAGCCTGTGTACCCCATCGGTAGGTCAGAGAACATCAAACAGCTCAGGGACACGGGCACCAGGGGAAATGGAGACAAAAGACAAAGGTAGCACAGGGATGAGTCAATGAGCCAATAAGTGCATTACTGAATGAATTAGTTTTAATTAATCAGTCAACTTTTTTTAGCAGTACATCACTGGGTGTACTATACATGCATCCACCAGAGGAAGTGTGTGTGTTGCTGTGACTTGTAGGGCCATCGAGTGTGTGTACAGTCGTGAGAATGACATTAATTTCCACAGTTTGCTGCTTCAGTGTCTTTGTCAGATGTTACTATTGAATACTGAAGTATAATTACAAGCATTTCATAAGGGTCAAATGATTTTATTGACAATTACATGAAGTTGATATAAAGAGTCAATATTTGCAGTGTTGACCCTTTTTCAAGACCTCTGCAATCCACCCTGGCATGCTGTCAATCAACTTCTGGGCCACATCCTGACTGATGGCAGCCCATTCTTGCATAATCTATGCTTGGAGTTTGTCCGAATTTGTGGGTTTTTGTTTGTCCACCCGCCTCTTGAGGATTGACCACAAGTTCTCAATGGGATTTAGGTCTGGGGAGTTTCCTGGCCATGGACCCAAAATATTGATGTTTTGTTCTCCGAGCCACTTTTGCCTTATGGCAAGGTGCTCTTCATGCTCGTGTAATGGATGTGAAATGGCTAGCTAGTTAGTGGTGGTGTGCGCTAATAGCGTTTCAATCGGTGACGTCACTTGCTCTGAGACCTTGAAGTAGTGGTTCCCCTTGCTCTGCAAGGTCCGCGGCTTTCGTGGAGCGATGGGTAACGATGCTTCGTGGGTGACTGTTGATGTGTGCAGAGGGTCCCTGGTTTGAGTCCAGCGAAGGGACAGACTAAAGTTATACTGTTACACTCGAAAAGGCATTGTTCATCACCAAACTGTTCCTGAATGGTTGGGAAAAGTTGCTCTCAGAGGATGTGTTGGTACCATTCTTTATTCATGGCTGTGTTCTTAAGAAGAATTGTGAGTGAGCCCACTCCCTTGGCTGAGAAGCAACCCCACACATGAATGGTCTCAGGATGCTTTACCTTTGGCATAACACAGGACTGATGGTAGCGCTCACCTTGTCTTCTCTGGACAAGCTTTTTTTTACGGATGCCCCAAAACATCGGAAAGGAGATTCATCAGAGAAAATGACTTTACCCCAGTCCTCAGCAGTCCAATCCCTGTACCTTTTGCAGAATATCAGTCTGTCCCTGGTGTTTTGCCTGGAGAGAAGTGTCTTCTTTGCTGCCCTTCTTGACACCAGGCCATCCTCCAAAAGTCTTCGCCTCACTGTGCGTGCAGATGCACTCACACCTGCCTGCTGCCATTCCTGAGCAAGCTCTCTACTGGTGGTGCCCCGATCCCACAGTTGAATCAACTTTAGGAGACGGTCCTGGCGCTTGCTGGAATTTCTTGGGCGCCCTGTAGCCTTCTTCACAACAATTGAACCGCTCTCCTTGAAGTTCTTGATGATCCGATAAATGGTTGATTTAGGTGCAATCTTATTGGCAGTAATATCCTTGCCTGTGAAGCCCTTTTTGTGCAAAGCAATGATGACGGCACGTGTTTCCTTGCAGGTAACCATGGTTGACTGAGGAAGAACAATGATTCCAAGCACCACCCTCCTTTTGAAGCTTCCTGTCTGTTATTCGAACAGACTGGAAGACTTGTTATTCGAACAGAGTGATCTCCAGACTTGTCCTCGTCAACACTCACCCCTGTGTTAACGAGAGAATCACTGACATGATGTCAGCTGGTCCTTTTGTGGCAGGGCTGAAATGCAGTGGAAATGTTTTTTGGGGGATTCAGTTAATTTGCATGGCAAAGAGTGACTTTGCAATTCATCTGATTACTCTTCATAACATTCTGGCGTATATGCAAATTGCCATCATACAAACAGGCAGCAGACTGTGAAAATTAACTTTTGGCCACGACTCTACTGTGAGCAGAAAGGTAAGGCGCAGCCTAGGTGTTTGGATAACTGCCTCTCTGATGACCTCATTCTGACCGACAGCTCACTGTGGCAGACAGTAAAACCCTATCGCACACAGGATTGGTCTGTGTTCATGATATCTCCTGGATGACCATTTTTAATACATGATAACTGTGTAATACACAATGATAACTGTGTAATAAAGAAGTACACACAGAAAATGAGCTGCCCATATCAATTAGGAAATCTGTGCAAATATCAAATATGCTCTTCTGTCAAATAGTTCAACAGGTGGTTGTCTTTCCTGTGCTGACCTGTAGGTGGAGTTGAGTCACCTTGAGAGTGTCAGAGGAGAATGGCGGCAGCGTGACAAGGACCAAGAGAAATGAGGTGAAGTGTCCTCTCCATATAGATGGGACGAGGGCACACCTCTCTTTTACATTGCTTGATTCTTGTGGCAAGTGCACCCTCTATCTCAGTGGTTCCCAACCCTGGTCCTTGAGTACCCCCAACAGTACACATTTGTATTGTAACCCTGGACAAGCACACCTTAACTAATCATCAAGCCATCAATGAGTTTGTCCAGGGCTACAATGAAATTGTGTATTTTTGGGAAACACTGCTCTCTCTATAGTCCGCCGCTACACTAATTGTTACCTCAACCGGCTACCGATGGCTATTTAACAGTCCGATGGCCTTGTGATAGAAGTCTTTCAGCCTCTCGGTACCACCTTTGGTGCACCTGTACTGACCTCGCCTTCTGGATGATAGCGGGTGGTTGATTTCCTTGATAATATTTTTGGCCTGCCTGTGACATCAGTTGCTGTAGGTGTCCTGGAGGGCTGGCAGTGTGGAGAGCCCTGCGATTGCTGGCGGTGCAGTTGCCGTACCAGGCGGTGATGCTTTCAATTGTGTATCTGTAAAAGTTTGGGGGTTTTAGGGGCCAAGCTGAATTTCTTCAGCCTCCTGGGGTTGAAGAGGTGCTGTTGCACTCATAAATGCTTGAGAGACTGTTTTGGCTACAGGATGGAAACAACAACAACATGGGCGGCCCCTTCTCCAATGACTTTCTGTCCAAGATGGAGGACGGGACCCTGAGGGAAGGACAGGAGGGCACCAACACCACCCGGGTTTTAGAGATCAATAAGATCTCCTTCTGGAGGAACACTCAGAAACACCTAGGCTCCACTGTATGTGGAGGGTTGCATGTAAGAATGACCTCATAAATAGGAATTACATTGATTTAATAGAGAACAATGGTTGAAGACATACTGCATTTACATTGCTAATGATCATACACAATAAACTATCTGAAATGACTGCTCCTACAGGGTTAAGTAAGGTGGTGTGGCTGAGGCAAGGGGAGCTCCATCGCACTTTCAGCAGGCATGAGGAGGGGCAGTATGGCGCCATCTGCCCCAGGTCTTCACTGCAGGAACCATCACCTGTAGGGCTGAGGAACCGACATGTCTGACTGCCAGCAACACTCAGGTAAGAGAATGATAGAGAAAAAAAATATGGGGGGGTGTAAGTGGACTGACTGGTCAATACAGATTTTTAATGGAACCACTGACATAGCCTTTGCGTGCTGTCTGTGCAGCGGGATTGAGTGGGCAGTGAGCTGAAGGCCATGGTACAGGGGCCCCCTGGGTACCACCTGGTGGGGATGGATGTGGACTGCCAGGCGCTGTGGATCGCTAACCGGGCTGGGAGAGGCCCACTTCGCTGGCATACACGGTGAGACCTCACTCCTGGCACTGATACTCAGCTTGATGCAGCATTCATTTTGTTATGAGAATCATCAGAAATGTGAGTTTCTGACAACTTCCAAACAATGATTATGCAAGCGCCCAAGATAGTAGGCAATCTAATAATGGGGAACTCGTGTTACAAAACATTTCCAGTCAGAATATTTGTGTCTGTTTGCATTTTGTGTCACATATATATTTTTTTACACAATATACATGTTACAAAAGGTGGCATATCTGGATATTTGAGAAATCCATTGACAATAATAAATGTAGCCAGTTCATGTTACTGTATGTCCATGCTGCAGTGTTCGGCTGGATGACCCTACTTGACAAGAAGAGCCAGGGCACTGACCTCTACAGTCGCACCACCGACATGGTGGCCATCAGCCGCGAGCATGCCAAGGGCTTCAACTACAGTCACATCTACGGAGCCGGGCAGCCCTTTGCCAAGCGCCTGCAATTCAACCTCAGCCAGCCGGCAGATGTATGCCCTCATCAAGGGCCTAGGCAGGTACAGGAAGGACAGTGGTGGATTGGATTTGGTTAGTGATGACCCTCTTTGTCTGAAATGTCATGCTTGGAAATAGAATTGACCATTTCAGACACAGACCTAGTGATCAAAGTGCTTCAGATTGTAAGGATGGGGGTGGGGGTGACTCACCTCATCCACTACCAGTGTGTAGTATCAGAGGGGTACAGGACAGTTAAGATTATGGCAGTTTAGAGCTTTACTTTGAAAGTCATAAAGTAATCTCTGCTTGCTCTTTTGGATGTGTACACTTTGATCTAAGCACTTTAAATGCATCTACACTGAACAAATGTAAACACGAGATGTTACATTAAGCAATATGGTCCTTCTGTAGCTCAGTTGGTAGAGCATGGCGCTTGTAACGCCAGGGTAGTGGGTTCGATCCCCGGGACCACCCATATGTAGAATGTATGCACACATGACTGTAAGTTGCTTTGGATAAAAGCGTCTGCTATATGGCATTTATTATTATTATATTATTATTATATTATTATTATTATATTATTAAGTGTTGGTTTCATGAGCTGAAATAAAAGATTCCTGAAATGTTCCAAATGCACAACTTATTTCACTCAATTTTGTGCACAAATTTGTTTACGTCCCTGTAAGTGAGCATTTCTCCTTTGCCAAGATAATCCATCCACCTGATGGGTGTGGCATATCAAGATGCTGATTAAACTGCATGATCATTACACAGGTGGACCTTGTGCTGGGGACAATAGGCCACTCTAAAAAGTGTTGTCACACAACACAATGCCACAGATGTCTAATTTTGAGGGAGTGTACAGTTGGCATGCTGACTGCAGGAATGTTCACCAGCGCTGTTGCCAAATTTAATGTTCTGTACCATAAGCCGCCTCACACGTAATTTTATAGAATTTGGCAGTATGTCCAACTGGCCACACAACCACAGACCATGTGTAAGTTAACAGTATAGCTTCTGTCCCTCTCTTTTCCACTACCTGGGCTCGAACCAGGGACTTTCTACACACATAGACAAGTCACCCTTGCAACATCGCTCCACAAAAGCTGCGGCTCTTGCAGAGCAAGGGGTACAACTCTTTCAAGGTCTCAGAGCGAGTGACGTCACAGATTGAAACGCTATTAGTGCGCACCCTGCTAACTAGTTAGCCATTTCACACGGGTTACATAAGCATGCCAAGAATTTCTGCAAAAACTCTCAAACCGTCTCTGGGAAGCTCGTCTGCGTGCTCTTCGTCCTCACCAGGGTCTTGAACTGACTGCTGTTTGGCGTCGTAACTGACTTCAGTGAGCAAATGCTCACCTTCGATGGCCACTGGCATGCAGGGAGAAGTGTGCTCTTCACAGATGAATCCCGGTTTCAACTGTACCAGCCAGATGGAATTGTGCGGATGAGCGGTTTGCTGAAGTCAACGTTGTGAACAGAGTGCCCCATGGTGGGGTTATGGTATGGGCAGTCATAAGCTACGGACAATGAACACAATTGCATTTTATCGATGCCATTTTGTGCAGAGACACCGTGACGAGATCCTGAGGCCCATTGTCGTGCCATTCATCCGCTGCTATCCCCTAATATTTCAGCATGATAATACATAGCCCCATGTGGCAAGGATCTTTACACAATTTCTGGAAGCTGAAAATGTACCAGTTCATCCATGGCCTACATACTCACCATGTCACTCATTGAGCATGTTTGGGATGCTCAGTTTGGCTTTTAATTTGCTATTGAAAGTTGTAATATTAGAATGCACAAGGTGCAATTTCGAAATGGGGTAGTGCATCATCAGTTTTGCTCTTGTCATGACAGTCATTGCAGACCTTATAACTATTTATAACTTGTCAGAAATGATCATCTAAACCATGTCAGCTGTTTTTTAGCTAGGTTTTTTTAACCCATAGATTTTGTTGTAATGTTTGTCACACAAATATCAAATTAATACACATTAGAGATGGCAAAATGTAATTGAAAGATCCTTGCCACATGGGGCTATGCATTTTCATGCTGAAATATTAGGGGATAGCAGCGGATGAATGGCACGACAATTGTAAGACAATGAGCTTTAAAACTGTAAAATGTTCTCTGCACCGCATGACAAAATGTGTAGAATTGCAGGAAATAAGCTATAAACCTGCTAAATTATGGATTATGAACAGTTTCTGGCATGAACAGTGCTTGTGCCATAGAAATACATGTGGTTTGTGCATGGGGGTGCGGGATGTACTCTAGTGCTGGAAGGGGGCAATGAGTGAAGAAGTTTGGGAACCCCTGATAAGTTAATTACTTTATTATCCCCATGGGGAAATGTGGTTTGGGCTTTGTGCATACATAAAAACACATAATCAAAGGACATACAGACAAATACAGGAAGAAAAAGTGAAATTCATGAGTGATCGATGATCATCATTATCAGGTTCCTTAAGTTCTGCAAAAAAACAAAGGTATAATGGTTAGAGATACTTTTGGTCATGTTGTGTATGTTGACACCTGCTCGTCGAACATCTCATTCCAAAATCATGGGCATTAATATGGGGTTGGTCCCCCCTTTGCTGCTATAACAGCCTCCACTCTTCTGGGAAGGCTTTTAATTAGATGTTGGAACATTGCTGCGGGGACTTGCTTCCATTTAGCCACAAGAGCATTAGTGAGGTCGGGCACTGATGTTAGCTGTTTAGGCCTGGCTTGCAGTCAGTGTTCTAATTCATCCCAAAGGTGTTTGACGGGGTTGAGGTCATGGCTCTATGCAGGCCAGTCAAGTTCTTCCACACCGATATCGACAAACGATTTATATATGGACCTTGCTTTGTGCACGGGGGCATTGTCATGCTGAAACAACTTTTGTTGCCACAAAGTTGGAAGCACAGAATCATCTAGAATGTCATTGTATGCTGTATCGTTAAGATTTCCCTTCACTGGAACTAATTGGCAGTTAACTGGGGAAGCTCTAGCAGGGCAGAAATTTTACAAACTGACTTGTTGGAAAGGTGGCATACTATGACGGTGTCACGTTGAAAGAGAATCAATCAAATGTATTTATAAAGCCCTTTTTACATCCGCCGATGTCACAAAGTGCTATACAGAAACCCAGCCTAAAACCCCAAACAGCAAGTAATGCAGATGGCTAGGAAAAACTCCCTGAAAAGGCAGGAACATGGGAAGAAACCTAGAGAGGAACCAGGACCTGAGGGGTGGCCAGGCCTCTTCTGGCTGTGCCGGGTGGAGACTAACGGTACATGGCCAAGATGTTCAAACGTTCATAGATGACCAGCAGGGTCAAATAATAATAATCACAGTGGTTGTAGAGGGTGCAACAGGTCAGCACCTCAGGACTAAATGTCAGTTGGCTTTTCATAGCCGACCATTCATAGTTAGAGACAGTAGGTGCGGTACAGAGAGAGAATCAAAAACAGCAGGTCCGGGACAAGGCAGCTGAGGCCATTCTACTGCCAATGTTTGTCTTTGGAGATTGCATGGCTGTGTGCTCAATTTTATCCACCTGTCAGAAACGGGTATGACTGAAATAGCCGAATCCATTCATTTGAAGGGGTGTCCACATACTTTTGGTGATGTAGTGTATTTTTGAACCGGGCAGTAATGTCAGCTTTGTATGAACTGAAGTTCTTCACAAACACTGACCCTGAATCAATCGACCCATTAGCTTCACCCCCCTAGATACCCATGTAGATCTGGCTAGGAACACACACTTTCACATTCTATCTCACCCTCTCATTATTTGGGTGTGCAGTTCTCGGAAGAGGAAGTTGGAGGTGGCAGGCCAGTGTTTGTGGTCTGGAGGTACGTTCAACAACCTGGAGAACATCGCCCACTCAGCTCAGCCGGCCACCCCTGTCCCGGGCTGCAGGATCAGCAGACCGTGAAGGATGAGTTCTGGAGAACTTATGCAAACACAATCATAAAAGCACATAAAATGTACATAATTATAACACACACACGTAACACACTCAATTGTAAGACACACTGTCTGACACTCAAACAAACACTTGTTGTAGATGAAAATATTGACGTGTGTGTGTCAGTTCATCACCAGCAGGGTGACCTGGGTGGTACAGTGTTTGGCGGTGTACTACTCCCACTCTTATGCTGGTGGCCGTACGCTGACTGATGGAGGAGTATGACATCGACGGATGCTTCCTGTATTAGTATCCACAACGAGGTGCTACCTGGTCCGCAGTGAAGACCGCTACTGGGCAGCACTGGCTCTGCAGATCACCAACCTGCTCATTCACTGTCTCCTGCTGACTTCTTGCCAGGTCACCCTAGCAAAAGATCTAACATCAATGGTCTTTTCGGGCTAAATAATACATAAATGACCATGTGGTCATTTAAATGGTTGGGATGTAGCTAATTGTAAGTTAAAATTGAAACTATTGTCATTCATAGCCAGTGAATTACTCGTTTTACATGTCTCAAACGTCTGTTCAATAAGCTGCTTGTGTTCGTCCATCTTTTATCGTTGTGCTTTAAAAGTGTATGTTTGCCCATGCGCTGAGTATGCCGGACATGCCCCAGTCATTGGCTTTCTTCAGTGCCGTGGACATTGACCAGTGTATGAGCAAGGAGATGACCATGGACTGTCTGACTCCCTCCAACCCCACAAGGCTGGAGTGCAGATATTGCCTACCAGAGGGTGTCTTGTATATCATTCTTTAAAGTCTTTGCGTTGTAATATTGTAGTGTGCATGTGATGTCAATCAGATCTATATTTAACAAAAAATATAAACGCAACATGGAACAATTTCAACTATTTTACTGAGTTACAGTTCATAAGGACATCAGTCAATTGGAATATATGAATTACGCCCTAATCTATGGACTTCACATGACTGGGCAGGGGCACAGCCATGGGTGGGCCTGGGAGGGCATAGGCCCACCCACTGGGGAGTCAGCCAATCAGAATGAGCTTTTCCACACAAAAGTGCTTTATTACAGAAATACTCCCGTTTCATCAGCTGTCCGCGTGGATGGTCTCAGACAATCCCTAAGGTGAAGAAGCTGGATGTGGAGGTCCTCGATTGGCGTGGTTACATGTGATCGGCAAATTCTTTAAAATTACATAGGAGGCAGATTGTGATAAAGAAATGAACATTAAATTCTCTGGCAACAGCTCTCTGGTGATTCCTGCAGGCAGCATGGCAATTGCACGCTCCCTGTAAACTTGAGACATCTGTGGCATTGTTGTGACAAAACTGCACATTTTAGAGTGGCCTGTTATTGTCCCCAGCATATGGTGCACCTTTGTAATGATCATGCTGTTTAATCAGCTTCTTGATATGCCACACCTGTAAGCAGGATGGATTATCTTGGCAAAGGAGAAATGCTCACCAACAGGGATGTAAACAAATTTATGCACAAAATCTGAGAGAAATAAGCTTTTTGTGCGCATGGAAAATTTATTGAAGTTCATGAAACATGGGACCTACACGTTATGTTTCTTTTAATTCAGTATATAAAGACGTTTGTTGCCATTACAAACCATGTTACCCCCCTTGGGTTGTGCCGTGGCGGAGATCTTTGTGGGCTATACTCAGCCTTGTCTCAGGATGGTTGAGGATATCCCTCTAGTGGTGTGGGGGCTGTGCTTTGTCTAAGTGGGTGGGGTTATATCCTTCCTGTTTGGCCCTGTCCAGGGGTGTCCTCGGATGGGGCCACAGTGTCTCCTGACCCCTCCTGTCTCAGCCTCCAGTATTTATGCTGCAGTAGTTTGTGTCGGGGGGCTAGGGTCAGTTTGTTATATCTGGAGTACTTCTCCTGTCCTATTCGGTGTCCTGTGTGAATCTGTGTGCATTCTCTAATTCTCTCCTTCTTTCTTTCTCTCTCTCTCGGAGGACCTGAGCCCTAGGACCGTGCCCCAGGACTACCTGACATGATGACTCCTTGCTGTCCCCAGTCCACCTGGCCATGCTGCTGCTCCAGTTTCAACTGACCTGAGCCCTAGGACCATGCCCCAGGACTACCTGACATGATGACTCCTTGCTGTCCCCAGTCCACCTGGCCATGCTGCTGCTCCAGTTTCAACTGTTCTGCCTTACTATTATTCGACCATGCTGGTCATTTATGAACATTTGAACATCTTGGCCATGTTCTGTTATAATCTCCACCCGGCACAGCCAGAAGAGGACTGGCCACCCCACATATGCTCTCTCTAATTCTCTCTTTCTTTCTCTCTCTCGGAGGACCTGAGCCCTAGGACCGTGCCCCAGGACTACCTGACATGATGACTCCTTGCTGTCCCCAGTCCACCTTACTGTGCTGCTGCTCCAGTTTCAACTGTTCTGCCTTATTATTATTCGACCATGCTGGTCATTTATGAACATTTGAACATCTTGGCCATGTTCTATTATAATCTCCATCCGGCACAGCCAGAAGAGGACTGGCCACCCCACATAGCCTGGTTCCTCTCTAGGTTTCTTCCTAGGTTTTGGCCTTTCTAGGGAGTTTTTCCTAGCCACCGTGCTTCTACACCTGCATTGCTTGCTGTTTGGGGTTTTAGGCTGGGTTTCTGTACAGCACTTTGAGATATCAGCTGATGTACGAAGGGCTATATAAATACATTTGATTTGAAACAGTATACAGCAGCTTTGGCTGTTCAAAACACTAGACAAAAAACACTGATATACCAGAAGGAAGTAGTGTTGACTGGCAGTGAACACACAAATGGGCTACAAAAAAATCTATTTCACACAATTACATTTAATGTATAATTCTTCAGATTGTAAAGTAACAAACATGTTTACATAATGGCATTTTTACTGTAAATGAATAATTACAGCAGAAATGCTCTTACATGCTCTCAATCTTCTTAGTAAAAGCTTTTAACAAATGATCATAATGCAAAACATCATTTTTGATCTTTCTCTGTACAGTATGTATACCTAGAATAACAACAGATTGACTCTTCACCAAATCAGACATCACCAAAGGCTCTCTGGGAAAAGGGAAATAACAGGGTGAACCGAGCAGTCCTCTATGATGTAGCTAGTGTAGCCAGAGGCTTCATGGGATAGATACACAGGTCCTCCAGAGCTACCCCAACCCAGGCACTGAGTCATCAAACCAATGACGTCAATAGGAACTACTGGTTCTATGCAGGTTCATGATAATAAGGCACTAAATAGAAGAAAACGGTCCAAAGCGGGGCTATCTGAACTTGTCCAATAAGAAACACAAATTTTTGTTTTCTGATGCAAAACATTTTGCTACGGTGTGGCCTAATGAGCACGACCCAACTCAGCAGATCATCAGAACGCATCCGGATGAATGGGGGCAACTCCAGACTGGTTAAGAGAGGAGTGTACTGAGAGGTTTAGAAGGGCCAGGGTATTATTGATTTCCATTACTGCTTCTTCCTCTTCTTCTTGGGCTCCTGGCTCTGCTCTGGCTCCTGGGAGGCTATGGTCTAAAGGGAGAGGAGAGACAAAGCAGCACTTACACATGTATCCTCCTCAAAACGCACTTGGATATGTGGTGTCAGACACTGACGAAATGAATTACTTCAGCTCAGACCATTGGGTCTGGGAAAGACACAACAATGATCCATGGAGTTCTAACTTTTGAATGTGGGCGATAGCAGTAGATTTGAGGAATGCGGGAGTATGGACAGGACTAATTAAGCATTAGTGAATTTGGTGTGACAAGTCATGTTGGGGCTGAGTGAATAGGAGACTAAATCAAAAGTTTTAGATCACCGTCATCTATACAGTATGTGTCAGTGGTATGGTTGATGCTCACTTGCTGACTGTTGTCGTGCTCCTGCAGCGCTGCCTCCAGAGTGGCTGCGTTGATGCGGAAATCTCTGGACGTGCTCAGTTTCATGTACTGCATCAGGTTCACCTACACAACAATAACACCCAGACACCTGTTTCTCACTGTAGTTACAATAATGCAGTGCTTTGGTTAGTTCTGGAGATTGGTCTGTTACTGAGAAGCGCCCATACGGCTCTATATCTTCTAATTGTGTCCTCCATTCCAGATCTTGATTTGTCTGGTTACAAGCAGCTACACTCATCAATTCAATGCGAGACAATCTCCCATCCCAAACCACTCCCTTACATACCTTTGATTTCTTGGAGAGGGTGATGAGGTATTTCTCATACTGTTCTATACTGTAGATCAGATTGGGAATGGCCTTGGTCTCACGTAGGAGTTTTGCCTTGAGAATGGGAGAACAGCACACATGGTTTTAGTTAGACCAAGGCTCCGAAGATCAGTTGAAGTGGTTGTAAATAAAAGGTCTAACAGAAACTCTTACTGATGCTGTAGCAGTGGCCTCCCCCTCCTTTTTCTTCTTCTTTTTATCATCTGCACCTCCACCGGCCAGCTCACCACTCTGCAGGAAAACACACATCTCAAAGGTCATAACAACAAAGGCCTCCTAGCTAGAGGACAGTGTCAACAAGAAATGTTTAATTAGCATTTGCACCGGGTGAAAGTCTATCCCTTGCTGAAAAAAACAGGTGCAGACACTTAGTAAATCTGGCCCATACTGTCAAATGTCGAGGACAGAAACAAATGATGCCACCTGCTGGCAGACAATGGCTGATGGGGAGGCTAGATTACGTCAACACGAGGCTATACCTGCACGTAGGTGATGAAGGAGTAGCACTGTGGAGTCAGGTGAGAGCCGGACAGTTTGACCTGGAAATATAGGGGTATTAGAGATTTTAGTGGACACATGCACACCTGGGGCTCATATGACAGGTAAAACAGTAATGTACATTGGGACAATGCTGCAGACTCACCAGCTTCTCCACACGTGCTGGGAGCAGGCCCTGTTGGCCTGAGCACAGTTGGATATACTGCAAAGGAAAAGATAAGTGGGTAATTCATTTTAGAGGGAATATAGTAGGTAGGTATAGGGAAGTCAGACTTACATATTTGACCAGGGTGGTGAGGATGGTGTATGTGGGTATAGTTAATGTTAACTCGAAATGACACAACGACAAGGTTCCAGTTTAACAACGTTTACTAAACCGTATTAGCAAACTACATAGTTTCCATTGCACTCAGGCCAGGTCCATCGACAACGAGACTGCTGCGCAGGCGCACTAATAACAGAGTGATAGTCCCGTAATAACAGAAATATAGGGATACTTAAAACATGAACTTAACAGTTAAGTCAGACTTACATATTTGACCAGGGTGGTGAGCATGGTGGATGTGGGTATAGTTAAGTCACACTTACATATTTGACCAGAGTGGTGAGGATGGTGTATGTACGGCTCAGCTCTCCCAGCAGTGTGTTGGTGCAGACTCCAGATGGCAGGGCGGTCTGGACCAGCTCGTTCAGGGCCGTCAGGAGAGTCCCCAGCTGCAGCGTCAGCGCCTTCTCCACTGGGTCCTGCTGGCCCGCAGCCTGGGTGGCATCACCTGGAAACACACACATGAAGATGAAGGACAAAGATGGTGCATGTGTGTATGTGCAGACAGGACGGGGACGGACAGAAAGACAAACTATGGCAATTACCACATTCACACACAGGTTACACATATCCTCTCCCCTGCTACTCATCCTTCCCAGTTGAGGACTAGTCATGCTGTGTGTGTACCGTACCAGAGCTGAGCCTGTCAGGGACCAATTGGCCTTTCTTCTTGGTGATCAGCCAGTCCACCTCATCCAATACTTTCCCCACCTGAGACAGCACCAGGAGCTGAAAGAAGAGAAATAGGACAAAGGTTAAGTAAGAATTTTGTCCACAAATGTACCGAAATGTCTATTATACAGTGCATTGTGAAAGTATTCAGACCCCTTCACCTTTTCCACGTTGTTACGTTACAGTCTAAATCTAAAATACAATTTTCTTCATCAATCTACACACAATACCCCATAATGACAAAGCAAAAACTTTTTTTTATTTTCTGAAAATGTATTAAAAAAACAGATACCTTATTTACATAAGTATTCAGACCTTTTGCTATGAGACATGAAATTGAGCTTGGGTGCATCCTGTTCCCATTGATCATGCTTGAGAGATGTTTCTACAACTTGATTGGAGTTCACCTTTGTTAAATTCAACTGATTGGACATGATTTGGAAAGGCACACACTTGTCTATAAAAGGTCCCACAGTTGTCAGAGCAAAAAACAAACATGAGGTCAAAGGAATTGTCCGTAGAGGTCCGAGACAGGTTTGTGCTGAGACACAGATCTGGGGAAGGGTATCAAAAAATGTCTACAGCATTGAAGGTCCCCAAGAAAACAGTGACCTCCATCATTCTTAAATGGAAGAAGTTTGAAACCATTAAGACTCTACCTAGCGCTGGCTGCCCGGCCAAACTGAGAAATTGGGGGAGAAGGGCCTTGGTCTGGGGGGTGACCAAGAACCCAAAGTTGCTTCAACAAAGTACTGAGTAAAGGGTCTGAATACTTACGGAAATGTGATATTGCCGTTTATGTTTAATACATTTGCAAAATTTCTAAAAACTTGTTTTTGCGTTGTCGTTATGCAGTATTTTGCGTAGATTTGATGAGGAAAAAAACTATTTAATCAATTTTAGAATAAGGCTGTAACGTAACAAAATGTGGAAAAAGTCAAGGGGTCTGAGTACTTTCTGAATGCACTGTATATAAATATTTACAAATTAGTGAAGGCCATCATATAGTTATTTTGTTAAATACTTTCCCTTATTAACTGAAATCAAACTTTTTCAAATCCATTTTAGCTGTCGCGCTAGGTGTTTGGTCCGAATAGATTCACAAATCATGGGAATTTGTCACGCAATGCAGACCCCCCGAGGGCCCTGTTCCCTCCGTGGCTAAAGCCAGTGTGAGAAACGTGCTAAGGTAAGTCTTGTAGATCTTGAAGGATGGGATAGGTATAATCTGTCTAAAATCCTGCCGAGCATTCCAAAAGCTAAATGGACAATGGACATAACTGTGAAGTTAACACCAAGAATGTACTTTTAGATCTACACGTGCCTAGGGGTAAGGGTCAATTAGGTAGGAAGGGTGAGACACAATAACACTTTGCATTTAAAATGCAGGTAGGTAAGCGCCACTCACTGTTGTCGGCGAGGCGGTCTTCATGTTGACGATGGCAAAGTGAGACTGCTTCTCCACTTCCAAATCCTGTTATTGTATAATTAAACCACAACAGTATGGCTACAGTAAAACAGGATTGGGGTCAATTCCACTTCAATTCAGGAATAAATTGAATTTCAGTTTAATTCCTGAATTAACAGAATTGAAATTGACCCCGGAATTGAAATTGACCCTGCAGTAAGGCTAAAAGAGCGCTGACATTTTCTCTCTGATCATAATGATTTCTTGTTACGGGTCAAATACTGTGACCGTCTGAAGGCTGTTGTCAGTGAGATTGCCTGGTGATACAGTGCGGTCTGTAGCAGTCAGTACCTGGTCGATGTCTCCCAGCTGACTGTGTATGTCTTGACAAAGCTCCCACAACAGACTGACGGGACTCTTGTAGAGCACGTGCAGACTGAAGAGCAGGGAGAGCAGGCCTTTACTGAACGCTATGTCCTCTGGAGGGAGGGAGGAAAAGAAAGCCAGAGAGAGGGAGTGAGTGAGCGAGCGAGCAAAAGATTGAGGGAGGGAGTAAGAGAAATAAAGAGGGAGGGAGTGAATGAGGAAAAGAAAGGAAAGAGACATAACCACTTCCCGTTCTACTAAATGCAGAACTCTTAGCAGCATTAATGCCAAACTGATTCTTAGGAACAAAAGCTCTTGCGTATGTTGTGACAGAATTCAAATGGCTCCATTGTGTCAGTTCAGACCTGTTCAATCTGCAGTGTTTTAAAATCAATTAATTGAATTTTAATCAAAATTGCACTATTGATTTGTGCAATATCTCATGCCATGAGAGTAACATTCTAACTTAATAAGGGTCCCCTAGGAAACTCTGACCAACACTTTCGTTCCTACAACGTCTACTGTACCAGACCTTTTCATTAGTTGTAATGCCAAACAACACCAACCACAGAATCGGGAATACATATTTTATTTCTATGGTTCCAACAATTCAAGGGTTTTAATCTAAATCACAAGTAAGATCACAATCGCAATAGTTGGTAAAAAAGTATTATTTGCCCATATCATGCAAGCCTTGGGCCTAGGGTTCTAAACTGCAACACTTTACCTTGACTGTTGCCATTTACTCACCAAAGCTGGTCTCCTTGCAGATTTTCACTGTCCATGTGATCATTTGAACAAACTGGGAGAGAGGGGAGAGAGTGAGCAGGAGGCCTAGCCCACTCATCCGAGTCCTCACTGGCTCTATGAAGTGCACTTGGGAGGTTGCCTACCTGCTGGGAGGAGGGTTCTAGCTGGCGTGAGAGCACACTCAGGATGTTTACCAGGAGCTGAGCCTCCTTGCTGTTGAAGTCCTCCTCCCCTCCATTCAGCTGGGTAAACAGTGCCCTCTGTGGATGGACAGGGCAACAGCGTTAATTTTGGCACTTTTCTTTTAGATTTAGCCTAGTCTTAATAATTTTTTGCAAATGCCTTTTCATTTTTGTCACATCACATTTTGCATTGCCTCGTTAAAATCACTGACTTCCATGTGCACAAACATACAGTACCAGTCAAAATTTTGGACACCTACTCATTCAAGGTCTTTTTTTATTTTTTCTATTTTCTACATTGTAGAATAATAGTGAAGACATCAAAATTATGAAATAACATGAAATCATGTAGTAACCAAAAAAAGTGTGTAATCAAAATATATGTTATATTTGACATTCTTCAAAGTAGCCACTCTTTGCCTTGATGACAGCTTTGCACAATCTTGGCATTCTCTCAGCTTCACTTGGAATGCTTTTCCAACAGTCTTGATGGAGTTCCCACATAAGCTGAGCACTTGTTGGTGGCTCCAACTTGGCTGGTTTTCCTATACTCTGCGGTCCAACTCATCCCAAACCATCTCAATTGGGTTGAGGTCGGTTGATTGTGGAGGCCAGCTCATCTGATGCAACACTCCATCACTCTCCTTCTTGGTCAAATTGACCGTACACAGCCTGGAGGTGTTGGTTCATTGTCCTGTTGAAAAACAAATGATAGTGCAAACCAGATTGGATGGCGTATCGCTGCAGAATGCTGTGGTAGCCATGCTGGTTAAGTGTGCCTTGAATTCTAAATAAATCAGTGTCACCAGCAAAGCACCCCCACACCATCACACTACCTCCTCTAAGCTTCATTGTGGGAACCACATGCGGAAATCACCCGTTCACCTATTCTGTGTTTCACAAAGACACGGGGGTTGTAACCAAAAATCTCAAATTTGGACTCATCAGAACAAAGGACAGATTTCCACCGGTCTAATGTCCATTGATCGTGTTTCTTGGCCCAAGGAAGTCTCTTCTTCTTATTGGTGTCCTTTAGTAGTGGTTTCTTTGCAGCAGTTTGACTATGAAGGCCTGAATCACACAGTGTCCTCTGAATAGTTGATGTTGAGATTACTTGAACTCCTGTGAAGCATTTATTTGGGCTGCAATTTCAGAGGCTGGTAACTCTAATGGCAGTCCTCATGGCAATCCTCATGAGAGCCAGTTTCAACATTGCGCTTGATGGTTTTTGTGACTGCACTTGAAGAAACTTTGACTAACCTTCTTGTCTTAAAGTAATGAAAGACTGTCGTTTCTCTTTGCTTATTTGAGCTGTTATTGCCATAATATGGACTTGGTCTTTTACCAAATAGGGCTATCTTACATTTACATTTAAGTCATTTAGCAGACGCTCTTATCCAGAGCGACTTATCTTCTGTATACCACCCTTACCTGGTCACAACACAACTGATTGGCTCCAAAAATTAACTTTTAACAAGGCACACCTGTTAATTTAAATGCCTTCCAGGTGACTACTTCTTGAAGCTGGTTGACAGAATGCCAAGAGTTTGCAAAGCTGTTATCAAGGCAAAAGGTGGCTACTTTGTAGAATCTCAAATATAAAATATATTTAGTAGTGAATATTATCCTATAAAGTAGAAAATAGTACAAATAAATAAAAACCCTGGAATTAATAAGTGTGTCCAAACCTTTCACTGGTACTGTACATACTCTTGTCCTACCAACATATTTGTCTGCATTACGTCCTATTCTCTTCCCAACAGCAGAAATATTACAAAAAATATATAGGAACATATAATAGTTATCTGGCCATGTAAATGTCTAATTCCGCCTACATAGATATTGCACATTACATACAAAACAAACAGACACACACACGCCAGAGAGACAGAAGCAAAATCACCAGATGGTGCCACAAAGTATTGTCAAAGTAGTATGAGTTGCACCTCCGTCAGTCGGTCGTGTTATTGCCATTGTAATCAATGTTCCACAGACGCTGCAGACACATTGATGTCCAGAAGTAGAATGGGAGCTAATGACTGTTTCGCCCAGTGATGTAGTCAAGTCACTAAACCAAGTTCGAATCGAGTCCCAAGTCCCCTGTGATCAAGTCAGAGTCCAAGTCCAAGTTCTTTCTGTGCCACGTTCTTGAACTTTGGAGATAGAAATGCCATGAATAGAGCAAACATTATTCCTTATTCATCATGTCTGAGACATGTTTGTTCTACATAGCATACTTCCATCTGAACGTTCCAAAACGTTGGATCCTGCTGAACGCACCCCAAGTTGTTAGCTATAGCTAGCTAATGGAGTAACATGACTGAACAAGTTGTAGCCTAACAAATGGTCAACAGTCCGGTCCACAAGTAGCCTAGTTTTAGAACGGTCCGCGATATGCTTTATGAATATAAAATGCGGCCCACTAATGCACAATAAAAAAAACAACATAGCACCGCTATTATGGGTAATTTATTTTGTGCGTTAATCTCTCAAGCCATTTTCTGGGTAAAAGAGGGAGATTTGGCTACGTAACCTGGCTATGAAATGCCGTGGGGAAAATGGGAGGGTTGAGTGAGACTACAAATGCAAAGACAGCCTACTTTTCTAAACTCAAGGGACAGAAAAACAGAGCTTGACTGTTGTTAACTATTAAACTCAATGCTGCTATTGTTTTTAAATTTCAAAAAGCAGCTTGTGTTTCTTAACCAGGCAAAGGGTAGTGGCTGGTGGTAACTGGTTAGCTGCAGGGAAGCAAGACAGTCACCTGCTCGATGTGTATAATCAGATCTGGAGCGAAGCCTTTCTGCCCACACTCATTGCTTGCGCTCACCAGCTGATGTTGGCTGTGTGTGCGAATCCTTCCCATTGCTGAACAGAACTTTGCTGATCTTGGAATTCCTGACAGGCTGCCCCCCAGGTGGTAAGGGCAGGTGACAACACATCCGCCACGCTGATCCTCAACACGGGGGCCCCTCAGGGGTGTGTGCTCAGTCCCCTCCTGTACTCCCTGTTCACTCATGACTGCATGGCCAAGCACGACTCCAACACCATCATTAAGTTAGCTGATGACAACAGTGGTGGGCCTGATCACCGACAACGACGAGACAGTCTATAGGGAGGAGTTCAGAGACCTGTCAGGAATTATTCTGAGACCTGTGGTGCAAGGACAAAAACCTCTCCCTCGACATGATCAAGACAAAGGAGATGATTGTGGACTACAGGAAAAGGAGGACCGAGCACGCCCCCATTCTCATCGACGAGGCTGTAGTGGAGCAGGTTGAGAGCTTCAAGTTCCTTGGCGTCCACATCACCAACAAACTAACATGGCCCAAGCACACCAAGACATTTGTGAAGAGGGCATGACAAAACCTATTCCCCCTCAGGAGACTGAAAATATTTGGCATGGGTCGTAAAAGGTTTTACAGCTGCACCATGGAAAGCATCCTGACAAGTTACATCACTGCCTGGAGTGGCAATAGCTCAGCCTCTGACCGCAAGGAACTAGAGGGTAGTTTGTTTGGTCCAGTACATAGCTGGGGCCAAGCTTCCTGCCATCCAGGACCTCTATACTAGGTGGTGTCAGAGGAAGGCCCTAACAATTGTCAAAGACTCCAGCCACCCTAGTCATAGACTGTTCTCTCTGCTACCGCACGGCAAGCAGTATCAAAGCACCAAGTCTAGTTCCAAGAGGCTTCTAAACAGCTTCTACCCCTAAGCCATAAGACTCCTGAACATCTAATCAAAAGGCTACCCAGACTATTTGCATTGCCCCCCCCCCACACACACACACACTTTACACTGCTGCTACTCTGTTATTATCTATGCATAGTCACTGAAATAACTCTACCTACATATTACCTCAATTACCGTGACTAACCAGTGCCCCCGCACATTGACTCTGTACTCTTGTATTTTACTGCTGCTCTTTAATTATTTGTTAATTTAATTTATTTTTAGGTATTTTTCTTAAATATGCATTGCTGGTTAAGAGCTTGTGAGTAAGCATTTCACTGTAAAGTCTACAGCTGTTGTATTCGGCGCATGTGACAAATAACATTTGATTTGATTTGAACAGAATGATCTAGAATCTATCCAAGGTCACATCCTGTACACTTTCACACTTCAGTCACACCTGGAACTGGCGAATGTAGAAAGCAGTCTTCTCTGTGACGCTGGCATTCCCTGGCCCGTGATCACTCCCTTCCTCCACAGAGAGATCTGAAAGGAAACCACCACATTATATGTTTTTACAAACTGTTCCGGACAACACATCTGTTATTCACAAAATCATATCTACAGGAACCGACTTTGACGAGGAAGCCATTCACAAGAACTTATTTAATTCATTCAATTGACGGGTGTGAATTAACAGTTCTGTTTGGTAGTTCAAAGTGTGTGGAGTCAAGACTTGGGCTTTAAGGAAACTCCCTGTTCTGAAAGCATTGTGAATGAGAGCTGTCTGAAGATTTTAGTATTGTGGTCTCAAACTTGCTTCATTGTGTCTGTTCCGAATGTATGATCATGCGTTTTTAAACTGGAGACATCTTGGCCAGCTCTCCCTTATAAAAAATATTCTGTATCTCAATGGGATATCCACTGTGGTTTTGCATTGATATCAATAGATTATTTGAAAGATACTTTAAAGTTTCAACTATCTAATTTCAGGATTTGAGCTTTACAGAAGACCCTTTGGTGCGACGCATTGAGAATGAGAGCAGTTTGTGTGTGTCCCACCGATGGCAGAAAGGAGCTGGGCCACCCTGGCTGGGTAGCGCTGCTGCCCAGTGCTGAAGATCCTCAGCAAGCCCTCCAGACACAGCAGGGACACACTGCAACGCTTCTCCTTCTTCCCAGCATCCTCCACTGCACACGGGATGTTGGTGTACCGCCACATCAAGACACTGGGGGAGGAGGCGGAATAAACCAGTTGAGGTCACAGAGAATATGACCATTTGATGTCATAGAGAACCTAACCAAGCGATGTCATAGAGAATCTTACTAGGTGGTGTCACAGAGAATATAACCTGCTGATCTCTCAGATAAAATCTGACCTAGTGATGTCACAGAGGTGGTGGAAGGTCTTGTCTGTGTTCTGTCCATCTGGGCCGTCAGTGTGTCCAGTTTCCTCCAACTGTGTCATCTTTTGCAGAGCCACGCTCACAGCATAACGCAGGAAGTCCCCACTAGATCGCAGCACCAACAGAGCCTCCTCTCTGCTCTGAGCGCTGTCTCTGGAAGAACACACATACTTTCAGGTGCAAGACAAGCCACAAAACACACAGGTACTGTATGACTTTGAACTAAAATGTGGCACTTGTCTATGCAGCCTTGACAGAAAATACATTCCCCCATACACACACACGCACACCTGAAGAGTGCAGTGAGCAGTGTTGACACAAAGCCCATAGACAGCAGGCTTCGAGGGCTCTTGCTGCTCTTGCCCTTTCCAGACTTCTCCTTCAGGATCTCAAACAGCTTGTTATAGCGACTAAACAGCTCCAGGAGTTCCTCGAAAAGACTCTTACTGCAACACACACAGTGTCATAGTAAAAGACAAATTCACTCACTGTCTCACAATATATTATCCATCCCAGTCCTACATATCCTCAAGAGTTTTGTTGCTTGACACATTGAAATAAATAAAAATCCTATTCAGCACGTTTCCCACTCTTTTACTTCACGAGGACGGAGTATCCTGAAAAAACATTCCTAATTTCTAAACATTGATTTAAGCATCTGAGCACACAAGTTCATTATTCAAAACACTGATACAGTAGCTTCTCCCACAGATCCAGTGAGCCAGTCTTCTTCAGGTTACCTGTAGTTGGCCTTGGTGAAGTTGTATTCGATGAGCACCTCGTACACTCCCATCACCAGCACGGCATAGATGCTGTTCTTCACCCCCACACTGGACAGGGAGAATTCAGCCGACTTATCCTAGAGGGGGGGTTGCACAGAGATAACATCACTTCAGTCACAGTGTACTGTTGATGTAATCTCTGCCACTGGACAAGCCGTCACTGTAAATACAAATGTTTATTAATTGACTTACCTGTATTGATAAAGGTTAAATAAGGAAGATTTATAGATCATCCCTCGTGTACATGTACAATTCAAAACACTATGTGCACGTTTCAAGTTGATAAAGCGAAGAGAAGTTAAGTTATTATGGTTTAATTGGACACAATTTAAAAAAAAATAAAGTTACCTTATGGGTCCTTGAGGAAAATTTGGTCCTTATGATGAGAATCAACGCTATACCAAGTTTTGTGGTTGTACGTCAAAAGGGGCGAAGGGGCTGAGCCTTAAACTTAAACCAATTGGTGACGTTTTTGGTGTCTGAGAGTAGCGGTGTTGATATAGCCAAAGTATACTTTTTAATCAACCGGGCAATGAGACATTGCGAAATAAATAATTCCATCAGAAATAATAGGTTTGCTTGCTTGCAGCGTCGCTGCCAGCACCACTAATAAAATACAGTACTCTACTGCTGTTCATTCTACCAATCAAAAGCATTCCGCTTTTCTCCCCCGTAAGATTTTCTTAAGAGTTGACCTTAACCACAGATTACACGACCACTAACCACAACCTTAAATATTACTACAGTACTCCTTATGATAAACTAAACTAATCATAACTACATATTTTAAAAATGTTTATTTGAGAGAAGGTTGAAAAAAGGCCCCTGAACGGCAGGTAGAATCCCAAAAAAGACTTGTAATGATACTGTTGGAATCGGCTAAACTTTGATAATTGAGGTAGTAAATTAATGTTAGGAAATGAAAGAGACTGGCTGTTGTGTTACAAGTTAATGGTTCTCTGAAGAAAGACAGAAGGCTTTGGAATGTGTTTGATGGAGGAGAGGAGAGTGATGTGTTGATATAGGGAAGACATATGGATATCTGTGAATTTGGTGAGATCAGGAGGTGAGGTCAGTTCTCCTTAAGGGAGTAATCAGGGTTAGTATCTGGTTACCTTCTTTCCTGTGGAGCTATAAACTGTAAGGAGGAGGAGTGTCTTAAGTAGGATGCATATAAACTGTGATATCTGAAATGTTTTGCTGTCTGATTTCAGCTGTACAGAATCTTTGGGAATAATTCAACTTGGTTAAAGCTTCTCCAGTGTCTGTGGGTTATTCATTCTGAAAAATGAGAACCTAACAGTACAGATGTCATACTGCGACGCGTGTGGACCAAACAGGACTTTCTCTATGTGACCTGCTGTAATATAATATGCGGATCTCAGGGCTCTACTCGCATACACACCTAAATATTTTGCTGTGTGACCTGGAAATTAAATTTAGGAGCATCAGTGAGCCTAGAAAAATTCAGAATTGTAGCTTTATTACCTCAAATATGTTTTCATTGTGCTCCTACATTTCTTTGTGTACACCTACATTTTTCAACTGACACATGGTCCTTGTAAAATAGGTCAGCGTAGAGCCCTGGATCTGCTCCTACCTGTATATACAGGTAACTGCCAAATAATGGAAACACTTGAGTAAATGAGGGATACAAAGTATATTTAAGGTACTTCACAGACTGTTCTATGAAAGTCACTACTCTGATACACACCAGCTCAAAGTCCTCCAATTCACACTTGATCATCCGACGCGTGATGCTCTCCAGGATGCTCTGCAGCTCGTCTTGAAATCCCCCTTCCTCTTCATCATCATCATCGTCACTCCCACCTGCGTTGGGCCGGGCTGAACGGCGCATGCCCTGGTACCACAGCAGGCAGTGGACTGTGCAACTCAACAGATGGGCCTGAGAGGAACAGGAAGCATCTATGTATTGATGTTCTTGTGGACCTACGCCACACACATACAAGCATGCCAGACAAGGGAGAGAAAAGCAGTAGAGTGGACTGTGCTGCTCACTAGTTGGGCCACTTCTGCACGCAAGCACGCACACACGAGCATGTGACATAATAGGCAAAAGTTAATACCAGAGGCTCCTGGAGGAAGACTTGGTCTCCTTGAGCACCGATGCATAACTCCAGCTTCACTGGGGGCAGAAGGTCCTGCTCTGGCTCATAGTACCGCCTCACCTAGACAGAACACACGCGTCAAATCACAGTGCAGTATACCACATGTATATATAATAATAATATATGCCATTTAGCAGACGCTTTTATCCAAAGCGACTTACAGTCATGTGTGCATACATTCTACGTATGGGTGGTCCCGGGAATCGAACCCACTACCCTGGCGTTACAAGCGCCATGCTCTACCAACTGAGCTACAGAAGGACCACATGTAATTACACCTTAAGATATCACACACACCTGCGAGAGCAGGGTCTGCATGATGGAGCTTGCTAGTTGAGAGTTGCGACGGAGGACATCATGGAAACCCTACAAATAAGGCACACATGACAACCTTGTGTTAGAAGATAATATGTATACTGAAAAATGTAAATACAAAAATGTCAAAGATTTTACTGAGTTACAGTTCATAGAAGGAAATCAGTCAATTGAAATAATTCATTATGCCCTAATCTATGACATGAATTGGCATGGATGCAGCCACTGGGGAGCCAGGCCCAGCCAATCAGAATAAGTTTTCCCCCACAAAAGGGCTTTATTACAGACATAAATTATGTTTGTATATGGAGATTGCATGGCTGTCGATTTTATACACCTATCAGCAACGGTGTGGCTAAAATAGTAGAATCCACTAATTTGAAGGGGTGTCCACATACTTTTGTATATACAGTGTATGTACTGTACATTCAGTCTTATAACACTTATCAGCCAAAGCTGGCATTGTGTAGCTTAATCCCAAATATTTTTGTGCTGTTTTGTGAACACCTATGGTCACTGTCTTGTAATGGTCATTGGTACGAACAGATCTGGGACCAGGCTAGACGTTGTGGTGTGGGGGTTCCGACCTCGTAGAGCATGAGTCGTACATCGGCCTGCTGGCCCAGACATCGGCGCAGGCTGCTGAGGATCTCCAGGCAGAAGGCCTCGTTGGCAGCAGAGTTGTAGCGGGAGTGAACGTCCACCTGGACCTGGGCACAGGACACGTCACAAATGAATGGACCAATAGAAATTCCCTCATAATGGCTTGAATACATGAACGAAAGTGCAGGGGTACACTCAGTGTGCACTCAGTCACTATGAGTGGTGGTACTGATATCAAGACACTAATATCAGACAGACCGAGACACACACACCTGGCTGGAGGAGATGGCCTGGCTGGCTTGGCTGGAAGCCATGCTACCCAGGACCCGGAAGTTCTTCAGCAGCAGCAGGAAGCCCGTCACCGCAGACTTCCTCCCATCCAACTGGCTGCAGGGGGTCAAATGACAGGAAAGATTATTTGAGTATGAGCCCATGGGCTGTATGAATCAAGTGTCTCAGAGTAGGATTGCTGATTTTGGATCAGTTTGGCCTTTTACATCACAATGAAGGAGACAACATGGACAGGGGTGACCTGATCCTAGATTAATACTCCTACTCTGAGACACTTGATACATACAGTCCCATCTCTGATTAGAGCTATGTTTGGTTAGGACAGAGGGAGGGGGAATTTACCTGGAGAACATGGCCTTCCTCAGAACGAGAATTAGAGCATCCTTCATGGACATACTGACCTTCAGCAGAGGCTGGGGACACCACAGAGAGAGAGATCACACAAGCAGCCCCTGCACTGAGCCTGGTGTAGGGTTAGTGTGTGTGTGTGTGTGTGTGTTACCTGGACAGCCTTGAGTAGCCCCTGCACAGTGGCCAGTGGCAGGTAGGACAGGTGATCAAACGTCTCTGTCACCTTGGATGATGACTCCAGAAGGATCATGGGAGCCGAGACCACAATGTCCGAGAGAAGATCTGATGATGAAGATGAGAAAGAGAAATCAGATAACATCCAGAAACAATCCCTAGCCCCAACCGTCTGGACACGTGGAGATCGGAGAGGATTGGACATGTGTACGCAAAAGGTCCAATGCCAAATAGCAACAAACAAAAAAATACACCTATCCCATCAGAGCGCAAGGAGAACAAGATAAGTATATTTACCTATGAAATGAGTGACAGGGGAGGCCGTTTTGGTGACCAATCGGTTCAGGACTTGCTCCAGAATCTCACCCCTGATTGGCTCATGCATCTGTTTAAATAAACCAAAGAAAGTGGTTGAAATTAGAGGTCGACCGATTAATCGGAATGGCAAATCAATTAGGGCCGATTTCAAGTTTTCATAACAATCGGAAATCGGTATTTTTGGGCGCCAATTTTTTTCTATATTTTTTTAATACCTTTATTTAACTAAGCAAGTCAGTTAAGAACACATTCTTATTTTCAATTACGGCCTAGGAACGGTGGGTTAACTGCCTTGTTCAGGGGCAGAACAACAGATTTTCACCTTGTCAGCTCGGGGGATCCAATCTTGCAACCTTACAGTTAACAAGTCCAACGCTCTAACCACCTGCCTCTCATTGCACTCCACGAGGAGCCTGACTGTTACGTGAATGCAGTAGAAGCCAAGGTAAGTTGCTAGCTAGCATTAAACTTATCTTATAAAAAACAATCAAATCAATCAATCACTCAATCAACACATGGTTGATGATATTACTACTTTATCTAGCGTGTCCTGCGTTGCATATAATTGATGCAACGCTGGGGGATGATTTAACAAAAGCGTATTTGCGAAAAAAGCACAATCGTTGGACAACTGTACCTAACCATAAACACCAAGGCCTTTCTTAAAATCAATACACAGAAGTATATATTTTTAAACCTGCATATTTAGCTAAAAGAAATCTAGGTTAGCAGGCAATATTAACCAGGTGAATTTGTGTCACTTTTCTAGCGTTCATTGCACGCAGATTCAGGGTATATGCAACAGTTTGGGGAGCCTGTCTCACTGCAAACTCATTTGCCAGAATTTTACGTAATTATGACATAACATTGAAGGTTGTGCAATGTAACAAGAATATTTAGACTTAGGGATGCCACTCGTTAGATAAAATACCGAATGGTTCTGTATTTCACTGAAATAAACGTTTTGTTTTCGAAATGATAGTTTCCGGATTCGACCATATTAAATGACCAAAGGCTCGTATTTCTGTGTGTTATTATATTATTAAGTCTATGATTTGATAGAGCAGTCTGACTGAGCAATGGTAGGCAGCAGCAGGCTTGTAAGCATTCATTCAAACAGCACTTTCGTGCGTTTTGTCAGCAGTTCTTCGCAAGCACAGCGCTGTTTATGACTTCAAGCCCATCAGCCTAATGGCTGGTGTAACGGATGTGAAATGGCTAGCTAGTTAGCGGGGTGCGCGCTAATAGCGTTTCAAACGTCACTCACTCGGAGACTTGGAGTGGTTGTTCCCCTTGCTCTGCAAGGGCCGCGGCTTTTGTGGAGCGATGGTTAATGCTGCTTCGAGTGTGGCTGTTGTCGATGTGTTCCTGGTTTGAGGCGGCAGGGTAGCCTAGTGGTTAGAGCGTTGGACTAGTAACCGAAAGGTTGCAAGTTTGAATCCCTGAGCTGACAAGGTACAAATCTGTCGTTCTGCCCCTGAACAGGCAGTTAACCCACTGATCCTAGGCCATCATTGAAAATAAGAATTTGTTCTTAACTGACTTGCCTAGTAAAATAAAGAAAAAATAAAATAAAAATGAGCCCAGGTAGGGGCGAGGAGAGGGACGGAAGCTATACTGTTACACTGGCAATACTATAGTGCCTATAGAGAGAAATAGTCCTATAAATACTATATTAACTATAACCTAAAACCTCTTACCTTGGAATATTGAAGTCTCATGTTAAAAGTAACCACCAACTTTCATATGTTCTCATGTTCTGAGCAAGGAACTCAAACATTAGCTTTTTTACATGGCACATATTGCACTTTTACTTCTCCAACACATTGTTTTTGCATGATTTAAACCAAATTGAACATGTTTCATTATTTATTTGAAGCTAAATAGATTTTTATTGATGTATTATATTAAGTTAAAGTAAGTGTTCATTCAGTATTGTTGTAATTGTCATTATTACAAATTTTAAATAGAAAAAATAAAAATTGAACGATTAATCGGTATCTGCTTTTTTTGGTCCTCCAATAAATAGGTATCGGTGTTGAAAAATCATAATCAGCCGACCTCTAGTTGAAATATCAGATGAACAGGAGATATCTTACAGGAGAGCTGCTTTAATATTCAGTGTTCCAAAATACATTGCCTGTTACAGCACTCTAATATTATAGCCTGGTTAAAGCACTGAATTATGCGCTCACCATTGTTTCACTGAGCGAAATATTCAGTCTGGTTTAACCAGGTTAGTCCTAATAAAATCAGCTCTTTGAAAGGCAACTGGGGATCAGAATCATCCCAAATCAGATATAGTGAGTTAGTTCTCAGCTGAGAACTAACAGATGGATCATAATCACTATAATGACATTAGCACGTGGCTGTCACTTCAGATCCTGTTCCTTATATAATCTATTAATTAATCACCGTCAGTCTACATTAAATGATCCAGGGGAGGAGGCCATAGTCACCATACCTTGAAGCCCTCCAAGAGGATGTGTCCCCCCAGCCGACAGGCCTGTTGTGTGGGTGTTTTGGCTGTGGCGTTGGCCCCTTCGGTTGCAGTCTTCCCGAATGGTCCTGCCTTGGGGCCAAAGGCGTCCATAAGGATGAAGCCCAGTTGGACCAGCCCCTGGGTCACATGGTCCCAGCCAAACACACTGCAGGGGTCAAAGGTCAGTGATGGTGTCCTTAGTTACCACACTAGCATCCCCCTGAGGTGATGCTGGAGTAAGGATCAGTTCTCCCTTTTAGATCATAATGAATAAGATTATATGGACAGGGAGGACCTAATGCTAGATCAGCACTCCTACTCCAAACTGCTTTCTGAATACGAGCCCTGACCTGTTCTTGACAGTGTCCAGGATCATCTGAGCAAGGCTGCAGCGCTGAGGCAGCAGGTCCTGCAGGAACTTGGAGCCCTGCTGCAGATGCTCATCCTTGAAGCCCTTAGTGATCGCCCCCTTCAAAAAATCAAACAACTACACCACCAGGGAGGGAGGGGGTAAAGGGTAGAACAGGGAGGGTCAGAGAGGCTCTTTCCCCAATGGTCTTTCCTCAATTCCTTGCGTACAGTCTCCTCATTGGAGACGTAATTTCAAGCTCCTTCCCCTCTAAATCTTCTCCTCCCATGCATTTTGAGAAGCAGGCAAAGAGAAGATACGAGGAACATAGGAAAGACAAATTGAGAAAGATAATTTTCTTTATTTTTGTGATTGGAGGTTGTCTGGGTTCCTACCTGCTCCTCGTAGCGTTGAATCCTGGCCACCGAGAGCAGCAGAGCAATGCTGAACGGACAGAGCTCCCCCTGGGACCCCTGCAGAGGACAGAGACCAAACACACAGTCAATACTGTCTAAGCACCATACTGAACATTATTCATCATACATACACGGGTGACTAAATTCCTGAATATCTGGATAATAACAATGTTCAATTTATAGACATTTTAAAGCCTCACTCCAAAAGCAGTTTGAACATCACACCAATAAAACACCCATTCTTTATCATTACTGTCAATCTATTTAAGGGGTGGGTGAGAGAGTATGTGAGAGAGTATCTGGGACCTTAACGCTTTTCAGGAACTCCCTCCCTAGCTCCTGGTCAAGCCGCACTGCAAAAACTATGTGCAGGATGGCTGTGCCCTCCACATGCCTCAGCTGGTCCTGAGGAATGGACTGAACCTCCACGTCCATACTCCTGCGTGTGTATGTGTGTGTGAGAGTGAGTGAAAGAGAGAGAGAAAGAAAGATCGTAGAGTCTTCTCATCAAGGAAGTTCACACACAGCTTGTCATTGAATGAGACATTATGGATTATTGGTGTCATAATGCTCACTCACTCTCCATCTTTCTGTTCCTCTTTCTGGCGAAGATCCTGCTCTTTAAAGTAGCTGATGATTCCTTCCAGGACCTGTTTCTTACAGCCCTGGTAGACAACACAAACACAAGAGGTTGTTCATTCACCAAGCTATGTGGAAACATATAGGACATTGTACATACAAACAGACACACACACCTTAGCAGCCAGCAGCAGCAGCTGGTAGACCAAAGGTGGGATCTCCTGCAGGTCTAGTTTGAGGAACATCCTCAGGACCTTCTCGACCAGGAACTGCAGCTCCTCTGGTGCCAAGGGCACATCCCTGGAGAAGATTGTTTAAGGCGGGGTGTTGATGTACTCATTAACTTAGTGCCAATGCACTCATCAACTAACATCAAACATTTCTATTGAAACCAAGTGAAGCCCAATTCTTTCAGGTTTACCTGAACATAGTGGTCAAGTGGATCACACACTGTGGGTCCCATCTGTAAACACAGAACAAATACATCTAAGTTGCATTGACCACAAGCTCTGTGTGCCATATCAGTAAGCAACCATGGCTCCCTGAAGTACATCAAACTGTTTACATCATATATCCGTATGTGAAATGTATCCCTCTTAACAGTGCGCTGATATGAGACTATTATAACACCTTAACACCTTAAACACAAGCCATTATAAGACTGGTGTCAGGATCTGAATTAATTGTTTGTATGGTAACACTTAGAAGAAGAGTGTCACTCAATGTCATGAGGGAGCTTTCTAAATGTCATTTCCAGTGTAATCCAGGACCTTACCTGCTAGTGATAGGATTATTATATATCCTTTTTAATCGAGTTACATATCGGGATATTACTTTTGGCAATATATCGCAATATTATTTTTGCGCTAGTCAGCTGTACCGGCATAGCTTGCTCTCCATCTTTTTAAATAGTGAGAATTTGCTTCCAGCACTTTTATTTCAATGACTGATCAAAACTTGTGTTCTCAAAGCTCCCTCTTGTCCCTCTGCAACAGACATATATGGTGAGCAATATGTTAGAAACATTTACTTGCAATAAAATAGCAGTATATATATATATATATAAATATAGAGAGAAAATCGTGAGAATCTAAATACACATTGTATCAGTACCTAAGTATCGTGATAATATCGTATCAGGAGTTCCCTGGCAATTCCTAGCCTTGGTCATTTCCATGAAAAAGGACCCATGAGCAGCAACATGTGAAATTCATGGGAGCATATAAAATGAAAGCTAATATATGTAAAAAAAAAAAAAAATGAAGGTATATATCTGGGTTTCCCAAACTCTGTTCTCGGGACCCCAAGGGGAGCGCGTTTTGGTTTTTGCCCTAGCACTACACTGCTGATTCAAATACTCAACCAATCAACAAGCGTTGATAATGTGTATCAGCTGTGAAGTGCTAGGGCAAAAACCAAAACATGCGCCCCTTGGGGTCCCGAGGACAGAGTTTGGGATGTGCTGGCATATATACATTTTTTCAACCATTTTCCATTCAAAATATTAGGAATAAGCAAAAGCTTTGATTTCTGCTCAAACAGATGGAAAAGGTATCTCAGAAAACATCTACCAGAAAAAAAAGAAAGTCTTAAAAAGTATAAGAAATACATCAAATCACAGCATTGTTGAAATAATGATCCCCAAAAACTAGCATCAACACAAATTTAAATGATGGATAAATGTTTCTGCCTTCTGTAAGTTTAAGAAACCTTGCCTTAATTCCGGTAACAAAAACCCACTTATGGAAGATATTTTCTCTCCCTCATGAGAGAAGGTAAACCTATCAATTCGTTTTTGTTTTTACTAATATCAATTTTGTTATTATTAAGGGATTAAAACTCGAAAATCCGTTACAAAAATTTAATTTTTAAAATTTTTTTTTTTTTTTTTAAATCGGTAACGGAATTTCTGCAAATGAATTGGCTACAATGGGAAATCATAGTAGTCACAAAGCACAGTTGGGTTCACCAGTTTGAACAACACAGTAGAATACAGTAAAGGAAAGTAGAGTATAGTTCAGTACAGTAAAGTTCAGTACACTAGAGTTGAGTACACTATAATGTATTGTATTGTACCATACTCTGCTGTACTCTAGTTATCTGTACTTTGATGTCCAAACTTGTGAAGCATAGACATCTATGAGTGGTTAAGATTTGGTCTGGTCTGGACCAACCAAATTCCGTCTTCTTTGGGTACAAAGCTCATTAAAATAATAGCCTGTGTCTAGAATAATATCCGAATATGCAAAGGATGGATATTGCATATTTATACATTTGTGTACCTATTTAGGATACATCACCATGAAGACAATGATATTCATATCCATAATTATGCATTTCTGTGTAGTACAGATTAGGGACCCATGATAAAATTCTGTTAGCGCAAATCCACTCCACTTACTGTAGTTCATTAACCATAATAGATTTTTTCAAACTCAAGGTGTCATGTGATAGCTGACACCGCATTCTTTCTGCAGACATTCTGAATCTTAATTCGGAGCAGATATTTAACAGTTTTTGGAAAACGTGACCACAGAAAAAAACAGAGGGAGATTTTACCAAAATTCTGATACCAAACTTTGCATCTGCAGTTCTTCCAGTAAATGTGTTTTTGTAAACATTTCTGTGAAATTGTTAAAAGTAGTCCTTGTGCATGGAGTTGTATAGTTTGTTAAACTTTTAAATAAATGGTTTTTATTTATCTCTGCGCAATTCCGTTACCATAGAATCGCCCCCCTATTACCTGCTGGAACAGAGGCTGTTGATGAGCTGCTTCTTGTACTCTTCCCCACTGAGCTCACCTGTAGATTTATCAGGGTAGAAAATAAGGGTATAGAAGACTATTTAGACAATTCTGTAAGGTCAGGTTTCTGCATTCATGGTTGAGTTTGGTTTTGTACCTTTGCCATAGGATAGAGCCTCAGTGGCAGCCAGTGCAGTGAGGACTGTGGGGAAGAGCTCCAGGGATTTGCCACTGCCCATCTTACCCAACTTAATAGCATCAACGAAGAGAGACGCCAGCTGTGCCAGGGAGGGGCCGGGCAGGTTGTGGGTCTAGGATGAGAAAATACAGGGACAGGGTTATTGGAACAGATGAGTCTAATTATCAATACGAAACAACTTAAGTTTAAGCATGAAAGAAATGGTAGAAACAACCCTCCTCCGGTTTGTGAATAAATAAATCTGCCTATGAAACTGCGTAGCCTAATTAATGGCCGCGTGCAAAACAACCTTTGTAAGAAATATCACTGTACCTCTAGCATCAGCAGTCCAATGATGTCTGATGCCACCTCTGTCTGGAGATCTCCAGACTCACACAGGGGGATGCAGTGCTGGTACAGGAGCAGCCTGCGACTCGCTCCCTCTGGGGCACTGGGCAGAGAGCCTGAGAGAACACACACACTTTGAGACACCATACTTCAACATTGCAGAAGCATCCAAAGGAAATACCATGAGACAATGACAAAGGCCTGGGTCATAGTGTCAAGAAATATTTTGTATATCACACATGGTTACCTTTGAATATGGATTTGACCATGGCTCCAATGTCCTTCCCCTTCAATGCACTGTTTGTGACCACAGTGGTCAGCTAGAGGAAAAACACCCAGAGATTATTCAAGAGTTGGGTAAATAGTTTAGCCTGGTTGCCATTCTGTTTCTGCTCTCTTATGGAATCGTCTTATGGAATTAACATGGCATGACAATGCCAGTTGGCAAGACGGCACAAACAGATCTGGGGACTATTCAATACCTAGTTAGATACAAAGTAGTAATACAATGTGTCAATTAATACATTATTGAAATGTGGTCAAATGAATAATGTGTATTACAAGATACATTATCACAATTGTGTTGTAGGGTGTTGGGAAAATTTGTGTTGACTGGTAACCTGGTCATCAGTCAGGGATGAGAGGTACTGCTGCAGCTCAGGGATGCGCTCTCCATCTGACAACGAAACTATCTTTTCCATTATGTCAGCTCTCATGTTGGACGTCTACAAGGTAAAATACATACACTTTCTAATATGATTTGCAGTGTATTGCACAATGTTCAATGGGGTGTTAAATTATAACAACGTTGACAAAGTTAGTTGGTACACCACTGCCAGTTCACTACTAATCATTGGCTTTAAGATAACATTAACTACCTCACGTTAGGCTAGTTAGCTATCGCGCTTCCAGTCGTGTGAAAAAAAGTTGCTTAACAAACTTTCAGATGAAACTACAATACCACCACTTTGGTTGAACCTACCTTTGCAGGTCCTAATTTTTATTTTATCGAGTAAAACGGTTTATTTTTGTATTTGTTGGACAATTTCACCAGTAGCTAGCATGCCAGCTTCTACTAACGTTTCGAATTAGCAGCGAAATGAAATTCCGTTGTCACTAGCTAGTTACCACATTCACAAAGTGGAAATGGTCAATATCGTAAAAATGTATAAAAACAAAAAGGTCATTTTTGTTTTTAATTTAAGGTTAGGCATAAGGTTATCAGTGTGGTTAGGGTTAAAGTTAGATTTTAAGAAGATACATTTTAGAAATAGTCGGAATTTAGTCATAATGTTGACTTTGTGGCTGGAGTAACTAGTGACGACCGAAATTCCCGCCAGCAAACCTTTTCCTGTTGTCAATGTTTGCATGCCAGTGATTGGCTCTGTATGTGTATGGAACGCCCACCATGTGCTGCCTACAAATGTCTATTTCTTTACAATAAAAAAGAAAAGCAGACGAGTAAGCTACTAGCTCATTTAAATTTCCAACGATTAGCTGGTTAGCTATATGAACTATTGAAATATGCATATTCCCACGTTGTATACCAGGTGTTAGCTGGATAATTTATCTGACAGTGTCAAGGAAACGTTAACAGACAGACAGACGAGATATGGAAAAACATTCACTTAAACTGTCTTGTTTGCTAGCAGGTAACATCAGTGCATTAGGCTACATCGCGTTAGTACAGTTGGCTAACAACTTAGCTAGCTACAGTACTTAAAGTAACAGTAGCAAGCTGTGTGTTTTGACAGGTTGTTTAAATAGTTTGTCACATCATCATCATCAAAATAGTCTGTCAGACCCAATATTTCCATACTTGTCTGATTTCATAGTAGGCCTATGTTTTGTCACACCTAGCTATCTAACGTTGGATACTTTGAAATTACTTAAACGTTACTGTGGCTAGCTAGCAAGACGTTTATATTAAATAAACATGTAATTCTGTGTGTGTTCTAATGTGCTGAGGAAGTGAAGATGTTAGGTAAAGGTTAGATGCCATTCATTTAATGTTCCATCTATACATCCAATCAGCTCACTGTTTTAAAATGTACATCTTATACTCATCCTCCCTCCTATTTCCATAGCAGACATGGTGGCCCATCTTCAAAAAGTTACCAGATGGGAGCCGGTCTGGCTGCATCACCACATGTAAAGGCAGCTGCACTGTCCTCTAGAAGATCACCAAGGACATCAGCCATAGCCTGTTCTCGCCACTTCAGTCTGGCAGACTAGAACGGAGCATCCACCACCAGGCCATGAGACAGTGGAAAAGCCTGGCTATCCACCTGCAGAACCTGCGGTTCACCTGCACTGTAAGAGACTATTTCTACTGACTCTGTAGCAGTATTGCTTCCATCCCTCTCCTTGCCCCAACCTGAGCTTAAGTCAGGGACCCTCTGAACAGATCGACAACTTGTCACCCACAAAGCATCGTTATCTATCACTCCACAAAAGCTGTGATCTCCACACCTGTGCCCAGCTAGGCCTCTGTTCATGACCTCCACATCTATGCTCGGTTGTCCCTCAGTCACCCCCATCCTCTGCTCTACTCCAGTTGCTCTCCATTTTCAGTAAATTATATATAATTGTAATTATTTGTGTTCAATCGTTTGTCCCTCTGTGGTGTTTATTTAACTGTACATACAGCATCATTTTTCATTGATGTATTACTCAACAGTATGCCCCCCTTCCTCTTATGCTCCCCTTCCCTTCACTCTGAGCAAAAAAGCCCTTCACTGAATTCTATAATTACATTTTGATCAATTAACGTGTGTTTTGAAAGCTCCACTGTATAAACTATTTAATTGTCCTGTTTGTGTGCCTTGTGCACTGATTTCAAACAATTATTGTATATTTGTCATTCTCATGTCTTCCTCCAATTCTGTGTCTTCAATTGATTTACAATCAAAACAACTTATCTAACATTAGGTTTATAGATGTGAACTTTATATTAAATGTATAGATTAAGCCATTTCTCTTATTTGAGATAAACAAGATTTAACTACTGTGGTGTTTTTTGTATGTTTTTATTTAACTTAATTTAGCAAGTCAGTTAAGAACAAATTATTATTTACAATGACGGCCTACCCCGGCCAAACCCAAACGACGCTGCAAACGACGCTGGGCCACATATAGGCAACCCCTCTATAAATTCGAATCCTGGGGCCTGTTGCACAAAAGTAGAATTAAGACATCCGGGATAAATGACTCAGCTGAGCTCAATGAAGCCAAAACATGTGCGTCCAGGCTTAATTGGTTGCACAAAGACCAAGCCAGGATGAGCAGACACGGATTCATTAAGCCAGGTGAAACCAATCCTGGATAGGTGCGCGCTCACGGCTCACTCAATTAGACCCCGCCACAGATCACAGATTAACTGATTTACCATGGCAACTAGAGCCGCGTACTTTTCCCCGTCGGAAGCACAAATCCTCATGGAGGCATACGAGGAGGTAAAAGATATAATTAAGAAGAAAGGCAACACCGCCACAGTGATAAAGCAAAGAGAAAAAGCGTGGCAAAGTATTGCAGACCGCCTGAATGCGTAAGTAGTGCACAATTACACACTCACCGCTCCGCTGAAACATCACAATTACAATTCAAATATTTAATTCACATCTCCAAAAACGCAGTTGTACTGTAATTATGAAACGGTTAAATGTTTAATTGAAATGCACTGCAGATATGAGTGAAATTGTGTAAAGTAAGTCCATCACACTGTATAAAGCTATGATAAATTATTATTAAAGCCTTACATTATTATTTAACGTTACTACGCTCAGTACGGTTTAATCTTAGCCGTTGTACTCTGCTTCTTATGTTGTCCACCGTTTTTTTGTGTTTCTCCTGCTTTCATTAATGTAAAGCTGCTTTGACAGAATGAAACAATTCTGAAAAGTGCTATATAAATAAAATTTAATTGAATAAATAGATGAGCTATAATAATAATCACTTTAATTTATATAGCGCCTTTCAAACTCACTGCACTGCAAAAATGTCTTTCTTACTTAGTATTTTTGTCTTGTTTTCAGTAAAAAAAAATATCTAAAAAACATCTTGAATATTTTCTTGAGCAAAATTACCTAGGAAAATAAGCAAAACAATCTGCCAGTGAAACGAGAACTTTTCTAAAATTAAGTGTTTATGGAAAAAGTTAACTTATTTCAAGAGAATTTTTATTATATTGACAGATTTTTTATTTGCTTGTTTTAAGCACACATTTACTTAAAGTTTATATTTTTTGTCTAAACTATACTTATTTTGCTAGGTCATTTAGCAAATCAAGAAAATACATCTTTATTTAAGTTTTTTTTTTGTTGATATTTTTACTGAAAACAAGACAAAAATACCAAGTAATTTTTTGCAGTGTGACTCCATTAAATGTGTGTGTGTGTGTGTGTAGATTAAACATGAACGGGCCAAAACGGACATGGCAGCAGGTCAAAATCAAATACAAGAACATTCTGCAGAATGGTATGGTCCCTGACTAATATTTAACAAAGCACAAGCATATATTGTACCCAGAAGGTGCCTGCTCACACATTGTCTGTACTGTTTTAGCAGTGAAAAAGAATACCCACAGACAAGGCACGGGTGGTGGGTCACCAAAGGCTGACCTTACCCCAGCAGAGGACATGGCCTTGGAGCTAAATAAATGCAGGCCCGTCTTAGAGGGGATCCCTGGGGGGAAAGAGACGAGCATAGGTTCCTCCCAAGATGCCACCCGCTTCATTCAAGGTATGTCCTTCCATCTCTACATGGGATACAACCACATTCATATTGAATCAATTTGGACTGTCTGACTTTGGTTTACCTATTGCCTTGCAGTGTCTGGCAGCACTGTGTTCCTGTTAGAGCCACCAGCACAAGCACCAGACGATGCTGATCCAGTGAGTACTCCATCAAAGGCATACTGTAGGCCTGGCATGTCTTGTCTACTAGCTTCAATATGAATCTGATTAAATGTGATAGGGTGAAGGCCCCAGTGCAGCAGCAACAGCACATGATGGAGACGATGATGATGAGGAGGAGACCATCTCTCTGGATTCCAGAAGGCATGAGGTATCATGGTAAGACTGTGAAAGTACTATTTACTCTACAATGGTGAGGAGTCCTCATCAAAATCAAAAAATCTAATTTCTTTTACAGGACCCAGATGCTATACAGTGGGAAAACCAGCCTGGCAACATAGTGCGTATTAATAAAAGGACACCACATCCTGCCAAATTCCAGCTGCGCTAATTGTATTGTGTTCACAGAGCTCACAAGCTATCAGAAAGTTGTATGGCAACCACCTCCGGCGCCAAATAGAACTGGCAGACATAGACATTCAGTACAAGAAGAAAAAGATGGAAAATCTTGCACTGGAGTCCGAAATAAAAAAGAGGACAATTAGGAAACTGGACCTTGAAATAAAAAAACTTGAGAGGGAGGTGAGATATGCCTTCAATGTACACTGTATGCTAACTGTAACACAAATGTATTAATCATTATTTGTATTTCCTCACCCAGCTCCAAGAAGATGACACAGCTCAAAATAAAAATTAGGTATATTCTCGTAAAGTCAAGTGAGCCATGACATATGAGCTCTTATTGTGAGCACACAGGACGGTGGCATCTTTCTAAGGTTTTTTTTATTTTCCCAGCAATCAGTACAACCAAGTCATCGTTATAAGGCATCGCCCTCTTTTGCCCACCCCCCCAGCACCAGGTGTGGCCACTAGCCTATATGAAGGCCCAAAATTGTGTGTTCCTTTCTGCTCTGACAATGGCATGCCCATTCGTGCGAGATGTGGTGGATGAAGAAGCACTTGTGCTGAGGAGAGCCTTCAGGCGAGAAAGGGTCTTCAGGGACCGGTTGGACCCACTGGCCTTCCCTGACGACCATCTATATGAAAGATACAGGTTTTCTGCAGATGGCATCAGGTATCTATGCAGACTACTGGGTCCCAGGATTAAGCACCGCACTGCACGGAGCCATGCACTGAGTGTGGAGCAAATGGTTTGTGTGGCCTTGCGCTTTTTGCTAGTGGAGCCTTCCTGTACTCAGTGGGGGATGCAGAACAGCTGAACAAGGCCACAATTTGCCGCACAATAAGGAGTGTGTGTCTGGCTATCAAAGCATTAGCAGATGTCTTCATCTCCTTCCCTGGCCACAGAAGACTCTGTGACATCAAAGAGGAGTTCTATAGGATTGCAGGTAAGAGGATCTACAAATTACAGGACAACTGTTAACACATAGTAGGATACTCATTACTTTGTGTGACAGGTTTCCCCAATGTCATTGGTGCAGTGGACTGCACACACATAAGGATAAAAGCCCCCTCAGGTGCCCATGAGGCCGATTTTGTGAATAGGAAATCCTTTCACAGCATTAATGTTCAGGTGAACATAACTTTTTGATATTGTCCATTGACGAACACTCTGCATTGCCAGTGATGTGCATTGATTGGTGTAATATTCCTCATCTTATGATTTCAGATGGTCTGCAATGCTGACTGTGTGATCAGCAATGTTGTGGCAAAATGGCCTGGCTCAGTCCATGACTCCAGAATCTTTCGGGCCTCTGAAATCTATCAGTGCCTATCACAAGGTAAGCCACACAACCCCTATTTATAACCATCATGGCTGTGTCAAGAATATCACTGTGTTTATGAGGTAGTAATGATGAGATTTTGTGTTGACAGGTGAATTCTCTGGTGTGTTGCTGGGAGACAGGGGGTATGGCTGCCAGCCTTTTCTCCTGACACCTTTCACAGACCCCCAGGAAGCACAGCAGGCCTACAACCATGCCCATGCCAGGACCAGGGCCAGAGTTGAAATGACCTTTGGCCTCCTGAAGGCACGCTTTCACTGCCTTCACAAATGAAGGGTCAGCCCTGTTAGGGCATGTGATATTACTGTGGCTTGTGCTGTCCTCCACAATGTTGCCTGCCTGAGGAAGGAGAGGGCCCCCAGAGTGCCACCAGCCATGGACTGGGACAATCCGGCAATCTTCCCTGATGACGACAGTGGTCGGCTGCTGAGGGACCAATATGTGTTGAATTATTTTAGTTAGTATGTGTGCTTTCAATTTTGGTTAAATATGTCCTGCGGTGGCAGAGGAATTTGGGTTTTTTTGGGTTCGTTTTTTTACGAATTTGGCCTCTTATGATGTTTGTGCGGTATACTGTGTGTAATACAAGGCTGCAGGGAGGCTACTGCATCCATTCATTTGTCTGTTCAGTTGATGTGTATGGATTTGTCCTGCATTTATTTTAGTGTGCAGACATGCAGGGTGTGTTATATACAGACCTTTGAATGTGTATGTATCATTTTGTATAATATGCTTGGATTCTGTGCTTTCCATCTTGTAGAGTCACTGTGACTTCAGTTTCGAAAGGGGCTGATGGTTTACCTGCTTTGTTTTGTCCTTATTCAATAAAGGAACATAATGTTACACATTGTGTTTTTATATTCATATGGAATGTGTATTTGTTTATATGACAGAGTACTAGGGCCACACTGAAGAAAAGGATAAAGTCATAAATTTATGAGGCTGGTTCTTTCTGCAGAAAAGCTACATATTGCTTTTACAGTTTTGATACTTATGACAATGTGATACTTAATATTCTGGCACATCAGCATGTCTTTGTTTATGAAACCATACTGAAGTACAATTTCACTAAATGCCCCGCATCTGTCATTTTAACAACTGTCCTCCTTTAAAACAACTGGTTACAATATTATGACTTGTCTTTTTTTTCCCTCTGTGGCCCTAATATTCTATCATTTTATATATAGTCTATGGGAAACTGTAAATTATCTAATGATAGCAACATCTAAAAATCATTTTTTATCCAAAATCATTGAAATTAATGATCACAAACGTTTAAATAATGACAGTGGGTCTAGTTATATGTGATAACAATGTATAGTGAGCAGTGAAATAACTATTGGTTTCCATTTGTGGTGACTGCTGACTGACATTAGGGATGAGATTAAATAGATCCTGGAATTTAGCCTGGTCTGGAGCAGGCTAGCTCCACAGAATAAATCTCCATGGTAATTTATACCATAACATATCCTCCTGCCCCCTATCCATCTTTAGTGCAACCGGATTACGGATCAATTGAGCCAGGATCACCAAGATATCCTGGCTTAATACCTTATCCTAGTTTTGTGCAACAGGCCCCTGAAGCGGGTGAACGGATTGACAAAAAGAGACCGCTTTTCATAATAAAAATGTATGGATGACAGATTTACGGGGTAAAAGGAACGAGGACTGTCGGAAGAAACCCGATGCTATTCTAGTCTCAGATTTTCACACGAAGGGAAAATAAAGCATAAAACAACAATTCAAGGTTAAATACGTCTGCCGTGTCCGGATTCCATACATGTTGATCCTTCGTAGCAAATGCCCATCGAATTCGCTAAACTTCTTAATTCCCGGTGGCATGACCTCGACTAATGTTATATCAAATTGATAACGCGTTTGACTCCTGGCTAACACTTTTTTCCGCATCTAGGTGAATTGTATTTAGACAGATATTACTACATTCCATCACGCATTTACAACGCATGTAAATGCATAGATATACAGTATATCCATGTTTATCTGGTTGAAACCTTGTTGACAATTCAATTGGAAGTCCCTACGTAGCTACGTCGACTTTGCGTCATAGGTTTCCGCCCAGGCACGCAAGGACGGGGGAGATAATTGAAACTGCAGCTAGTACAGTTGTTGTGGTGATGTAATGTTACCCTTTTGGTGACTACTACGGATGGCTGTGTGTGCCAGGCTCTGCGGAGTGGGTCAGTCCCGGAGGTGCAGGCGGCGACAGCGGCATAATCAACAGGACCAGGGAAGCGACTCCGACATGGACGATGAGGAAGGGGTGCGGATTGTGGGCAAGACACAAGCCGTCACTGGCGGCCCCGAAAACCCCTCGGCCGCGGCAGGGCGGAGTGTGGCCCACGAAGCCACTGCTGAATATGGTCGTGCAAATGTCAGACTTTCGTATGGGCAAAGTGCAAGCACCGGACCACCGAACCCGCAGTCCCTGTTGGATCTGCCCCCAGAGCTTTTGGTGGGAATATTCTCCTCGCTGCCGGGCACAGAGCTTCCAAACCTTGCGCTCGTCTGCAAGACATTCAGGCAAATCCTCAGCACGGAAACCATCTGGAGAAGGCGATGCACGGAGGGTAAATAATGCGGTGATCGCTCATCATTGCAGATATTCTTCTATCATGTCCTATGCAAAATGTGATTTGGGACGATGATTTGGGACGTAGGTTGGGCCAGGGAAGGTTCCGGGTATTGCGTTCTTGTTTTTGCAGTTTCTAGTTATATATTGTGCTTTGGTCCGGAGAGATTCAATGTAAGAGTTTTCTGAAAGCTTTCTTATCGACCAGTCTACGGGCACCGAGAAGGAACTTTGTTGATTGCTGTTATGCAATGCGCTGTTCCAACCTTTGCTTTGAACACACCATTATGAAAGACTACATTGCCTCAACTATCCTTGTCTTCTACAACCCTATCTAAATATCATAACCCATAGACATAAATTACTGTAAAAGGGTTCATGCAGCTCTACCTCCTGTCAATTATTCAAATCGGAGGTCCAGAGTACTTCTAGTTTTGACTTACCTAATTATTGCGCCCATCTGGTGTCCCAGGTCCAAATCAGTCCTTGATTAGAAGGGAAGAATGAATCGGCAGAGGAATTGGCTTCAAGGCTAAATTTGAATTTGCCTGGTATACACCATGTATTGGATTTAGATTTTTCTTACTACGTTCGTAGTATCCAATCCATTATTGGGTCAGTTTTACTTTTGAAATGTGGGATGTGCATATCTCATACAAGGCTGGGGGGCTTGATCTGAATGTGTTTAAGCCCAGTGGTTCCCAAACTGTGGGTCGGCAGGGTGGCCCCCCCACATTGTTTTCACTGCATAGCTTAGAGAGCTGTTTTATAACTTGTCAGAAATGTCCAGATCAACAAGCCTATGTCAGCTAACATTTTTGATTTCGTTTTTTTTGCCCATATATATTGTTGTCAATTTAATCACTCAAATATCACATGAATACACATAGACATGCCAATATGTATAGAAATGCAAGAAAATTAGTTTTAAAAGTGAACAGTTTGTGTCATGAACAGTGCTTGTGCCCATAGAAATAGACGTGGGAGCGCGGGATATTCCACAATGCTGGAAGGGGGGCACCTCGAGATAAAAAGTTTGGGAACCCCTGCTTTAGCCAAAGCTTGACTTTTATTGTCATGCCATCATCGGGGTGGCAGCGTAGCCTAGTGGTTAGAGCGTTGGACTGCACAGTTGTCTGGTCACTAGATCTGTATGCACAATTATCTTTGACCAGGGTACTGTCACAACCTACTTTGTCCTTCAGTGTCACATGTCTGTTTTTATAGAGAATGATAGAGGCCCCCAGTGGCCAAAAGTCCATATTGGCATGGGCAGAGCTGTTGAGGGCTTCCACTATTTTAATGGAGGCAAATAGGTGGGACTTCCAACTTCATTGGCTGATCCCTCCTGGTGACCCCGTTGGAGTCATGTCCAACTGGGTCATCAGGAGGGATGAGCCAATTGTGAAAAAGTAAATTTACTACTTCAAAATGGAGTAGTCAATTCATATAATGGCACAGATACAAAGATGAGTCATCTATCTATCTCTATGGTCTGTCTCTATCTCTCTCCCACAGAGTTTGGCATGAGGGAAGACCTGCGCAAGATAGAAGTGGTGGGTGTGTCCAGTCGGGAGCTCTATGCCAAACGTGAGTCTCTCTGTAAAACCCAACCCACTCCCTCGCCCCTACCAACTCGCTCGGAGGGTCCTTCATTGTACCACGTTGCTGACGAAATTCAGAGGGTGACTTCCAGAGAATGGCGAGGGGATCAATAGCCCATGAACTTCGGGACACACTCCTGACTTGAATGATGCAATTCATGGTCCACTTTTAAATAATAAATTGAGTATGATATTCAAATAAACTAACCCCCCTGTTGTTTTACAAGATTTAGACCGCTGTAACAGTTAAACATTTCATTTGGGAGGTATTTAACATTGGAGGCTGCTGAGGGGAGGACGAATCATAATAATGTCCAGAATGGAGTGAATGGAATGGTATCAAACACAGTTTCCATGTGTTTGATTCCATTCACTCCATTCCAGCCATTACGCTCCATTCCAGCCTTTATTATACACCCTCCTCCCCTCAGCAGTCTCTACTGGTATTTCATCTGTAACATGTGTCGCATTGTGAAATCCGACAAACAAATTCAGGTCGCTTATAATTAGGAACACCTAGGGCTGTTGCGGTGAACGTATTACCGCCACACCAGCGGTCATGAGTCATTAAGGCAGGCAAATTCCAAGTGACTTTTTAGTCATGATAATTAGGCTTCTCCAAGCTCTGATGCTGCTGATGGTCATTAGTAGCTTACCAAACTTGCTTAATGCCTGGTCCTCTGCACTCTATTGTCCCTCTAATCACTTTGACAGCAATGCAAATGTAATAGAAAATCTAATCAAACACGTGATGAGAGCCCATCTTGCGCAACATTTCTATAGGCTATGTAATTGCGTGAGAAAACAGTGATGGCCTCTAAAAAGAGTAGGAGCCCATCAGCTTTCTATAGGCTAGGCCTACAGGAGTATAGCCTACCTGGCTGGTATGAAAATTAACAATGGGAAAAGCGTCCTCCATTTGCTATTTAAGTGCATAGATGACATGTACTTTTTCCTGCTGCCCCTGTTTCAAGACAGGTGCTTGATAATGGTCCATTCTAAATCAAATTTCGCACATTATCATTTAGTATATGTAAAAACAAGATTAAATCAAGAATAGTTTGGTGACAATATTAGCTGATAACTTGTGAGTTATATGTTATCACTTGTGAAGGGGCAAGGGGAAGGGGGTGATTTGGGATTCAGCCACTCTAACTAAAACATCCAAAATACACTGCTCAAAAAAATAAAGGGAACACTTAAACAACACAATGTAACTCTTAAGTCAATCACACTTCTGTGAAATCAAACTGTCCACTTAGGAAGCAAGTCGCTCTGGATAAGAGCGTCTGCTAAATGACTTAAATGTAAATGTAAACACTGATTGACAATAAATTTCACATGCTGTTGTGCAATTGGAATAGACAACAGGTGGAAATTATAGGCAATTAGCAAGACACCCCCAATAAAGGAGTGGTTCTGCAGGTGGTGACCACAGACCACTTCTCAGTTTCTATGCTTCCTGGCTGATGTTTTGGTCACTTTTGAATGCTGGCGGTGCTTTCACTCTAGTGGTAGCATGAGATGGAGTCTACAACCCACACAAGTGGCTCAGGTAGTGCAGCTCATCCAGGATGGCACATCAATGTGAGCTGTTTCAAGAAGGTTTGCTGTGTCTGTCAGTGTAGTGTCCAGAGCATGGAGGCGCTACCAGGAGACAGGCCAGTACATCAGGAGACATGGAGGAGGCCGTAGGAGGGCAACAACCCAGCAGCAGGACCGCTACCTCCGCCTTTGTGCAAGGAGGAGCAGGAGGAGCACTGCCAGAGCCCTGCAAAATGACCTCCAGCAGGCCACAAATGTGCATGTGTCTGCTCAAACAGTCAGAAACAGACTCCGTGAGGGTGGTATGAGGGCCCGACGTCCACAGGTGGGGGTTGTGCTTACAGCCCAACACCGTGCAGGACGTTTGGCATTTGCCAGAGAACACCAAGATTGGCAAATTTGCCACTGGCGCCCTGTGCTCTTCACAGATGAAAGCAGGTTCACACTGAGCACATGTGACAGACGTGACAGTCTGGAGACGCCGTGGAGAACGTTCTGCTGCCTGCAACATCCTCCAGCATGACCAGTTTGGCGGTGGGTCAGTCATGGTGTGGGTTGGCATTTCTTTGGGGGGCCGCACAGCCCTCCATGTGCTCGCCAGAGGTAGCCTGACTGCCATTAGGTACCGAGATGAGATCCTCAGAACCCTTGTGAGACCATATGCTGGTGCGGTTGGCCCTGGGTTCCTCCTAATGCAAGACAATGCTAGACCTCATGTGGCTGGAATGTGTCAGCAGTTCCTGCAAGAGGAAGGCATTGATGCTATGGACTGGCCCGCCCGTTCCCCAGACCTGAATCCAATTGAGCACATGTGGGACATCATGTCTCGCTTCATCCACCAACACCACGTTGCACCACAGACTGTTCAGGAGTTGGTGGATGCTTTAGTCCAGGTCTGGGAGGAGATTCCTCAGGAGACCATCCGCCACCTCATCAGGAGCATGCCCAGGCGTTGTAGGGAGGTCATACAGGCACGTGGAGGCCACACACACTACTGAGCCTCATTTTGACTTGTTTTAAGGACATTACATCAAAGTTGGATCAGCCTGTAGTGTGGTTTTCCACTTTAATTTTGAATGTGACTCCAAATCCAGACTTCCATGGGTTGATAAATTTGATTTCCATTGATATTTTTTGTGTGATTTTGTTGTCAGCACATTGAACTATGTAAAGAAAAAAGTATTTAATAAGAATATTTCATTCATTCAGATCTAGGTTGTGTTATTTTAGTGTTCCCTTTATTTTTTTGAGCAATGTATATTATTTGGACTTTAAGTTTTTCCTGACCAGACCCTGTGACCTGACCTGGAAAAACTCTGGGCCATAGTTACAGACTATAATAGGCATCTTTTTCCACACTGTCTAATTAAACCAAGTCACGCTAGGGTCACTTGTGCATTGAAGGTCCAGGAATAATACCACAAACTGTCACTTTCTGCAAACCATTGATAATGGTTTCTTCTTCCAAATTCCAGCATCTTGACTAGCCTCGAACCCATCTGGACAGGGGCTACTGTTAAACACTTTCCAGTGGTTAGCACCCTTGGAGGGATATTCATGCCTTTTTGTAGCTGTATGGGTCATCTCAAGATGGCATGTGGGAAATTGCTCCTTGGGGTGTAGATGGTGCCTACTTAGCATCTACGTCATGACATGACATCAGGGCTTTTACAGGATTAGGGGTAGGTAGGGTATGTTTGTAGTATTGTGTGGTTGGTCATTGATAACAAACCTGTACTACGACTAAGACAGGCTAGATGTTTCTCGATCCTCAAGGTCCTTTCTCTTTTTGTGTCCCTCTGTCTAATCTCTCTCTCTCCTGGCTCCCACTTCCCCTTCCTCCCTCAGTGGGGTGCTCCGGGACCCTATGTGTCTGCCGCTCCCCTTCTCTCTCTTTCAATTGTTCACTAAAATGTTTCAACGAGGCCTCCCGGGAGGCGCAGTGGTTAAGGGCGCTGTACTGCAGCGCCAGCTGTGCCACCAGACACCCTGGGTTCGCGCCCAGGCTCTGTCATAACCGGCCGTGACCGGGAGGTCCAATTGGCCTAGCGTCGTCCGGGTTAGGGAGGGCTTGGCCGGTAGGGATATTCTTGACTCATCGCGCACCAGTGACTCCTGTGGCGGGCCGGGCACAGTGCACGCTAACCAAGGTTGCCAGGTGCACAGTGTTTCCTCCGACACACTGGCTTCCGCTGTGTTAAGAAGCAGTGTGGCTTGGTTGGGTTGTGTATCGGAGGACGCGTGACTTTCAACCTTCGTCTCTCCCGAGCCCGTATGGGGGTTGTAGCGATGAGACAAGATAGTAACTACTAAAAACAATTGGATACCACGAAAAAGGGGTAAAATTAAAAATACATTAAATTAAAAATACATTTTCAACGCTGGAAATACAGAGGGACAGAGACATTAGATGGACAGAAATGGATATAATACTGAATTTAAATATAAACATGTAAAGTGTTGGTCCCATGTTTCATGAGCTGAAATAAAATATCCCAGAAATGTTCCATATGAACAAAAAGCTTATTTCTCTCAGATTTGGTGCACCAATTTGTTTACATCCCTTTTAGTGAGCATTTCTCCTTTGCCAAGATCCATCCATTGCCACATATGTCTCAAGTTTTGAGAGAGCGTGCAATTGCCATGCTGCCTTCAGGAATCTCCACCAAAGCTGTTGCCAGAGAATTGAATGTTCATTTCTCTAAGCTGTCTTCAACGCCATTTTAGAGAATTTGGCAGTACGTCCAACCAGCCTCACAACCGCAGACCATGTGTTACCACGCCAAACCCAGGACCTCAACATCTCGCTTCTTCACCTGCGGGATCATCTGAGGCCAGCCACCTGATGAAACTGATGAATATTTCTGTAATAAAGCCCGCTTGTGGGGAAGAACTCATTCTGATTGGCTGGGCTTATGCCCTCACAGGTCCACTCAATGCTGCGCACACCTGCCCAGTCATGTGAAATCCATGGATTAGGGCCTAATTTATTTATTTCAATTGACTGATTTCCTTATATGAACTGTAACTCAGTAAAATCGTTAATTGTTGCATGTTGCGTTTATATATTTGTTCAGTATGTGTATATATCCATACTAGTCCAAAGTTTGGACACACCTACTCATTCCAGGGTTTTTATTTATTTAGACTTTTCTACATTGTAGAATAATAGTGAAGACAACAAAACTAGGTAATAACACATGGAGTCATGTAGTAACCAAAAAAATATATTTGTTGAAAGACCAAGTCCATATTGTGGCAAGAACAACTCAAATAAGCAAAGAGAAACGGCAGTCCATCATGACTATAAGACATGAAGGTCTGTCAATCTGGGAACATTTAAAAAACCGTCAAGCACTATGATGAAACTGGCTCTCATGAGGACCACCACAGAAAAGGAAGACCCAGAGTTACCTCTGCTGCAGAGGATAAGTTCGTTAGAGTTACCAGCCTCAGAAATTGAAGCCCAAATAAATGCTTCACAGAGATCAAGTAACACACATCTCAACATCAACTGTTCAGAGGAGAATGTGTGAATCATGCCTTTTATGGTCAAATTGCTACAAAGAAAATACTACTAAAGGACACCAATAATAAGAAGAGACTTGCTTGGGCCAAGAAACAAGAGCAATGGACATTAGACCGGTGGAGTCCAAATTAGATTTTTTTTGCAGAGTAGGTGAACGGATGATCTCCGCATGTGTGGTTCCCACCGTGAAACTTGGAGGGAGAGGTGTGATGGTGTGGGAGTGCTTTGCTGGTGACACTGTCTGTGATTTATTTAAAATTCAAGGCACACTTAACCAGCATGGCTACCACAGCATTCTGCAGCGATATGCCATCCCATCTGTCTTGCGCTTAATGGGACTATCCTTTGTTTTTCAACAGGACAATGACCCAACACACCTCCAGGCTGTGTAAGGGCTATTTGACCAAGAAGGATAGTGATGCATCAGATGACCTGGCCTCCACAATCACCCAACCTCAACCCAATTTGAGATGGCTTGGGATGAGTTGGACTGCGGAGTGAAGGAAAAGCAGCCAACAAGTGCTCAGCATATGTGGGAACTCCTTCAAGACTGTTGTAAAAGCATTCCAGATGAAGCTGGTTGAGAGAATGCCAAGAGTGTGCAAAGCATCATCAAGGCAAAGGATGGCTACTTTGAAGAATCTCAAATATAAAATATATTTTGATCTGTTTAACACTTTTTTTTGGTTACTACATGATTACATATGTGTTATTTCATAGTTTTGATGTCTTTATTATTATTCTACAATGTAGAAAATAGTTTTTTTTTAATGGAATGAGTAGTAGTGCCCAAACATTTGACTGTTACTGTATAGACTATCAGCATATGAACTACTACCTTAACTGGGACATCTGACGACTAAAACTGATACTGAAAAAAATCACTGTTTGTGTGATGTGTGCATTTAACATGCTAGTCAACATGGTTAGTGCTTGGTGACGGCGCCTGTTTAATTTGTCTACATCATGCACTCTTTTGGAACAATGGAAACCATGCCCTTGATATAACTTCACGTGTCACCCGTCTTCTCATGTGAGTACAATCACAATGTGTCCCCTCTGCCATATCTACTGTCCATGAGTTAAGGCCAGACCTCGACTATGGTGTGTTGAGTTGTCATCAGTTTCTCAGTGTAAATTCTGTTATGTATTGCTGTGATACCCTGTGATTGAACTGTTCACCACTTAGTGTTTAACCCTTTGTTGCACTGTTGTGTTGCAGTGCTGCACCCATACAGACACATCCTGGGTCTTTGGCAGCCTGACATAGGGCCGTACGGAGGGCTGCTCAACGTGGTGGTATGTAATAAGAACACACACACTATTGTGTTCCTCCTTTGTCACATTTAAATAAATAAAAAATGTGTCTTTTAAATTGTTCAGCCCACCTTGTTGTAGAAATGAGTCTTTTCCCATCAAAACATTTGATTTGTGTTAGGTGGTGATCACTTTCCTTTTCTTCTCTCCCTTTACTTCTCTACTACACCATCCCTCTCCAGGTTGATGGGCTGTTCATCCTTGGCTGGATGTATCTGCCCCCTCACGACCCTCGGGTCGAGGATCCCATGAGGCGGCGGCCACTCTTCCGCATCCACATGTTGGAGAGCAACAAGGCAGCAGTGGAGTGTATGTACGGACACAAGGGCCCTCACAAGGGGGACGTCCAAGTGAGTCCATTTTCTTCTTTTGTGTTTTGAATGGGCGTAAAACTAACATTGGTGATTTATTGTACATGCAGTTCTTTTTAGAGGGGCAATCTGCAGTTGGCAGAAATCTGAGGGATAGGCCTGGAGAAATGTAACCACTCTTAAATTCATGAGCTATTGATGCAAGGACAATATCCACAGTATCAAAATGATGGTGTTAACCATATTTTGAGTCTATACGGTATTTGTTTATGTTTACAAACATTTGAGTTAAACAAGCTGATATTTTGGGTTCTGATTGGGTTTGACAGTTGAAATACGGTAAGCTTGCGAGACATTTCTAAGTTCTATTTCAATCAATTAGTTTATACTGTATCATTCATTTATAAGTAAAAAATGGATGTAGCAACTGTGGATTGCCCTTTTAATGTTTGCTCAGGAGTATAATTTAACTGATCTACTGACCTGGATGGCATTCTTTGAACCAGCAAGTCCCACAAGGTCAACTACTTTAAAATGTTGTATGTCTTTTGTCACAAGTTTTTGTTGATATGGCTTTTCCAACTTTGTAGTGCCCATAAGAGGGACTGTTAGGTGAGACCGACAACACAACACAACTGATTAATCGATAATAAGGGAAATAATGATGTGCTTATTGTGCTTAAATAGTCATAATCATCACTGATGTTATCCTTTTGTAATGTGTAAGCCGGTGCACTCACTGTGTGGTGAAGTAGTCCCCTGTCTTCCATGGCTTTGTGATTTAAGATGGGATGTCTTCTCTTATTTCCAGACTGGGAAGAAGGACGAGTTCTCGACCAAGTGCAACCAGACAGACCATCACCGCATGCCAGGGGGGAGGCAGGAGGTGAGGAGGAGAGAACGATCTCTTGTAACTTCGCAACAGTTTGTATATTGTTCTCACATGGCTGAGGCAACTCAGTATTTGTCAAATTAATTAATTAATCAATCACATATTTGTATTGCACTTTTTGCAAACACATTTAACCTCAAAGTTATCATACTGAAAGAGTTCCGATTGTCTAAGATTTGTGTTGAATCAAGTCATTCAGCAGATGGTAAATAATTGTCAAGCAGGCAAGAGTGACAGCTATGCATTGTTACAGGATAGATACTGTGATGACAATTGATTTCGATAGGGGATTGGGGCAAATCGGTACGTGGGCATGACCGTGGGTTTTTGATGTTCTGTTGGCAGGAGTTCCGGACGTGGCTTGAGGAGGAGTGGGGGAGGACACTGGAGGACATCTTCCATGAGCACATGCAGGAGCTCATACTCATGAAGTTCATCTACACAAGCCAATATGAGTAGGTTTTCCTTATGACATAGTCTAGGGGTTCCCAAAATTGGGTCAGGGGTGTGTGCAGGTACTGCAGGTGGTCCATGGCCAGATCTCTTTTTCTCTCTCTGTGTGTGTGTGTGTGTGTGTGTGCTACCGTTCAAAAGTTTGGGGTCACTTAGAAATGTCCTTGTTTTTGAAAGAAAAGCAACAAAAAAAATTGTCCACTAAAATCATATCAAATTGATCAGAAATGCAGTGTAGACATTGTTAATGTTGTAAATGACTATTGTAGCTGGAAAAGGCTGATTTTTAATGGATTATCTATACAGGGGTACAAGGCCCATTATCAGCAACCATCACTCCTGTGATGGTTACACACTTAATGAAGCTGCCCATTGAGGTCTTGTGAGGCGTCTGTTTCTCAAACTAGACACTCTAATATACTTGTCCTCTTGCTCACTTGTGCACCGGGGCCCCACACTCCTCTTTCTATTCTGGTTAGAGCCAGTTTGCACTGTTCTGTGAAGGGAGTAGTACACAGCGTTGTACGACATCTTCAGTTTCTTGGCAATTTATTGCATGGAATAGCCTTAATTTCTCAGAACAATAATAGGCTGACGAGTTTCAGAAGATAGTTCTTTGTTTCTGGCCATCTACATAGGCGTACAGATGCCTATGATGCAACCATCACTCTTGTGTTTCGATGGCACGTTGTGTTAGCTAATCCAAGTTGATAATTTTAAAAGGCTAATTGATCATTAGAAAACCCTTTTGCAATTATGTTAGCAGAGCTGAAAACTGTTGTTCTGATTAACTTCTTGCGTCGAGCCAACCTGGATCCAGGATCATGACTACAGCCTCAAGCCCATTACCATAACGCAACGTTAACTATTCATGAAAATCGCAAATGAAATGAAATCAATATGCTAGCTCTCATGCTTAGCCTTTTGTTAACAACACTGTCATCTCAGATTTTCAAAAATATGCTTCTCTACCATAGCAAAACTAGCATTTAGCGTTAGCATTTAGCATTTAGCGTTAGCATCACCAGGCAACATTTTCGCAAAAACATTCAATAAATCATTTACCTTTGAAGAACTTCGGATGTTTTCAATGAGGAGACTCTGTTAGATAGCAAATGTTCAGTTTTTCCTGAAAGATTTTTTTGTGCAGGAGAAATCGGTCCGTTTGGTGCGTCACGTTTGGCTACCAAAAAAAAAACGAAAATTCAGTTATCCAAACGCCAAACTTTTTTCCAAATTAACTCCATAATATCGACTGAAACATGGCAAACGTTGTTTAGAACCAATCCTCAAGGTGCTTTTCACATATCTCTTCAATGATGTATCGTTCCTGGAAGTGTGCTTCTCCCTCTGTTATCACATGGTAAAATGATTGCCACTGGGAATTACGCATCAACTTAGACAAAGGACACCGGACGGACCCCTGGCAAATGTAGTCTCTTATCGCCAATCTTCCAATGATATGCCTACAAATACGTCACAATGCTACAGACATCTTGGACGAACGGCAGAGAGCATAAGCTCGTTCACAGCACATTCACAGCCATATAAGGAGACGATAGTAAAACAGAGCTTCAGAAATTCAGCTCATTTCCTGTTTGAGGTTACATCTTGGTTTCGCCTGTAGCATCATTTCTGGGGCACTCACAGATAATATCTTTGCAGTTTTGAAAACGTCAGTGTTTTCTTTCCAAAGCTGCCAATTATATGCATAGTCGAGCATCTTTTCGTGACAAAATATTGCACTTAAAACAGGAACGTTTTTTAAATCCAATAATGACATAGCGCCCCCATAGGTTGAAGAGGTTAAAGAAGAAATAAAACTGGCCTTCTTTAGACTAGTTGAGTATCTGGAGCATCAGCATTTGTGAGTTCGATTACAGGCTCAAAATGGCCAGAAACAAATAACACCCTCTGAAACTCATCAGTCTATTATTGTTCTGAGAAATGAAGGCTACTCCATGCGAGACATTGCCAAGAAACTGAAGATGTCGTACAACGCTGTGTACTACTCCCTTCACAGAACAGTGCAAACTGTCTCTAACCAGAATAGAAGGAAGAGTGGAAGGCCCCGGTGCACAAGTGAGCAAGAGGACAAGTACATTAGTGTCTAGTTTGAGAAACAGACGCCTCACAAGTCCTCTACTGGCAGCTTCATTAAATAGAACCCGCAAAACACCAGTTTCAACGTCAACAGTGAAGAGGTGACTCCGTCATGCTGACCTACTAGGCAGAGTTCCTCTGTCCAGTGCATGTGTTCTTTTGCCCATCTTAATCGTTTATTTGTATTGGCCAGCCTGAGATATGGCTTTTATTTTGCAACTCTGCCTAGAAGGCCAGCATCCCGAAGTCGCCTCTTCACTGTTGAGGTATTTTGCGGGTACTACTTCTACTTTTCTGTGTTTCAAACCTGAACGTAAAACCGCATCAAAACATTTTCAAACTTTTTATAAACAGCTGAATGTTCGACCTTTCCAAACAGGTTACACAAAACGTTGGAGGCTATGACATCTTCGTCTTCTCTGCTATTCAAATCTGTTCGCCGGAAAAAAAATCTGGTACGGATTTAACCGTACAGCTGTTTTAGTAACTGCATTTAGAAAAATCTAAAGTTTTCCAAAGAACTGCTGTTTTTACCGCTCTCCCAACAAGTCAGACAACTTTTAGCCCAAAATGACAAAGTGAAAATGTTTTTTTTAGAAATGTTTGCTACTTTATTAAGAATTTTAAAAAGATTACTTATTTACATAATTATTCAGACCCTTTGCTATGAGACTTGAAATTGAGCTCAGGTGCATCCTGTTTCCATTGATCATCCTTGAGATGTTTCTACAACTTGATTGGAGTCCAGCTTTGGTAAATTTAACTGATTGGATATGATTTTGAATGGCACACACCTGTGTGTGTATATAAAGTCCCACAGTTGACAGTGTATGTCAGAGCAAAAACCAAGTCATTAGGTTGAAGGAATTGTCCGTAGAGATCAGAGATAAGATTGTGTCGAGGCACTGGGGAAGGGTAGCAAAACATTTCTGCAACATTGAAGGGCCCCAAGAACAAGAACACGGTGACCTCCATCATTCTTAAATGGAAGAAGTTTGGAACCACCAAGACTCTTCCTAGAGCTGGCCGCCCGGCCAAACTGAGCAATCAGTGCAGAAGAGCCTTGGTCAGGGAGAAGACCAAGAACCCGATGGTCACTTTGACAGAGCTCTAGATTTCCTCTGTGGAGATGGGAAAACCTTCCAGAAGGACAACCATTCTCTGCAGCACTCCACCAATCAGGCCTTTGTGGTAGAGTGGCCAGACGGAAGCCACTCATCAATAAAAGGCACAAGACAGCCCGCTTGTAATTTGCCAGAAGGCACCTAAAGACTCAATCTTGTTTCTCATGGTCTATCTGGTCAGTTGAAACCAAGATTGAACTATTTGGCCTAAATTTGGCCTAAATGCCAAGTGTCATGTCTGGAGGCACCATCCTTATGGGGAAGCGTGGTGGTGGCAATATCATGCTGCGGGGATGTTTTTCAGCGGCAGGGACTCTGAGACTAGTCAGGATGGAAGGAAAGAGTGCTCAGGGCCTCAGACTGAGGCGAAGGTTCAACTTCCAAAAGGACAATGACCCTAAGAACCCAAGACAACAAAAGAGTGGCTTCAGGACAAGTCTCTGAATGTCCTTGAGTGGCCCAGCCAGAGCCTGGACTTGAACCCGATCAAACATCTCTGGGGAGACACCTGAAAATAGCCCTGCAGCAACGCTCCCCATCCAATCTGACAGAGCTTGAGATAATCTGCAGAGAAGAATGGGAGAAACTCCCCAAATACAGGTGTGCCAAGCTTGAGGCTGTAATTGCTGCCAAAGGTGCTTCAACAAAGTACTGAGTCTGAATACTTACAGTACCAGCCAAAACGTTGGACACACCTACTCATTCAAGGGTTTTTCTTTATTTTTACTATTTTCTACAGTGTAGAATAAGTGAAGACATTACATTACATTTAAGTCATTTAGCAGACGCTCTTATCCAGAGCGACTTACAAATTGGTGCATTCACCTTATGACATCCAGTGGAACAGTCACTTTACAATAGTGCATCTAAATCTTAAAGGGTGGGGGGGAGAGGGAATACTTATCCTATCCTAGGTATTCCTTAAAGAGGTGGGGTTTCAGGTGTCTCCGGAAGGTGGTGATTGACTCCGCTGTCCTGGCGTCGTGAGGGAGTTTGTTCCACCATTGGGGGGCCAGAGCAGCGAACAGTTTTGACTGGGCTGAGCGGGAGCTGTACTTCCTCAGTGGTAGGGAGGCGAGCAGGCCAGAGGTGGATGAACGCAGTGCCCTTGTTTGGGTGTAGGGCCTGATCAGAGCCTGGAGGTACTGAGGTGCCGTTCCCCTCACAGCTCCGTAGGCAAGCACCATGGTCTTGTAGCGGATGCGAGCTTCAACTGGAAGCCAGTGGAGAGAACGGAGGATCGGGGTGACGTGAGAGAACTTGGGAAGGTTGAACACCAGACGGGCTGTGGCGTTCTGGATGAGTTGAAGGGGTTTAATGGCACAGGCAGGGAGCCCAGCCAACAGCGAGTTGCAGTAATCCAGACGGGAGATGACAAGTGCCTGGATTAGGACCTGCGCCACTTCCTGTGTGAGGCAGGGTCGTACTCTGCGGATGTTGTAGACCATGAACCTACAGGAACGGGCCACCGCCTTGATGTTGGTTGAGAACGACAGGGTGTTGTCCAGGATCACGCCAAGGTTCTTAGCGCTCTGGGAGGAGGACACAATGGAGTTGTCAACCGTGATGGCGAGATCATGGAACGGGCAGTCCTTCCCCGGGAGGAAGAGCAGCTCCGTCTTGCCGAGGTTCAGCTTGAGGTGGTGATCCGTCATCCACACTGATATGTCTGCCAGACATGCAGAGATGCGATTCGCCACCTGGTCATCAGAAGGGGGAAAGGAGAAGATTAGTTGTGTGTCGTCTGCATAGCAATGATAGGAGAGACCATGTGAGGTTATGACAGAGCCAAGTGACTTGGTGTATAGCGAGAATAGGAGGGGGCCTAGAACAGAGCCCTGGGGGACACCAGTGGTGAGAGCGCGTGGTGAGGAGACAGATTCTCGCCACGCCACCTGGTAGGAGCGACCTGTCAGGTAGGACGCAATCAAGCGTGGGCCGCGCCGGAGATGCCCAACTCGGAGAGGGTGGAGAGGAGGATCTGATGGTTCACAGTATCGAAGGCAGCCGATAGATCTAGAAGGATGAGAGCAGAGGAGAGAGAGTTAGCTTTAGCAGTGCGGAGCGCCTCCGTGATACAGAGGAGAGCAGTCTCAGTTGAATGACTAGTCTTGAAACCTGACTGATTTGGATCAAGAAGGTCATTCAGAGAGAGATAGCGGGAGAGCTGGCCAAGGACGGCACGTTCAAGAGTTTTGGAGAGAAAAGAAAGAAGGGATACTGGTCTGTAATTGTTGACATCAGATGGATCGAGTGTAGGTTTTTTCAGAAGGGGTGCAACTCTCGCTCTCTTGAAGACGGAAGGGACGTAGCCAGCTGTCAGTGATGAGTTGATGAGCGAGGTGAGGTAAGGGAGAAGGTCTCCGGAAATGGTCTGGAGAAGAGGGGAGGGGATAGGGTCAAGCGGGCAGGTTGTTGGGCGGCCGGCCGTCACAAGACGCGAGATTTCATCTGGAGAGAGAGGGGAGAAAGAGGTCAGAGCACAGGGTAGGGCAGTGTGAGCAGAACTAGCGGTGTCGTTTGACTTAGCAAACGAGGATCGGATGTCGTCGACCTTCTTTTCAAAATGGTTGACAAAGTCGTCTGCAGAGAGGGAGGAGGGGGGGAGGGGGAGGAGGATTCAGGAGGGAGGAGAAGGTGGCAAAAGAGCTTCCTAGGGTTAGAGGCAGATGCTTGGAATTTAGCGTGGTAGAAAGTGGCTTTAGCAGCAGAGACAGAGGAGGAAAATGTAGAGAGGAGGGAGTGAAAGGATGCCAGGTCCGCAGGGAGGCGAGTTTTCCTCCATTTCCGCTTGGCTGCCCGGAGCCCTGTTCTGTGAGCTCGCAATGAGTCATCGAGCCACGGAGCGGGAGGGGAGGACTGAGCCGGCCTGGAGGATAGGGGACATAGAGAGTCAAAGGATGCAGAGAGGGAGGAGAGGAGGGTTGAGGAGGCAGAATCAGGAGATAGGTTGGAGAAGGTTTGAGCGGAGGGAAGAGATGATAGGATGGAAGAGGAGAGAGTAGCGGGGGAGAGAGAGCGAAGGTTGGGACGGCGCGATACCATCCGAGTAGGGGCAGTGTGGGAGGTGTTGGATGAGAGCGAGAGGGAAAAGGATACAAGGTAGTGGTCGGAGACTTGGAGGGGAGTTGCAATGAGGTTAGTGGAAGAACAGCCTCTAGTAAAGATGAGGTCGAGCGTATTGCCTGCCTTGTGAGTAGGGGGAAGGTGAGAGGGTGAGGTCAAAAGAGGAGAGGAGAGGAAAAGAAGGAGGCAGAGAGGAATGAGTCAAAGGTAGACGTGGGGAGGTTAAAGTCGCCCAGAACTGTGAGAGGTGAGCCGTCCTCAGGAAAGGAGCTTATCAAGGCATCAAGCTCATTGATGAACTCTCCGAGGGAACCTGGAGGGCGATAAATGATAAGGATGTTAAGCTTGAAAGGGCTGGTAACTGTGACAGCATGGAATTCAAAGGAGGCGATAGACAGATGGGTAAGGGGAGAAAGAGAGAATGACCACTTGGGAGAGATGAGGATCCCGGTGCCACCACCCCGCTGACCAGAAGCTCTCGGGGTGTGCGAGAACACGTGGGCGGACGAAGAGAGAGCAGTAGGAGTAGCAGTGTTGTCTGTGGTGATCCATGTTTCCGTTAGTGCCAAGAAGTCGAGGGACTGGAGGGAGGCATAGGCTGAGATGAACTCTGCCTTGTTGACCGCAGATCAGCAATTCCAGAGGCTACCGGAGACCTGGAACTCCACGTGGGTCGTGCGCGCTGGGACCACCAGATTAGGGTGGCCGCGGCCACGCGGTGTGGAGCGTTTGTATGGTCTGTGCAGAGAGGAGAGAACAGGGATAAACAGACACATAGTTAACAGGCTACAGAAGAGGCTACGCTAATGCAAAGGAGATTGGAATGACAAGTGGACTACACGTCTCGAATGTTCAGAAAGTTAAGCTACGTGGCAAGAATCTTATTGACTAAAATGATTAAAATGATACAGTACTGCTGAAGTAGGCTAGCTGGCAGTGGGTGCGTTGTTGACACTACACTAATCAAGTCTATGAAATACCACATAGGGAATCATGTAGTAACCAAAAAAGTGTTAAACAAATCAAAATATATTTTATATTTGAGCTTCTTCAGTAGCCTCACTTTGCCTTTGACAGCTTTGCATACTCATGGCATTCCCTTAACCAGCTTCACATGGAATGCATTTCCAACAGTCTTGGAGGAGTTCCCACATATGCTGAGAACTTGTTGGCTGCTTTTCTTTCACTCTGCGGTCCAACTCATCCCAAACCATCTCAATTGGGTTGAGATCGGGTGATTGTGGAGGCCAGGTCATCTGATGCAGCACTCCATCACTCTCCGCCTTGGTCAAATATCCTGTACACAGCCTGGAGGTCATTGTCCTGTTGAAAAACAAATGATAGTCGTACTAAGCGCAAACCAGGTGGGATGGCGTATCGCTGTGTGTGCCTTGAATTTAAATATCACTGACGGTGTCACCAGTAAACACCATCACACACCATCACACACCACTTATCTTCTGCAGCAGAGGTAACTCTGGGTCTTCCTTTCCTGTTGCGATCCTCATGAGCCAGTTTCATCGTAGCGCTTGTTGGTTTTTGAGACTGCACTTAAAGAAACTTTCAAAGCTCTTGAAATTTTCCGGATTGACTGACCTTTATGTCTTAAAGTAATGATGGATAGTCGTTTCTCTTTGCTAATTTCAAATCAAATCAAATTTTATTTGTCCCATGCGCCTGAATACAACAGGTAGACCTTACAGTAAAATACTAACTTACAAGCTCTTAACAAACAATGCAGTTAAGAAAAATAAGTGTTAAGTAAAAAATAGATTAGTAAAAAAAAAGCAAATAAAAGTAACAAATAGTTAGAGCAGCAGTAAAATAATAATAGTGAGGCTATATTCAGGGGGTACCGATACAGAGTCAATGTGCGGGGGGCACCGGTTAGTCTAGGTAATTGAGGTATGTCTGAGCTGTTCTTGCCATAATATGGACTTGGTCTTTTACCAAATAGTGCTATCTTCTGTATACCACCCCTACTTTGTCACAGCACAACTGATTGGCTCAAACGCATTAAGAAGGAATGAAATTCCACAAATTAACTTCTAACAAAGCACACCTGTTAATTGAAATGTATTTCAGGTGACTACCTCATGAAGCTGGTTGAGAGAATGCCAAGACTGTGCAAATCTGTAATCAAGGCAAAGGGTGGCTACTTTCTCCTCCCTTAAACAATTCTCGTCTCCTTCTGAAAATGTTACTTTTCCAAGCCAAAATCTATTTTTAGCCTCCTTGAGAGACATGCTAAGCCTTTGGTTACCATGTGTGTTATTTCATAGTTTTCAGTGCTAGAGGCGTCAGTGCTAGACGCGTCACTACAGACCCTGGTTCGATCCGGGGTTGTATATCAACCGTCTCTTAGGGCAGCGCACAATTGTCCCAGCATCGTCCGGGTTATGGGAGGGTTTGGCCTGGGTAGGCCATTATTGTAAAATAAGAATTTGTTCTGAACCGACGTGCCTAGTTAATTAGAATTCGGTGAGTCTGTTGTGCGGCACACATGAGGTGATGAAGTTACACTTGAATGCAATTCAATAGTAAATGTTTGCCATAAGATACCTTATGTCTTTCTGCCAGAAAAGATCAGTCAAAGATCTATGGACGGGTTGTCTGTACAACTGCCATTTTTCCCTGTGGTTCCTACTAGCATTCTTCTCCCCTTTGTTCCATGTACACGTCGCTCTTTCTTCAGAAAAGCAGGCATCACAACTTTGTTCATTTGCACAATTCACTTTCGCTTGTAAATGTCCACATAACATTTTCCGACAAGATAGAACTACTGCAATCTACTTCTACTGCAGAGATAGCCTGCAGAGTTCTGTCATACTATCCAGGTCTGTGCACAAAAAAATCGAGCTTCTACTTTTCAGGGAAGTTAGGAACCAATATACACAGGCAGTTAGGAAAGCAAAGGCTAGCTTTTCTAAACAGAAATTCGCATCCTGTAGCACAAACTCCAAAAAGTTCTGGGACACTGAAGTCCATGGAGAATAAGAGTACCTCCTCCCAGCTGCCCACTGCACTGAGGCTAAGAAACACTGTCACCACCGATAAATCCATGACAATAGAGAATTTCAATAAGCATTTTCTACGGCTGGCCATGCTTTCCGCCTGGCTACCCCTACCCCGGTCAACAGCCCTGCACCCCCCACAGCTACTTGCCCAAGCCTCCCCAGCTTCTCCTTCACCCAAATCCAGATAGCTGATGTTCTGAAAGAGTTGCAAAATCTGGACCCCTACAAATCAGCCGGGCTAGACAAGCTGGACCCTCTCTTCCTAAAATGATCCTCCGCAATTGTTGCAACCCCTATTACTAGCCTGTTCAACCTCTCGTTCGTATCGTCTGAAATCCCCAAAGATTGGAAAGCTGCCGTGGTCATCCCCCTCTTCAAAGGGGGAGACACTCCAGACCCAAACTGTTAAAGACCCATATCTATCCTAGCCTAGCTTTCTAAGGTCTTCGAAAGCCAAGTTAACAAACAGATTCCCGACCATTTCGAACCCCACCGTACCTTCTTCGCTATGCAATCTGGTTTCCGAGATGGTCATGAGAGACAATACTATGCAGCCAAATAGACCTGGCCAAGGCTTTCAACTCTGTCAATCCCTGCATTCTTATCGGCAGACTCAACAGCCTTGTTTTCTCAAATGACTGCCTCGCCTGGTTCACCAACTACTTCTCAGATAGAGTTCCATGTGTCAAGTTGGAGGGCCTATTGTCCGGACCTCTGGCAGTCTCTATGGGGGTGCAACAGGGTTAAATTTTCGGGCCTACTCTCTATTCTGTATACATCAATGATGTTGCTCTTGATGCTGCTGATTCTCTGATCCACCTCTACGCAGACGACACCATTCTGTATACTTCTGGCCCTTCTTTGGACACTGTGTTAACAAACCTCCAGACGAGCTTTAATGCCATACAACTCTCCTTCCGTGGCCTCCAACTGCTCTTAAATGCAAGTAGAACTAAATGCATGCTCTTCAAACGATTGCTGCCTGCACCTGCCTGCCCGTCCAGCATCCCTACTCTGGACGGTTCTGACTTAGAATATGTGGACAACCACAAATACCTAGGTGTCTGGTTAGGCTGTAAACTCTCCTTCCAGACTCACATTAAGCATCTTCAATCCAAAATTAAATCTAGAATCGGCTTCCTATTTCGCAACAAAGCATCCTTCACTCATGCTGCCAAACATACCCTCGTAAAACTGACTATCCTCCCGATCTTTGACTTCGGCGATGTCATTTACAAAATAGCCTCCAACACTCTACTCAGCAAATTGGATTCAGTCTATCACAGTGCAATCTGTTTTGTCACCAAAGCCCCATATACAACCCACCACTGCGACCTGTATGCTTTCATTGGCTGGCCCTCGCTTCATATTCGTCACTGGTCACCATAACAGCACCCACCCATAGCATGCGCTCCAGCAGGTATATTTCACTGGTCACCCCCAAAGCCAATTCTTCCTTTGGCTGCCTATCCATCCAGTTCCCTGCTGCCAATGACTGGAACGAATTGCACATACCACTGAAGCTAGAGACTCATATCTCCCTCACTAACTTTAAGCATCAGCTGTCAGAGCAGCTCACAGATCATTGCACCTGTACATAGCCCAACTGTAAATAGTCCATCCAACTACCTCATCCCCATATTGTTTTTGTTTTTTTGCTCTTTGCACCACAGTATCTCTACTTGCACATTAATATATTGCCTTACGTCCCTAATCTTACCTCATTTGCACACACTGTATATAGATTTTTTCTATTGTGTTATTGACTGTACGTTTGTTTATTCCATGTGTAACTCTGTGTTTTTGCCGCACTGCTTTGCTTTATCTTGGCCAGATTGCAGTTATAAATTAGAACTTGTTCTCAACTGGCCTACCTGGTTAAATAAAGGTGAAATAAATAACTCACAGAGAATAATATTCGGTAGCTTCTAGCTATGCTTGTATAACTTTGGATTTGCTTGTCTTTGCAATTTATTTTTAAATTTTTGCTCGTTAGCATTTAGCTAGCAGCGTCTATGTGATTTTGCTATTAGTTGTGCAAATTTTGTTAGCAGTCTACTAATAGAGGCTCAATGGGCTTTTCTTTAATTTTTAGCGCCCCCTTGTGTGCCATGCCAGTAATACTGTAAATCCCAGAAAATAAGAGAAGGAAGGTACACTATACATACAAAAGTATGATGACACCCATTCAAATTAGTGTATTTGGCTATTTCAGTTACACCCATTAATGACAGGTGTATAAAATCTAGCATACAGTTATGCCATCTCCATAGACAAACATTTTCAGTAGAATGGCCTTACTGAAGAGCTCAGTGACTTTCAACGTGGCACCGTAATAGGATGCCACCTTTCCAACAAGTCAGTCCGTCAAATTTCTGCCCTGCTAGAGCTGCCCCCGTCAACTGTAAGTGCTATTATTGTGAAGTGGAAACATTTAGGAGCAACAATGGCTCAGACATGAAGTGGTGGGCCACACAAGCTCACAGCACGGGACAGCTGAACCACGTAGCTCGTAAAAATCATCGGTTTTCGGTTGCAACACTCACTACCGAGTTCCAAACTGCCTCTGGAAGCAACGTCAGCACAATCACTGTTAGTCGGGAGCTTCATGAAATGGGTTTCCATGGCCGAACAGCCGCACACAAGCCTAAGATCACCATGCGCAATGCCAAGTGTTGGCTGGAGTGGTGTAAAGCTCGCCGCCATTGGACTCAGTGGAAACGCGTTCTCTGGAGTGATGAATCGTGCTTCACCATCTGGCCGTTGGACGGACTAATCTGGGTTTGGAGGATGCCAGGAGAATGCTACCTGCCCTAATGCATAGTGCCAACTGTAAAGTTTGGTGGAGGAGGAATAATGGTCTGAGGCTGTTTTTCATGGTTCGGGCTAGGCCCCTTAGTTCCAGTGAAGGGAAATCTTAACGCTACGGCATACAATGACATTCTAGACGATTCTGTGATTCCAACTTTATGGCAACAGTTTGGGGAAGGCCCTTTCCTTTCCTGCTTCAGCATTATAATGCCCGTGTGCACAAAGCTAGGTCCATACAGAAATGGTTTGTCTAGATCGGTGTGGAAGAACTTGACTGGCCTGCACAGAGCCCTGACCTCAACCCCATCAAACACCTTAGGGGTGAGTTGGAACGCCGACTGCGAGCCAGGCCTAATCGCCCAACATCAGTGCCCGACCTCACTAATGCTCGTGGCTGAATGGAAGCAAGTCCCCGCCGCAATGATCCAACATCTAGTGAAAAGCCTTCCAGAAGAGTGGAGATGGCAGCAAAGGGGGGACCAACTCCATATTAATACCAATTATTTTGGAATGAGATATTTGGTCATGTAGTGTATGACTATGAAAATCTGGATACCGCCCAAGCCAAGTGATGATGTGGAAAACTGATTGGGTTTGCAAAAAGTAATCAATGTAAGGGCATTTAGACTTTTTTTTCACCAAACTTTTAACCTAATTCCAATGACATGGTGACATTTGTTGTTGGTTGACAACTCAACCAACTGTAAATCCAAACTAGACTGACGTCTGTGCCCAGTGGGTCCTTCTCGATAGGCCTAAGTAACCACCGTGCTTCAGTGTGAAATAGCAACATATTGCTGATCCCATATCCCCAGTGAGAATGTCATAAAATAAAACATTTACAGTTATGTCTGTTCTGAGCTCATTGGCGCGGGAAACGGTCAGGGCCCAGTTGAAACAATGTTGCAAGTTTGCTATAGCAAAAGCTCAATCCAGACCAAGAGAGGTTGACAGGCAGAGGAGAGCACTTAACGCTTTTGACTTAACCAACCGCCATGCATAGTAAATGTGATTTAAAGAGGATAGTTAAGCCAATTTTCATCAGGATGTTGTCTTCAAATATAATTTTGGATCTGGTAAATATTTCACATATTTTCCGACAAGTCCGAGGTCCATGGCCACCGAGCATGATCCAAACCGGGATCTGAGGGTCAACTGCAGAATTTTGCATCCGACCTGTTCATATATCTGGTTGGTAATCAGGTTAAGGTATATCCGTGAAGACCTCTAGTTAATATAGCTAAAACAAACTTCTAAACTTCTTCCACTAGAGGCGCCATTGTATTTCCCTCCCCAAATGATAGCATAAACGTTTCTAATTCCTTATGCGTAATTATTACAGTTTGTATATACTTTGATTTTCTAGTAGGATAATTTGAAAGTGTAGTAGTATTAATTGTGATAAAATATGTGAGCCAACTGCCCCACACTCTAAAGTAAATGTTGTCTATAAGACCAGACTTGACTTCATTTCACCACTTCACTTAAGTAAAATGTTTTAAGCTTCTTCCACCACCATTAAAATATTTTTCAAAGAGCTGAAGCAAGTCACACAATTTTTCTTCATGGAAAATGACCATCTAGTTGTCTTCATTAATGTTGATGATGCTGTAATATTATTTTCTGACAGTAACTGCCTGACGTACCGGCGGATCTACCTCCCTCCACGACTGCCCTCTGATCTGTTGCAGCCGGGCCTGTTCAAAGGCACCTACGGCAGCCACGGCCTGGAGATCATCATGCTCAGCTTCCATGGGCCTCGCGCCAGGGCCACCAAGCTCACCGTGAGTCCCCCACCTCCACCGCACCCCGGCTGGGCTCTCACCCCGCCTGGCCCCTAATGTTTCCAAACCAACAGTTTTTGAAATGGAAAACCAAATCAAATGTTATTGGTCACATACACGTTTAGCAGATGTTATTGCGGGTGTAGTGAAATGCTTATGTTTGTAGCTCCATCAGTGCAGTAATATCTAACAATTCACAACAACACACACAAACCTAAAAGTAAAGGAATGGAATTAAGGGATATATAAATATTAGGACGAGCAATGTCGGAGTGGCATAGACTAAAATACAGTAGAATAGAATACATTATATACATATGTAATGAGTAAAGAAAAAATATGTAAACATTATTAAAGTGACTGGTGTTCCATTATTAAAGTGACCAGTGATTTCAAGTCTATGTATATAGGGCAGAACCTTCTAATGTGCTGGGTCACATAGCCGGTTGGAAGCCGCCTAGTGATGGCTATTTAAGTCTGATGGCCTTGCAATAGAAGCTGTTTTTCAGTCTCTCGATCCCAACTTTGATGCACCTGTACTTACCTCGCCTTCTGGATGATAGCGGAGTGAACAGGCAGTGACTCGGGGGGTTGTTGTCTTTGATGATCTTTTTGGCCTTCCTGTGACATTGGGTCCTGTAGGGAAGGTCAAAGGTAGTTTGCTGCCGGTGATGCATCGAACAAACCACACCACCCTCTGGAGAGCCCTGCGGTTGCTGTACCAGGCAGTGATGCCTGACAGATGCTCACAATTGTGCATCTGTAAAAGTTTGTCAGGGTTTTGGGTGACAAGCCAAATTCCTTCAGCCTCCTGAGGTTGAAGGGGCACTGTTGCGCCTTCTGCACCACACTGTCTGTGTGAATGGAGCATTTCAGTTTGTCTGTGATGTGTACGCCGAGGAACTTAAAACTTTCCACCTTCTCCACTGCTGTTCTTTCGATGGATAGGGAGGTGCACCCTCTGCTGTTTCCTGAAGTCGCCGATCAGCTATTTGTTTTGTCGACATTGAGTGAGAGGTTATCTTCCTGGCACCACACTCCCAGGGCCCTCACCTCCTCCCTGTAGGCTGTCTCATCATTGTTGGTAATCAAGCCTACTACTGTTGTGTTGTGAAAACAAACGTCCCTATTAAGTCCCTATTATGGATGTTTGGGTAGTACCTCTTCCATTTCAAAATGTTTTCCCCTTACTGAACATGCCCCTGTCCTTTCCCCTCCCTCCCAGGGGGATCCCAACGTTCCAGCAGGTCAGCTAACGCTCGATGTGGACCTGAATCGGCCTGTGCACCTTCCGGACCTCGAGCACCAGCGCAGCGTGGAGGAGCTGTCTCGCCTGGTGCTGGGGGTGCATGAGGAGGCGCAGCAGGAGGCGCAGAGCCCAGATGTGGCCCCCAAGGGGGTTGCTGTTGGAGAGGGGGCTGTGGCCCCCCAGGGTGTTGCTGTTGGAGAGGGGGCTGTGGCCCCCCAGAGGGCTGATGCTGCAAAGGGGGCTGTGGATGGTGGCGGGGCAGAGGGTCTGGAGTTGGCTATGGAAGCCCAATCAGAGAGCCGCCAGCCTGGGCCCAGCAGCAGCAGCAGTGCTCCCTCGGAGGCCCAGCCCTTTGTCCTGCCTCTGGGGGTCATGGCCCGCAACGAGGTGTACCCCCGTACCTGCAAGATGTGGTGAGTCCATCTATTTCACACATGTTCAAGTTGTTTTGTACATGTCCTCGTATAGCCAAGAGTGCTTGTCAAATGTAGCTGCATAGCAGAGTGAGAAGAGATACTCACACATGAATGTACACTTGTAATAGAATATAATGGTAATTTAGCAGACTCCTTCATCCAAATGGACTTAAAGTTAATGCCTGTATTCAGTATATGTGGCCCATGTGGGAGTCAGACCCACACAACTCAAGTGTTACAAGCACAACACTCCGGCCATCTGAAACATTGGATCGCAACATGTAGACTACGCAACAGGATATCTTGATAATTTTTTTCCCTCATCGATTTCAGTTTCTACGGGACAGGCCTGATTGCCGGCCACGGCTTCACAAGCCCGGAGCGCACGCCTGGCCTCTTTATCCTGTTTGACGAGGACCGCTTCGGCTTCATCTGGCTGGAGCTCAAGTCGTTCAGCCTATACAGCCGCCTGACCGACCAGCTGGCCCACGCCTATGCCCCCAACATGGAGCTCTTTGAGGCTATGCTGCGCAACATGCAGTCCTGGACATCTTGATGGGGCAGATCCACACGTCTCATACAAACATGTTTACTTAGGCCCCTACACACACCCCAATGTGTTGACTGCACCTGGAATATCTCTAGGCCCCTAGTTTGTAAACTATAAGTAATTCCCATAGTTTTTTCCTGATTAGGTCATGTGGTTAGGAAAAACTCTTGGCCCTAATTATTACTGTTATGTATGTATATTTTCCCTCTATAGACCCCGAAAACACAACACGATATTTACCCACTACTGTATGCACACACAGCTTTACAACCCAAACACCTCGACACCGTCCCACACATTTCTGGGCCTGGACAGAAACAACCTTTAGCCCCCTACCCCTTAGGCACCTAAAAGTCCCCCTAGCCTATTGGAGGGAAATGTGGAGATAGTACCATATCGCTTATTATCTAATCGTCTCTCCCTGTCCAATGTTTCCCCTCCTCTTACCTCCACTTGACCTCAGTATCTCTACTGCTGATTCATGTCCACAGGTCAAATGATATGACACTAAGGCTGCGTTTACACAGGCAGCCCTATTCTGATATTTTTTCCACTAATTCGTCTTTTGACCAATTTGATCTTTTCACATCAGATCTTTTTCACAGCTGATCTGACGGGTCAAAATACCAATTAGTAGCTGACTGTGTAAACTCAGCCAAAGGCTTCCTCAAAAGCTTCTTATTTATTTTTAAACCAAAGAAGAGGATTTGTTGACATTTCATCCCACAAACTCTGGAACAAAGTATCTGTGCCTCTGACTGCATTTTTAGCCACATTCTTTTGCTTTTTTTTCACTCATTGATCTTTGGACCACTCAGATCAGCTTTGAAAAAGATCTGATGTGATTCGTCAAAAGACCAATTATTGAAAACAAATCAGAATTGGGCTTCCTGTGTAAATGCAGCCCATGAGTTCTAACTATATACCATGTCTGCATTGCCTAGGGATTTCCTATTCATTCTACTAAAGCTATTATTCTGTAACTATTTGAATGCCTCATGTTTGGATGCATGCAGCATTTAATTTGTTTAATGCCACCTGTCTCTAATTATCTTATTCACAATCCGATTAAACACTTTTGGTTTGCTGTATATTGCTTATAGTTTGGTGCACAGATGGCATTATGGAATTGGAAAAGACTGCATCTCAGGCACTTTCATTCTTTTTGTGACTCGGTCAAGGAAATGATACTGTAACTATGTTAATATTACACAATGGGGCATGTGCATATCAGAAATGATTACGTTTTATTTGCAAAATACTTCTGATGGATAGTATGTAGTAAAATGGAAATGTTGAATGAATGGAGATTTGAAAATTGCGTGTTTGGTATAAGCTTATGCTGTACTGTAGCTGCATCAGCCATTCTTAGTTGGACTGATAGCATTGTCCTTTGGATGCTTTTAATAACAGGGTGTTATAAAGATATTGCAACATCCTCAATAATAATGACCGTTTGCAAAACATTGCACAACACAAAATGTAATTCAAGGTACTCTCATACTTTACATTTATTTACATTGTGAAACATGTGTGTTTGTCTCGCATTAGCCAACAGTGGTGCCCAAGGGGTCTCCTATTGCAAGTGAACTTTTCTAGGCAGGTCAGTGGATGGTTGTCTCTCAACTCCTCTATGGGTCCCTTTCCTTGACTCCTTTCCTTCATGACCACAAATGGACCAGGAGTGTCTTTCCACCATATGGCTTTCACCAGTCTTTTCCTGTCACCTGACATGTCAGTGATCATGGAGGGCAGGACATAAGGAAAATAAGCTAGTGGGCAGTATTGAGATAGTCACTATCTCATGGGAGGCTTCATTCAAAGCGGTACTTTTGTATTAGACTACAGCTTTACTAACATTAGCAAAAAACTAACTCTATAGAGCGTAAATAAGTAATATATATTAATGAAAGGAAACTATTTAATAAGTATGTTTTGATATTTTTATTTTTGGGACAACTAGACATTTTTGAATCATTGCTTGTTGATTTGTGTTTTGTAAGCACATCACTCATCTGTTTGGAACTAATGCTTCTGTACACCGCTGTTTAAATGAATCACATTTGTAAATTGAGTCTTGCGCTTTATAAATTGCCAATCCCAGTGGCACGACTCCGCTGGAAACGGTTTGACCTGGTGAACTGCTCTTAATCTGATTTCAGGGAGCTTTGCAGCCTACGTGCTCTTTCTCTTCTCAATAAAAGAAACAACACATTTCTACTCTCTTTTTCCACACAATAATGCTGACATTTTCCATTTAAAATAAGCGCACACATTTGCTCATTCTGCCTCTTGGATCTAAAAGCACTTTCTAAAGTGTTAGTGCAATCTGGGACGTCCCTACCTTAAACCCTGACCGTAACCCTTACCCTTGACTTGGGCAAGAGCTCACTGGAGCTGAGTACCTGCACCTCAAATGTTCTACTGCTTGAGCTCCTGTTCCTCTTATAGAATATTAGGTCAAAGTATTGTGGAGATCCTGCACTGAAATATAAAGCCAAAATGAGTACTGTAACTTATCAGTCCAACTCAAGTACTGCCCATATTAACCTTAACCATTTTAAAGGGCAACTTCAATGGGGTGAGACATCCCAAGGATTCTGGGTAGCATTCTAAAGCCTGTCGCATGCTTACCAGTCAAAACACATTTTGTGACGTTTTTGTTCGTTTTGGTGTTCGGTAGGTTTATTTTTTTCGGCTGTTCAAGCAAACAACATTTTTACCTGAGGGAAGCCGAAGTTATGCCCCCTCGTCTGTAGTTGGTCAACAGTACTAGGTCTGTCTACTCCTAGTACAAGTGGGAACTATGTACAGGATTCTTTGAGGAAGTGTTGGTCATTAAATGCTAGACCAGTTTTCATGCAATGTTTTTTTTTTCACTGCACCAAACATCTTAGTTAAAAGAGTGTCTGAGACCTTGGCAGAAACATACAAATAAATGACAGATTTCTTTATTCATCTTAGATTAATTTAGACTATTTTGAGGAAGTGTATACTGGCTATGTTGCTATGGCATATCAAGAGGGACAAACAGTAATACACTACCATTCAAACGTTTGGGGTCACTTAGGAATGTCCTTGTTTTTGAAAGAAGAACACTTTTTTGTCCATTAAAATAACATCAAGTTGATGATCAGAAATACAGTGTAGACATTGTTAATGTTGTAAATTACTATTGTAGCTGGAAACTGATTATTTTTAATGGAATATCTACATAAAACCCTTTTGCAATTATGTTAGCACAGCTGAAAATTGTTGTCCTGATTAAAGAAGCAATTAAACAGTCTTTCTTTAGACAAGTTGAGTATCTGGAGCATCAGCATCTGTGGGTTTGATTACAGGCTCAAAATGGCCAGAAACAAAGAACTTTCTTCTGAAACTCGTCAGTCTATTCTTGTTCTGAGAAATGAAAATAAAGAGAAGGGGGAGACAGAAAAGTTATGTTTGGGAAAGATTTTAAGTGTTAAAAGACAATGATAGCAGTGCCTATGTTATGTGTGATTGTGAGGCCCTATACAAATTAGACAGTCACAAGAAGGGGATTTGAAATAGGCCTATGATACGCCAAGAGAACTGTAGCCTGCTGTTCAGATTGGTTAAATGGAAACTTAAATCTGGTCACTGACTGTAGGTCTATGACCTCTCCAGTGGAGGCTGGTGGGAGGAGCTATAGGAGGGGCTCATTGTAATGGCTTGAATGAAATACATGGAACGGAGTCAAATGTGGTTTCCATTTGTCTGAGTTTTATAAAAATTCCATTCCAGCCATTACAATAGCTCCTCCCACCAGCCTCCTCTCTCATGTAATATTAAAGACTAACTCATGCATAATTATGTATTTCTTGCAGTAAAAGTATACACCAAATGTACATTTTGACTCAGGAACAGGAGTAGAGAGATTTCTTTCTTTCAGCATTTTGAAAGAATGTTAATGCACATTTAGGGACCATCTGTAGAGGTGCTATTATATCAGCATCATAAAAGCTGATCGTATTTCAACCACTTTAAATATGCATCCAAGCCAAACTTATATCTAATGAGGAACATGTTGGGTAGTTTTCACATCTTCCACATTCCTTACAACTGGTCAAACTGCTTTTTGATTTTTTTTTCTCAGAAAATCTTACCCATTAGTTTATTTTTTATTTTTTTCATAGCATTTTCTTCCGGGTCCCAAAACTTCTTTGCTCTGCTTAAAAAGCATAGGAAATGTTACTGATGTTCTATAATTTGACATTTTTCTGGTGAGCAAGGGTTTATTTAGTCCTTTTGGGAAACATATACTGACAGAAGAGAAGCTGCATGTATCTTATAGACAAGGTGAAAAACAAATAGCTTACCAAAATGTTGGAAACTATAAGCAAAATCATATCTAAATTGGGCCCCAAAAAATACTCCACCCCGTCAAAGGCCAGATCCCGACCTGAGTTAAGTTAGCGTGTGTAAATTCAACGTAATATTTTTATGCACTTTTCTCTCTATCCATATTCTGACCTTGAATTTAAGTCTGAGAATAGTGCTATTCACCTGCTATTTATTTTGGGTGGATATTGAATAAATGAAGGTGTGGCGGAGGTGTGTCTACAGATATGCTGTATTCCGACTTAAATAATTCCAACAGTGTGCAACTGCAGCCCGCAATTCGGGGGCGTTCCTCCATGTGGACATTCCTTTTCATGCTTGTGAGACACTTTTGAATGTGGTTCAATAGGGAAAGGGAAAAAAAATATTATCTGAGTTTTGTTGCCCCAGCCTGCTGTGTACCGGAGTCCTCTTTGCTAACTAGCAGGAGCGACACTAGTAGATAGTGTCCTTTGCTCCCGCCTACCCTCACCGTCATTAACAGAACTGCGGGAAAACAGTGCACGACAGGCAGGGCGAAGGACGGGAGGCTGGGGCGACACCATGTACTAGTTTGATACTGAGCGAGACTATTTGCTAGCTTGCGAAGGACACTGTCTACCGGTGTATCCCCCGCCTACAGCTAGCTACTCCTGTACACAGCATGTGGGGACAACACCGTATGCTAGCTAGCTTGCTATTTAATTATCTAGTATACGGTGTTGCCTCCCACCTCCTTTGTATCGGAGTCCTCCTTAAGACTAGCTGGCTAAGCTAGCACACAGTGTTTTTTGCTCCCAACTAAAACAGTGCATGACAGGACACTACCAGTGTGTACTAGCTATTACCATTTTCGCCCCTGCCTCTTCTGTGGGGTTTATCGGTGGTTGGCATCCAACGTTACAGTGCATTACCACCATCTACTGTATGAGAAGGCCCATGCCTCCTACCTATGTACTGGAGTCATAGCTTAAAAATGTACCAATACAAGTTTAAAGAGGGGTTCCTGCAGATGCAGGAATGCCCACATGCAGGAATGCCTCGAATTGTGGGCTGCAGTTGCACCCTTGCACTCAATAACTCCACCTCCATGCAAATGTAAATGCACTTGTTTAATGATACAGTATCTATGCTGCAATAGCCTGATGACACCTGGCTGTCCCCAATCCACCTGGTCGTGCTGCTGATCCAGTTTCTGCTGTTTTGCCTGTGGCTATGAAACCCTGACCTGTTCACCAGAAGTGCTACCTTGTCGTGCTTGCTGCTCCAGTTTCAACTGTTCTTCCAGAGGCTATGGAACCCTGACTTGCTCACCAGACGTGCTACCATGTCCCGGACCTGCTGTTTTCTAACCTCTCTCTCGCCCTCCCACTCGCCCTCCCTCTCGCCCTCCCTCCCTCTCTCACCTGCTCTCTCGACCTCTAGCCTGTAAAGTTGATGAAAAGCTGTGCCATTATGCAGAATTTGAATTGTATTGCCTTTTAACTTGAAGGAATGGTCACTTGAATGTCTTAATTATAGGCTACCCCAACTATCTCTGTATCCTATTTATATCATGTTAAATATTAGCCACTATCAGTATCGACCTTTAGTAGGTATAATAAGAACACATATTCAACTGCCAATCCCTTCAGTTGTGTCATGACTGTCCACGAGAATCCAAATAGGTCAGATCAGGTTTACAATGATTAACTTCAATCAGACCCCCTTTCACCCACAGAGCGGGAGGAAAGAACTAGATGGGATTAACAACTCATGTCCTGTTGTATATCAAGGGGAGAAGATTCAGGTCTCCCTCTCTAATATTCTCCAAAGGAATGTCCTTTGTTTCAAGATACTTTTCCCGCCGAAACTAACACGTTCAAAGCAAATACTGGAACAATATTTCTAACATAGAACGTGGGGAATGGCCAGAGGCGATCTATAGAACACTAATGTAATTTTGTTTGTTATTTTATGATGACATAAAATATGTTATAGGGGAAATACTGTAACTTGGAAAGTACACCCACTACCACACTATGTGTTGTGCATGTAATATAAAACATGATGAAAGTGTTTTTGTTATGAGTTAAGTGTTTTTGTCTCTCTCACTCGTGTAACAAGTATTGTTGTCATTCTGCTAGGACCTGTTTTTAGATCCTGAAATTAGCTAGTAATCATTGAGGATGTGACATGAGAAGCTATAAGAGATCATTGTTTTTATATACCCGTGCACAGTAAGTAGCCACCGCCCTGAGTGAGGTCAGAGAGCATGTCAGTCTGACGGAACCTCCCCTTTCAAATAAACTGTATAAAATGATGGGTTAAGAAATGAACATGCAAGACCAGAAAAGTGTCAAGCTGTAGCTGCACGTTTAAAGTGGTTTGAACTTTTAATATCAACACGAGGTAGAGACAATAAACTCACCTCAGCCACCGTGCTTCTACATCTGCATTGCTTGCTGTTTGGGGTTTTAAGCTGGGTTTCTGTACAGCACTTTGTGACATCGGCTGATGTAAAAAGGGCTTTATAAATACATTTGATTGATTGATACTACTCTGCTCAAACCATCGTATTACTCTACTCTCATCACTCCACTGGGAACCGTCAACACGGCTGGCTAGCCTATCTTCAAAGAAGCATCTTCAAGAGCGAATTGAAGGAAAATAAATTATGTAGTTCTGTTCAGGACTGCACGAGGAGTCACCGGATACCGTGAAACTACATAGGAGAACAACAGTAGAAGACTTGTTGGAACCCTTTTGGACAATCAGAGCCTTACAAGCGTGCCGCGAAAAGGCCCAACTCCTTTTCCACCGAGAGAGACCCACGGTGGACTCATGTAAATACATTCATGATTTCTTACTCAAAGCGGGCAGTGGTTCGTGTGCAAAGTATATGGTTACTGTAGGTGAGTGTTGTTTCTAAATGTACCAATGTTAAGTGTTTCTGTCTCTCTCACCCTCGCCATCTCTTTTGTAACAAGCAGCCATATTGTTGTCATTCTGCTAGGGACCTGTTTTTAACTTAAGCGTGTATGTTTATCCTGTGTTGTCATTTAATTAGCTAGTAATAAATAATTAAACCAATTTGTGTAGTACTGAATTAGGAAGGCTCTGGTTTTTGCAGATGCAAGGAGGTGATGACTGTTCAGAATGGTGATATGATACGAGGTTATGATTAATAAGTTGACTGTTTATAGATGTGATAGGTAAAGACCTTTTAGAGTTTAATTCGGGAGATGGTAACTCTTTAAAGAAACACTCTCGTGGTGCCCCAGATCCTAATGAGTTCATTGTTACATGATTAATTTAAATCCTGTAACAATTAAACGTAGTTAGTTGATTAGATAAATAACAGTCCTCAGATTGTTAGTCAAGCCACGACAGCTGGTATAGCCTACATTATCATTCAATATAATTACATTGTTTCTTTAACTTACTTTGCTTCCTCTGTAAACGCCATCACAGCCATGTGGTTGTTGCTGAGGATCAGATGATAATATAAAAAAAGACGTTCTAATTAAACCGTTATGGTGCGGAACGCAGATCAAGCCGTAACTGTTTGAAGTCGATGCATGGCGCAACACTTGGCTGTGTCATCACACAGTAACCACACATGGTTAGTGCAGGCAATAGATGAGGGTATAGTCTACTTTTGAACACGAATCTACCTATTATAATTATATGTACACTAATCTTCCAACATTACCATGGGTTAAAAAACAATGTAGCAATTTTCTGAATGAATCAAACCATAATTTTCTTTATTTTGTGCGTAAAGGCTCTCCAACCCTATTTTTTTATGATTCATAAATACTTTCCAAACCCTAAATAATCTACAAGAACAAAGTATTTTTTAAATCTATCAATTGGTGGTGAAACTGAGATGAATATATATATTTAGATGGCTTTCTTTCATTGATCCCTAATATTCTGAACCTTTTCTATTCATGTATTCTATTGAGTCTGTCGACAGAATTTGAACTGAAAGTATTTAAAGGGATTTAAAGGGATGGCTAAGATAAATGCACTTAGGCACCTCCATAACTGTAGCTCAGTTGGTAGAGCATGGCGCTTGTAACGCCAGGGTAGTGGGTTCGATCCCCGGGACCACCCATACGTAGAATGTATGCACACATGACTGTAAGTCGCTTTGGATAAAAGCGTCTGCTAAATGGCATATATTATATATTATAAGGTAAGTCTGAATACCAACTACTGGGAAGTGTATTGGAAAGGCATGCATAATGTAATGGTTTTCTAGGTGTGGTGAAGGAGAGTCGGACCAAACTGCAGCGTGTAGATTGCGATCCATGTTTAATGAACAAAAAACGTAACACGAATCTAAAACACAAACACTACAAAACAAAGAACGTAACGAAAACCAAAACAGCCTATACTAGTGAAAAACTAACATAGACAGGAACAAGGACACTAAGGACAATCACCCACGACAAACTCAAAGATTATGGCTGCCTAAATATGGTTCCCAATCAGAGACACCGATAAACACCTGCCTCTGATTGAGAACCACTCCAGACAGCCATAGACTTTGCTAGATCACCCCACTAGCTACAATCCCAATACATACACACCAAAACCCCAAGACAAAATGCACCACAATACAAAAACCCCATGCCACACCCTGGCCTGACCCAATACATGAAGATAAACACAAAATACTTCGACCAGGGCGTGACACATAAAAAATGCGTAATTTCCTAAATTGTAATCTGGCCCATACACAGTTCCTTCGAAAAGTATTCAGACCCCTTGATTTTCCCCACATTTTGTTGTTTTTTAAATCCCCTCATCAATCTACACATAATATCCCATAACAACAAAGCAAAAACAGGTTTTATGAAATATTAGCAAATTAATTACAAATAAAAATGGAAATATCACATTTACATAAGTATTCAGACCCTTTACTCAGAACTTTGTTGAAGCTCCTTTGGAAGCGATTAAAGCCTTGAGTCTTCGGTATAACGCTACAAGCTTGGCATACCTGTATTTGGGTAGTTCCTCCCATTCTGTTCTCTACAGATCCTCTCAAGCTCTGTCAGGTTGGATGGGGAGCGTTGCGGCACAGCTATTTTCAAGTCTCTCCAGAGATATTCGATCGGGTTTAAGTCCGGGCTCTGGCTGGGTCACTCAATGACATTCATAGACTTATCCCGAAGCCACTCCTGCATTGTCTTGACTGTGTGCTTAGGTTCGTTGTCCTATTTGAAGGTGAACCTTTGCCCCAGTCTGAGGTTCTGAGCAGTCTCGTGCAGGTTTTCATCAAGAACCTCTCTATAGTTTGCTCTGTTCATCTTTCCCTTGATCCTGACTAGTCTCCCAGTCCCTGACTCTGAAAAACATCCCCACAGCATGATTCTGCCACCACCATGCTTCACCGTAGGGATAGTGCCAGATTCTCCAGGCGTGATGCTTGGAATTCAGGTCAAAGAGTTCAATCTTGGTTTCATCATACCAGAGAATCTTGCTTCTCATGGCTTGAGAGTCTTTAGGTGCCTTTTGGTAAACTCTAAAAAGGCTGTCATGTGCCTTTTACTGAGGAGTGGCTTCCGTATGGCCACTCCATCATAAAGGCCTGATTGGTGGAGTGCTGCAGAGATGGTTGTCCTTCTGGAAGGTTCTCACATCTTCACAGATTAATTCTAGAGCTCTATCAGAGTGACCATCGGGTTCTTGGTCACCTCCCTGACCAAGGCCCTTCTCCCGTGATTGCTCAGGCCACTGTGTTCTTGGGGACCTTAAATGTTGCAGAAATGTTTTGGTACCCTTCCCCAGATATGTGCCTCGACACAATCCTGTCTCGGAGCTCTATGGACAATTCCTTCAACATCGTGGCTTGGTTTTTGCTCTGACATGCACTGTCAACTGTCCCCGTCATTTGCGTGAAGAGAATACAGAGAAAAAGGAGGAGATCTGGCTGGGTTATGGGAATTCGTAGGCGAGCGAGTAAAACTAAAATGGCGTCCATTCTATTGGCAAACATGCAATCATTGGAAAATAAAATTGATGATCTACGAGCAAGATGAATCTACCAACGGGACATTAAAAACTGTAATATCTTATGTTTCACAGAGTCGTGGCTGAACGAAGACATGAACATCATACAGCTGGTGAGTTTTACAATGTATAAGCAGGATAGAACAGTAGCCTCTGTAAGACAAGGGGAGGCGGTCTATGTATATCTGTAAACAACAGCTGGTGCACGATATCTAAGGAAGGCTTGAGGTTTTGCTCGCCTGAGGTATAGCATCTCATGATAAGATGTAGACCACACTATTTACCTAGAGAGTTTTCATCTGTATTCATCTGTATTTTTCGTAGCTGTCTATATACCACCACACTCAATGAGCTGTATACCGCCTTAAGGAAACAGGAAAACGCTCATCCAGAGGCGGTGCTCCTAGTGGCTGGGGACTTTAACGCAAGAAAACAAATCCGTTTTACCAAATTTCCACCAGCATGTTAAATGTGCAAACAGAGGGGAAAGAAACTCTAGACCACCTTTACTCCACACAAAGGGACGTGTACAAAGCTCTCCCTTGCCCTCCATTTGGCATATCTGACAATAATTCTGTCCTCCTGATTTCTGTTTAGAAGCAAAAATTAAAGCAGGAAGCACCAGTGACTCGGTCAATAAAACAGTGGTCAGATGAAGCAGATGCTAAGCTACTGTTTTGCACAGACTGGAATATGTTCCGGGATTCTTCCGATGGCATTGAGGAGTACACGACATCAGTCACCAACTTCATCAATAAGTGCATCAATGATGTCGTCCCCACAGTGATTGTACGTACATACCCCAACCAAGAGCCATGGATTACAGGCAGCATCCGCACTGAGCTAAAGGGTAGAGCTGTCACTTTCAAGGAGTGGTACTCTAACCTGGAAGCTTATAAGAAATCCCGCTATGCCCTCCGATGAACCATCAAACAGGCAAAGCGTCAATACAGGACTAAAATTGTACTACACCGGCTCCGATGCTCGTCGGATGTGGCAGGGCTTGCAAACTATTACAGACTACAAAGGGAAGCACAGCCGAGAGCTGCCCAGTGACACAAGCCTACCAGACGAGCTAAATTACTTCTATGCTCGATTCGAGGCAAGTAACACTGAAACATGCATGAGAGCATCAGCTGTTCCGGGCGACTGTGTGATCACACTCTCTACAGCAGATGTGATTAAGACCTTTAAACAGGTCAACATTCACAAGGCCTCAGGGCCAGATGTACCCCGAGCATGTGCTGACCAACTGGCAAGTGTCTTCACTGACATTTTCAACCTCTCCCTGTCTAAGTCTGTAATACCAACATGGGGCGGCAGGGTAGCCTAGTGGTTAGAGCGTTGGAGTGGTCCATGCACAACAAGACAGTCATGAAGAGGGCACGACGAAACCTAGTGGGTCTAGGGTCCCCCTCAGGACACTGAAAACATTTGGCATGGGTCCTCAGATCCTGAAAAGGTTCTACAGCGGCACCATCAAGACCATCCTGACTGGTTGCATCACTGCCTGGTATGGCAAATGCTCGGCCTCTGACCGAAAGGCACTACAGAGGGTAGTGCGTATGGTCCAGTACATCACTGCAACCAAGCTTCCTGCCATCCAGGACCTCTACACCAGCTGGTGTCAGAAGAAGGCCCTAAAAATTGTCAAAGTCTCCAGCCACCATAGTCATAGACTGTTCTCTCTGCTACTGCATGGCAAGCAGTATCAGAGTGCCACATCTAGGTCCAAGAGGTTTCTAAACAGCTACTTTCCCCAAGCCATTAGACTCCTGAACATCTAATCAAATGCCCCCCCCCCCAAGGTGGACTCCAATCAAGTTGTAAAAACATCTCAAGGATGATCAATGGAAACAGGATGCACCTGACCTCAATTTCGTGTCTGAATACTTATGTAGATAAGGAATTTCAGTTTTTTTATAAATGTGCAATTTTTTTTAGATAAAAACCTGTTTTCACTTCGTCATTTTGGGGCTTAGTTTGTAGATTGCTGAGTTTTTATTTTCACAGAAAATATCCAAGGCATGTCATGCTCGCTATGAGTAGAGCCCCCTCAAATAATTCCAGTGAATAGCAATGGGTTGGAAAATGAACAGTCAGTTTTATTCAATGAACAGTACAATTTGGAAATTCTCCATGTAAATGCTATAAAATCAACTTGGATTAGTAAGAATCAATGGGGTATCTCACTGTAGAATAGTGTTTCCTTAAATTTTTTTATCTGAGATTCTATTCATACAGTACATTCAGTGCATCCAAATTATTGTTAAATTGTGCTCTAGGTCATGTACACTGTGCTCATTCATGATCATGCAATGCCTGCAGATTTAAATTGTTAGCAATAATACTGTACATTTGAAGTTTGATTTCAGTTAACAGTCTGAGTTGATAAATGAAAAACTTTTGAGATGATGAGCCTTACAGCTCGCTGTGCTTAATCTTCTCTTGAACCAAATGCACTTTCTCAGGGAGGATCTTTGTCATGAAGGTGAAGCGGTCCCTCTTCAGGTGTTGACCAGGTACCTGCTCCAGCCCTATCCCCAGGTAATCTCCTTCTGGTCCGTACTGTGGCCACTGTACCAGGCCGACCCCGTTGGGAGACCTAAACACAGTGAAGTTAATAACATATAACTGTTACCTATTATTTTTGTTTAAACAATGTGTTTTAAAAACATAGAACAAGCTCCTACCCTGTACGAGCAAAGTTGCCCCAGTAACTCATCATGATTTCGCTTAGCTGTTCATCTTCCTCTGTACATAAGGCTGAAAGAAAAAATTCAGAGTTAGTAAACTCAGCAAAAAAATAAACGTCCCTTTTTCAGAACCATGTCTTTCAAAGATAATTATTCTAAATCCAAATAACTTCACAGATCTTCATTGTAAAGGGTTTAAACACTGTTTCCCATGATTGTTAAATGAACCATAAACAATTAATGAACATGCACCTGTGGAAATGTTGTTAAGACACTAACAGCTTACAGACGGTAGGCAATTAAGGTCACAGTTATGAAAACTTAGGACACTAAAGAGGCCTTTCTACTGACACCAAAAGACAGATGCACAGGGTCCCTGCTCATCTGCGTGAACGTGCGTTAGGCATGCTGCAAGGAGGCACAAGGACTGCAGATGTGGCCAGGGAAATAAATTATAATGTCAGTATTGTGAAAAACAGCGCTACAGGGAGACAGGGCGGACAGCTGATCATCCTGGCAGCGGCAGACCACGTGAAACAACACCTGCACAGGATCGCTACAGCCGAAAATCACACCTGCGGGACAGGTACAGGATGGCAACAACAATGGCTTGAGTTATACCAGGAATGCACAATCTCTCCATCGGTGCTCAGACTGTCTGCAATAGGCTGAGAGAGGTTGGACTGAGAGCTTGTCGGCCTGTTGTAAGGCAGGTCCTCACCAGACATCACCGGCAACAACGTCGCCTATGGGCACAAACCCACCGTCGCTGTACCAGACAGGACTGGCAAAAAGTGCTCATCACTGAAGAGTCGCGGTTTTGTCTCACCAGGGGTGATCGTCGGATTCGCGTTTATCGTCAAAGGAATGAGCGTTACACTGAGGCCTGTATTCTGGAGCGGGATCGATTTGGAGATAAGGGTCCGTCATGGTCTGGGGCGGTGTGTCACAGCATCATTGGAATGAGCTTGTTGTCATTGCAGGCAATCTCAACGCTGTGCGTTACAGGGAAGACATCCTCCTCCCTCATGTGGTACCCTTCCTGCAGGCTCATCCTGACATGACCATCCAGCATGACAATGCCACCAGCCATACTGCTCGTTCTATGTGTGATTTTCTGCAAGACAGGAATGTCAGTGTTCTGCCATGGCCAGCAAAGAGCCCAAATCTCTATCCCATTGAGCACGTCTGGGACCTGTTGGATCGGAGAATGAGAGCTAGGGCCATTACCCCCAGAAATGTCCAGGAACTTGCAGGTGCATTGGTGGAAGAGTGGGGTAACATCTCACAGCAAGAACTGGCAAATCTGGTGCAGTGAATGAGGAAATGCACTGTAGTACTTAATGCAGCTGGTGGCCACACCAGACACTGACTGTTACTTTTGAATTTGACCCCTCCTTTGTTCAGGGACACATTATTCAATTTATGTTAGTCACATGTCTGTGTAACTTGTTCAGTTTATGTCTCAGTTGTTGAAACTTATGTTCATACAAATATTTACACATGTTAAGTTTGCTGAAAATAAACGCAGTTGACAGTGAGATGACGTTTATTTTTTTGCTGAGTTTAGCTAGTTAGTGGTGAGTGCTTGTGACATAGACTACATGACCAAAACTATGTGGACACCTGTTCGGCAAAAATCTCATTCCAAAATCATGGGCATTAATATGTAGTTGGTCTCCCCTTTGCTGCTACAAACAGCGTCCACTCTTCTGGGAAGGCTTTCCACTAGATGTTGGAAAATTGCTGAGGGGACTTGCTTCCATTCAGCCACAAGAGCATTAGTGAGGTCGGCACTTCTTTTGGGCGATTATGCCTGGCTTGCAGTCAATTAATCCAAAAGGTGTTCAATGGGGTTGAGGCCAGTATTCTGTGCAGGCCAGTCAAGTTCTTCCACACCAATCTCGACAAACCATTTCTGTATGGACCTCGCTTTGTGCATGGGGGCATTGCAATGTTGAATCAGGAAAGGGCCATCCCCAAACTGTTGCCACAAAGTAGGAAGCACAGAATCGTCTTGAATGTCATTGTATGCTGTAGTGTTAAGATTTCCCTTCACTTGAACTAAGGGGCCTAGAATGAAAAATAGCCTCAAACCATTATTCCTCATCCACCAAACTTTACAGTTGGCACTATGAATTCGGGATCCGCCAAACCCAGATTCGTCCGTCGGACTGCCAGGGTCATTCATCACTCCAGAGAATGCATTTCCACTGCTCCAGAGTCCAATAGCGACGAGCTTTACACCACTCCAGCCGGCACTTGGCATTGTGCATGTCTTAGGCTGCTCGGCCATGGAAACAATTTCATGAAGCTGCTTCCAGAGGCAGTTTGGAACTCGGTAGTGAGTATTGTAACCGAGGACAGATGCTTTTTTACGCACTTCAGCATTCGGCAGTCCTGTTTTGTAAGCTTGTGTGTCCTACCACTGTTGCTCCTAGACGTTTCCACTTCACAAAAACAGCTCTTACAGTTGACCGGGGCAACTCTAGCAGGGCAGAAATTTGACAAACTGACTTGTTGGAAAGGTGGCAACCTATGACGGTGCCGTGTTGAAAGTCACTGAGCTCTTCCGTATGGCCGTTCTACTGCCAATGTTTCTATATGGAGATTGCAAGGCTGTGTGCTCAATTTGATATACCTGTCAGCAACAGGTGTGGCTGAAATAGCTGAATCCACAAATTTGAAGGAGTGTCCACATACTTTTGTATATATAGTGTACATTATAAATGGCAAAGATCAGGGGTATTGCAGGTAGAGTTGGTAGAGTTTTTCTTTACCATCAACTGTAACATGTGATGTTGTGAAGCAGTATCCAAAAACAAACATAAGCTCATCTCCATGGTCAGACCCAACGAAACTCGGCCTCATCTTCTTAAGCATGCTGGGAGTTTGCTGGAACTCATACAGGTACATAGGCACACCTGCATCTGTTGTGTGGGATAAGAAAATAACAATTATGGAAAGATTGCACACAACCATCTCGACAAACTAAGAACATTGATGAAACATAACTGCAAGCAGCCATGACAGGGTTTCGAACTATGGCCCCACAATCAAGAGAAATTGGACACATCACTCTAGGATGAGCTGCTTCTGTACTCTTACCATGCATGCCGAATATCAGAACTCAAAATCTAACAGATCATGCAATATGCTTTTGATGTACAGGTTACTGCCAAAATAAAGGAAACACTTGAGTAAATGAGTGACACAAAGTATATTGAATGCAGATGCTTCCAAACAGGTGTGGTTCCTGAGTTTATTAACATCCCGTCAAGCTTAGGGTCATGTATCAAAATGTCCAGTTGGCCGTTCTTTTGGCTACCATGGCTAGACTTTGAAAGAAGGGTCTCACAGGAGCATAGGGGGGTTTAAAGTGTGTGTGTGTGTGTGTCTCAGTCACCAGATCTCAACCCAATTGAACAGCGGCGCCTGAGACAGCGTTTTCAAACAAAACGATGATGGAATTTTTCGTGGAGGAATCCTTCCATTAGAGCTCCAGACATTTGTAGAATCTATGCCAAGGGGCATTGAAGCTGTTCTGGTGGCTTGTGATGGCCCAACACGTTATTAAGTCACTTTACGTTGGTGTTTCCTTTATTGCTGCAGTTACCTGTATTTTGGACAATTTTTTATGATGTTGAGTACTTTAAACATGTTCTTCTCCAGAACTACTGGACCAATTGGTACCAAATTTGGTATATAGCTTCTATAGAAGCACATCTTTTTTCCCCAGACTCTACCTTAAACAACATGGCCACTATAAGCAAATGAGCTTGCATAATTGTTCTTTCCTGTCCCAACAGCGCCATCATAAGGTCAAACCTAGACTCACATCCCTGAGCATGTTTGAAAAATGGAATCACCGGGTCAAATAGATCAAGAGATATAGCACCACTGTGGATCTCAATGTGCGTGCTAATGTTGAGTCTTAATAGTGTGTATCAAGTTGTTACAATACAAATATTTGTATATTACATATAAATATTTGTGATTTATATTACATTTATGTGCCAGACAACGTCCTTGTTAATGTTTATTGGCAAGTAGCGGCCATGTTGTTAGACTAACCTTGGTCCATAGATGCTATATATCAAGTTTCGTGCAGATCGGTCATTTGGTGCCAGAGCATTAGCGTTAAGTGTTTAAAAATAATTCAACATGGCGGAAACTCCATCATATTGGGTTCTTGAGGCAAATTTGTTTGATGTTATGAGACGGATCAATGTACCAAATTTCAGGACTCTAGGTCACACTGGGTAAGGGCTTGACCTTTCAAAAATGTGCATTTTCTTCTTTTTTTTACCCCTTTTTTCTCCCCAATTTCGTGGTATCCAATTGGTAGTAGTTACAATCTTGTCTCATCGCTGCAACTCCCGTATGGACTTGGGAGAGGCGAAGCTCGAGAGCCATGCGTCCTCCGAAATACAACCCAAACTAGCTGCACTGCTTCTGGTTGACACAACGCACATCCAACCCGGAAGCCAGCTGCACCAATGTGTCGGAGGAAACACCATACACCTGGCGACCTGGTCAGCGTGCACTGCGTCCGGTCCGCCACAGGAGTCGCTGGTGTGCGATGAAGGAATATTCCTGCCGGTCAAACCCTCCCTAACCCGGATGACGCTGAGCCAATTGTGCGTCGCCCCATGGAGCTCCCGGTCGTGGCCCGCTGCGACAGAGCCTGGGTTCGAACCCAGAATCTCTGGTGGCACAGCTAGCGCCACAATGCAGTACCTAAGACCACTGCGCCACCCGGGAGTCCCCCCCCCAAACAAAAGTTAATTTTCAATTGCTTGTTATAGCACCACCATGTGGCCAATTGGCATGCCATTGCGTGAGAGGGTTGTGGCCCATGACTCTTTACCATCATGCAGGGTTGCATCCTCCTAGGTCTTATTATCTCACAGGAATTTGTATTTTTCACCAAATTAATTAATAACAATCAACGGCAACAAATACAATAGGGTTTCACCCAGCTTAGCTCCTTGAACCTCTAATAATTAATTGATTAAAAGGGAAATTCAGGATTTTCCAACTTGATTTACAAGAGTTTCACTACGCCTGCAATAACATTTGCTAAATATGTCTATGTGACCAATAAAAATGTACTTGAATTTGATGTCAGATGGAGTTGATTTGGTCATGATGAAATTTAGAATATTGGACGGATCCCCCTATCCCCCATTGAATTTATCTAGCAGTGACTGAAGTTAGTTTAAATTTGTAGCGGCTTGGATTAGAGTTTCTTCTGGCCCATTGACTACTTTCAGGATGAGGAAACATCTACATCCACTTTAATGTCCTTGACTCCTGAGCTTACCTCTGTGGAAGCCTGCTGTTTTAAGAGCAGGAATGGTAAACAAAGCATCCCCAACCAGCTCAATGAACCCATCACGGTTTTTAATCCGATCTCCAGAGGTTCCCAGGTATTCATCTGCTATCAGCTCAGTTATCCACTGATCCTTAGGCTGAATGAGACAAAGGCCATTCAGCGTAGCCACATCATGCATTGTAATCAGTAATGAGGCATTTCATCTTAGCAATTTCTTGGCAGGTGTGACTGCATATATTTACATCAGGGTAACATAATGCCAAAAGAGGCATGACCTGCTCCCGGTCTATTCCATCCACCCAACCAGGAGGTGCCATCATCTAGGGAGTACAAGGAGTACAACATTCAACCATTGCAATTGGAAAATGAAAATCAAGTCAGTGACACTTTGTCACTCTTAAAGGGATAGTTCTGGATTTTTGCAATGAGGCCTTTTATCTACTTCCCCAAATTCAGATGAACTCGTCGATACCATTTTTATGCATCTCAATGCAGTTTGAAAGAAGTTGCTAATTAGCTCTAGTCAGTGACTGGAAGTCTATGGGAACAGCTAACATGCTAGTTAGAATTTACTTGCGAAACTACCTTTATGTACCTTCATATTGGATGCAGATACATAAAATGGTATCCACGAGTTCATCTGGCTCTAGGGAAGTAGATAAAGGGCATTACAAAAATCCCAAACTATCCCTTTAAACATGTGTCGCTCAATGTAACGACATTGTATTAACATTTTACACAGTACGAGTGGAACGTTTTTTGTTATTACAAAAGTGAAAGTGACTTTCCCCTCATACCACTTGTATATTAATAAAAACATTACTACATTCCTATGCATTTGAAAAACAATTGCTAAAGAATGATATAACATGTTAATATGGCCTAAAGCTGTTACTATAGTTGATGAAACTGTCCCTAATTAGCAGAAAGAACAACTTTCTGTTGTTAACTTAATGTTCTTAACTTAAAGTGTTATCCAAGTCACATCCAATATTCAGTTGTTATGCATATTAAAATACATGTTCAAAGCTGACTTACGTTCGCCAGTAGCCAACCTTCATCAGTATTGGTGCCCGTCAGAAACGGCACCTTGTGCATCTCGTGGTTATGGAAAGTCTCAGTCAACAACTTGGGCAGGAAATGCCCACCAACAGTCACACCTATTCGCAACATTTGGTTCTTTAAAAAGACAAATGTTGAGAACATAATTATTCAAGGGCTGCCAGATAAAAAGTGCAAAATCACACTGCATTCAAGCAGTATGACTCTGGGGAAAGTTTAAGCTCAGTACTCGCTCACAAATATGGCTCGCTGGAAAACACTGTAGGCTATGTTGGGCCGGCTTTAGCCTTTTGGATGCCCTAAACGAGATTTGGTTGTGGGGCTTCACACCTTGTGGCAAAATATGTTGGTGGCCCCCCTCTTGATGGTGGAGATAAACATTTTATTTTTAAAGTACATTTCCAGCAATTCTACACATTATGCCATAAGGTGTAGAGAAAATACTGCAGTTTTAAAGCACAATTTCTGCAATTCTACCCATTTTGCCATGGGGTGGAGAGAAAACATTGTAATTTTAGAACAGTCAAGCAAATATATTCATTTTGCCATGGGTCAAAGAGACAAAATGTAGATTTACAGCAAATGTTCTGAAATTCTACCCATTTTGTTATTGGATGGAAATCCATTTGTGCAGTTTTAAAGCTAATTTCCTGCAATTGCAATTCTACACATTTTGTAATGACTTATGTCATGTTAATGTGATATCTGAGTGAAAATGACTAACAAAATCCTTGTCGATATTCGGCCATGATTACTACAAGTTTAGAAAACTGGCTAGACTAACTACTAATCTAAAAATGTTAACAAGAGAAAATGGCACCTGGTGTATTCCACTATTCTTACTCTCAATAGTAAGCAGAGACCCCGACTGAGTTACAAAAAAAGAAAAAGCTAAAATAACTGAGCCTAAAAGTTTGTTGTGGCTTTTATATCAGAGACTAGTGCTCAAATAATTATGGTGTCCAGGACATCTCACCTGTTTATGAACATTAACTATGTCATCAGCAGTCAACTTCTCAACACAGTCTGCAATCTGCTCTGTGTTGCTGCTGTTACAGCCCAAAATGGTTGCCACCATCTATGACACAAACAAAATAATCACTTGCCATGGTTGTGATGAAAAATAGGAAATTGATGGTGTGATGTATACCTATGACAGTGTTTACCTTTTTTTTGTGGCGAGAAAGAGTTTGAAAATACCTGGGCCACAGACAGGGGGTCGGAATGTATTATAGCGTCCATAGCTGCAGTACCACTCTCAGCTATCGCACGATGGAACAGACCAGCAGACAACGGTGAATGAAGCTAGCGAAAAATAAAACATGTTTAGAGCCTGTTCAACAGCACAAACAATCTGTGTGTGTATATGTGTGTGCGCTTCTGTGTAGGTGCGTTTCTGTGTGTGTGTGTGTGTGTGTGTGTGTGTGTGTGTGTGTGTGTGTGTGTGTGTGTGTGTGTGTGTGTGTGTGTGTGTGTGTGTGTGCGCTTATGTATGTTTGTGCGCGTGTGTGTGTGTGTGTGTGTGCGCGCGCGTGTGCCCTCACCAGTAACGATACACTCACTCCACCAGCAGACTCTCCAAATATGGTGACCGACTTGGAGTCGCCCCCAAAGTTGTGGATGTGCTCCTGGACCCACCGCAAGGCTTCCACCTGGTCAAGTAGTCCCATGTTCCCTGGGGCATACTTGTCTCCTGTGCTGTATGGAAGAGATGGGAAACTTAAGTCAAATAATGTCTTCAACATAGACCCAAAACAGGTGAAATAGACATCAAATACACTCATTAACGATGTCACCAAAACTTTACAATGTTGATCAGTGGTGGAAAAAGTACCCAATTGTTATACTTGAGTAAAAGTAAAGATACCTTAATAGAAAATGACTCAAGTGAAAGTCACCCAGTAAAACCCTACCTGAGTAAAAGTTAAAAAGTATTTGGTTTTGAATATACTTAAGTAGCAAAAGTAAATGTAATTGCTAAAATATACTTAAGTATTAAAAGTAGAAATAAATAATTTCAAATTCCTTATATTAAGCAAACCAGGTGGCACAATTATTTATTTATTTTTGTATTTACAGATAGACAGAGGCACACTCCAACACTCAGACATAATTTACAAACAAAGCATTTGTGTTTAGTGACTCAGTCAGATCAGATACAGTAGATATGACCAGGGATATTCTCTTTAAGTGCGTGAATTAGACCCTTTTCCTGTCCTGTTAAGCATTCCAAATGTAATTAGTACTTTTGAGTGTCAGGGAAAATGTAAAAGTAAAGTCAAAGTAAAAGTTGTCAAAAATATAAATAGCAAAGTACAGATACCCCAAAAACGACTTATGTAGTACTTTAAAGTATTTTTACTTAAGTACTTTACACCACTGGTGTTGATCCTGAAAACCCATTGGTCATTAAGAATGAAAGCCTATCCAACTGACATACAAGAGACAAAATTCACAAATTCTAAAGCACAAGAGCAGAGTCATGTCTTAAGTATAAAACTAACAGTGAATCAATGATTCATGCCTTCTAAGAGTGCTATAAAGTCAAAAAATTATTGGCAGAGGTAGATTTCTCTTTTAAAGTTGTTGTGCCAAATGTTTGGCCATGACGGCTGCAGAAAAGTTGGTTCCAATTGTGTGTGGTTCAGTAATGGTTCAGTCTTACCTGAAGAACCCCAGCAGTCCCAAACGGTATTGGATCACCACCACAACCACGTCCTGGTATGCAGCCAAAGCAGAACCATCATATGTTGATGCAGAACCCATGGCGAATCCGCCACCATGGATCCAAACCATGACCTGAGAAACACAAGCAATACATGCTGATCATCTGAACACAAGCTGTACCAGAGTGATTGATGATTAATTGATTAGTGGCCTACCTTTTGTAGGCCCGCGCATCAATTTCCCCCCAAAAACATTTTGTTGTTGTTTTTTTAGGAACTCAGTCTGGGTCTCAACTTACTGTTAAAAGTTAGAATAGTAGAATACACAATGTGCAATTTCAAACTTCTGTTGTGCATCAGCAGTTTTTCTCTTGTTAGGTCAGTCACTGACTTTACATCTGCATTGCTCACTTTTGGGGGTTATAGGCTGGGTTTCTGTATAAGCACTTTATGACATCTGCTGATGTAAATACATTTGAAAAAATAATTATTAGATTGGAAAATTAGTCTAGCAGCCAGCTATCTAGATTTGTAGCAATCATGGTTGAATTACCAACTGGGTTGCACCCATTGATTTTGTTAGTCACCCTCACTCATATAGTATATTCAAAACTATGAACATTTCTCTCCACCCCATGGCAAAATGAGTAGAATTGCATGAAACTAATTGCTAAATCTTCTTTTCGCTGTCAAGAGTATTTTGCTAAGCAAGATGGAGGTGCCCCTCAACAAACTTTTGCTTAGGGCCCCAAAATGCTAGCGGCAGTTCTGACTGCATATGGATGAGGGTGTCATGACGTTGGCTTGACGGGGGAGGTTTATGACCCCCATAAATACCTTTCCCCTTTTCCTCTCTCCACTCTACCGATGTGACTATTGAAAGTCCCTTTGTTAACAGGGAGAGTCTGGTGACATCAAAAGATGGGAAACAGAACCATATTTCGTACTTAAGGAATATGAGATCAGTTGTTGTCTGAGACATTATTACTAATGACAGGATGACATAAACTGTATCTTGGAAAGTCGACACATTCTAGTTATCAGATTCACATGGAATGCAATTTGTGCAATTTAAATGCTTAAATATGAAACTATTTGTGAAAAGATTAAATGTAATTTTAGCTTCTTAATGAGAGAACGGTTTGTCAGAAGAACACCACTCTGCTCACTCAGAGGCCCCGCCCATATGAACAGACACTGGGTGTAAACTATGAAACACGGCCCTCTCTCCCAATCCTATATAAGCCCCTTGACGAAAATGTAACTTTCTGTTCCGAGGACGTTAGGGCAACGGTCCCATGTTAAAAGGGCTCAGATAATAACCTGTTCCAAGGACGTATGGACTTGAGATCCCCACATTGAAAGGACAAAGACCATCTACAGAACTAAGCCAACCTTAAGAGAACCTAACAAAATTAGCATCGAATTTCAATGTGAAGGTGACAACCTACACGCCGGAAGGATGAATTTCGACTATACCAGCCAGAATATAGCATGGGCATATAGCATGGCAACTTGGTAGGAACTTTGAACTCTTATTCACTAAAGAAGTGATACCTCCTAGCCGTCGCGTTAGCGGAGCATCTGTAGACTTGGGCTCGGAGAGGACAGACAGAGTATATTTTCTACCACAACACGACGGTACTACCAAGTATCCATTCTACCAACATACATTCTTCAAAGGACAACCCGGCATCCCATCTACGACCAACCGATCGAAGCGCAGCTCAGAGTAAATATTTATTGCATTTTCCTTTTTCAAATGGGTGGTAATTTAGAACGCATAAGATACTGTATTTACAATAGAGTAGCTGCCTACGGCCCGATCGAGACATAGCTTCTCCCTTTGTTCCTCAGTCTTCCCGCTCTTTCATTCAAAATCCCACCCCCTTTCTTTGTGTAACCAGCTGTCATATCTGTTCTGTCCGCTAAGGACGTTTTCCTTTATGACATCATTTATAATCAACATTCTGTGTATATGTAATTCTGTGTGATTATTTAGGTATTTAGTAAATAAATAAATAAACCAAATTTTGTATTGCTGATTCAACTTGTTAGTAATATAATATATAATAATATAATATAATATATGCCATTTAGCAGACGCTTTTATCCAAAGCGACTTACAGTCATGTGTGCATACATTCTACGTATGGGTGGTCCCGGGGATCGAACCCACTACCCTGGCGTTACAAGCACCATGCTCTACCAACTGAGCTACAGAAGGACCAGGGTTAGCCAGGGTTTGTGAAGAATTTACAACTTTCAGATGAGACTAAACAAGGTGACGATTAAATATTGACTGCTATTGATGTAAAAGATTACTAGGTCTTTAAGAGGTTATTCGGAAGATAATAGCTCTATAAACATTATTTTGTGGTGCCCCGACTTTTTTTCTAGTTAATTACATTCACCTGATTAGCTTAATCAGGTAATATGAATTACAGAGAAACTACTTCATAGAATAGCATGTCATATCACTTAATCCGGCATAGCCGAAGACATGACAAGAGTAAGCAGACCCCCCAGCCACTGCGGCCCCTCATGATAAGTTCCGATTTACTTGTGGCCCCCAGCCTCATCAAAGTTGCCCATCTATGGCCTAGTTGAATCCTGTGTGGTAGTGCATGGCTAGAACAAATATGTGCACCTCTTTGGGTACCCAGGACCAAGACTTGATAACTTGAGAAGTTATAATCTGTGTGTGTCTGCTATTAAACTTACAGGAAGCTTGGTATTCTCAGCAGGTTTAGCCGGGGTGTATATGTTGAGGTAAAGACAATCTTCTGACACTGCTGGGATTTCCACTTTGATTGACCAGTTGGACGCAAAGTCTACTGTACGCTGTCTGTCTTGAAGACACCTGTAAAACACGGAACACCTTTTAATATCCAAGTTTCACCAGGTCTGTGCGCATTGTATAAGCCAGGTAGTGGTTTTCACATTCTGCTTGCCTCACTGTGTACATTGACTGTGCTTGATTTGTTGATTTTACAAATTATTTACTGATTATTGATCTAACCTTTCTTCAACCAAGAACTTCCTTGAGATTAATTGTTCATGACCTTGCTGATCTTACATGAGAGGCTGCTGGGTGGCGTCCCTTACTCTCTCCCATCCCTCCACAGGCTGGGGCGGGGTCAGTCTCAGTGGGCCAACAGGTGGTTTGGCAAACGGCACACCCAGGTAGGCCTGTACCACAGTCTCCTTCCCCTTTACGCTCACATACTGCCCTCTCAGACCCCCCAGTTTGGTCTGGACCACCGGCCCAGTTTTTGGCCTGTTGAGAAATCCCCAGTTGACATTGCTTTACAAGAACTCTGAATGATGTTCTTCAGTGGACAATGACAATGTCGGAGGTAAGGATACATTCAGAAAACACACATCAAATATCACAAAACATGCATTGGATTGCAACTACAAGGACAGAGAAAGCAGGGAAGGCCATAAAACAACTAGAAATGCTCCACTTTACAAGAACAAAAGCCTTTCAGCTGAAAATAGTAGGCTTAAGAGCCCTGGTGGATGCCCTAAGATCCTAAGGGGACCAAGAGAATTAAGTCAAGTATGTCAAGTAGTCACTGTTTTAACTCAAGGAATTTCATCAATCAAATGTTTCATTCCAGTAAGGAAATGGTGTCTGTTTGGATCAGGGGTAATGAAAGGGAATAAAAGGAGTACACCCTTGTCCAAAACAAAGGCCCCAGCTCTTGACACCTTGAAGTTTTTCCCCACACATAAATTATACCGATGCGATTACAAATCGGATGAAGAGGAAGTACTGGATGAAACAGCATCCGACAACGTCCGATTGCTCAAAACTCTGAATCACAAAGAAATAAATGGTACTCAGTTGTCCCACATCTCCCTGATATACAGTGCATTTGGAGAGTATTCAGACCTCTTGACTTTTTCCCCATTTTGTTATATTACAGTTCTATTCTAAAATGGATTAAAACCTACACACAATAACCCATAATGACAATGCAAAGAACAGGTTGACATTTTTGCACATTTATAAAAAAGAAAACATAAAAAATATCACATTTACATAAGTATTCAGACCCTTTACTCAGTACTTTGTTGAAGCACCTTTGGCAGCGATTACAGCCTCAAGTCTTGGCTTTGACGCTACAAGATTGGCACACCTGTATTTTCTCCTATTCGTCTCTGCAGAGTTGGATGGGGAGCGTCACTGTACAGCTATTTTCAGGTCTTTTCAGAGATGTTCGATCGGGTTAAAATCCAGGCTCTGGCTGGGCCACTCAAGGACATTCAGAGACTTGTCCCGAGGCCACTCCTGCGTTGTCTTGGCTGTGTGCTTAGGGTCATTGTCCTGTTGGAATGTGAACATTCACCCAAGTCTGAGGTCCTGAGCACTGTGGAACAGGTTTTCATCAAGATCTCTCTGAGCTCTAGCAAAATTCATTTGACCTCATGGCTTGGTTTTTGCTCTGACATGCACTGTCAATTGTGGGTTCTTATATAGACAGGTGTGTCTTTCCAAATCATGTCCAATCACCTGAATTTACCACAGGTGGTCTCCAATCAAGTTGTAGAAACATCTAAAGAATGATCAATGGAAACAGAATTTACTTGCGCTCAATTTCGAGTCTCATAGCAAAGGGTCTGAATACTTATGTAAATAAGATATTTCTCTACCAAACTTTTTAAAAATCCTGTTTTCGCTTTGTCATTATGAGGTATTGTGTGTAGATTGATGAGGACATTTTTTTATTTAATGCATTTTAGAATAAGGTTGTAACATAACAACAGGTGGAAAAAGGGAAGGGGTCTGAATACTTTCTGAATCCACCGTAAATTAACATAAATAAAAGAATGGCACCCTACAGATCACTTTGCTCCATCTTCTCTCGACCCAAACGTAGTTTCTCAGGAACAGTCTGTGTCAGGAAGGTGAAGCGGTCCCTCTTCAGGTGTTGACCAGGTACCTGCTCCAGCCCTATCCCCAGGTAATGTCCTTCTAGTCCATACTGTGGCCACTGAACCAGGCCGGCCCCATTAGGAGACCTACACACACACACACACACACACACACACACACACACACACACACACACACACACACACACACACACACACACACACACACACACACACACACACACAATTGTAAATAATACTCTGTTCCTACAAATTCATTTGGTTCTACAGATACAGTGGCAGCAAAATATATTAGCACCCTTACACTTTTCTTAAATAGTTCCATAGTTCTTGTCAAATAAGTTAGAATTTGAAAAAAATAATTGTGACGTTTTGGAGTTGGACCCAGGTGCAGAGAATGGACCAGATGAGGAATCAATGGTTTAGGATAAACGTGAATACTTTACTAAAAATAAGGTAACAGAAGGATCACAGTAATACTGAAAAAACAACAAAGGAGAGACTCACCGGTGAAGAGAAGACACTCACAGATGCCCCCAACAGAGAGCAGAAGGTCTTCCAATACCATGAGACAAACTGGGTCCCCGATCTGAGACAATGTCCTGGGGAAGTCCGTGTAGTCGAAAGACATGGGTAATCATGAGATCAGCGGTCTCCTTCGCTGATGGCAACGTGGGTAAGGCGATGAAATGGGCTGCCTTGGAGAACCGATCGACGACCACCAGGATAGTTGTAAGCCCTTGAGATGGAGGTAGCCCAGTGATAAAATCTCCCGACAGATGAGACCAGGGCCGGCTGGGGATGGGCAGAGGTTGGAGCAACCCGGCTGGTCACTGACGTGAAGACTTGCTTTGGGCACAGATGGAACAGGCCGCAACAAAGGATCTCACATCCTCATTGATGTTGGGCCACCATTATTTCCGCCTCAGGAACTCTAGTGTCCAATTAACCCCTGGATGCCCAGTTAATTTAGAGGAGTGTCCCCATTGTAGTACTCAGGACTGGGCTGAGTGCGGAATGTAAAGTCTGTTAGTGGGTCCCCTGCCGGGGTCAGATTCTCAGGTCTGGGCTTGTCGGACCATGGTCTCAATACTCCATATCACAGGGGCCACAATGCATAAGCTGGGGATGATGGACTCAGTGTCCCTCTCCTTGTTAGAGACATCATGTTGGCAGGACAGGGCGTCTGCTTTCTGATTCTTGGATCCCGGGCGATAGGCTAGTGAGAAATCAAACCTGTTAAAAAACAGAGCCCACCTAGTCTGGCGAGCGTTCAACCTCTTGGCTTCTTGAATGGAGATCAAGTTCTTATGGTCCGTGCAGATCACAAAAGGATGAGGTGCCCCCTCCAACCAGTGTCTCCACCCCTCAAGGGCCCACTTAACTGCCAAGAGCTCCCGGTTGCCTACATAGTAGTTGCGTTCCGCTGGCGAGAACCGTTCGGAGAGAAAGGGTCATGGTTGCAGTTCCTTGTCCTCCTAGTTCTGCTGTGAAAGGACCGCCCCCACTCCGGTGTCCGAGGCGTGCACCTCTACCACAAAGGGACAAGTCGGATCAGGATGAACGAGGATGGGTCCAGAGGTGAAACATTCCTTGAGCTCCATGAATGCCCTGTCAGCCTCGGGGTCCAGCGAAAACTGTTCTGGGACTTACGGGTTAGGACCTTGAGAGGCGCTGCCACCGCACCAAAGTTGTGTATAAAATGCCTGTAAAAATAGGCAAACCTGAGGAACCGCTGGACCTGCTTGAGTGAGATGGCAGGGGACCAGTCGGCGGCCGCCTCAATCTTAATGGGATCTATTTGGATGCCTGCAGTAGAGATAATGTGACCCAGGAAGGAAACTTGGGATATGTGGAACTCATGCTTCTGTATCTTGACATATAGTTGACTCTGCAGGAGGCATCTCAGGACTTGGCGAACATGCAGTATGTGTTCCAGAAGGGTCTTGGAGAAGATCAGGATCTCATCGAGGTAAACAAAAACAAACCGATTCAACATATCCCTAAGAGTGTCATTGACCAATGCTTGAAAGACTGCCGGTGAGTTTGATAATCCGAAGGGCATGACTAAATACTCCTAATGGCCACTAGGGGTGATTCTCACCAGATTGTAAGCGTTCTGGAGGTCCGATTTGGTGAAGAATTGGGCCAATTGGGCCAACTCCAAGGCAGCGGACATCAGGGGTAGGGGGTAACGATTCTTGATTGTAGGTCCAAGTATTCAGGAGGGAGAGAGGAGAAGTCTTGGTCTTCAATGGATGCAGGAGAACACAGTGAGGCTGTTGGTGGAGGTCTGAGACATTTAGTCTTGGCAGTCCTTAGCCCAGTCTAGTAGGTGACCCTTGGACCAGGAAAATAGTGGGTTATGTAGCGTTAGCCAGGGGGTACCCTAGGATAAGGGGGTTCTTGGAAGCCGTTATCAAAAGAAAACTAAGAGTCTGAGTGATTCACCCCAACTTGCAGTAGAATGGACTCTGATATTCCACCTGGTCAGAGGCAATGGGGCGTCCATTGAGGGCTCTGCAGAGGGATGGGACATTTCACTCAGGAGATTTGTAATTCAAAGTATTCATCAAGGAAGTTATCTGTGACCCCGGAGTCCACGAAAGCTTGAATCTGTTGCTGACGGTTGTCCCAGTGGAGGATTGCAGAAAGTAACAGACAGTGACTGGGTAACCGAGAAGTAACCGAACAGCTAGTCAGGGTCTCCCCTTGTCCTGGCGTTTCCTGTCAGCTCTGGGCATGTAGCACGGAGTTGACCGCGACCTCTGCGGTAGAGGCAGCAGCCTTCGTGCACTCACCTGTCATGCTCTTGTGTGCTCAGGCATTTGCGTCCCAGTTGCATTGGCTCGGCAGGTAGCTTAGTGGTTAGAGCTTTGGGTCAGTAATCGAAATGTTGCGGGATCGAATCCCTGAGCTGACAAGGTACAAATCTGTCATTCTGCCTCTGAGCAAGGCAGTTAACCCACTGTTCCCCGGGCGCTGAGGATGTGGATATCAATTATGGCAGCCCCCCACACCTCTCTGATTCAGAGGGGTTGGGTTAAATGCGGAACACACATTTCAGTTGAAGGCATTCAGTTGAACAACTTTCCCTTTCCTCAATGCTGAGTCCGGTGGGGCAGCCGCTGGTCTGGCCCCTTGGCGGAGTCTGAACAGTCGGCTTGCTGCTTCTCTTCCGCCGACTGGGTGGTAGACTTGACGCAGCTCAGCATTTAAGGCTAATATGGAGCTGCAGGATGGTGGTTGCTGTTCCCACATGGCCGTTGCTCATGGCAGGGCCCTGCCTGAGAGCAGAGAGAGGATGTAGGCAATCATGGCCCGATCAGTGTGGAACAAGGAGGACTGTAGCTCGAACACCAGAGAGCACTGAGTGAGGAAACTCTTACATCTTCCTGGGTGGCCGTCATACTGCTCAGGGGCTGGGATCTTGGGATCCCGGTGCAGGTTCCTTGGAGGAACTACCGCAACGCCTGTAGCACTGGGCGATGAGACTTGGGCATTGGCTCCTCCTGGGTTGGGGGTGTGCCGTGGATGGAAGGAATCGGTGAGTGCCCGGAGGGTCTCAGAGATCTGGGAGAGTTGTTCTTGTTGTCTTCTCAACAGTGCTCCTTGGTGGGTTATGACCTCTTTAATATGGTTGATCTCCACTGGGTCCATGATGGAGCAGAATCTTGCAGTGACATGGTGGGGTTGGACCCAGGTGCAGAGACTGGACCAGATGAGGAAACCAATGGTTTAGGATAAACGTAAATACGTTACTGAAAATAAGGTAACAGAAGGATCACAAAAATTCTTTAAAAATAGCAGGACAAGGACTAGAAAACTTACTCAGGCGACAAACACATGGGGCAACCAAAATCAAGCTTCTGCAAACAAGGACAGAAAACACACCTCTTCTAAAAGGGAAATCATAACGAAATCATAAGCAACACCAGAGTAACAAAAAAGTCTCTAGGGCAGTCTCTGCCGCCCTCTGGTGCCCGGAGAAACCATGACAATAATTTGGTCTCTACACATTGCATCTTGGATTTTTAACATTGCAGAATCAATTTCGGTTTTTGAAACTTAACTTCACAATTTTCATTTAGAAAAGAAAGAAAAGCTAATACCTGGTGGCTCAGTCTTTGGCCAAGATAACTGCTGACAAACACTTCTTGTAGCCATCAATGAGCTCGCTGCACCTTTCTAATGGATGTTTGCCTCGTTCTTCAGCTGCAAACTGCTCCAATTCTGCAATGTTTCAGGGGTACCCTCCAACATCTGCTGTTTTCAGATCTCGTCATTGGTTTTCGATGGGATTCAGATCTGGACTCAGCTTTGGCCACTCCAGAACAGTCTAGCATTTCATCTTGAACCATTCTTGGGTACTTTTTAAAATGTTTGGGGTCCTTGTCCTGCTGGAAGACCCAAAACCTTTGACAGAGTCCAGGTTTTGTGGACACTGGGTTGAATATTGGACTCCAAAATACATTGATAATCTGCTGATTTCATGATGCCTTGCACACGTTCAAGGCCCCAGTACCAGAGGCAGAAAATCCACCCTAAAGCATTATCGAACCTTTCTTGTGCCACCTGTTGGCAAACCTACTTGAAACACCTGGTGCAGTTTGATGCTGAAGAGTGGGACAAACTTCCATTAGAAAGGTCAAATAAAATAAAATGTTAATGTTTACTTACACATATTTATCAGATGTTATTGCGGGTGTAGCAAAATGCTTGTGTTCCAAGATCCAACAGTGCAGTCATGTCAAACAATACACAACAATACACACAAATCTAAAAAAGTAAAATAATGGAATTAAGAAATATATAAATATTAAGACGAGCAATCAAATCAAATTGTAATTGTCACATGCGCTGAATACAACCTTACAGTGAAATGCTTACTTAGAAGCCCTTAACCAACAATGCAGTTTTTATAAAAAATAAGTGTTAAGAAAGTATTTACTAAATAAACTGAAGTAAACAGTAAACTGGGATAATGGGCACAGGTTAGTCGAGGTAATTGAGGTACATGTAGGTAGAGTTACAGTGACTATGCATAGATAATAAACAGAGAGTAGAAGCAGCGTCAAAATGTGTGTGTGTGTGTGTGTGGGGGGGGGGGTGTCAATGCAAATAGTCCGGGTAGCTATTCGGTTAGCTGTTCAGGAGTCTTATGGTTTGGGGGTAGAGGCTGTTTAGAAGCCTCTTAGACCTAGACTTGGTGCTCTGGTACCGATTGCCGTGCGGTAGCAGAGAGAACAGTCTATGACTAGGGTGGCTGGAGTCTTTGGTGATTTTTAGGGCCTTCCTCTTGACACCGCCTGGTATAGAGATGCTGGATGGCAGGAAGATTGGCCCCAGTGATATACTGGGCCATACGCACTAAGAGGCCGAGCAGTTGTGAGGATACTCTCGATGGTGCAGCTGTAGAACTTTTTCAGGGTCTGAGGACCTATGCCAAATCTTTCAATCTTTCAGTCTCCTGAGGGGGAATAGGTGTTGTCATGCCCTCTTCCTGACTGTCTTGGTGTGTTTGGACCATGACAGTTAGTTGGTGATGTGGACACCAAGGAACTTGAAGCTCCAAACCTGCTCCACTACAGCCCAGTCAATGAGAATGGGGGTGTGCTCGGCCCTCCTTTTTCTGTACTTCCACAATCATCTCCTTTGTCTTGATCATGTTGAGGGAAAGGTTGTTCTCCTTGCACCACAGGGTCAAGTCTCTGACCCCCTACCCATCGGCTCTCATTGTTGTTGGTGATCAGGCCTACCACTGTTGTGTAATCTGCAAACTTGATGATGGTGTTGGAGTCGTGCTTGGCCATGCAGTCATGGGTGAACAGGGAGAACAGGAGGGGACTGAGCACGCACCACTGAGTGGCCCCGTGTTGAGGATCAGCGTGACGGATGTGTTGTTACCTACCCTTACCACCTGGGGTCGGCCCCTCAGGAAGTCCAGGATCCAGTTGCAGAGGGAGGTGTTTAGTCCCAGGGTCCTTAGCTTAGTGATGAGCTTTGAGGGCACTATGGTGAACGCTGAGCTGTAGTCAATGAATAGCATTCTCACGTATGTGTCCCTTTTGTCCAGTTGGGAAAGGGCAGTGTGGAGTGCAATAGAGATTGCATCATCTGTGGGTCTGTTGGGGCTCTATGCAAATTGGAGTGGGTCTTGGGTTTTTCTGAGATAATAGTGTTATGAGCAATGGCCAACCTTTCAAAGCACTTCATGACTACAGATGTGTGTGCTACGGGTCGGTAGTCATTTATGCAGGTTACCTTAGTGTTCTTGGGCACAGGAACTATGGCACAGGAACTATGGCCTGCTTGAAACATGTTGGTATTACAGACTCGGTCAGGGACAGATTGAAAATGTCAGTGAAGACACTTGAATACACAGTTGGTCAGCGCATGCTCGGAGTACATGTCCTGGTAATCCGTCTGGCCCTGCGGCTTTGTGAATGTTGGCCTGTTTAAAGGTCTTGCTCACATCGACTACGGAGTGCGTGATCACACAGATGTCCGGAACAGCTGGTGCTCTCATGCATGCTTCAGTGTTGCTTTCCTCGAAGCACACATAGAAGTAATTTAGCTCATCTGGTAGGCTCGTGACACTGGGCAGCTCACTGCTGCACTTCCCTTTGGAGTCTGTAATAGTTTGCAAGCCCTGACACATCTGATGAGTGTAAGCAGGAATCAGGAGGATATGGTCAGAAATGCCAAATGGAGGGTGAGGGGGAGCTATGTACCCATCACTGTGTGTGGAGTAAAGGTGGTCTAGAGTGCACGTGTAACATGGTGGTAGAAATGAGGTCAAATGCACCGCCTTTGGATGAGCATTTCCTTGTTTGCTTATGGCTTTATACAGCTCGTTGAGTGCGGTCTTCGTGCCAGCATCGGTTTGTGGTGGTAAATAGACAGCTACGAAAAATATAGATGAAAACTCTCTTGGTAAACAGTGGCAGATGTCAGCATTTGAAGTCAGCGTTCTTGTGACAGCGTGTATTTATTTCACGTTGCATTTTATGTGACGTTCCACAAGTAAATGAGCCAATTTATGATGAGGTTGAGCAGTGCTTTATATTGTATATGCCGTTCCACAGACCTTAAACCTAATATTGCGGTGATAATTAATGGCTGGGATCAATTAAGTTTTTTGCTGTTCCCCAAATAGCATTTTTTAGTTTTTAAATTGTGTCGAAATGCAGTCACTGAGCTTCAACTTCCCTCACACCCCCCTTTGCCATACCCAGGTTTAGCTGAACTGACGCGACTGTGGTTACAAAAGTGTTTGTCAGCAGTAAACATGGCCAAAGCCTGCGTAACCAAGTATAAGCTATTGGATGCAAATAATTTTGTCCTTGCCTTTTGGTTTCCTTACTCAATTTTAATTTTAAACTTAAGTTCCTCAAAACTACATTGGTTCTGCAATGTTGAAAATCCAATAAGAATGTGTGGAGATCCAATTCTTTCCTTTAATTTCTACTTATTTTAGAAGAAATGCAAATTATTTAAGAAAAGTGAACGAGTGCAAATATATTTAGCCGCCACTTTATGTTCTGTAAACTGATGAAAAACAGTTCTTTACCCTGTACGAGCAAAGTTACCCCAGTAACTCATCATGATTCTGCTTAGTTGTTCATCTTTCTCTGCACAACCTGAGAAAAAGAGTGAGTAGTTGAGTGATGAGTGGTGAGTGATTGTATGAAATAGAGTATTTATGGAGAACTTGGGGAACTGGATTGATGACATGCAGATTAGATTCAAGGTTGAGGTTAATTCCTTTACCATCCATTATAAAATGTGATGTGAAGCAGGTTCCAAAAACAAACATAAGCTCATCTCCGTGGTCAGACCCAACAAAACTCGGCCTCATCTTCTTAAGCATGCTGGGAGTTTGCTGGAACTCATACAGGTACACAGGCACACCTGCATCTGTTGTGTGGGATAAGACAGTAACATTTAGGTTAATTGGCCTCTGGAAATAGACTTGAATTCTGTACGGAGACCTCAGAATGTGATTTCTGATATACAGTGCATTCGAAAAGTATTCAGACCCGCTCACTTTTTGACATGTTGCTACATTGCAGCCTTATTCTAAAATGGATTAAAATGATTTTTTTCCCCTCATCAATTTACACACAATACTCCACACTGACGAAACAAAAGCAGTTTTTAATAATTTTTATAGGTAAATGTATAAAAATAAAAATAAATGAAAAAAACATTGAAGCAACTTTGGCAGCGATTACAGCCTTGACTCGTCTTGGGTATGATGCTACAAACTTGGCACACCGGAGTTTCTCCCATTCTTGTCTGCAGACTCTCTCAAGCTCTGTCAGGTAGGAAGGGGAGCGTCGCTGCACAACTACTTTCAGGGCATGAGATGTTCGATCGGGTTCAAGTCCGGGCTCTGGCTGGGCCACTCAAGGGCATTCAGAGACTTGTCCCGAATACACTCCTGCCTTGTCTTGGCTGTGTGCTTAGGGTCATTGTTCTGTTCGAAGGTGAACCTTTGCCCCAGTCTGAGGTCCTGTGCACTCTGGAGCAGGTTTTCATCAAGGATCTCTCTGTACTTTGCTTTGTTCCTATGTCTCTTGATCCTGACTAGTCACCCAGTGTCTTCCCCACATCTTGATGCTGCCACCACCATGTTTCACCGTAGGGATGGTGCTAGGTTTCCTCCAGACGTGACACTTGGCATTCAGGCCAAAGAGTTCAATCTTGGTTGCATCAGACCAGAGAATCTTGTTTCTCATGGTCTGAGAGTCCTCTAAGGTGCCTTTTGGCAAACTCCAAGCAGGCTGTCATGTGCCTTTTACGGAGAAGTGGCTTCCGTCTGACCACTCTACCATAAAGGCCTGATTAGTGGAGTGCTGCAGAGATGGTTGTCCTTCTGGAAGGTTCTCCCATCTCCACAGAGGAACTCAAGAGCTCTGTCTGAGTGACCATTGGGTTCTTGGTCACCGCCCTGACCAAGGCCCATCTCCCCCGATTGCTCAGTTTGGCCGGGTGGCCAGCTCTTGGAAGAGTCTTGGTGGTTCCAAACTTCTTCCATTTAAGCATGTCGGAGGCCACTGTGTTCTTGGGTACCTTCAACAATGCAGAAATGTTTTGGTACCCTTCCCCAGATCCGTGCCTCGACACAATCCTGTCTCTGAGCTCTACGGACAATTCCTTCAACCTCGTGGCTTGGTTTTTACTCTGACATGCACTGTCAATTGTGGGACCTTATATAGACTGGTATGTGCCTTTACAAATCATGTCTAATCAATTGAATTTACCATAGGTGGACTCCAATTGTGATTCAATTACAATCGTGTCTCATCACTGCAACTCCCTAACTGGCTCGGGAGAGGCGAAGGTTGAGTCATGCGTCTTTTGAAACATGACCCGCCAAACCACGCTTTTTAATACTCGCCCGCTTAACCCGGAAGCCAGCCACACCAATGTGTCGGAGGAAAAACCATTAAACTGACGACCGAAGACAGCCTGCAGGCGCCTGGCCCGCCACAAGGAGTTGCAAGAGCTCGATGGGTCAAGTAAAGCCCCCCGGCCAAACCCTCCCCTAACCCGGACGACACTGTGCCAATTATGTGCCGCCCTATGGGACTCTTGGTCACGGCTGGTTGTGACACAGTCCAGGATTGAACCTGGGTCTGTAGTGACGCCTCAAGCACTGCGATGGAGTGCCTTAGACCGCTGCACCACTCAGGAGGCCCCCAGTTGTTTTTATTTTTAAGAAATTTGCAACAACAAAAAAATGTGTTATAATATTGTGTGTAGATTGATATTTAATCGATTTAGAATAAGGCTGTAACGTAACAAATGTGGAAAAAGTCAAGGGGTCTGAATACTTTCCGAATGCACTGTACCAGTTCTAATCCTGAACTCTATGGGCCCTAGTGCTCTTACCTCTGTGGAAGTTTGCCATTTGGAGGGCAGGAATGGTGAACATAATGTCCCCAAGCAGCTCAGTGAACCCATCACGGTTTTTCACCCGATTTCCAGAGGTTCCCAGGTATTCATCTGCTATTAGCTCAGTTATCCACTGATCCTTGGGCTGAAGGAGACAACAACCATTCAGTGTAGCCACAGCATGTATTGTCATCAGTAGTTAGACAATATCATCTGGTGTGCTTTTTTCTTACATCTGGGTAGAAGATGGCCATCATGGGTATGACCTTCACCCGGTCCACTCCATCCTCCCAACCTGGAGGAGCAAAGAACTATGGGAGAAAACACGTTACTACTTTTCTAAAAATCACTCTTTAAAGAGAAAAAGAGGAGTACAAAGCCTTACAATTTAATAAATCATGTCATCTTTGGCAATAATACGTTAATGGGGGAATTTCATTCAGATAGTTAGTCATTTAGTCATTTTATTCTTTAATCTATTAACTCCACCATGAGCGTAATCCTAACCCTGAGATGCGTGCGTGTAACTGGCATCACTGTTCTAGTTTAACAGCTTTGCTTCCTCCCTCAACTTGCCTCTGACTAGGCTTGAACTAGGGTACTCTGCCTCGTGAACACATGTGACCACCTGCTTGACAATGTACATACCAGTCGCACCGCTGAAAATGATCTGATTCAATAGCACCATTTCAAGTTGTGAATTTATCCAGTATGATCTTAATATGGTACATACACTTGATGCGTAAATCATGCAATAATGTAAATGGAAGATAAAATAAAATGTGGGTTCTGCAAGCATTGAGCAAGCGATGTGTCTAAACCAGAGTCAAACTGCACTGAACAAAAATATAAATGCAACAATTTCAATGATTTTACTGAGTTACAGTTTATATGGAAATCTGTTAATTGAAATAAATTAATTAGGCCCTAATCTATGTATTTAACATGACTGGGAATACAGATATGCATCTGTTGGTCACAGATACCAATTCTGTTTGTTGTCCATAGTTTATGCCTGCCCATACCATAATCCCACCACCACCATGGGGCACTCTGTTTGCAATGTTGACATCAGCAAACCGCTCACCCACACAGCGCCATACACGCTGTCTGCCATCTGCCCTGTAAAGTGGAAACCGGGATTCATCTGTGAAGAGCACACTTCTCCAGCGTGCCAGTGGCCATTGAAGGTGAGCATTTGCCCACTGAAGTCAGTTATGATGCCAAACTGCAGTCAGGTCAAGAACCTGGTGAGGATGAGTAGCATGCAGATGAGCTTCCCTGAGATGATTTCTGACAGTTTGTGCAGAAATTATTTGGTTGAACTAACCCACAGTTTCCTCAGCTGCCGGGTGGTTGGTCTCAGATGATCCCGCAGTTGAAGAAGCCGGATATGGAGGTCCTAGGCTGGCGTGGTTACATGTGGTCTGTGTGGTTACATGTGGCTGATTGGACATGGAAATGAATATTCAATTCTCTGGTAACAGCTCTGGTGGACATTCCTGCACTCAGCATGTGTCACGAATCCCGCCGAAGATGGTCGTTGTCGCCGGCCTACTAGCTGCCATCGATTCCCTTTCCTTTTGTTTCTGTTAGTTGGGTCTAATTGGTTACACCTGTTTTGAGTTTAGTTTTGTTTGTAGGCTATTTAAGGGCACTAGGCCCGCTGGTTATTGTGCGGGCTTGTTCTCTGTTTTATGGTGTTGGTTGATTATTGTGATCTCTATTTTTCCGGACAGTTTTGTCCTGTTTATTTTGACGGGTTGTTTCATGCGCCCTTGTGTTTTGCATGTCCGTTTGTCCGCTGTCATTGGAATAAAAGATCCACGTACCTCCACCCACCATTCATAGAAGTCATAACAGCATGCCAATTGCATGCTCCCTGAAAACATGATACATATGTGGCATTGTGTTGTGTGACAAAACTGCACATTTTAGAGTGGCTTTTTATTGAGCCCAGTACACGGTGCACCTGCGTAATGATCATGCTTCTTGATATACCACACTCGTCAGGTGGATGGATTATCTTGGCAATGGAGAAATATTCACTAACAGGGATATAAACAAATTTGTGCACAGAATATGAGAGAAATAAGCTTTTTGTGCATATGGAAAATATCTGTGAAATGTTATTTCAGCTCATGAAACATAGGACCAACACTTTACATATTGGTTTATATTTTTGTTCAGTATATGTAGCATAGCACTAAAGCTGAGGATGTCACAGGATTATATCCACTCCTCACCATTAGGGTTCATTGAATGCTTTCACTTTGACAATATAAATGCTATTAATCTTAGGCTATTTGTAACTACTATTCTTTCTCCTGTGTCACTAAATCACATTTTCCATAAAACTTTGAGAAAAAAAATTACTGAGAGACCGTTTTCATCAGCCTAACATCTAGCATTGATTGTTGAAACAAATTTCAATCGTCTTTCAAAATCAACTCACCTTTGCTAAAAGCCAGCCACCTTCGTTGTCATTGGTTCCAGTCATAAACGGCACCTTGTGCATCTCATGGTTTTGAGAAATCTCCATCGCCGATTTGGACAAGAACAGCCCGTCAGCAGTCACACCAAAGAATAGCATTTGATTCTTTAAAAAGACAAGATTGATCAAAAGTGAGAAAAACATGTCTACAAGACATTACAAACAAGGAAAGGCCCCCTAGAAAATGTGGCTGCAAAATATTACCAAATGAAAGGGAGTTGGTTATCATAATCTTTGATATTACCTTCTAATGCTCATGAAACAATAATAGTCTATTATGCAATCTTTATCCACATCATACCTATTTCCTGTCACAATATGCACATTTCTAGGCTCAGTGTTTTCGTTCATCTACCTCCCAATGCAGTACAGCAGAATATGTTAATATGCTGGTTGTTTTGTATGTATATATTAATTAAGTTCGGTTTTCATTGCATTTTTTATTTAACTTTTTATTTTTCATATCTGAGTTTTGACCACATACAACATGCATGCTGACTCACTGTTGAAGGACTGTGATGGCAGGTCTCTTTTTTTTTTAGCTTGGATAGATAGCTGCCATCACAGTCCTGCAACAGTGGCTAATGTGTAGCTTGCTAGCTAATGCGTTGTAGCTGTACATAATCTATTGGTAAATAGCCCACCCATTTTCACCTACCTCATCCCCACAGTTTTTATTTATTTACTTTTCTGCTCTTTTGCACACCAATATCTCTACCTGTACATGATCATCTGATCATTTATCACTCCAGTGTTAATCTGCAATATTGTAATTATTCGCCTACCTCCTCATGCCTTTTGCACACATTGTATATAGACTCCCCTTTTTTCTCTACTGTGTTATTGACTTGTTAATTGTTTTCTCCATGTGTAACTCTGTGTTGTCTGTTCACACTGCTATGCTTTATCTTGGCCAGGTCGCAGTTGCAAATGAGAACCTGTTCTCAACTAGCCTACCTGGTTAAATAAAGGTGAAATAAATCAAAATAAAAAATGTGTTGGCTTTTTTGTTTCACCTAACAGTTTTTGTTTCACCTGCCAGTTCCTGTAAGGATAGGGACTGTGTGTGGAGATGGGAGGCTGATGAGGCTCATAGTGGGGACTTTTCCGGATCCTGGCTGAGGTATGGTGTGCTTTGGCACTTCAGCTGCTAAGGCCTCACCCAGGTGGGTGTTATGCTTTCATCCACGGAGGACTAGATACCTTCAGAGGAGTGGCTATTGCTAAGGAACCTGTCTGTCTGACCTGTCTGTCAGACTGACCGTCTTTCCCTGGCCGTAACATCAATTCCCCCTCTGCTCAAGCCTTGTCCAACAGTCCACACTTCCCAGGTGAATCCAGAAAGCTATGATCCCTAATTGGTGGCACTTATTAAATCCACTTCAATCCGTGTATATGAAGGGGAGGAGACAGGTTAAAGAAGGATTTTTAAGCCTTGAGACAATTGAGACATGGATTGTGTATGTGTTACATTTAGAGGCTGAATGGGCAAGACAAAAGATTGAAGTGCCTTTGAATGGGGTATGGTAATTGATACCAGGCGCACCGGTTTGTATCAAGAACAGCAACGCTGCTGGGTTTTTCATGCTCAACAGTTTCCTGTGTATATCAAGAATGGTCCTCCGTCCAAAGGACATCCAGCCAACTTGACACAACTGTGGGAAGCATTAAAGTCAACATGGGCCAGCATCCCTGTGGAACGCTTTTTACACCTTGTAGAGTTCATGCCCTGATGAATTGAGGCTGTTCTGAGGGCAAAAGGGAAGGGGGTGCAACTCAATCTCAATATTAGGATGGTGTTCTGAATGTTTTGTACACTCAGTATATTTTCACACTGTAAATTGTACTCTCAATTCTCATGTCCTCATTACAATTCATTACAATTCATACATGATGCTAAGTATAACCAAATGTTAAGATTGGTGTCATTCCCAAAGACATAGCTAGAACCCTGGCAAGATATGATACTGTCCGGGATATCCCACCTGTTTCTGAAAGTTCATAATGTGATCAGCAGTCAACTTCTTCACACAGTCTGCCATCTTCACTGTGTTGGTGCTTTCACAGCCAATCAGGTTTGCCACTGTCTATGAGACAAGACCAATAGAATAAATCGTCATGGTTGTAATGACTATCAGGACATTGATGGATGACAACTATTGAGTGGGCAGTACATTCGTTTAAATATGTGCAATGCTATTTATGTCTCTCAGAGTACTGAGTTTGGTGGACAGAAAGTTTGAAAATACCTGTGCAACAAGCAGGGGATTAGGAGTGAAGAGCATTTTCATTGCTGCGGTACCACTCTCGGCTATCGCGCCATGGAACAGACCAATAGACAATGGAGAGAGAAGCTAGTGATGGAAAAAAACAAGAATCAAGAAGCTAATCAAGATAGTGATGTCTCAAAACATAAAACCTATATTTCAGGGACACTCCAATTAGTATGATATGTTACGTTTCATATGGTATGTATTAATTTGGGAATGTCCATCATCCATTTCGCATGATATGTTACGACAGCGGTTTGAAAACTAGGGGCCGAGAACCCATGTGTGGTTGCCTGATATGAAAATGGGAGAATTTCCAAATTCCTGAAGAAAAAAAATACATGCAAAAAAATATATATAATATTGTCTTTGTATCTCAAAATGATTGTAACGTGGTTAGCCTTAAAAATTGAAATGAAAATGATTCAAATCTAAAAGATACAATTCAACCAGAGAGCACCCTTAGATCATGGGAAAAGGCCGCGCTTGACCGTTGCACTTGAATCATTCCTACCATGAATGTCTAGGTCCTCTTCGCTATGAAACCACATACTATTGTAGGGACTTTGATATTACCACAATTGATATGGTGAAAACAATGTGTGGGGAGGCAGAGGTACAGAAACTCACATCAATACCTTTGTCAGATAGCACCGTTAAACAAATAATTAATACTGTCACTAGCAATCAAGAGCAAACTGACTGAACGACTCAAACTCCTGTTAGCTGTGAGGGCCGGAATGCCCATGCATTGACTTTTGTTCACTATACATGTCGGTGGATGCTATTCACGAGGACATATTGTCTTGTCTCATGATTCCCGAGCATGAAACGGCAGAAGGGATGTTCAGTGTGCTGCGTGGTTATATTAACGAAAAACAGATTGTATATGTGACCCAATTAATGAAACTAGGCATATGTCGCAAGTCACGACAGGAGAGCTGTTTGAACGTAAAAAATGTTTTTTAATCTAAATGCGTTTTTTGGCAGTAATGCCTTCTCGAACATGTGAACTTTCATGGGCATTAACAACAAACTTGCATGACATCTGTAAATACGACAGAAACCTTCCCACTAGTCATGACTTGCTGAGATTATGAGTGGGCTGGACATGCCAAGAGAAGAGTTCGGATTGGTCAGCCATATAGAAGGCTTCTGTCTATTTGAGTTGTGGAATTAGAGTATGAGATGGATAAAATACCTGTCACCAGATTACATCTTCAAACTAAGGGCAACTTTGGCATGGCATCAAAGACAGGGAGACGAGTCCATCATGCATGATGATGTACACAGGTAAGATAGTCTAGCGTTAGCTAGCTACATTTTCAGATATTAAATGTTTCACAGAAAGTGGTTTCATTTCAAGCTAAAGTGTACTGTTAGCTAGCTCGGTAACGTTAGCTGGCTGGCTCCCTTGCTGACGTTATTATTCGTATCCCAGATCTGTTTGCTTTGCCAGATAGAGCCTAATGTTAGCTAGCTAACATTGAACCTGGTTGGTTAGCTTCCAGCATATTCATGCAGTATAGTAACGACATGATTTGGCACTATATTCATTGTTGTTTAACTGGCTTACTATAGCTGGCTCGTTAGCAAATGTTACGTGACGTGTGATTTTACACGTTGTTTGCCAAGCTAGGTTCATTGTTTACCTAGCTAGCTACATTTCTTAAGCTAAAGTGTAATGTTAGCTAGCTAACGTTAGCTGGCTGGCTCCCTAGCTGACGTTGTTATTCGTATCCCAGAGCTGTTTGCTTTACTAGTTACAGCCTAATGTTAGCTAGCAAACATTGAACCTGGTTGGTTAGCTCTCACCATATTCATGCAGTGTAGGACGACATGATTTGTCACTATGTTCATTGTTATTTAACTTCCTGGCGTTAGCTGGCTGGCTCGTTAGCTAATGTTAAGTGACCTGTGATGTTACACGTTGTTTACCTAGCTAGGTTAATTGTTTACCTAGCTAGCTACATGTCTTAAGCTAAAGTGTAATGTTAGCTAGCTAGCTAACGTTAGATGGTGGCTCCCTAGCTGATGTTGTTATTCATATCCCACAGCTGTTATTTTCACTAGTTAGAGCCTAACTTTACCTAGCTAACATTGAATCTGGGTGGTTAGCTCCCAGCATATTCATGCCGTGTACTGTAGTAACAACATGATTTGGCACTATGTTCAATGTTGTTTAATTAACTAGCTAACTTTAGCTGGCTGTCTCATTAACTAACGTTGCGTGACGTGTGTTATTTTACAAGTTGTTTACCTAGCTAGGTTAATTGTTTACCTAGCTAGCTACATGTCTTAAGCTAAAGTTTACATCACGTGTTGAATATGGCCGATGTCAGTAAAGATCTGCAAAGAAGCGTAATGAAATTGTTGCAGGCTGTTTTCATGTTGTTCATAGGTAAATAAATCATCTGCCAGAGCATCAAGTTTTGCGCTCTTAACGCTCTAACGTCGAAACCAGATGGGTGGGGCTAAAGCTTAAGAGGGTGTGAAGGATGCTGAATGGGTGTAGACAAAGAAGAGCTCTTCACTAGATACCAAAACATTCAAAGGTCATTTCCCATAAGTGAGTTTACAAGTGTATCATATTTCAAAGCAGAATTACTTTCCCATTGTTCCTCAACAATGCAATATGATATTCAATTTTGTAGCTCAGAGTCTCTACTTTTATCCAATGTAAAAAAAACACTATTTCAAATTTTGTTACATAAGACCGAATCCAGGTGGTGAGTCACATATGGGATTGAATGGTGGTCTTTTGCACAGATGGGGCTACAACTATCATGGGATGGCAGGCAGGCCTCTGCACTCTAGTTATGAATGTGTTTCCCTCTGCCATATGTACGCATTGTATGATACACTGAGAGCAACTGGCAGAAAAAGAGCGCAGCAGGTATCTTCGATTGTAAACTACATCAAACCACATTCACTGCACGCAGGTCTGTTCGCAAACAATTGTGCAGATATAGGATCAGAGCATGATAATGTTCTATTTCACACCGAGGCTTGGTGGTTATCGAGGGGGAGAGTTGGAAAGATTTTTCTCATTGAGAGAGGAACTTTTGCAATTCACATCGGATGTAAAAAAAAACCAGACTTGGTTGACGTTCTATGTAATAGAAAATGAAATAACAGAAAACATCATCAGTAAGTGTCCCACACGAGTGATAACTGCTCACCTCCAGCGCTTGGAAGAGCACTTTGGGATGGACCTACTTCACAATCCGTTTGACTGTGATCCTGGCTCATTTGACATTCCAGTAATTTAAATCAAACAGCTGATCGAGCTGTCATGTGACCGATTGCTGCAGACAAAGCATTCACGGGCCACTACGGAGGACTTTTTTGTTCCTGACTCAAAGGGAACAGCCAGGAGTCTCCCTCTGAGCATTAACGATGCGTTTAAAACAACTGGAAACTCGGAAATCTCAGACATCAGTGCCTTCAATACAACTGGGAACTTGGAAAGAAACGAGCTCCGGGTGAGAAAAAATATTTTGAACGGACATCCAACTCGGAATTCCAACTAGGGAACTCGGGACTCTGTCTAGAGCTCCGACTTTGCAACCTAAAGATTATTGACGTCATGATTTGACCTCATATTTTTCAGAGTTCCCAGTTGTCTTGAAAGCACCATAATATTCATTGTAGGCTACCCTTCACCAGCTCATATCTGTGAAGCTGGATTCAGTGCTTTTTCCTGCATCAAACCAAATATTGATCCAGGTTGGATGTGACAGCAGAGATGAGTTGCGTACTGTCGGCCATGCTCACTGACATTGAGAAGGTCCGTATCCATATCCCCAAATAAAAAAGTAAACATCGGTTGTTGATATTTTTTCACATGGGTGGGGACACGATCATTTTCAGATATCAAAATGGGGTCATGGGCCAAAAAAGTTTGGCAACCCCTGTGTTACAAATTTGAATTTGTATGATACTGTATGATTGGGAATTGCAATTTGTAAAATATGTTACGATTTGCAAAATGATATGTTATGAATTCCAATTTGTTGCAACATAAATTTTTGCCTGAAGTAACCTTCTGTCCTATGTAACCATTCCAAATGGAACACATCATACTAATTTGAGTGTGCCTGATTTACTTTTACTATGTTACGTCTAGTCTATGAGACCAGGCTGATATTTCACTCAAAATATTATGCAATATACTGTATTGATGGAAATATGTTTTCATACAAAATTATTTGGTAAAATAAGTTACAATATATAAATTATAGACAAAATGTTTGATGCATTATATTTTACAGTTCACATAAATTGCTAAATATGTCATATATTTTGGGTATGTGTGTGTGTTTGTGGATCCTCACCAGTAACGATACGCTTGCTCCACCAGCAGACTCTCCAAATATGGTGACCGACTTGGAGTCGCCCCCAAAGTTGTGGATGTGCTCCTGGACCCACCGCAAGGCTTCCACCTGGTCAAGTAGTCCCATGTTCCCTGGGGCATACTTGTCTCCTGTGCTGTATGGAAAAGATGGAAAACAAGCCCAAAACAGTGACATGTTTTATTTAACTAGACAAGTCAGTTAAGAACAAATTCTTATTTTCAATGACAGCCTACCCCTGCCAAACCCTCCCCTAACCCGGACGATGCTGGGCCAATTGTGCGCCGCCCTATGGGACTCCCGATCACGGCCAGTTGTGATACAGCCCAGGATCGAACCAGGATCAAACCAGGGTCTGTTGTGACACCTCTAGCACTGAGATGCAGTGCCTTAGACCACTGCACCACTCAGGATCCCTATTTTCAACCAGTAACTATCAGGAAATAACACTGATCACACTTTGGCAGTGTTAGTTTCATCAGCTGATGTTCAATATGATACAAAACACAAGAAAAACACATTTTGGACTGCACTGGGCCTTTAACAGTATAGCTTCTTTCCTCACAAGTCCTTACTGGCACTTGAACTTGGATCCCCTGCCTCGCAAAATCACACTACAGTATGTTCTTAGCCAGTTGCGCCATGGCAAACATATCAGTTCAGCAACTCAAGTGGAGACAAATCCAACACTTGTATAGGGGCAACCGTGCAATGTTAAAGGCCAAATCACCATTACGGAATGTCAAACATATGAAGTTGATTTGACCATGACATTTAGAAAATTGCACGGTTGTCCATTTCAGTTCCATTGATTTCTAGTTAGCGGAGGCTAAAGTTAGATGACATTTGTTGTGGCTGTTTAAAGAAAAGCAAACCATGGATTACAGTTTCTCCTGGTTCATAGACTACTTTCAGGGTGAGGAACCAGTTGTGAAATACTGCACATCCAAATCAAACCAAATTTTGTGCCAAATTCAACAGGTGTACACTTCACAGCGAAATGCTTACTTACGAGCACATTCCCCATACAGTGGTGCAGAGTTTAAACAATTAAGACAAAAAAACAAATAAGCAAATCGTAACGCAACAAAAACAATAACGAGGCTATATACAAGGAATACCCCTTTAAAATATCCAATTGTGTGTGGTTCTGTAGTAGTTCAGTCTTACCTGAAGAACCCCAGCCATCCCAAACGGTATTGGATCAGCACTACAACCACATCCTGGTATGCAGCCAAAGCAGAACCATCATATGCTGATGCAGAACCAATGGCGAATCCGCCACCATGGATCCAAACCATGACCTGAGAAACACAAGCAATACATGCTGAAAAAAGTAAATACCAGCTGCATTTAGATTCACTTTGCACTAATCATCGGACATATGTTGTATTATATGATTTCAGGTTTTTTTGTATTTTTTAACTTATCTTATGTTGAACTCAAATTGCCCTTCATGGACAATAAATATTTACTGAGCTGAACTATGCTTATGTGTGGCCTTGTAGCCTTTGATAATATGGAAGTTTATAGCAGTTATCGTTAACTTTGACGATAACTTTAACTTTGATGATGAAAACATATTTCCTGCATAGCTTCACTGCACATTGACAAGTATTCCACTTAGCATGAGTCATTCACTACGATAACTGACTGAAAAAGTATGATTATTTATCATAATACAATTCAAACATAATACATTTCAGTAGCCTACACACACCTGACAAATTTGGATTGAAAAAGTGCGTCGCTGATGAGAATAACATTAAAGCACAATTTTTTTTTTTAAACCCAGTAGGCCTACCTTAATACAGGAAATATCATTACATTTACATTTAAGTCATTTAGCAGACGCTCTTATCCAGAGCGACTTACATCATCTTTATTATTAAATTCTGCCACTACCGTGGTGTGACCTAACTTTCTGGAGCCCGCAGCTCTATATTGTTTCAACAGCATCACTGGGAAGTCAATCAACTGTTGACTATATGTGTCTGTCATGTTTTGTCTTATATTGTCTTGTCATTATGCTTTCCCTTCTGTTCGTTTCCCCCTGCTGGTCTTATTAGGTTCGTTCCCTTTTTTCTATCCCTCTCTCTCCCCCTCCCTCTCTCTCCTCTATCGTTCCGTTCCTGCTCCCAGCTGTTCCTCATTCTCCTACTCTCTCATTTAGTCTTTTCACACCTGTCCCCTATCTTGTCCTCTGATTAGAGTCCCTATTTCTCCCCTTGTTTTCCGTTTCTGTCCTGTCGGATCCTTGTATGATGTTCGCTGTGCTGTGTCATTGTCTCGCCCTGTCGTGTCTTGTCTCCTTCAGATGCTGCGTGTAGCAGGTGCCTTAGTCTGCTACGGTTGGTGCCTTCCCGAGGCAACCTGCAGTCAATGGTCGAGTCTCCAGTCTGTCCTCGTCACTACGAGTGGAATTAAGTTTTTTCATGTTTTGTTTTCGTCTTGAGTTTTACTGGAATAAAGACTCTGTTTTCGCTAAGTCGCTTTTGGGTCCTCATTCACCTGCATAACAGTGTCTGATATTACTTACATGAAGCCTTGTTTTCTCAGCAGGTTTAACTGGAGTGTAAATGTTGAGATAAAGACAATCTTCTGACACCTCTGGGATTTCCACTGTCATGGACACATTTGAGTAAAGGTCTTTTGTAATTTGTTTGTCTTGATAACACCTGAAAAACATAACTTATTGAGAAGTCTGATTTTATTAAATCTCATTGTTTGTCTAACCCTTATTCAAATAGCCAGAAACTTGAGATGTATGGTTTGTTTGTGACCTTGCTGGGTCTTACATGAGAGGCTGCTGGATGGCGTCCCTCACTCCCTCCCATCCCTCCACAGGCTGGGGCGGGGCCAGTCTCAGGGGGCCAACAGGTGGTTTGGCAAACGGAACACCCAGGTAGGCCTGAACCACAGTCTCCTTCCCCTTTACGCTCACATATTGCCCTCTCAGTCCCCCCAGTTTGGTCTGGACCACAGGTGCTGTTGAGATGTTAAGCAGTTAGTTATAGGTGTGTTACTTTCGAAAAACAGGGGGGATGTATGGTTACTCCTTTTCATTGAGTAAAAATTTGTTTCAGAACTCCCTTTAAAAGTGTATAATTCAGTATGTTTATCCAGCTCATACCATTCTTGTGGACAACTCATGTCAACGGCTTTGAATGTAACCCTCTGTCTATACTGTATATCTGTGCTATAGCAATATGTCACAGTATGTCGAAAGTACCTCACCCATAGCACTAGCATAAAATGTGTTTTTTTATTGCATGAACACAAAGTACATTATTGCATGAGGAAAATCAAGGTCAAACTAGGGACTATTAGACAAAGAAAACACATAAATAACGATAAGGGGGTTATATTTCAAGGGATACAGAATTTCCATTGGAGCAGAGAATGGTCACATGAAAATAAAAAGTGAGACTTTGACTGACAGCAATTACTTCTCAGATGTTTTGTTAATTAATAATGATTCTAAAATGCCTTTCCAGTTGCATGTATATGATATTTACCCATATTAATGATCATATTTATTACGTCAGAAATGTTATCTTGAATACCATCCATTTAAAAACGATAGGAGTGGTCCTTCTGTAGCTCAGTTGGTAGAGCATGGCGCTTATAACGCCAGGGTAGTGGGTTCGATTCCCGGGACCACCCATACGTAGAATGTATGCACACATGACTGTAAGTCGCTTTGGATAAAAGCGTCTGCTAAATGGCATATATTATTATTATTATATTATTTCAGGAATTACCTAAATCAAGTCTCCAAAAACCTTGTGCTTATTTCTATCCCATTATAAATGTGTTATTAAAATAACTTTTGGAATAGACACCGGCGGGAATGCACTCTTAACCAATCAGCATTCAGATGAGACACTAATGCATATAATGCAGGAGTCACATCAGTTAACACAATTTTAATTAACATTCTACATTACCATGGAAATTATTGCAGTCATTGCGAGTGTATAAATGAGTTTACCAGTCAAATTGCCATGGTTAGAGGTTCCAAGCCTGTTCTATTCATGCTATTTTTATGTGTGCTGCTGCTGCATAGTGGTCATTCAGTCAGCTGTTCATTCGACCCCCCCCCCCCCCCCCCCAAAAAAGTATATTTTTCCGGTTATTTTATTTTCATGGAGTCTTCATCCATAACCGTCGGTTACACGGTTATACGGTAATTGTGCCCGAGCCTATAATGTGTAAACTTAACTATCAATCTGCTACACAGCCTACGGTAGTTAGGCAACATCCTGTATCTTCTATATTTCCTGACCACAGTTGTTGGCCTATGCAATGTTTCGACGACTGTTATCGGCTTACTTACCATTGGATTCGGCCAAAGTATACAGAAATAGTAGGCCAATTGACAGGGAAAGTCTCAGTAAGCCTGACGGTTCCTTCATGGCCGCAACATTCAATGATTTGAGTGCTCAGCGACACACCTATTGTTATGCAACCACAGACCTCAACAGAATGCGGGAAAGAGTAGTACTGAAAGTATTTGCTTAGGCTTTATAGAGTTACCCTTACAGGTGTGCCCTTTACCTTTGTCCCTAATAGGGAAGGTGGGGAAATGTATTGTTGGTGTGAGCTGCTGTCCTTAAATGACCAAAGCCATGACTTTGAGGTCATGTCAATTGCATGTACACTCAGCAAAAAAAGAAACGTCTTTCAAAGATAATTCATAAAAATTCCAAATAACTTCACATATCTTCATTGTAAAGGGTTTCAACACTGTTTCACATTCTATTTTACTAGGCAAGTCAGTTAATAACAAATTCTTATTTTCAATGACTGCCTACGAACAGTGGGTTAACTGCCTGTTCAGGGGCAGAACGACAGATTTGTACCTTGTCAGGTTGGGGATTTGAACTTGCAACCTTTCAATTACTAATCCAACGTCCTGCTCATCTTCGTGAACATGCCTGCAAGGAGGCATGAGGACTACAGATCTGGCCAGGGCAATAAATTGCAATGTCAGTACTGTGAGACGCCTAAAACAGCGCTACAGGGAGACAGGACGGACAGCTGATCGTCCTCGCAGTGGCAGACCACATGTAACATTGCCTGCACAGGATCGCTACACCCGAACATCACACCTGTGGGACAGGTACAGTATGGCAACAACAACTGCCCTAGTTACACCAGGAACACACAATCCCTCCATCAGTGCTCAGACTGTCCGCAATCGGCTGAGAGAGGCTGGACTGAGGGCTTGTAGCATGTGGGCACACAGGTCCTCACCAGACATCACCAGCAACAATGTTGCTATGGGCACAAACCCACCATCAATGGACCAGACAGGACTGGCAAAAAGTGGTCTTGACTGAAGAGTCGTGGTTTTGTCTCACCAGGGGGGATTGTCGGATTCGTGTTTATCGTCGAAGGAATGAGCGTTACACCGAGGCCTGTATTCTGGAGCGGGATCGATTTGGAGGTGGAGTCCGTCATGGTCTGGGGCGGTGTGTTACAGCATCATCGGACTAAGCTTGTTGTCATTGCAGGCAATCGCAACGCTGTGCTCTACAGGGAAGACATCCTCCTCCCTCATGTTGTACCCTTCCTGCAGGCTCAACCTGACATGACTCTCCCGCATGACAATGCCACCATCGATACTGCTCGTTCTGTGCGTGATTTCCTGAAAGACAGGAATGTCAGGATTTTTGCTCACCGTTCTTGTGATCATTTTGACCCCACAGGGTGACATCTGTCGTGGAGCCCCAGATCGAGGGAGATTATCAGTGGTATTGTATGTCTTCCATTTCCTAATAATTGCTCCCACAGTTGATTTCTTCAAACCAAGCTGCTTACCTATTGCAGATTCAGTCTTCCCAGCCTGGTGCAGTCTTCCCAGCCTGGTGCAGGTCTACAATTTTGTTTCCTTTGACAGCTCTTTGGTCTTGGCCATAGTGGAGTTTGGAGTGTGACTGTTTGAGATTGTGGACAGGTGTCTTTTATACTGATAACAAGTTTAAACAGGTGCCATTAATACAGGTAACGAGTCGAGGACAGAGAAGCCTCTTAAAGAACAAGTTACAGGTCTGTGAGAGCCAGACATCTTGCTTGTTTGTAGGTGACCAAATACTTATTTTCCACCATAATTTGCAAATAAATTCATTTAAAAATCCTACAATGTGATTTTCTGGATTTTTTTTCTCATTTTGTCTGTCATAGTTGAAGTGTACCTATGATGGAAATTACAGGCCTCTAATCTTTTTAAGTGGGAGAACTTGCACAATTGGTGGCTGACTAAATACTTTTTTGCCCCACTGTAGATGGCTCTGACACTATCTGGCTGATTACCTGTCACTCACTTACTTAACTAAACCTTTGTACTATGCCCTATTATGCAAAAGAGTACATAGACTACTTGTCATTGTTTGTCTATCAGTTAATGATCCATCATTAGCCTGCCTTGCACCTTTGGCCTGCATTGTAACAGGTAGGCCTATGTCACACCACAACAAAAATTGTGATGTTTTGAAATTAATGTGAGTAGACTACATGAAACTTCACATGGGCTATGCATTGCTTGAAATGACTGCATTATGTGTCATTTCAATGTCAATTCAGTCAACTGAAATTCTTTGAGGGAAATTCATAGCTTCTACCCCATATGACTTGCATGAATACAACCAACTGTTCATGGACCTCGCCTACAATCCACTGCAATTCCTTTTGTATCTTTTGACTTAGTCTATTTTCTATTCATTTTAATTGACTTTACATTTAAAAAATACTTCCTTAACTTAAATAGCTTCCATTTGACTTGCATAAATACACCCAACTGTTATTGGTTCAGGGACTTCTTCCCTCCAATCCATGGCAAATGTTTTTTGACTTTGTAATTTTTTAATATGAATTTTAACTGAATTAAATGAGAAATCTCCTTAAAGCTGCAATATTTAACTTTTTGAATGACGTGACCAAATTCACATAGAAATAAGTGTTATAGGTCTGTCATTCTCCTTGAAAGCAAGTCTAAGAAGTGATAGATCTGATCTAGGTGCACTATTTCTATGCTTCCCGTTCTTAAGTTTAGTTTTTGTCTTTTACTTTTGAACACCATATACAAACAGCTGAAAATACAATAGCTTTGGTTATAGAAAATATATTTCACAGCAGTTTAGATGGTACAATGATTATCTTCACAATACTTGATTGTTTTGTCACATAAACTGAAATTAGGTTAACTATTACAATTTTAGCAACCAAGAATTATGGAGCAATTTCACATTTTTGTATTTAATAACATTTTAAATTTAATGGATTTTAGCTGGAGAAGTTAGCATATTTTGTTGTTGATTGGGCGCCATTTAGGTTTACACGATTTGTGACTGGATTCTGTCTTATGTAGCAAAATTTTATTTTTTTATTAGATTGGATAAAAGTAGAGATTCCGAGTCACAAAATGGTATATCATACAAAGCTATTTGAGGAACAATAGGAAAGTATTTATACTTGAAAGATGATACACTTGTAAACTCACTTTTGAGAAAAGGGCCTTTGAATGATTTGATACCTACTGAAGAGCTCACCTTTGTCTACACCCATTCAGCATTGTTCACACCCTCTGAAGCCAGCTCCACCCCTCTCTTTAAATCAAATCAAATGAAATGTATTTATATAGCCCTTCTTACATCAGCTGATATATCAAAGTGCTGTACAGAAACCCAGCCTAAAACCCCAAACAGCAAGCAATCCAGGTGTAGAAGCACGGTGGCTAGGAAAAACTCCCTAGAAAGGCCATAGCCTAGGAAGAAACCTAGAGAGGAACCAGGCTATGAGGGGTGGCCAGTCCTCGTCTTGTTGTGCCGGGTGGTGATTATAACAGAAAATGGCCAAGATGTTCAAATGTTCATAAATTACCAGCATGGTCAAATAATAATAATCACAGTAGTTGTCGAGGGTGCAACAAGTCAGCACCTCAGGAGTAAATGTCAGTTGGCTTTTCATAGCCAGTCATTGAGAGTATCTCTACCGCTCCTCCTGTCTCTAGAGAGTTGAAAACAGCAGGTCTGGGACAGGTAGCACATCCGGTGAACAGGTCAGTGTTCCATAGCCGCAGGCAGAACAGTTGAAACTGGAGCAGCAGCACGGCCATGTGGACTGGGGACAGCAAGGAGTCATCATGCCAGGTAGTCCTGAGGCATGGTCCTAGGGCTCAGGTCCTCCGAGAGAGTGAAAGAAAGAGAGAAATAAAGAGAGCATACTTAAATTCACACAGGACACAGGATAAGACAGGAGAAATACTCCAGATATAACAGACTGACCCTAGCCCCCCGACACATAAACTACTGCAGCATAAATACTGGAGGCTGAGACAGGAGGGGTCAGGAGACACTGTGGCCCCATTCGATGATACCCCCGGACAGGGCCAAACAGGTAGGATATAACCCCATCCACTTTGCCAAAGCACAGCCCCCACACCACTAGAGGGATATCTTCAACCACCAACTTACCATCCTGAGACAAGGCCGAGTATAGCCCACAAAGATCTTCGCCACGGTACAACCCAAGGGGGGCGCCAACCCAGACAGGAAGACCACATCAGCAACTCAACCCACTCAAGTAACGCACCCCTCCTAGGAACGGCATGGAAGAGCACCAGTAAGCCAGTGACTCAGCCCCTGTAATAGGGTTAGAGGCAGAGAATCCCAGTGGAGAGAGGGGAACCAGCCAGGCAGAGACAGCAAGGGCGGTTCGTTGCTCCAGAGCCTTTCCGTTCACCTTCACACTCCTGGGCCAGACTACATTTACATTTACATTTAAGTCATTTAGCAGACGCTCTTATCCAGAGCGACTTACAAATTGGTGCATTCACCTTATGACATCCAGTGGAACAACCACTTTACAATAGTGCATCTAAGTATTTTAAGGGGGGGGGGGGTGAGAAGGACTACTTTATCCTATCCTAGGTATTCCTTAAAGAGGTGGGGTTTCAGGTGTCTCCGGAAGGTGGTGATTGACTCCGCTGTCCTGGCGTCGTGAGGGAGTTTGTTCCACCATTGGGGAGCCAGAGCAGCGAACAGTTTTGACTGAGCTGAGCGGGAACTGTACTTCCTCAGTGGTAGGGAGGCGAGCAGGCCAGAGGTGGATGAACGCAGTGCCCTTATTTGGGTGTAGGGCCTGATCAGAGCCTGGAGGTACTGAGGTGCCGTTCCCCTCACAGCTCCGTAGGCAAGCACCATGGTCTTGTAGCGGATGCGAGCTTCAACTGGAAGCCAGTGGAGAGAGCGGAGGAGCGGGGTGACGTGAGAGAACTTGGGAAGGTTGAACACTAGATGGGCTGCGGCGTTCTGGATGAGTTGTAGGGGTTTAATGGCACAGGCAGGGAGCCCAGCCAACAGCGAGTTGCAGTAATCCAGACGGGAGATGACAAGTGCCTGGATTAGGACCTGCGCCGCTTCCTGTGTGAGGCAGGGTCGTACTCTGCGGATGTTGTAGAGCATGAACCTACAGGAACGGGCCACCGCCTTGATGTTAGTTGAGAACGACAGTTTGTTGTCCAGGATCACGCCAAGGTTCTTAGCGCTCTGGGAGGAGGACACAATGGAGTTGTCAACCGTGATGGCGAGATCATGGAACGGGCAGTCCTTCCCCGGGAGGAAGAGCAGCTCCGTCTTGCCGAAGTTCAGCTTGAGGTGGTGATCCGTCATCCACACTGATATGTCTGCCAGACATGCAGAGATGCGATTCGCCACCTGGTCATCAGAAGGGGGAAAGGAGAAGATTAATTGTGTGTCGTCTGCATAGCAATGATAGGAGAGACCATGTGAGGTTATGACAGAGCCAAGTGACTTGGTGTATAGCGAGAATAGGAGAGGGCCTAGAACAGAGCCCTGGGGACACCAGTGGTGAGAGCGCGTGGTGAGGAGACAGATTCTCGCCACGCCACCTGGTAGGAGCGACCTGTCAGGTAGGACGCAATCCAAGCGTGGGCCGCGCCGGAGATGCCCAACTCGGAGAGGGTGGAGAGGAGGATCTGATGGTTCACAGTATCGAAGGCAGCCGATAGGTCTAGAAGGATGAGAGCAGAGGAGAGAGAGTTAGCTTTAGCGGTGCGGAGCGCCTCCGTGATACAGAGAAGAGCAGTCTCAGTTGAATGACTAGTCTTGAAACCTGACTGATTTGGATCAAGAAGGTCATTCTGAGAGAGATAGCGGGAGAGCTGACCAAGGACGGCACGTTCAAGAGTTTTGGAGAGAAAAGAAAGAAGGGATACTGGTCTGTAGTTGTTGACATCGGAGGGATCGAGTGTAGGTTTTTTCAGAAGGGGTGCAACTCTCGCTCTCTTGAAGACGGAAGGGACGTAGCCAGCGGTCAGGGATAAGTTGATGAGCGAGGTGAGGTAAGGGAGAAGGTCTCCGGAAATGGTCTGGAGAAGAGAGGAGGGGATAGGGTCGAGCGGGCAGGTTGTTGGGCGGCCGGCCGTCACAAGACGCGAGATTTCATCTGGAGAGAGAGGGGAGAAAGAGGTCAGAGCACAGGGTAGGGCAGTGTGAGCAGAACCAGCGGTGTTGTTTGACTTAGCAAACGAGGATCGGATGTCGTCGATCTTCTTTTCAAAATGGTTGACGAAGTCATCTGCAGAGAGGGAGGAGGGGGGGGAGGGGGAGGAGGATTCAGGAGGGAGGAGAATGTGGCAAAGAGCTTCCTAGGGTTAGAGGCAGATGCTTGGAATTTAGAGTGGTAGAAAGTGGCTTTAGCAGCAGAGACAGAGGAGGAAAATGTAGAGAGGAGGGAGTGAAAGGATGCCAGGTCCGCAGGGAGGCGAATTTCCGCTCGGCCTTCCGGAGCCCTGTTCTGTGAGCTCGCATTGAGTCGTCAAGCCACGGAGCGGGAGGGGAGGACCGAGCCGGCCTGGAAGATAGGGGACATAGAGAGTCAAAGGATGCAGAAAGGGAGGAGAGGAGGGTTGAGGAGGCAGAATCAGGAGATAGGTTGAAGAAGGTTTGAGCAGAGGGAAGAGATGATAGGATGGAAGAGGAGAGAGTAGCGGGGGAGAGAGAGCGAAGGTTGGGACGGCGCGATACCATCCGAGTAGGGGCAGTGTGGGAAGTGTTGGATGAGAGCGAGAGGGAAAAGGATACAAGGTAGTGGTCGGAGACTTGGAGGGGAGTTGCAATGAGGTTAGTGGAAGAACAGCATCTAGTAAAGATGAGGTCGAGCGTATTGCCTGCCTTGTGAGTAGGGGGGAAGGTGAGAGGGTGAGGTCAAAAGAGGAGAGGAGTGGAAAGAAGGAGGCAGAGAGGAATGAGTCAAAGGTAGACGTGGGGAGGTTAAAGTCGCCCAGAACTGTGAGAGGTGAGCCGTCCTCAGGAAAGGAGCTTATCAAGGCATCAAGCTCATTGATGAACTCTCCGAGGGGACCTGGAGGGCGATAAATGATAAGGATGTTAAGCTTGAAAGGGCTGGTAACTGTGACAGCATGAAATTCAAAGGAGGCGATAGACAGATGGGTAAGGGGAGAAAGAGAGAATGACCACATGGGAGAGATAAGGATCCCTATGCCACCACCCCGCTGACCAGAAGCTCTCGGGGTGTGCGAGAACACGTGGGCGGACGAAGAGAGAGCAGTAGGAGTAGCAGTGTTATCTGTGGTGATCCATGTTTCTGTCAGTGCCAAGAAGTCGAGGGACTGGAGGGAGGCATAGGCTGAGATGAACTCTGCCTTGTTGGCTGCAGATCGGCAGTTCCAGAGGCTACCGGAGACCTGGAACTCCACGTGGGTCGTGCGCGCTGGGACCACCAGATTAGGGTGGCAGCGGCCACGCGGTGTGGAGCGTTTGTATGGTCTGTGCAGAGAGGAGAGAACAGGGATAGACAGACACATAGTTGACAGGCTACAGAAGAGGCTACGCTAATGCAAGGAGATTGGAATGACAAGTGGACTACACGTCTCAAATGTTCAGAAAGTTAAGCTTACGTAGCAAGAATCTTATTGACTAAAATTATTAAAAATGATACAGTACTGCTGAAGTAGGCTAGCTGGCAGTGGCTGCGTTGTTGACTTTGTAGGCTAGCTGACAGTGGCTGCGTTGTTGACACTACACTAATCAAGTCGTTCCGTTGAGTGTAGTAGTTTCTACAGTGCTGCTATTCGGGGGCTAGCTGGCTAGCTAGCAGTGTTGATTACGTTACGTTGCGTTAAAAGAACGACAATAGCTGGCTAGCTAACCTAGAAAATCGCTCTAGACTACACAATTATCTTTGATACACAGACGGCTATGTAGCTAGCTATGTAGCTAGCTACGATCAAACAAATCAAACCGTTGTGCTGTAATGAAATGAAATGAAAAATGTGATACTACCTGTGGAGCGAAGCGGAATGCGACCGGGTTGTTGAGTGCGGAAGTTCTATTCAGTAGACGTTGGCTAGCTGTTGGCTAGCTAGCAGTGTCTCCTACGTTAAGGACGACAAATAGCTGGCTAGCTAACCTCGGTAAATTAAGATAATCACTCTAAGACTACACGCTCTAAACTACACAATTATCTTGGATACGAAGACAGCAAAGACAACTATGTAGCTAGCTAACACTACACTAATCAAGTCGTTCAGTTGAGTGTAATAGTTTCTACAGTGCTGCTATTCGGTAGACGGTGGACGTTTGCTAGCTGGCTAGCTGCTGGGCAGATAGCAGTGTAGACTACGTTAGGACGACGAAATACGAAGTTGCAATAGAAGTGCTGACTGTTTCACTTTGTTGTCCTCTTTCTTTTCCTTTTTCTTCTGTCCTTCTTTTGTCCTTATTTTGTCTTCCTTTCTTCTGTTAACTAGATATTTTTTGTTGTTATTCTTTGTAAGCTAGCTAGCTTCTTCCAGGAGAGTCCCTAGCAACTGCTTAGCAACAAGTAAACAATTCTGCTAGCAATTCACCTAGCTAAGATAACTGTACAATTTTATGAAAAAAAATAGTTAATTTTTCAAAAGCCTGTCTTGTTTAGTTTGTTCCTTGTTTTGTCTTCTATTGAGTCTTGCAGTTTTCTCTTGATTTTTTCGATGTACTTCACTCTAAAAAAACATTTAAATCTCAATAAATACAGGAGCTCATTTTTCAGCAGCTGCTCAATTTAGAACTCCGGAATTTTTTAGACTACACTCAATTATATGACCCACTGAAGAGATGAGTCTTCAGTAAGGACTTAAAGGTTGAGAACGAGTCTGCGTCTCTCACATGGGTAGGCAGACCATTCCATAAAAATGTAGCTCTATAGGAGAAAGCCCTGCCTCCAGCTGTTTGCTTAGAAATGAAATTCTAGGGACAATTAGGAGGCCTGCGTCTTGTGACCGTAGCATACGTGTAGGTATGTATGGCAGGACCAAATCGTAAAGATAGGTAGAAGCAAGCCCATGTAATGCTTTGTAGGTTAGCAGTAAAACCTTGAAATCAGCCCTTGCCTTAACCGGAAGCCAGTGTAGGGAGGCTAGCACTGGAGAAATATGATCAAACTTTGTTCTAGTCAGGATTCTAGCAGCCGTATTTAACACTAACTGAAGTTTATTTAGTTCTTTATCCGGGTAGTCGGAAAGTAGAGCATTGCAGTAGTCTAACCTAGAAGTAACAAATGCATGTATTAATTTTTCTGCATAATTTTTGGACAGAAAGTTTCTGATTTTTGCAATGTTACATAGATGGAAAAAAGCTGTCCTTGAAACAGTCTTGATATGTTCGTCACAAGAGAGATCTGGGTTCAGAGTAACGCCGAGGTCCTTCACAGTTATATTTAAAGATTCACACGAGGTCATGTGAGTAGTGTAGTAAAGATTAATACTAAAAGTGGTGGTAGCCCACAATAAGGAAAAATTCCAGGTAAACAAAGTGTCCAGAAAAAAATATTTTATACATTTTAGATGATGCTTACCCAGACACAATTATCTAAATTGATGGGTAATCTGAAATAAATCCTTTAAACCCAGCCACATCCAGTGGTGGAAAAATTACTAAATTGTCATACTTGAGTAAAAGTATAAATCATTTCAAACTCCTTATATTAAACCAGACGGCACAATTATTGTTTTATTACATTTTTATTGATGGAAAGCCAGGGACGCCCGGGTTTACTTCTGTTCCTGCTCCATCTGGGCCCAGTCAAAGACACCCAGAACACCACCCTTATGGAATGCTCCTTCCCCTGCCGATTTCACAATGACCCTGGTCTCCCCTCTCGGTGGACTTTGTCACTGACCTTCCCCCCTCCCAGGGGAACACAATCGTTCTCGTTGTTGTGAACCGGTTTTCCAATGCTTGTCGCCTCCTTTGCCTGGGCTCCCGTCAGACTGACATTGTGTCAGACCGTGGCCATCTTCACCTCACGCGTACCGAAAGTGTTCATGGAACGCCTGGAGGGTCACAGTCAATCTCACCTCTGTGTACCTTCCTCAAGCTAATGGGCAGGTGGAGAGGGTCAATCAGGAAGTGGGCAGATTTGAGGTGTTACTGTCAGGACCGACCAGGGGGATGGGTGGATTTTCTACCTTGGGCTTACTACTCGCAGAATTCCCTCTGCCACTCCTACACTAACCTCACTCCTTTCCAGTGCGCGTTGGGGTATCGTCAGTCGAGGATTCCTGGTCGTTCTTTAAAATTAATTTCCTCACCATCTTAAATAAGCATGCCCCTTTCAAAGAATGTAGAACTAAGAACAGATACAGCCCTTGGTTTACTCCAGACCTGACTCCCCCCGACCAGCACAAAAACACCCTGTGGTGGACTGCACTAGCATTGAATAGTCCCCGTAATATGCAACTTTTCAGGGAAGTTTAGAACCAATACATGGAGTCAGTCAGGAAAGCAAAGAATAGCTTTTTCAAACAGAAATGTGCAACCTGTAGCTCTAACTCCAAAATGTTTTGTGACATTGTAAAGTCCATGGAGAATTAGAGCACCTCTTCCAAGCTGCCCACTGCACTGAGGCTAGGTAACACTGTCACCACCGATGAATCCACGATAATCGAGAATTTCAAGAAACATTTCTCTACGGCTGGCCATGCTTTCCTCCTGGCTACCCCAACCCCGGCCAATAGCTCCGCACCCCCCGCAGCGACTTGCCCAAGCCTCCCAGCTTCTCCTTCACCCAAATGCAGATAGCAGATGTTCTGAAAGAGCTGCAAAACCTGGACCCGTACAAATCAGCTGGCCTTGACAATCTCGACCCTCTCTTTCTAAAATTATCCGCTGCCATTTTTGCAACCCCTATTACCAGTCTCTTTCGTATTGTCCGAGATCCCTAAAGATTGGAAAGCTGCCTCGGTCATCCCCCTCGTCAAAGGGGGTGACACTCTAGACCCAAATTGTTATAGACCTATATCCATCCTGCCCTGCCTTTCTAAAGTCTTCAAAAGCCAAGTTCATAAACAGATCACTGAGCATTTCAATTCCCACCGTACCTTCTCCGCTGGTCACGGTTTCCGAGCTGGTCATGGGTGCACGTCAGCCACGCTCAAGGTACTAAACAATATCATAACCGCCATCGATAAAAGACAGTACTGTGCAGCAGTCTTCATCGACCGGGCCAAGGCTTTCGACTCTGTTAATCACCAAATTCTTATCGGCAGACTCAATAGCCTTGGTTTCTCAAATGACTGCCTCTTCTGGTTCACTAACTACTTCTCAGACAGAGTTCAGTGTGTCAAATCGGAGGGCCTGTTGTCCCGACCTCTGGCAGTCTCTATGGGGGTACCACAAGGTTAAATTCTCGGGCAGACTCTTTTCTCTGTATATATCAACGATGTTGCTCTTGCTGCGGGTGATTCCCTGATCCACCTCTACGCAAACGACACCATTCTGTAAACATCTGGCCCTTCTTTGAACACTGTATTAACTAACCTCCAAACGAGCTTCAATGCCATACAACACTCCTTCCGTGTCCTCCAACTGCTCTTAAACGCTAGTAAAACCAAATGCATGCTTTTCAACCGTTCGCTGCCCACACCCGCCTGCCCGCCTGACTAGCATTAATACTCTGGACAGTTCTGACCTAGAATATGTGGACAAGTTGTCTTACTTGAACCAAATTGGAATATTCAGGGGGGAATGCTCACGGTGGAGACCTGGTCTGGACTTTCCACCGTAGTAGCACCAACGGAAACCCCTAAACACCTCCCCGAACACTCACGTGACCACCCCGTAAGAGCCCTCCGCTGCCATGAGACAGTGGGGTCATGACAGGCTAACCAGGGAAGGCCTAGCACCACGGGAAATGCAGGAGAGTCAATGAGGAAGAGACTGATTCTCTCCTTGTGACCCCCCCCTGTGTCACCATACCCAGGGGAGCGGTGGCCTCCCTAATAAACCCGGACCCTAAGGGTGGGCTATCTAGAGTGTGAACTGGGAAGGGAACAGCCACTAGAACAATAGGGATCCCTAAACTATGAGCGAATGCTCTGTCTATAAAATTCCCTGCCGCGCCTGAATAGACTAGCGCCTTATGCTGGGAATGAGGGGAAAACTCAGAAAAAATGACATGCAAAAAACTGGTGTGCAACAGCAGGCTCTTGGTGAGAATGGTGCCGGCTCACCTGTGATGAAGCTAAAGTGCCCTGCCTGCTGCCTCGACCCCCAGAGGAACCAACTCGACACCGGCTGGCAGTGTGACCTCTGAGGCCACAGATGATGCAGGCGAAGGCCCCTCCTCCGGCCTCCCTACACGCAGCACCTCCCAGCTCCATAGGTATTGAGCGTTGGTGCTGGAGGATCGAACCAACAGAGCCCGATCTGGATGGCGGGTGGCCAGCAGGTTATCCAGTCGGATGGACAGGTCCACCAGCTGGTCAAATGTGAGGGTGGTGTCCCCTGCAGGCCATATCTCGACGGACATCCCCGCGCAAGCTGCAGCGATAGTGGTCGATCAGGGCCCTGTTGTTCCATACAGCTCAGGCTGCCAGGGTTCGAAAGTCCATAGCAAACTCCTGGGCACTCCTCGTCCCCTGCCGCAGGTGGAAGAGACGTTCACCTACCACTCTACCCTCTGACGGGCAGTCGAAGACTGCCCGGAATCAACGGTTGAACTCCTCGAAGTGGTCCAGCACCGCCTTCCACCCACACGGCAATGGCCCACTCCAGGGCTTTCCCCGAGAGGCACGAGACGAAGGCGGAGGAGAGCAGAGATGAGTGGACAAAGAAGTGCTTTACTGAGGCAATAGTCAGAACAGAACAGAACTGTGTCACAAAAACAAATGCCCAAAGAACGAGTGAGGCAGCACAAAGTACAACAACCAAGTAAAAAGTACCAGTTGCCACAAATCATGGGAACAAATAAAACCCGGCGCAACCCATCCGGAAGCATGCCGACCTAGACAATAAACAATACCCCACACAGACATGGAGGGAACAGAGGGCTAAATACACATAGTAGTCATGAGGAGATGTAAACCAGGTGTGTGGAAAACAAAACAAATGGACAATTGAAAGGTGGAGCGGCGATGGCTAAAAGACCGGTGACGTCGACCGCCGAATGCCTCCCGAACAAGGAGTGGGACCAACTTCGGCGGAAGTCGTGACACGACTACAAATACCTAGGTGTCTGGCTAGACAGTAACTCTCCTTCCAGACTCATAATAAACATCTCCAATACAAAATCAAATCTAGAAATGACTTCCTATTTCGCAAAACAAAGCCTCCTTCACTCAGTCGCCAAACATACCCTCGTAAAACTGACTATCCTACAGATCCTCGACTTCGGCGATGTAATTTACAAAATAGTTTACAATACCCTACTCAGCAAACTGAATGCAGTCTATCACAGTGCCATCCGTTTTGTTACCAAAGCCCCTTATATCACCAAATACTGCGACCTGTATCCTCTAGTCGGCTGGCCCTCGCTAAACATACGTTGCCAGACCCACTGGCTCCAGGTCATCTAAGTCTTTGCTAGGTAAAGCTCCGCATTATAACAACACCCACCCATAGCACTCGCTCCAGCAGGTATATCTCACTGGTCATCCTCAAAGCCAACACCTCCTTTGGCCACCTTACCTTACAGTTCTCTGCTGCCAATGACTGGAACAAATTGCAATAATCGCTGAAGCTAGAGACTTATATTTCCCTCACTAACTTCAAACATCAGCTATCTAAGCAGCTAACCGATCGCTGCAGCTGTACATAGCCCATCTGTAAATACCCACCCAATCTACCTACCTTATCCCCATATTGTTTTGTTTACTTTTCTGCTCTTTTGCACACCAGTATTACTACTTGCACATCATCATCTGCTCATCTATCACTCCAGTGTTAATATACTCAATTTTAATTACTCCGCTACCATGGTCTATTTATTGCCTTCTCACGGCATTTGCACACACTGTATATAGACTTTATTTTTTTCTGTGTTATTGACTGTATGCTTGTTTATTCCATGTGTAACTCTGTGTTGTTGTTTGTGTCGCCCTGCTTTGCTTTATTTTGGCCAGGTTGCAGTTGTAAATGAGAACTTGTTCTCAACTAGCCTACCTGGTTAAATAAAGGTTAAATAAAAAATGTAAAAAATCAGCCGACCCTGGCACCTTGGTATCTGAGCCAGACTGAGGCCCCTGCGGTGGACGAATGTTTTCGGTGCGCTGAGGAGACCTGGAACGCTGCGCACACTTGTCTCCAGCGGGCCATGCGTCAGCACAAGGAACAGGCCGACCACCACCGCAGCGAGGCGCCTGTTTCCTCTCCAGGCGACCGGGTCTGTCTCTCTACCTGGAACTTGCCCCTCCGCCTGCCCTGCCCAAAGCTGAGCCCACTGTTTGTGGGGCCGTTTAACCCTCCTCAGGACTTTAATGAGGTAACGTACTGTTTGCAACTCCTTGCTGATTACTGCATTAACCCGACTTTTCATGTGTCTCTCCTCAGACCAGTGGTGCCTGGTCCCCTCGCTGAGGCTGGACCCAGTCATGCCCCGCCTCCACCTCTGGACATCGAGGGAGGTCCAGTGTACTCGGTCCGTGAATTCTTGGATTTGAGGCATCGGGCGGGGTGTATCCAGTACCTCATCGACTGGGAGAGGTATGGCCGAGAGGAGCGTTGCTGGGTTCCTGCAATGGAGATCCTGGATGCTTCCGACCAGGGATTTTCACAGTTGTTGCCCTGAACGACCCGCACTGCGTCCCTGTGGTTGTCCCAGAGGCAGGTGTCGTCCCACTGCTGGTGCAGCACGTCAGGAGGAGGTACTGTCACGGATCCCCCCGTAACTGCTGCTCATTCCATTCACCAGCTCCGGAGGTCTACGTCACCGGCCTTCTAGGCGTCACTGAATTGGATTCAATACCATCGACCCTGGACTGTCTTGTCTCATTACGGACACCTGGTTCCCAATCAAACTTTTATATATTAAAACAAGGTGCAGCGTGGTGAACGTACATTTTCCTTTTATTAATAAAAATGATGCTGAACAAAACAATAAACACTACAAAAACAAACTGTGAAACTAAAGGCTATGTGCCCTAAACAAAGTCAACTTCCCACAAACACGGGTGTGAAAAACGGCAGCCTAAGTATGGTTCTCAATCAGAGACAACGATAGACAGCTGTCCCTGATTGAGAACCCTACCCGGCCAAAACATAGAACTACAAAACACAGAACATAGAATACCCACCCCAACTCATGGCCTGACCAAACCAAAATAGAGACATAAAAAGGATCTCCAAGGCCAGGGTGTGACAGGTTGGTGTCATTAAAACTAATTTTTCAACCTCTCCACAAATTTCTTGTTTACGACTATAGTTTTTGCAAGTCGGTTAGGACATTTACTATGCGCATGACACTAGTAATTAATAAAACAATTGTTTACAGACAGATTACTTGTAACGGCTTTCTTCCTGGGAAGGAGAGGACCAAAGCGCAGCGTGGGAGGGGTCCATGGGTCTTCAATGACAGAAACTCAACATGAACACACCACAAAACAATAAATGTGGCAAAACCCGAAACTGTCCTATCTTTTTTTTTAAATAAAAAATAATTTATTATCTTCAATACCATTCATTCTTTACAACACATAATTTTCATACATACTCAAATAATGGTATTTTAATTCAATATTTTAATTCAACTAAACATAAACCCCAAACAAAACCTCAGGGGAGCATCTTCCCTCCCCGTCACCCTACAAAATACCTTTCCCTATCTCCCCGTCCCTAATCTTTCCCCTTACAAATCTAAATGACACCCAGCCCTAAACCCCCCTTCCACCTCTCCCGAGCAGCATGCTGCCCCCACTTCCTCTCATCCCTCTTCATCCTACCCCTCAAATCTCCTTCCACCCTCCTCACTATCCCTTCCACCCCCCAATCTCTCCCTTTCTTCACCATGTTCTGCTTTGCTTCCCACAGCCCCCGTTTAAAGAGACTCATGAGAAGCCAGAGCAGAAACCTGTCCCTATCTGTCCCTCTCGCTCTCCCTACACCCCTCTCTAACCTGGCCCACGTCAATACAAAATCCCCCTTTACCAAACCTAACAACACCCGTGCCCTAGCCCATACTACTCTGGCAAAGGCACAGTCCCAAAAGACATGGCGCACAGTCTCCTCCCTGCCACAAGAGGATCTTAGACAGGTGGGGGATGCACCAAATTATACTGGTACAAGATGGAACGTACCGACAAGCACTTATGGAGGCTCAACCAATTCAGGTCCTTGAGCCTGTTGTCCAGACCCCGCGCCTGCACTCCCTCCCAGACGACTTCCGAGATGCCCACTACAGGCGCCTGACTCCCCGCCTTTCTGACCTCCTCGTACAGGTGCCTGTGATCTAAACCTACTTGGGCAACTTCAACCTCAGGGTGCGCACGCAGCCACTTGGCCGCATGACCAAAGTGCCACGGCAGCTGTTCCGCCCGAGGACCCGTGTTAGACCGCACCATTATGCTTCTCGCCTGATACGAGAAGAACACCCGCAGGAAGTAATCGGACGGGTGTATCACTGGCTGAGCAAGCTCCGTTAACAAGAAAGAAACAAAAATTGTGTCCAGCTTGAGGGGGAAATATGGTACCCCCCTACCTCCCTCCCCGATGGGACAGATCATGCGTGCCCTGGCGACCCACTCGCACCTGCCACTCCACATAAACTGAAACACAAGCCTCACTAGAGGCCTCCTCAGACAAGCCGGCAATGGGTAGATGTATGCCAAATACAAAAGAGACGGCAACACATCCACCTTTAGGACCAGGACTTTGCCCATAAAAGACAAATACCTAGCTTTCCACATTGCTAGCTTCCTCTGTACCACAGCGATACGCATGTTTCAGTTTAGCGTCGCTGAGCTGGATTACTCAAAATGGACCCCGAGAATCCTCAGGGCTCCCTCACAGAGAGAGAACCCCCACGGCACATACGTTCTACCGCCCCATCTTCCGAAAAACTTGACGGAAGACTTTGCATGATTCAGAACTGCTCCCGACGCTCGGGTGAAATCCCCAAAGATGGCAAGGGACCTTGTCGGGCACGAGTCCTTGCACAACAGCAAGGAAGTGTCGTCGGCGTACTGCGTCATCTTAACACGCAGCCCACCACTTCCAGGGATCAGCAAACCTTCCACCCCTGTGTCTGCCCTAATGGCAGCCCCCAGAGGCTCCATGTACAGAACGAAGAGGAGAGCCGAGAGTGGGCACCCCTGCCTGACCCCAGACGAGAGGTCAAAAACGTTGGCACCCCGCTCCGACATATAATGTACGAATCCATCCTATAAACTTCTCCCCAAATCCTAATCGACCTAACACTCTGAATAAAAAGTATCTATTCACGCGATCGAAGGCTTTCGCATGATCTAGCGCTGCTACCATTAAAGGCAGACCTCTATCTTCAACCCAAGCGATGGAGTCCCTGATTAACTGTAGGTTCCATCTAATAGAGCGGCCCTCTACCCCGCACGTCTGATCCTCATGAACGACGTAGGGAAGGGCTGTGCGCAACCGGTCTGCTAAAACCTTTGCAAGTAGCTTGTAATCTACACACAGCATGGTCAACGGCCGCCAGTTGCCAAGGTCTGTTACTTCCCCCTTCTTATATAAAAGTGACAGCACACCAACAGCCATTGATCCCCCCGGGACCCCCGTCTCAAGGATGGCCTTCAAGACTTCGAGGACCACTGGTCCAAGTATACCCCAAAACTTGAGATAAAACTCAGCCGACAGCCCATCCATCCCAGGCACCTTCCCTTTTCCCATCCTCCTAAGAGCGCTCTCAACCTCTTCTAGTGAGATCTGGGCCTCCATCACTTCTCTAATGTCCTCCGGCAACCGCCTGGACAAGTGTTCTAAAAACACATTTCCCTGCTCTACATCTATTTCCCTTTCCTTAAATAAACCTTGGAAATGATCAGTTGTCACCCTGACCATATCCTCTGGTTCTCTAACTATACTACCATTTTCTTCCCTAACACCATGCATTACCTTCCTACTCTGTCTGGCCCTAACCATCTTAAAGAACATAGCAGAACAAGTCTCATTATGTTCTAGAAAGCCACTATGCGCACGCTCAAGGAAAGCTTGAGCCTTCCACTCCTGCAACTCCCTGAGCTGCGCCTTTAGGGTTGCGGATCTCACCCAGTCAAACGACCCGCCGAGGTTGCCTGCCTTGTATTCGAGTTCAATTAACCTCTGGATACGATCCACCTCCCTCCTCTCCTCCCTTTTTTCCTCTTGCAATACCCTATTATAAAAGCCCTAATCCTCACCTTAACTAATTCCCACCACTCTAACACCCCCTCGCACATGGACCGGAGGCCCTCAAGCCTCCAAAAGAAACCATAAAACCCATCAACAAAAGCCTGCTCCTCCAACACATCCCGATCTAGCTTCCAGTACCCCCTACCAAAGAGGCAGACTGGCGACCCCACCTGCAGGAGCACCCCATCGTGATCCGAAAAGAAAACAGGCAACAGCCGCCTAGACAGCTTACCCAAAGACCTGGGTACAAAAATATAGTCGAGCCTCCGCTCAACCACCCTGGAGTTGCGCCATGTAGGACCGTCCATTTTCGGAGTAGTGTGCAGACCACCATCTACCAGAGCATGGCAAGCCATTAGTCTGGCAATGGCGCCCGCACTGCTACCCCCGTCTTCCTAAATCTGTATTAAAATCCCCCCCTATCACTAATTTCCTATTTGTGACACACAGGGGCGTCAGACAGTCCACCATCTCCCTCCTGTCTGCCACCACCTGTGGCCCATACACCACCACTAATCTAAATTTACAATCCCTTATCGTGAAATCCACCCCTATAACCCTCCCCTGCATTACCACAAAATAATCCTCCACTTTTACCTCCCTGTGCCCACACAAAATCCCTACCCCCGATGAGTGCATCCACCCAACACCCCAAACCGACTCCCCCTTGTCCCACTCCCTCTTAAACCTACTAACATCCCCTCCATCCCTCAGGTGAACCTCCTGTAAAAAAAAAAAATCAAACCCCACACCCTCCAAATAACTAAAAACCGCCCTCCTCTTAACAAAATCCCTTAAACCCCTTACATTTAAACTAACAAAAGTAAAATTAGACTCCATGAAAAAAAAAAAAAACATGTAATACACTCAAATTCTAAACCCAGACAGAAAAAAACATAAGCAGGAGACTCACCCGATGCTCCCCTGCTCCATATCTACCGGTGAGAACACCATCCGTAATCCCGACATCCCCCCCTCTTCCTCCATCACACCATCCCAGGATGCAGGAATAGTGTTTGGCTCCGGGGTGCCCTGCACCCTGGGTCTACCCCCACAATCCTCCCCTCCCCAGTGTTGCAGCTGGTTTGGAAAAAAATTGGGGAGGCTGAGTCTCCAAACAAAAAACTCCCCACCTCCTCTTGTACCCAGTCCTGAGTCTTGTTATGTGTGTCCCCACCCAACAGAAGTTGAGGGCCTGGGGAAACCAGCAGCAACCCATAGGTTTCTCCCACCCCCATCACTCTCTTGGCCATCCCTTCCCCCTCACTGTTGGCCAATCGCCCCCTCCTCTTCATACTCTTCTTTGGTGATGGCGGCAGTGGAGAGATACCACCCTCCCCCCGCCAGCTCCTCCACCATACCCCTCATCTCTTCCACCAGGGCACTTTCCCCCCAGTCCACTTTCTCTTCCACCGTCTCCTTCTCCACCACTCCTCCCTAGCTTTCTTCTCTCTCATGCTCCTCCATTCGGTTGCCTTCTTCCGCCGCTTTTTCTGGTTCTCCTACTCCCGTGACTTCCGTTTCCTTCTCTCTTCCATCCGCCGCTTCTGGCTCCTCCTCCTTCCTTGTGGCCTTCCCCTCTGGACCTGAACTCTGGTCATGAGGCATGCTTCCTTCCCTTCCTCTTCTTCCCCCATCCCCCGCTCCTGCTCCCCCCCCAGCCGCAGACACATATGACCTCTGACGGGCCGGGCACCCCCTCCACAGGTGTGCTGACGAGCCACACCCATGGCACATCTTAGGCTTGTCACAATCCCTCGCCTCATGATCCTCAGATGCACAAAATCTGCATTTTCTTGCACTGCATGAGGCGAATATGTGACCGTAGGCCATACAGCGCCTGCAAAATGGGGGCTGACGTGCATAAAACAACGTCCCCCTGTCAGCCCCTAGGCAGAACATAGCAGGAGGATGGAGGTAGCCACCATGTCCCCTTGGGTCCTCTCTGAGGAGGGCCTGGAAGCCTCTCCTCCCATTCCAAAACCCAAGGGAGTCTTTGAGGTGCCTTGCTGAGGAGACGTTATCCATGTATCTCCCCAGAAAAGCCCTCACCTCTTCGTCCTTAACATAAGGGTTGTAAATGTTGACAGTTACAACCCTAAAGTTATTCTTCGCCAGGCTTGTTATTTCGTAGTGGCACATCGGCCTCTCACCTCCCACCACTCTTGACCTTCTCAGGATATCATCGTGTTTTTCCTCTGTATATAGAGCCACGTCGTATGCTCCCTCCAACGAGTTGCCTTGGAAACAAAACACGTCCTTCACCGTCAGCTTTAGAATCCCCATCAATATTATCCTTCCAAACGATTCCCGTCCTAAAGGCTCCAACTCCTTTTCCTTCCAAGCAAACCGAATCGTGTTGGCCAGCCCAATCCCAGGGACCGACCATGTTGATGTATTTAGCACCATCTCCGCAAGGAGAATGGCACTCGTTCTCTTCTCTTCCAAAACAAGTGAAAAGAAAAACCCAAGTGACCGCGCCTATCTGGTGAAACGACACAGAGACGGGAACAATCACCCACCAAACCCAACACAAAACAGGCTCTCTAAATATGGTTCCCAATCAGAGACAATGACTAACACCTGCCTCTGATTGAGAACCATACCAGGCCAAACATAGAAATAGACACACTAGACACACAACAGAATGCCCACCCGACTCACGTCCTGACCAACACTAAAACAAGGATAACACACAAGAACTAAGGTCAGAACGTGACATTACTTCACTAATCATTCACTGTATCACAATTTCAGTGGGTCAGAAGTTTACATACACTAAGCTGATTGCCTTTTAAACAGCTTGGAAAATTCCAGAAAATTATGTCATGGCTTTAGAAGCTTCTGATAGGCTAATTGACATCATTTTAGTCAATTGGAGGTGTACCTGTGGATGTATTTCAAGGCCTACCTTCAAACTCAGTCCCTCTTTGCTTGACATCATGGGAAAATCTAAAGAAGTCAGCCAAGACCTCACAAGACCTTCACAAGTCTGGTTCATCCGTAGGAGCAATTTTCAAACGCCATTAGGTACCACGTTCATCTGTATAAACAATAGTACGCAAGTATAAACACCATGCAGCCGTCATACCACTCAGGAAGGATACATGTTCTACCTCCTAGAGATGAATGTACTTTGGTGCAAAAAGTGCAAATTAATCCCAGAACAACAGCAAAGGACCTTGTGAAGATGTTGGAGGAAACGGGTACAAAATTATCTATATCCACAGTAAAACGAGTCCTATATCAACATAACCTGAAAGGCCGCTCAGCAAGGAAGAAGCCATTGCTCCAAAACCGCCATAAAAAAGCCAGACTACGATTTGTAACTGCACATAGGGACAAAGATGGTACTTTTTGGAGAAATGTCCTCTGGTCTGATGAAACAACAAAATAACTGTTTGGCCATAGTGACCATTGTTATGTTTGGAGGAGAAAGGGGGAGGCTTGCAAGCAGAAGAACAGCATCCAAACCGTGAAGCACAGGGGTGGCAGCATCATGTTGTTGGGGTGCTTTGATGCAGGAGAGACTGGTGCACTTCACAAAATTGATGGCATCAAGAGGATGGAAAATTATGTGGATATATTGAAGCAACATCTCAAGACATCAGTCAGGAACAGTACATCACAGCTTGGTCGCAAATGGGTCTTCCAAACGGACAATGACCCCAAGCAAACTTCCAAAGTTGTGGCAACATGGCTTCAGGACAACAAAGTCAGGGTATTGGAGTTGCCGTCGCAAAGCCCTGACCTCAATCCTATTGAAAATTTGTGGGCAGAACTGAAAAAGTGTGTACGATCAAGGATCCTACAAACCTGACTCCGTTACACCAGCTCAGTCAGGAGGAACGGGCCAAAATTCACCCAGCTTATTGTGGGAAGCTTGTGGAAGGCTACCCGAAACTGAAATTAATCATTCTCTCTACTATTATTCTGACATTTCACATTCTTAAAACAAGTTGGTGTTTCTAAGTGACCTAAGACAGGGACTTTTTACTAGTATTAAATGTCAGTAAATGTGAAAAACTGAGTTTAAAAGTATTTGGCTAAGGTGTATGTTAACTTCCGACTTCGACTGTATATATACACGTGTTTGGTTTGTGCTTCGTCCCTGTCGTTTTCATGACATACTTTTTTGGGGTGGAGATATAAAAAACCCTATTATGTATTCCTGCGCCTGTCACCTATCATTTTACAGCGTGACACTTATCTGCTTGTTGTCCCCTTATGACAAATTTTGTACATCTCAGTTGTCAGTAGAAACCACATTCTTTTAAGCTTGTCAGCCATATCAGCTATGTTTTTTAGAAGGCAGTATATGAGGATGAATGAACTATTTCACTGCCAGACAAGGCTCTTCTGAGAGCCAGGTGTAGCAGTGGTAAGGTGTTGGGACTGCTGTTTAGACTCTTCTGTTGGGACAGCTTTATGTAATAATAACAAATAGAATAACAACAAAAAATATCTAGTTAACAGAAGAAAGGAAGACAAAATAAGGACAAAAGAAGGACAGAAGAAAAAGGAAAAGAAAGAGGACAACATAGTGAAACAGTACTTCTATTGCAACTTGTATTTCGTCGTCCTAACGTAGTCTACACTGCTATCTGCCCAGCAGCTAGCCAGCTAGCATACGTCCACCGTCTACCGAATTGCAGCACTGTAGAAACTATTACACTCAACTGAACGACTTGATTAGTGTAGTGTTAGCTAGCTACATAGTTGTCTTTGCTGTCTTCGTATCCAAGATAATTGTGTAGTTTAGAGCGTGTAGTCTTAGAGTGATTATCTATATTACTGAGGTTAGCTAGCCAGCTATTTGTCGTCCTTAACGTAGGAGACACTGCTAGCTAGCCAACAGCTAGCCAACGTCTACTGAATAGAACTTCCGCACTCAACAACCCGGTCGCATTCCGCTTCGCTCCACAGGTAGTATCACATTTTTCATTTCATTTCATTACAGCACAACGGTTTGATTTGTTTGATCGTAGCTAGCTACATAGCTAGCTACATAGCCGTCTGTGTATCAAAGATAATTGTTGTCGTTCTTTTAACGCAACGTAACGTAATCAACACTGCTAGCTAGCCAGCTAGCCCCCGAATAGCAGCACTGTAGAAACTATTACACTCAACGGAACAACTTGATTAGTGTAGTGTCAACAACGCAGCCACTGCCAGCTAGCCTACAAAGTCAACAACGCAGCCACTGCCAGCTAGCCTACTTCAGCAGTACTGTATCATTTTAATCATTTTAGTCAATAAGATTCTTGCTACGTAAGCTTAACTTTCTGAACATTTGAGACGTGTAGTCCACTTGTCATTCCAATCTCCTTGCATTAGCGTAGCCTCTTCTGTAGCCTGTCAACTATGTGTCTGTCTATCCCTGTTCTCTCCTCTCTGCACAGACCATACAAACGCTCCACACCGCGTGGCCGCTGCCACCCTAATCTGGTGGTCCCAGCGCGCACGACCCACGTGGAGTTCCAGGTCTCCGGTAGCCTCTGGAACTGCCGATCTGCAGCCAACAAGGCAGAGTTCATCTCAGCCTATGCCTCCCTCCAGTCCCTCGACTTCTTGGCACTGACAGAAACATGGATCACCACAGATAACACTGCTACTCCTACTGCTCTCTCTTCGTCCGCCCACGTGTTCTCGCACACCCCGAGAGCTTCTGGTCAGCGGGGTGGTGGCATCGGGATCCTTATCTCTCCCAAGTGGTCATTCTCTCTTTCTCCCCTTACCCATCTGTCTATCGCCTCCTTTGAATTTCATGCTGTCACAGTTACCAGCCCTTTCAAGCTTAACATCCTTATCATTTATCGCCCTCCAGGTCCCCTCGGAGAGTTCATCAATGAGCTTGATGCCTTGATAAGCTCCTTTCCTGAGGACGGCTCACCTCTCACAGTTCTGGGCGACTTTAACCTCCCCACGTCTACCTTTGACTCATTCCTCTCTGCCTCCTTCTTTCCACTCCTCTCCTCTTTGACCTCACCCTCTCACCTTCCCCCCTACTCACAAGGCAGGCAATACACTCGACCTCATCTTTACTAGATGCTGTTTTTCCACTAACCTCATTGCAACTCCCTCCAAGTCTCCGACCACTACCTTGTATCCTTTTCCCTCTCGCTCTCATCCAACACTTCCCACACTGCCCCTACTGGATGGTATCGCGCCGTCCCAACCTTCGCTCTCTCTCCCCCGCTACTCTCTCCTCTTCCATCCTATCATCTCTTCCCTCTGCTCAAACCTTCTCCAACCTATCTCCTGATTCTGCCTCCTCAACCCTCCTCTCCTCCCTTTCTGCATCCTTTGACTCTCTATGTCCCCTATCTTCCAGGCCGGCTCGGTCCTCCCCTCCCGCTCCGTGGCTTGACGACTCATTGCGAGCTCACAGAACAGGGCTCCGGGCAGCCGAGCGGAAATGGAGGAAAACTCGCCTCCTGCGGACCTGGCATCCTTTCACTCCCTCCTCTCTACATTTTCCTCCTCTGTCTCTGCTGCTAAAGCCACTTTCTACCACTCTAAATTCCAAGCATCTGCCTCTAACCCTAGGAAGCTCTTTGCCACCTTCTCCTCCCTCCTGAATCCTCCTCCCCCTCCCCCCCCTCCTCCCTCTCTGCAGATGACTTCGTCAACCATTTTGAAAAGAAGGTCGACGACATCCGATCCTCGTTTGCTAAGTCAAACGACACCGCTGGTTCTGCTCACACTGCCCTACCCTGTGCTCTGACCTCTTTCTCCCCTCTCTCTCCAGATGAAATCTTGCGTCTTGTGACGGCCGGCCGCCCAACAACCTGCCCGCTTGACCCTATCCCCTCCTCTCTTCTCCAGACCATTTCCGGAGACCTTCTCCCTTACCTCACCTCGCTCATCAACTTATCCCTGACCGCTGGCTACGTCCCTTCCGTCTTCAAGAGAGCGAGAGTTGCACCCCTTCTGAAAAAACCTACACTCGATCCCTCCGATGTCAACAACTACAGACCAGTATCCCTTCTTTCTTTTCTCTCCAAAACTCTTGAACGTGCCGTCCTTGGTCAGCTCTCCCGCTATCTCTCTCAGAATGACCTTCTTGATCCAAATCAGTCAGGTTTCAAGACTAGTCATCCAACTGAGACTGCTCTTCTCTGTATCACGGAGGCGCTCCGCACCGCTAAAGCTAACTCTCTCTCCTCTGCTCTCATCCTTCTAGACCTATCGGCTGCCTTCGATACTGTGAACCATCAGATCCTCCTCTCCACCCTCTCCGAGTTGGGCATCTCCGGCGTGGCCCACGCTTGGATTGCGTCCTACCTGACAGGTCGCTCCTACCAGGTGGCGTGGCGAGAATCTGTCTCCTCACCATGCGCTCTCACCACTGGTGTCCCCAGGGCTCTGTTCTAGGCCCTCTCCTATTCTCGCTATACACCAAGTCACTTGGCTCTGTCATAACCTCACATGGTCTCTCCTATCATTGCTATGCAGACGACACACAATTAATCTTCTCCTTTCCCCCTTCTGATGACCAGGTGGCGAATCGCATCTCTGCATGTCTGGCAGACATATCAGTGTGGATGACGGATCACCACCTCAAGCTGAACTTCGGCAAGACGGAGCTGCTCTTCCTCCCGGGGAAGGACTGCCCGTTCCATGATCTCGCCATCACGGTTGACAACTCCATTGTGTCCTCCTCCCAGAGCGCTAAGAACCTTGGCGTGATCCTGGACAACACCCTGTCGTTCTCAACTAACATCAAGGCGGTGGCCCGTTCCTGTAGGTTCATGCTCTACAACATCCGCAGAGTACGACCCTGCCTCACACAGGAAGCGGCGCAGGTCCTAATCCAGGCACTTGTCATCTCCCGTCTGGATTACTGCAACTCGCTGTTGGCTGGGCTCCCTGCCTGTGCCATTAAACCCCTACAACTCATCCAGAACGCCGCAGCCCGTCTAGTGTTCAACCTTCCCAAGTTCTCTCACGTCACCCCGCTCCTCCGCTCTCTCCACTGGCTTCCAGTTGAAGCTCGCATCCGCTACAAGACCATGGTGCTTGCCTACGGAGCTGTGAGGGGAACGGCACCTCAGTACCTCCAGGCTCTGATCAGGCCCTACACCCAAATAAGGGCACTGCGTTCATCCACCTCTGGCCTGCTCGCCTCCCTACCACTGAGGAAGTACAGTTCCCGCTCAGCCCAGTCAAAACTGTTCGCTGCTCTGGCTCCCCAATGGTGGAACAAACTCCCTCACGACGCCAGGACAGCGGAGTCAATCACCACCTTCCGGAGACACCTGAAACCCCACCTCTTTAAGGAATACCTAGGATAGGATAAAGTAATCCTTCTCACCCCCCTCCCCCTTAAAATATGTAGATGCACTATTGTAAAGTGGCTGTTCCACTGGATGTCATAAGGTGAATGCACCAATTTGTAAGTCGCTCTGGATAAGAGCGTCTGCTAAATGACTTAAATGTAAATGTAAATGTAGGCCCTAACAGTTTGCGGGCAATTAATGTGCAATTAATGTATTGTTTAGTGTTGTCATGGCTTTGCTGGCATGAATCCCTCACAATTCTTTTTTGTTTGCCCCACCAAGATTTACATGCTTAAATCGCCACTGTGTAGGAACAATAGTGTATCAATATATTAGTAATCTGTTTTATTCTTGACTTGCAGTGTATACAGATGGTTTAAAGGATCCCATAACTGGGAAGACAGGACAAGGTGTTAATGTTAATCTATGCAAGAGACTGACAAATTATATATCTGTATATTCAACAGAAATGGTTGCGATAATTGTTGGATTGCAGGTGCAACCAAGAATATGTTATTATTTTGTGAAATGTGTGATGTAGAAAGATTGAGGTTGTTCACAGGGTCAGACAGGAATGGGGAGTGGGTGGGGGTTTTATTTTATTTAACCAGGCAAGTCCGTTAAGAACAAATTCTTATTTTCAATGACGGCCTAGGAACAGTAGGTTAACTGCCTGTTCAGGGGCAGAACGACAAATTTGTACCTTGTCAGCTCAGGGGTTTGAACTTGCGACCTTGCGGTTACTAGTCCAACACTCTACTCTGCCGATGGGAGTAGTTACATTTTTTTGTTAGAAAATCAGGGTTAGTGAATATAGTGGTATAGATTGGTCGTGATCGGCCTCACACTCCTGTACAGTAGGTGGCGTTGTATGCGCATGTCAGTTGGTTGCGACCCCCCCTCCCGAAAAAAAGTCGAGGAAGCGAGCCGACGTTCAGCCTTTTTCTCTCGCGAGGAAGGACGCCGTTATCGGAATCCCTACAAACAACACGAGAATTCATCATTCACACGGTAATATAACCCAATCTAACACCGTACATATCTCGTGAGCCAGAAGTGAAGTTACTGGGTGCTTTCAACCCGCATTCAAAATGTTATTTCACAGGACTATTAATATGGTACCAACTGCAACATACATCTATTCCGCTGCCACGGACGGATATTGAGGCCTAGCTAGCTACCATTGCGCGATTGTGTCTTCTGGCTAGTAGCACGCTGCAGTTATTCCGTCTACAACTCGCTAATGTGCGCAAGCTAGTTAACCTGGTGGAATGGCAATGGTTTTGCCCGGATACATCACATTTAACTACACTGCTATCTGTGACTGAATTTGTAGCCTGTTCTGGAAGATATGTCAGCGATGTGTTTCCCTATTTACCCTGTACAGTTACTAGCCCAGCTAACTAGCAACGTAGCGCACGCCTGCTGACATTTTTTTTAAATCTACGAACAACTTATCTAAGAACCAATAGCAACTACAGTACATCACAATGTATTGACTAATCTAGGCCTATCTAGAATCTATCTATAAATGAGACTTGTCAGCGAGTGAATGTACAGGTCACAAGCTAGCTAACGTTACATGCTATGGTAGACAATCATGATTTAGGACAAGGCGGGACTCTTAAAACACGCCACTTCGATACTGCTACGACCGGAAGTGACTTTCCGTTACAGGTTAGGAGAGCATTTTCGTGAACCCCTTAATTAACCATAATCTAACCTAATTATCCTAACCTGCTGCATATGTTCTCCAAACCAACTGTAAGTTATAACCTGTAACGAAAAAGTTACATCCGGTCGTAGATCTGTCGGAGTGGCGTGTTTTTAAGGAGTCCCGTTTTAGATGGCTAATAATCAATATCAAGAAGACCTATAATACTTGTATCTGCAACTTTGTCTTAAAAGCAAAGGCCAGCTTTTTCAAGCTTTCTAGCTAACATTGTCTTCAACCATGATCTAGCTAATGTACATGAACAGCTCGTTGTCTGGAGCCTCTGGTCCATTTGTCCGTTTGCTCAAGTTCAGAAATCATTTTGAGTGCCTGTCATTTATAGTTATGTTGATATTGTCAACATGATAATGACCATTACTCAGTTTAAATTGTTCATGAATAAAGTAATTTGTTTTTATACCCATTCACCAAAATCCACAAACCTATTTTAATTGAGGTTGTGGTTGACTTTTTGTGCCACGAGGCACTACACTATATCCCACGATTAGCAGGCAAAGTTAGACCATGACACATGCACTCACTGAACCGTTCTCCAGTATATTCAACTAGTTAAACATCTGTGGAACTGTGAAAGAAGAGCAATTAATGTGCAAACTGAACTTTTCAAATATGTTTATTTCAAGGAACCATAGGGTACATCATTCTCAGTAGTATAAAGTAACTTCCTCTCCTTTCCAGATGCACCCACATGAGGAGCTTATAAATAATAAATACAGTTATTTGTCCAATGACTCAAACACACTCAGGTAAAACTTCACCCCAGCACACAGTGAACAGAGCGGAGAAAAGAGAAGGTTCTTTCTCAATTGTCTTCGATTCCAGGGCCCTATCCAGAAACACCCCCTACCCTCTGGACAGATTTGAGAGGGTTGAATAGGTGTAAGCAATATGGCAAACATTTCGTCTAGCATGTCAGAGGTCAAGGTGGATCTATCACCATGTATACAGTACCAGTCAAAAGTTTGGACACACCCACTCATTCCATTTTTTACTATTTTCTACATTGTAAACTATGAAATAACACGTATGGAGTCATGTAGTAACCAAGAAAGTGTTAAACAAATAGCCACCCATAGCCTTGACAGCGTTGCATAATCTTGGCATTCTCTCAACCAGCTTCATGAGGTAGTCACCTGGAATGCATTTAAATAACAATTTGCCTCAATTTCTAGTTCCAACCACGGTGTCTTTGAGACCCATAGTAGGTGAACGGATGATCCCCGCATGTGTGGTTCCCACTGTGAGGCATGGAGGAAGAGGTGTGGGGGTGCTTTGCTAGTGACAATGTCAGTGTTTCATTTAGAATTCAAGGCACACTTAACCAGCATGGCTACCACAGTATTATGCAGCAATACTCCATCCCATCTGGCTTGCGCTTAGTGGGACTATCATTTACTTTTACAGCAGGACAATGACCCAAAACACACCACCAGGCTGTGTAAGTGGTTTTGACCAAGAAGGCGACTGATGGAGTGCTGCATCAGATTACCTGGCATCATAAAACAGCTCCCTAAAACACTTTTGCGAGCAGGCCTTTCTAATCGACCTGGTCCGGGTATCCTGGAAGGATATTGACCTCATCCCGTCAGTTGAGGATGCCTGGTCATGCTTTAAAAGTAACTTCCTCACCATCTTAGATAAGCATGCTCTGTTCAAAAAATGCAGAACTAAGAACAAATATAGCCCCTGGTTCACTCCAGACCTGACTGCCCTCAACCATTCTGTGGTGGACTGCAATAGCATCGAATAGTTCCAGCGATATGCAACTGTTCAGGGAAGTCAGGAACCAATACACCCAGTCAGCAAAGGCCAGCTTTTTTCAAGCAGAAATTTGCATCCTGTAGCTCTAACTCCAAAAAATTCTGGGACACTGTAAAGTCCATGGAGAAAAAGAGCACCTCCTCCCAGCTGCCCATTGCACTGAGGCTAGGTAACACGGTCACCACCGATAAATCCATGATTATCGAAAACTTCAACAAGCATTTCTCAACGGCTGGCCATGCCATCCTCCTGGCTACTCCAACCTCGGCCAACAGCTCCACCCCCCCTGCAGCTACTCGCCCAAGACTCCCCAGCTTCTCCTTTACCCAAATCCAGATAGCAGATGTTCTGAAAGAGCTGCAAAACCTGGACCCTTACAAATCAGCTGGCCGTGACAATCTGGACCCTCTATTTCTGAAACTATCCACCGCCATTGTCGCAACCCCTATTACCAGCCTGTTCAACCTCTCTTTCATATCGTCTGAGATCCCCAAGGACTGGAAAGCTGCCGCGGTCATCCCCCTCTTCAAAAGGGGAGACACCCTGGACCCAAACTGTTACAGACCTATATCCATCCTGCCCTGCCTATCTAAGGTCTTCAAAAGCCAAGTCAACAAACAGATCACTGACCATCTCGATTCACATCGTACCTTCTCCGCTGTGCAATCTGGTTTCCGAGCCGGTCACGGGTGCACCTCAGCCACGCTCAAGGTACTAAACGATATCATAACCGCCATCGATAAAAGACTGTACTGTGCAGCCGTCTTCATCGACCTGGCCAAGACTTTTGACTGTCAATCACCATATTCTTATCGGCAGACTCAGTAGCCTCAGTTTTTCTAATGACTGCCTTGCCTGGTTCACCAACTACTTTGCAGACAGAGTTCAGTGTGTCAAATCGGAGGGCATGTTGTCCGGTCCTCTGGCAGTCTCAATGGGGGCGCCACAGGGTTCAATTCTCGGGCCGACTCTTTTCTCTATATATCATCGATGATGTTGCTCTTGCGGCGGGCGATTCCCTGATCCACCTCTACACAGACGACACCATTCTGTATACTTCCGGCCCGTCCTTGGACACTGCTATCTAACCTCCAAACGAGCTTCAATGCCATACAACAATCCTTCTGTGGCCTCCAACTGCTCTTAAACGCTAGTAAAACCAAATGCATTATTTTCAACCGTTTGCTGCCTGCACCCGCACGCCCGACTAGCATCACCACCCTGGATGGTTCAGTTGTAAATGAGAACTTGTTCTCAACTAGCCTACCTGGTTAAATAAAGGTAAAAAGAAAATCTACATTCACCTGACCTCTACCCAATTGAAATGGTTAGGGATGAGTTAGACCGCAGAGTGAAGGAAAAGCAGCCAACAAGTGCTGAGCATATGTGTGAATTCCTTTAAGACGGTTGGAAAAGCATTCCTAATGAAGCTGGTTGAGAGAATGCCAAGTGTGCAAAGAATCAAAAATATATTTTGATTGGTTTAACACTTTGTGGTTTCTACATGATTCCATGTGTGTTATTTAATAGTTTTGATGTCTTCAGTATTATTCTACAATGTAGAAAAGTCCAAATAAAGAACCTTTGAATGAATAGGTGTGTCCGAACCTTTGATATTGTCTCAACGCTGCAACTACCCAATGGAGAGGCAAAAACATGACCCGCCTAACGGTGTTCCTTAACACCCGCCTGCTTAACCCGGAAGCCAGCCACACCAATATGTCGGAGGAAGCACCATTCAACTGGCAATCTGTGTCAGCCTGCACCCTGTCCCCTAGGGCGCGATCAGCCAAGTAACATGACCCAACCACTATTGAAACAAATGCATACCAGATCCCAATCAAATTGTAATTGTCAGGTGTACACTTTAGTGAAATTCTTAATTACAAGCCCTTACCAACAGAGCAGATTTAAAAAATAATAAAGCATAAAATGCACAAGAATGAAGCCATATGGAGGGTGTACCAGAAACATATCAATGCGCAGGGGTACTTGAGGTAGATATGTGCAGTTGAAGTCGGAAGTTTATATACACCTTAGCCAAATACATTTAAACCCAGTTTTTCACAATTCCTGACATTTAATCCTTGTAAAAATTCCCTGTTTTTAGGTCAGTTAGGATCATCACTTTATTTTAAGAATGTGAAATGTCAGAATAATAGAGGATGATTTATTTAAGCTTTTATTTAATTTCTTTCATCACATTCCCAGTGGGTCAGAAGTTTACATACACTCAATCAGTATTTGGTAGCATTGCCTTTAAATTGTTTAATTTGGGTCAAATGTTTTGGGTATCCTTCCACATGCTTCCCACGGTAAGTTGGGTGAATTTTGGCCCATTCCTCCTGACAGAGCTGGTGTAACGGAGTCAGGTTTGTAGTAGGCTCCTTGCTCGCACACGCTTTTTCAGTTCTGCCCACAAATTTTCTATAGGATTGAGGTCAGGCTTTGTGATGGCCATTCCAATACCTTGACTTTGTTGTCCTTAAGCTATTTTGTCACAACTTTGGAAGTATACTTGGGGTCATTGTCCATTTGGAAGACCCATTGGTGACCAAGATTTAACTTCCTGACTGATGTCTTGAGATGTTGCTTCACTATCCACATAATTTTCCTACCTCATGATGCCATCAATTTTGTGAGGTGCACCAGTCCCTCCTGAAGCATTGTTTTTTTCTTCAGACCAGAGGACATTTTTCCAAATAGTACAATATTTGTCCCCATGTGCAGTTGCAAACCGTAGTCTGGCTTTTTTATGGCGGTTTTGGAGCAGTGGCTTCTTCCTTGCACTTTTCGGACCACATCTCTAGGAGACAGAACGTGTCTCCTTCCTGAGAGGTATGACGGCTGCGTGGTCCCATGGTGTTTATACTTGCGTACTATTGTTTGTACAGATGAACGTGGTACCTTCAGGCGTTTGGAAATTGCTCCCAAGGATGAACCAGACTTGTGGAGGTCAAATTTTTTTCCCCCTGAGATCTTGGCTGATTTCTTTTGATTTTCCCATGATGTCAAGCAAAGAGGCAGTGTAGGCCTTGAAATACATCCACAGGTACACCCCCAATTGACTCAAATGGTATCAATTAGCCTATCCGAAGCTTCTAAAGCCATTACATAATTTTCTGGAATTTTCCAAGCTGTTTAAAAGCACAGTCAACCTAGTGTATGTAAACTTCTGACCCACTGGAATTGTGATACAGTGAATTATAAGTGAAATAATCTGTCTGTAAACAATTGTTGGAAAAATGACTTGTGTCATGCACAAAGTAGATGTCCCAACCGATTTGCCAAAACTATAGTTTGGTAACAAGAAATTTGTGGAGTGGTTGAAAAATGAGTTTTAATGACTCCAACCTAAGTGTATGTAAACTTCTGAATTCAACTGTACATATAAGCAAGCGTAAAGTGACTAGGCATCAGGATAGATGATTATAAGAGTAAAATGAAGAACAGGGTAGCGACACTATGTTTACTGTGTGTATGTCTGCGGCATCTATGAGCATGTGTGTGTGTGTTATGCGTTTGTGTGAATGTGATTTAGTCAGTGCAAGATGGGGTCAATGCAGTAAGGGGTGGTGTCTGCCAAACTTGTTAAATAACTCATTCTTGAATCAAGAGGTCCAGGTAAATAAAAGGCACAACCTGTGGTTTGTTCTCTTTTAAAACAAGCCCCTTTGTTTTGTTTGCTTATTACTGTCAGTGATAAGTTCACTGATGTTGAGGTTGAACAGCCTGAGAATGTCAATTCTCTTTTATTTGCAATAATGATTTGTTTTGTGGCTCTCTGGATTTACAGGTCTGAGTGATGTCGGACCAAGATTTGGCAGAGATGGTACAGATAGCAGTGGAGGACTTGGGCCAAGGCGACCAGACTGGTAAGATCTTTATTAAAGACCACAAAACTCTGTCTGATCACCATAACCAGGGCCATGTGACCTGATCAGGAAAACAATTAGGGGGAAATTGCTGGCTCAAGATAAATGTAATGCTCATCCCTCTGAAGTTGTCTCTTTATAATCATTTGCCTATATTGTAAAGGACCACTGACTGGCTAATGGTTCAGCTTTACTTCTGGCTTAAGTTGTTTTATCTTCATGGTAGCTATGAACCATTTGTGTACATTTGGTTACATCGCTTGATTTGGAAGAGCTACTTATAAGCGTCAACAGTGCATCTGGTAGTTTTTTTCATGATCGTGTATATGTTTTACTGTGCTTGACTGCATTTGGGATTTGTTTTAGATGTTTTGGACAATCATGAAGATTGTGATGACAAGCCTGACAGGAAAAGGCCAAGGGTGGACAACAGCTCCCAAGACGCATCTCTAAAGGTAGTTACTCCTGCACTACATCGTGGTCGTGGGTATACTCACCTTGCTGTGAGTGATTGGATTCAGTATGTACTTACAAGCTGAATCAGTCATGTGAGCATGCCAGCTTGTTTGTCCTCTGAAAATAAAGCATAAATTGCATTTATAAAGGCCTACTTTAGTGATTTTTACAAGGTCTCTAAGCTCTGCATTGTAAAAGGGGAGCTCACTTCATCAACCACCAATGTGTAACATGTAGCACCCACCTTTTCTTACACACACACAATAAACTGTCTTTCCCTCTGCCTCTTTCCCTCTTCCTCTCTCCCTCCCTCTCTCCAGACCTTGTTGTACTCCATTAGCCAGACGATCTGCCAGCGTCTGGACAACATGGAGGCTAAGCTGCAGATGGTGGAGGCGACGTGCCGGGCCCTGGAGAGGAAGCTGGATGCTGTGGTCAACAAGAACCAGGCGCCCATCCAGGTCCCCATGGTGGCCGGCTCCCCTCTGGGTGCCACCCAGACCTGGAATAAAGTGCGTTGGTAGGTTGAGGTTTGCACCTGGGCCCATACTCATTAGGGCACACCGTAGCACACATTTTTGCAACAGACAAGTTATTGGACAAGTTCGGGTAGTCTTTCCCTGTCGTTTTATTCCGCTTGGTGCCTAATGAACACGACCCTGGTTAGGACTGAGGATTGTGGTGGGATAAAATGCTGGGACTTAGACTGGGGGATGATGACACTGTTTGATTGGTGCTTTGAGGGTTAGGGAGTTGTGGCGTAGTACTCATTCTCTTACAAGTGAGTGCTAGAGTAGAATAGCTAGAGTAGCACCTATTCCCATGAACACAATTTGACACTGGAGCCTGTTGAGATATTAGACACTGAAGAACTCCCTGTCTGCCCCTGCAGTGTTGTTCCACAGACCAATGTGATAGTGAGCCAAGATCGACCGAAGGGCCAGGAGGAGCCAGTAACTCGAGGGGCAGATTCCCTGGAGAACCTCCTCAGCAAGTGAGTGACTGATACCTGTTTTCTTCTGTCATCATGCAGAATGTACAATTGAGTATAGAACAAACACTGTTGTGCATGAAACTGATCCCCACTAAAGTTTGTTCAACACAGAACCCTCATAAAACAATGGTACTCTGAACCCTGCAGAGTTTAGTGGCTCACACAGAACACAATGGAACACATATGAGCTCGGCTCACGTCCCTGTGTTGATACGGGGCTGTAACTCAGCCTGTGTGTGATCCGTCAGCACGGTGGGCGGGCGGAGGCAGAACACGTTCCTCGTGAAGGTGCCGGCGCCGGAGGACAGCCAGGAGGACCAGGAGAGCGGTTCAGAGGCCAGTGACTCTGTGTCCAACAGCGGCCAGACCAACAACGCCCAGAGCACCCAGAACGTCACCCTCATCACCCTCAACTCAGAGGGTACGGCCCTGTCAGAATACATGCACACATACACAGAAACCAAGAAACACACACACAAACACATCCATATATTTATATGTACATATTCTTATTCATTCCTTTACACTTGTATGTATAAGGTAGTTGTTGTGAAATTGTTAGATTATGTGTTAGATATTAGTGTATGGTCGGAAATAGAAGCACAAGCATTTCGCTACACTCGCATTAACAGCTGCTAACCATGTGTATGTGACCAATAAAAATGGATTTGCTTTGAGAAACACATGCATGTCCCAAACATGGCTTAAATAGTGTAAAGAAACAAGTCACTCGCTGAACTGTTTATCAATGTGAATCCTACTTCTTGCTTAACGCCCAAATAGCACAGTCGTGGCCAAAAGTTTTGAGAATGACACAAATATTAATTTTCACAAATTCTGCTGCCTCAGTTTGTATGATGGCAATTTGCATATACTCCAGAATGTTATGAAGAGTGATCAGATGAATTGCAATTCATTTCAAAGTCCCTCTTTGCCATGCAAATGAACTGAATCCCAACAAATAATTTCCACTGCATTTCAGCCCTGCCACAAAAGACCAGCTGACATCATGTCAGTGATTCTCTCATTGACACAGGTGTGAGTGTTGACGAGGACAAGTCTGGAGATCACTCTGTCATGCTGATTGAGTTCGAATAACAGACTGGAAGCTTCAAAAGGAGGGTGGTGCTTGAATCTTTGTTCTTCCTCGGTCAAACATGGTTACCTGCAAGGAAACACGTGCCGTCATCATTGCTTTGCACAAAAAGGGCTTCACAGGCAAGGATATTGCTGCCAATAAGATTGCACCTAAATCAACCATTTATCGGATCATCAAGAACTTCGAGGAGAGTGGTTCAATTGTTGTGAAGAAGGCTTCAGGGCGCCCAAGAAAGTCCAGCAAGCGCCAGGACCGTCTCCTAAAGTTGATTCAGCTGCGGGATCGGGGCACCACCAGTATAGAGCTTGCTCAGGAATGGCAGCAGGCAGTTGTGAGTGCATCTGCATACACAGTGAGGAGAAGACTTCTGGAGGATGGCCTGGTGTCAAGAAGGGCAGCAAAGAAGCCACTTTTCTCCAGGAAAAACATCAGGGACAGACTGATATTCTACAAAAGGTACAGGGATTGGACTGCTGAGGACTGGGGTAAAGTCATTTTCTCTGATGAATCCCCTTTCCGATTGTTTGGGGCATCCGAAAAAAAAGTTTGTCTAGAGAAGACAAGGTGAACGCTACCATCAGTCCTGTGTCATGCCAAAGGTAAAGCATCCTGAGACCATTCATGTGTGGGGTTGGTTCTCAGCCAAGGGAGTGGGCTCAATCACAATTTTTCCGAAGAACACAGCCATGAATAAAGAATGGTACCAACACATCCTCTGAGAGCAACTTCTCCCAACCATCCAGGAACAGTTTAGTGACGAACAATGCCTTTTCCAGCATGATGGAGCACCTTGCCATAAGGCAAAAGTGATAACTAAGTGGCTCGGGGAACAAAACATCGATATTTTGGGTCCATGGCCAGGAAACTCCCCAGACCTCAATCCCATTGAGAACTTGTGGTCAATCCTCAAGAGGCGGGTGGACAAACAAACCCCCAGAAATTCTGACGAAGTCCAAGCATAGATTATGCAAGAATGGGGTGCCATCAGTCAGCATGTGGCCCAGAAGTTAATTGACAGCATGCCAGGGTGGATTGCAGAGGTCTTGAAAAAGGGTCAACACTGCAAATATTGACTCTTTGCATCCACGACTACCACCTGTCTTGGTGTATAATGGTGCTGTGTTGGGATGTTTCACTCTTTATCATTACCAGCATAGACATCTGTGGCGAGGCATCTTTGGTAGCTATTGTCTCACTCGGACTGTTTTGAAGTCCTCGAGGATGATGTCTCACTCTGTCGGGACTCAGTGGCTTTCCCGGTGGTCATGGAGAAGCCTGAGGAGAGGAAAGCTTTCTGACTGCAGCGCATGCTGTTGTTTTTGTTATTGTTGTTTGGGCTGTTTTGAGTGGTTTCTTGGAGTTCCTTCGTTAGCATCAAATACATCTATTTTGGCATACATTCATTCATTTGCAGATGTGAGTTTCCATGACAATGTGTTTTAGTCAGCATTAGCCAAAGGGCACCATGTTTTTCTTAAAAAGGAAACATGCATGCCTGGGTGTGTGTGCGTGATCCTTCGACTTCCTTGAATTTTACTCTCAATGTCACTGTCAGCTGTCTGCCTCTCCACACCTCTCCATAGACAAAGTGAGCTCTCAGGTTACTACTCTTTATATAGATTTAAAATAGGCAGTCGGTTGTTTCACTGATAGGTTCCTTGTTGAACTCTGTAATGCTCCATGGAGGTGTCATGCTAATGTTTTAGAATGTCACAACAACGCTCATAATTACCTCCAGAACTGCATGCCGGTGTAGTCTTGATGCTCACCAGAAGGCTGTGCTGTGGTATCAGCAAATCAGAGATTAGGAAGGTGTAGGCCTATGAAGTTTCAGTGCATGTGCTGTGGGATCTGTGTATATAGGAAGACTACAAAAATACATATTCATAAAACATTGAGCCCAAAAACCCTCACACATGAAGAGGTGTTTGATATATTACAGCTGCTCTCCCTGATACAGACAGACAGTACCAGTACCAGTCAAAAGTTTGGACACCTACTCATTCCAGGGTTTTTCTTTATTTGGACTATTTTCTACATTGTAGAATAATAGTGAAGACATCAAAACTATGAGATAACACATGAAATCATGTCGTAACCAAAAAAGTGTTGGACAAATCTAAATATATTTTTGATTCTTCAAAGTACCACCCGTAGCCTTGATGACAGCTTTGCACACGCTTGGCATTCTCTCAACCAGCTTCACCTGGAATGCTTTTCCAACAGTCTGGAAGGAGTTGCTGAGCACTTGTTGGCTGCTTTTCCTCCACTCTGTGGTCCATCTCATCCCAAACCATCTCAATTGGGTTGCGCTCGGGTGATTGTGGTGGACAGGTCATCTGATACAGCACTCATCACTCTCCTTCTTGGTAAAATAACCCTTACACAGCCTCTAGGTGTGTTGGATCGTTGTCCCTATAAAAAACAAATGATAGTCCCACTAAGCGCAAACCAAATGGGATGGCGTATCGCTGCAAAATGCTGTGGTAGCCATGTGACTTGAATTCTAAATAAATCACAGACAGTGTCACCAACAAAGCACCATCACACCTCCTCCTCCATGATTCATGGTGGGGACCACACATGCAGAGATAATCCGTTTACCTACTCTGTGTCTCACAAAGACACAGCGGTTGGAACCAAAAATCTCACATTTGGACCAAAGGACATATTTCCACCGGTCTAATGTCCATTGCTCGTGTTTCTTGGCCCAAGCAAGTCTCTTCTTCTTATTGGTGTCCTTTTAGTAGTGGTTTATTTGCAGCAATTCGACCATGAAGGCCTGATTCACACAATCTCCTCTGTACAGTTGATGTTGAGATGTGTCTGTTATTTGAACTCTGTGAAACATTTGTTTGGGCTGCAATTTGAGGCTGGTAACTCTAATGAACGTATCCTCTGCAGCAGATGTAACTCTGGGTCATCAATTCCTGTGGCTGTCCTCATGGGAGGATGGTTTTTGCGACTACACTTGAAGAAACTTAAAGTCCTTGACATTTTCTGTATTGACTGACCTTCATGTCTTAAAGTAATGATGGACTGTTGTTTCTCTTAGCTTATTTGAGCTGTTCTTGCCATAATATGAACTTTGTCTTTTACCAAATAGAGCAATATTCTGTATACCACCCCTACCTTGTCACAACACAACTGATTGGCTTAAACACATTAAAAAGGAAAGAAATTCCACAAATTAACTGTTAAGAAGGCACACCTTTTAATTGAAATGCATTCCAGGTGACTACCTCGTGAATCTGGTTGAGGGAATGAGTGTGCAAAGCTGTCATTGAGGCAAAGGATGACTACTTTGAGAAATATCAAGTATATGTGGATTTGTTTAACACTTTTTTGGTTACTACATGATTCCATATGTGTTATTTTGTAGTTTTGATGTCTTCACTATTACTCTACAATGTAGAAAATTGTACAAATAAAGAAAAACCCTTGAATGAGTAGGTGTGTCCAAACATTTGACTGGTACCATATATACTATACACTATACAGTCAGTCAGTTGAAGTCGGAAGTTTACAAACACCTTAGCCAAATACTTTTAAACTCAGTTTTTCATAATTCCTGACATTTAATCCTAGTAACAATTCCCTGTCTTAGGTCAGTTCGGATCAACACTTTATTTTAAGAATGTGAAATGTCAGAATAATAGTAGAGTGATTTATTTCAGCTTTTATTTCTTTCATCACTTTCCACATTCACATTCCCAGTGGGTCAGAAGTTTACATACACTCAATTAGTATTTGGTCGCCTTGCCTTTAAATGGTTTAATTCGGGTCAAACGTTTCGGGCAGCCTTCGACATGCTTCCCACAGTAAGTTGGGTGAATTTTGGCCCATTCTTCCTAACAGAGCTGGTGTAACGGAGTCAGGTTTTTAGGCCTCCTGCTCGCAGCACACGCTTTTTCAGTTCTGCTCACAAAGTTTCTATGGGATTGAGGTCATGGCTTTGTAATGGCCATTCTAATATCTTGACTTTGTTGTCCTTAAGCCATTTTGTCACAACTTTGGAAGTATGCTTGGGGTCATTGTCCATTTGGAAGACCCATTTGCGACCAAGCTTTAACTTCCTGACTGATGTCTTGAGATGTTGCTTCAATATATCCACATCATTTTTGGAGCAGTGGCTTCTTCCTTGCTGAGCGGCCTTTCAGGTTGTCAATATAGGACTTGTTTTACTGTGGATATAGATACTTTTGTACCTGTTTCCTCCAGCATCTTCACAAGGTCCTTTGCTGTTGTTCTGAGATTGATTTGCACTTTTTGCACCAAACTGCGTTCATCTCTAAGAGACAGAGCCCGTCTCCTTCCTGAGTGTTATGACGGTTGTGTGGTCCCATGGTGTTTATACTTGCGTACTATTGTTTGGTATCTTCAGGCGTTTGGAAATTGCTCCCAAGGATGAACCAGACTTGTGGAGGTCTACAATTGTTTTTCTGAGGTCTTGGTGAATTTATTTTGATTTTCCCATGATGTCAAGCATAGAGGTACTGAGTTTGAAGTAAAGGCTTTGAAATACATCCACAGGTACACCTCCAATTGACTCAAATGATGTCAATTAGCCTATCAGAAGCTTCTAAAACCATGACATAATTTTCAGGAATTTTCCAAGCTGTGTAAAGGCACAGTCAACTTAGTGTATGTAAACTTCTGACACACTGAAATTATGATACATTTAATTGTAAGTGAAATAATCTGTCTGTAAACAATTGTTTGAAAAATTACTTGTCATGCGCAAAGTAGATGTCCTAACCGACTTGCCAAAACTATAGTTTGTTAACAAGAAATTTGTGGAGTGGTTTAAAAACAAGTTTTAATGACTCCAACATATGTGTATGTGATCTTCCGACTTCATCTGTATATACTACCGTTCAAAATTTTGGGGTCACTGAGAAATGTCCTCTTTTTTTTTTTTTAAAGGAAAGCACATTTTTTGTCAATTTTTAAAATTAACATCAAATTGGTCAGAAATACAGTATAGATATTGTTAATGTTGTAAATTACTATTGTATCTAGAAAAGGCATTACTGGTTACACACTTAATGAAGCTGCCAGTTGAGGACTTGTGAGGCGTCTGTTTCTCAAACTAGACACTAATTTACTTGTCCTCTTGTGCACTGGGGCCTCCCACTCCCATTACGCAGCGTTGTACGATATCTTCAGTTTCTTGGTAATTTCTCGCATGGAATAGCCTTCATTTGTCAGAACAATAATAGGCTGACGAGTTTCAGAAGAAAGTTCTTTGTTTCTGGCCATTTTGAGCCTGTTATCAAACTCACAAATGCTGATGCTCCAGATACTCAAATAGTCTAAAGAAGGCCTGTTTTATTGCTTCTTTAAATCAGCACAACAGTTTTCAGCTGTGCTAACATAATTGCAAAAGGGTTTTCTCATGATCAATTAGCTTTTACAATGATTAAACTTGGATTAGTTAAGACAACATGCCATTGGAACACAGGAGTGATGGTTGCTGATAATGTGCCTCTGTACGCCTATGTAGATATTCCATTAATAATCTGCCGTTTCCAGCTACGATATTAATTTACAACATTAACAATGTCCACACTGTATTTACATTTACATTTAAGTCATTTAGCAGACGCTCTTATCCAGAGCGACTTACAAATTGGTGCATTCACCTTATGACATCCAGTGGAACTTTCAATAAAATCAGTGGACAAAAATGTGCTTTTCTTCCAAAAACAAGAACATTTCAGAGGGACCTCAAACTTATGAACTGTGGTGTGTGTGTGTTTTTTCGTATAGAAACAGACCCACACATACAACAGGCTGGGAGCAGCTTTAGGGGTTTTATCATTACCATTATTCTCCCACCCATGCCCCCTCTTTCTTTATAGATGACTACCCAGCAGGTACGTGGCTTGGCGACGAGAACAATGCAGAGATGCGCGTGCGCTGCCCGGTGTCGCCGGGCGACATGCTCCACATCAGCACCAACTGCCGCACGGCAGAGAAGATGGCACTGACACTGCTGGACTACCTATTCCACCGTGAGGTGCAGGCTATCTCCAACCTGTCAGGCCAGGGCAAACACGGCAAAAAGCAGCTGGACCCACTCATGATCTATGGAGTACGCTGTGAGTCACGCACAACTATTCACTCCAATATTCACACTGCTGTTTAACCCTGTACAGACTAAGCTGGTGCGGGGGGTCATACCAAGGGTCATTTAGCTATTTGAATTTTGAAGACCCCTTTTTAAGTATTACAAAAAAATATATATATATATATACATACATACACAACCGTTCAGAAGTTTGGTGTCACTTAGAAATGTCCTTGTTTTTGAAAGAAAAGCAACATTTTTTGTCCATTTTAAAATAATATCAAATTGTTTAGAAATTTTATTTCACCTTTATTTAACCAGGTAGGCAAGTTGAGAACAAGTTCTCATTTACAATTGAGACCTGGCCAAGATAAAGCAAAGCAGTTTGACACATACAACGACAGAGTTACACATGGAGTAAAACAAACATACAGTCAATAATACAGTATAAACAAGTCTATATACGATGTGAGCAAATGAGGTGAGATAAGGGAGGTAAAGGCAAAAAAAGGCCATGGTGGCAAAGTAAATACAATATAGCAAGTAAAACACTGGAATGGTAGATTTGCAGTGGAAGAAAGTGCAAAGTAGAAATAAAAATAATGGGGTGCAAAGGAGCAAAATAAATAAATAAAATAAATACAGTAGGGAAAGAGGTAGTTGTTTGGGCTAAATTATAGGTGGGCTATGTACAGGTGCAGTAATCTGTGAGCTGCTCTGACAGCTGGTGCTTAAAGCTAGTGAGGGAGACAAGTGTTTCCAGTTTCAGAGACTTTTGTAGTTTGTTCTAGTCATTGGCAGCAGAGAACTGGAAGGAGAGGCGGCCAAAGAAAGAATTGGTTTTGGGGGTGACCAGAGAGATATACCTGCTGGAGCGTGTTCTACAGGTGGGTGATGCTATGGTGACCAGCGAGCTGAGATAAGGGAGGACTTTACCTAGCAGGGTCTTGTAGATGACATGGAGCCAGTGGGGTTGGCGACGAATATGAAGCGAGGGCCAGCCAACGAGAGCGTACAGGTCGCAATTGTGGGTAGTATATGGGGCTTTGGTGACAAAACGGATTGCACTGTGATAGACTGCATCCAATTTGTTGAGTAGGGTATTGGAGGCTATTTTGTAAATGACATCGCCGAAGTTGAGGATTGGTAGGATGGTCAGTTTTACACGGGTATGTTTGGCAGCATGAGTGAAGGTTGCTTTGTTGCGAAATAGGAAGCCAATTCTAGATTTAACTTTGGATTGGAGATGTTTGATGTGGGTCTGGAAGGAGAGTTTACAGTCTAACCAGACACCTAGGTATTTGTAGTTCTAAGACAGAGCCGTCAAGAGTAGTGATGTTGGACAGGCGGGCAGGTGCATGCAGCAATCAGTTGAAGAGCATGCATTTAGTTTTACTTGTATTTAAGAGCAATTGGAGGCCACGGAAGGAGAGTTGTATGGCATTGAAGCTTGCCTGGAGGGTTGTTAACACAGTGTCCAAAGAAGGGCCAGAAGTGTACAGAATGGTGTCATCTGCGTAGAGGTGGATCAGAGACTCACCAGCAGCAAGAGCGACATCATTGATGTATACAGAGAAGAGAGTTGGTCCAAGAATTGAACCCTGTGGCACCCCCATAGAGACTGCCAGAGGTCCAGACAGCAGACCCTCCGATTTGACACACTGAACTCTATCAGAGAAGTAGTTGGTGAACCAGGCGAGGCAATCATTTGAGAAACCAAGGCTGTCGAGTCTGCCGATGAGGATGTGGTGATTGACAGAGTCGAAAGCCTTGGCCAGATCAATGAATACGGCTGCACAGTAATGTTTCTTATCGATGGCGGTTAAGATATCGTTTAGGACCTTGAGCGTTGTTGAGGTGCACCCATGACCAGCTCTGAAACCAGATTGCATTGCATAGCAGAGAAGGTATGGTGAGATTCAAAATGGTCGGTAATCTGTTTGTTGACTTGGCTTTTGAAGACCTTAGAAAGGCAGGGTAGGATAGATATAGGTCTGTAGCAGTTTGGGTCAAGAGTGTCCCCCACTTTGAAGAGGGGGATGACCGCAGCTGCTTTCCAATCTTTGGGAATCTCAGACGACACGAAAGAGAGGTTGAACAGGCTAGTAATAGGGGTGGCAACAATTTCGGCAGATCATTTTTGAAAGAAAGGGTCCAAATTGTCTAGCCCGGCTGATTTGTAGGGGTCCAGATTTTGCAGCTCTTTCAGAACATCAGCTGACTGGATTTGGGAGAAGGAGAAATGGGGAAGTCTTGGGCGAGTGGGGGATGCAGTGCTGTTGACTGGGGTAGGAGTAGCCAGGTGGAAAGCATGGCCAGCCGTAGAAAAATACTTATTGAAATTCTCAATTATGGTGGTTTTATCAGTGGTGACAGTGTTTCCTATCTTCAGTGCCGTGGGCAGCTGGGAGGAGAGTTAGTGTTGCAGGAAGCACATTTGTGCTTGAAAAAGCTAGCCTTGGCTTTTCTAACTGCCTGTGTATAATGGTTTCTAGCTTCCCTGAACAGCTGCATATCACGGGGGCTGTTCGATGCTAATGCAGAACGCCATAGGATGTTTTTGTGTTGGTTAAGTGCAGTCAGGTCTGGTTAAACCAAGGGCTATATCTGTTCCTGGTTCTAAATTTCTTGAGTGGGGCATGCTTATTTAAGATGGTTAGTAAGGCATAAAAAAAAAACAGGCATCCTCTACTGATTGGATGATATCAATATCCTTCCAGGATACCCCGGCCAGGTCGATTAGAAAGGCCTGCTCGCTGAATTGTCTCAGGGAACGTTTGACAGTGATGAGTGGAGGTTGTTTGACCGCTGACCCATTATGGATGCAGGCAATAAGGCTGAGATCTTTGTTGAAGACTGCAGATGTGTATTTAGAGGGCAAGTTGATTAGGATGATATCTATGAGGGTGCCCGTGTTTAAGGCTTTGGGGAGGTACCTGGTAGGTTCATTGATCATTTGTGTGAGATTGAGGGCATCAAGCTTAGATTGTAGGATGGCTGGGGTGTTAAGCATGTTCCAGTTTAGGTCGCCTAGCAGCACGAGCTCTGAAGATAGATGGTGGGCAATCAATTCACTTATGGTGTCCAGAGCACAGCTGGAGGCAGAGGGTGGTCTATAGCAGGCGGCAACAGTGAGAGACTTGTTTTTAGAGAGGTGGATTTTTAAAAGTAGAAGTTCAAATTGTTTGGGTACAGACCTGGATAGTAGGACAGAACTCTGCAGGCTATCTTTGCAGTAGATTGCAACACCGCCCCCTTTGGCAGTTCTATCTTGTCTGAAAATGTTGTAGTTTGGGATGAAAATGTCTGATTTTTTCTTCCCCCTAAGCCAGGATTCAGACACAGCTAGAACATCCGGGTTGGCAGAGTGTGCTAAAGCAGTGAATAAAACAAATTTAGGGAGGAGGCTTCTAATGTTAACATGCATGAAACCAAGGTTATTACGGTTACAGAAGTCATCAAAAGAGAGCGCCTGGGGAATAGGAGTGGAGCTAGGCACTACAGGGCCTGGATTCATCTCTACATCTCCAGAGGAGGAGTAGGATAAGGGTACGGCTAAAAGCAATAAGAATTGGTCGTCTAGAACGTCTGGAACAGAGAGTAAAAGGAGGTTTCTGGGGGCGATAAAATAGCTTCAAGGTATAATGTACAGACAAAGGTATGGTAGGATGTGAATACAGTGGAGGTAAACCTAGGTATTGAGTGATTATATGAGAGATATTGTCTCTAGAAACATCATTGAAACCAGGAGATGTCATCGCATATGTGGGTGGTGGAACTAATAGGTTGGATAAGGTATAGTGAACAGGACTAGAAGCTCTACAGTGAAATAAGCCAATAACACTAACCAGAACAGCAATGGACAAGACATATTGACATTAAGGAGAGGCATGCTTAGTCGAGTGATCAAAAGGGTCCAGTGAGTAGTGAGGTTGGTTGGGGTCACGGCAAATTTAGACAGCTAGCCGGGCCATCGGTATCAAGCTTCCGTCTGTAGGATTAGTGGGGTGCCGTGTAGTGGGGTGCCGATAGGTCTATTCAGATAGCTGTCTTATCGGCTGATTGTTAATGGAATATCTACATAGGCTAACAGAGGCACATTATCAGTAACCATCACTCCTGTGTTCCAATGGCACGTTGTGTTAGCTAATCCAAGTTTATCATTTTAAAAGGCTAATTGATCATTAGAAAACTATTTTGCAATAATGTTAGCACCTCTGGAAACTGTTGTGCTGATTTAAAGAAGCAATAAAACTGTCCTTTAGACTAGTTGAGTATCTGGAGCATCAGCATCTGTGGGTTCGATACAGGCTTGAAATGGCCAGAAACAAAGACTTTCTTCTGAAACTCGTCAGTCTATTCTTGTTCTGAGAAATTAATGCTATTCCATGTGAGAAATTGCCAAGAAACTGAAGATCTCGTACAACGCTGTGTACTACTCCCTTCAAAGAACAGCGAGAGAACAAGTATATTAGAGTGTCTAGTTTGAGAAACAGATGCCTCACAAGTCCTCAACTGGCAGCTTCATTAAATAGTACCCGCAAAACACCCGTCTCAAGGTCAACAGTGAAGAGGCGACTCCGGGATGCTGGCCTTCTAGGCAGAGTTGCAAAGAAAAGGCCATATCTCAGACTGGCCAATACAAATTAAAGATTAAGATGAGCAAAAGAACACAGATACTGGACAGAGGAAGATTGGAGAAAAAGTGTATTGGACAGACTAAAGTTTGATGTGTTTGGATCACAAAGGAAAACATTTGTGAGACGCAGAAAATAATTACATTTGCTGGAGGAGTGCTTGATGCCATCTGTCAAGCAATGTGGTGGTCTGGGGGTGCTTTGGTGGTTGTAAAAGTGGGAGATTTGTACAGGGTAAAAGGGATCTTGAAGAAGGAAGCCTATCACTCCATTTTTCAATGCCATGCCATACCCTGTGGACGGTGCTTAATTGGAGCCTATTTCCTCCTAGAACAGGACAGTTATCAAAAGCACAGCTCCAAACTATGCAATAACTATTTAGGGAAGAAGCAGTCCGCTGGTATTCTGTCTATAATGGTATGGCCAGCACAGTCACCAAATCTCAACTCTATTGAGCTATTGTGGGAACACCTCCCTATCCAACTTGTGGGAGGTGCTTCAGGAAGCATGGGGTGAAGTCTCCTCAGATTACCTCAACAAATTGACAACTACAATGCCAAAGGTCTTCAAGGCTGTAATTGCTGCATATGGAGGATTCTTTGACGAAAGCTAATTTTGAAGGACACAATTATTATTTAAAAATTTTAAAGTATTTTATGATTATGTTTCCTATTCATTTTACAACTCATTTCATGTATGTTTTCATTGAAAACAAGGACATTTCGAAGTGACCCCAAACATTTGAACGGTAGTGTATAAATGTGTGTATTTGCATGCATGTATGTGTATATATCTACCAGTCAAATGTTTGGACACACCTACTCATTCAAGTGTTTTGCTTTATTTGTATTATTTTGTCATTGTAGAATAAAAGTGAAGACATCAAAACTATGAAATAACACATACGGAATAATGTAGTAACCAAAAAAGTGTTAAACAAATCAAAATATATTTTATATATTTATATTATATTTGAGATTCTTCAAAGTAGACAGCTTTGCACACTTGCCATGTTCTCAACCAGCTTAATAATGGCGCCGGAGGGGATTAACAAGCTCTTAACCAGCTGTTTAACAAGCTCTTAACCAGCTATGCTATTTTTCTTTTCTTTTTTGTGTTTAACTTCTTTTTTAAACTTCTTTTGTACATAATGTTGTTGCTACCGTCTCTCTTATGACCAAAAGTAACTTATGTACATCAGAACAGCGATCACCAACCTCGAACTGGACAAAACGAGTCCAACGAGAAGGATATACTGCTTTTTCAGAACGGGCCCAAATCTCCGTCATTCTTGTGAAGAAAAGACTGAGAAAAAGGGGCGGAAGTCATATGCGAGTGAGTGAACCACCACTGACATCTGTTCTATTGGCCAACATGCAATTATTGGAAAATAAAATGGAGGATCTACGATCAAGATTATCATACCAACAAGACATTAAAAACTGTAATCTTATGTTTCACCGAGTCGTGACTCAACGACGACACGGATACTATAGTGCTGGCGGTATTTTCCATGCATCGGCAGGACAAGCTATGTCGAGTAAGACGAGGGGCGGGGATGTGTGTCTATTTGTCAATAACAGCTGGTGTGCGATGTCTAATTTTAAAGAAGTCTCAAGGTATTGCTTGCCTGAGCTAGAGTATCTTATGATAAGCTCTGGCCCCCCAATGGTGGAACAAACTCCCTCACGACGCCAGGACAGCGGAGTCAATCACCACCTTCCGGAGACACCTGAAACCCCACCTCTTTAAGGAATACCTAGGATAGGATAAGTAATCCTTCTCACCCCCCCCCCCCCCCCCTTTAAGATTTCGATGCACTATTGTAAAGTGACTGTTCCACTGGATGTCATAAGGTGAATGCACCAATTTGTAAGTCGCTCTGGATAAGAGCGTCTGCTAAATGACTTAAATGTAAATGTAATGTAGACCACACTATCTACCAAGGGAGTTCTCATCTATATTATTTGTAGCCGTCTATTTAGCACCACAAACCGATGCTGCCACTAAGACAGCATTCAACGAGCTGTATAAGGCCATAAGCAAACAAGAAAATGCTCATCCAGAAGGGGTGTTCCTAGTGGCCAGGGGACTTTAATGCAGGCAAACTTAAATCCGTCTTACCAAATTTCTACCAGCAGGTCACGTGCAACCAGAGGGAAAAAAACTCTGGACCACTTTTACTCCACACACACAGATGCATACAAAGTTCTCCCTCATCCTCCCATTTGGCATATCTGACCATAATTATATCCTCCTGATTCCTGCTTACAAGCAAAAACTAAAGCAGGAAGTACCAGTGACTCGCTCAATACGGAAGTAGTCAGATAACATGGATGCTACGCTACAGGACTTTTTTTCTAGCACAGATTGGAATATGTTCCGGGTTTCATCCAATGGCATTGATGAGTATACCACCTCGGTCATCGGCTTCCTCAATAAGTGGATTGACAGTTCCCACAGTGACCGTACGTACATATCCCAACCAGAAGCTATGGATTATAGGCAACATCCACATCGTGCTAAATGCTAGACCTCCCACTTTTAAGTAGTGAGACACAAATCCGGACCCTTATAAGAAATCACGCTACACCCTCAGACGAACTATCAAACTGGCAAAGCGTCAATACTACATCGGCTCTGACGCTCGTCGGATGTAGCAGGGCTTGAAAACTATTACAGACTCCAAAGGAAAACCCAGCCGCGTGCTGCCCAGTGACACAAACTTACCAGACAAGCTAAATGCTTTTTATGCTCGATTCGAGGCATGCAATGCTGAAGCATGCATGAGAGCACCAGCTGTTCTAAACAACTGTGTGATAACGCCCTTGGTAGCCGATGTGAGCAAGACCTTAAAACGGGTCAACAGGTTTCTTGGCCCAAGCAAGTCTCTTCTTATTGGTGTAGTAGTTTCTTTGCAGCAATTCGACCATGAATGCCTGAATCACGCAGTCTCCTCTGAACAGTTGATGTTGTGTCTGTCACTGGAACTCTGTGAAGCAGTTATTTGGGCTGCAATCTGAGGCGCAGTTAACTCTAATGAACTTATTCTTTGCAGCAGAGGTAACTCTGGGTCTTCCTTTCCCGTGGCAGTCCTCATGAGCGCTAGTTTCATCATAGCGCTGGATGGTTTTTACGACCTCACTTAATTTTCCGTATTGACTGACCTTCATGTCTTAAAGTAATGATGGACTGTTGTTTCTCTTCTCTTTGCTTATTTGAACTGTTCTTGCCATAATATAGACTTGGTATTTTACCAAATAGGGATATATTATGTATACCACCCTACCTTGACACAACACATCTGATTGGCTCAAATGCATTAAGAAGGAAATAAAAGATTGCACTATTTAACTTTTAACAAGGCACACCTGTTAATTGAAATGCATTCCAGGTGATTAGCTCATGAAGCTGGTTGAGAGAATGCCATGAGTGTGCAAATCTGTCAAGGCAAAGGCTGGCTACTCTGAAGAATCTCAAATATAAAGTGTATTTTGATTTGTTAAACACTTTTTTTTGGTTACTGCATGATTCCATATGTGTTATCATCCTAGTGTTGATGTCTTCACTATTATTCTACAATGTAGAAAATAGTCAACATCAAGAAAAACCCTTGAATGAGTAGGTGTGTCCAAACTTTTGACTGGTACTGTGTGTGTATATGCCTATTTGACATGTATTTACAGTGCATTTAAAAAGTTTTCAGACCCCTTCCCCTTTTCCACATGTTGTTACATAACAGCCTTATTGTAAAATTGACTACATACTATTTTCCTTATCAATCTATACACCCCATAATGACAAAGTGAAAACAGGTTTCTAGACTTTTTTGCAAATTTGTTAAAAATAAAAAACAGAAATACCTTATTTACATAAGTATTCAGACCCTTTGCTATGAGACTCAAAGTTGAGCTCAAGTGCATCCTGTTTCGATTGATCGTCCAAAATTAAATTAATTGGACATGATTTGGAAAGGCACACACCTGTCAATGTAAGGTCCCACAGTTGACAGTGCATTTCAGAGCAAAAACCAAGCAATGAGGTTGAAGGAATTGTCCTTAGAGCTCCAAGACATGATTGTGTTGAAGCACAAATCTGGGGAAGGGTACCAAAAAATGTGTGCAGCCTGGCCAAACTGTGCAATCTTGGGAGGGCCTTGGTCAGGGAGGTGACCAAGAACCTGATGGTCACTCTGACAGAGCTCCAGAGTTCCTCTGTGGAGAAGGTTGTCCTTCTGGAAGTTTATACCACCTCTGCAGCACTACACAAATCAGGCCTTTGTGGTAGAGTGGCCAGACGGAAGCCACTCCTCAGTAAAAGGTATATGACAGCCCGATTGGAGTTTGCCAAAAGGCACCTAAAGGACTTTCAGACCATGAGAAACAAGATTGCCAAGCGTCATGTCTGGAGGAAACCTGGCACCATCCCTATGGTGAAACATGTTGATGGCAGCATCATGCTGTGGGGATGTTTTTCAGCGGGAGTGACTGGGAGACAGGATCCAGGGTAAAGTGCAGAGAGATCCTTGATGAAAACCTGCTCCAGAGCACTCCGCTCCAGTCTGAGGTCCTAAGGTTCACTTTCCAACTGGACAACGTCCCTAAGCATACAGCCAAGACAACGCAGGAGTGGCTTCGGGACAAGTCTCTGAATGTCCTTGAGTGACCCAGCCAGAGCCTGGATTGAACCATATCAAACATCTTTGGAGAGACCTGAAAATATTTGTGCAGCGACGCTCCCAATCAACCTGACAGAGCTTGAGAGGATCTGCAGAGAAGAATGAGAGAATCTCCCCAAATACAGGTTTGCCATGTTTGTAGCATCATACCCAAGAAGACTTGATGCTGTAATCACTGCCAAAGGTGCAAAGTACCGAGTAAAGGGTCTAAATACTTGTGTAAATGTTAAATTTGAGTTTTTTTATTATTTTTTAAAAATACATTTGCAAACATTTCTAAAAAACAGTTTTTGCTTTGTCATTATGGGGTATTATTGTGGGTAGATTGATGAGGATTTAAAAAAAAAAATCTGTTTTTAGAATAAGGCTATACCGTAACAAAATGTGGAAAAAGTCAAGGGGTCTGAATACTTTCCGAATGCACTGTAATCCCTTATTCTTCGTACTAAACGGTCTCCATATATAATTCCAGAATAAAATAAAAAAACTGGTACCGGGGGACCTTCAGACGAGTCTTGTGAGGCCTATTGGTCGTCCTGGAGCTAAACGTGTTCATGAGAGTCTCACCTTTCCACAGAGGAGTCATATTAGTGTTTAGTTCAAATTGTTTGAACGCTACGTACAGAAGTTAGCAGATCGGATCTTCCGTCAGACGAGTCCCAAGACACTTGTGGTGGTCTAAAAACAAAACTGAGAACACCATCGTGTTCGTGGGAGTCTTTCTTTACATAGAGGGGTCATAATAGTTTTGTAGGCCAAACCGTTCAGATGTTAGACAATTCTTTTGAGAAGAACGATTTTCGGGATATCTCATGGTCTGACAAACACCGCTCTGTCACCTTTCACCGCAGATGTGGAAGTGCGACATCGACGGAGGAGATGGGTTGACACGCATCCAATGCAAAAAAAAGTTTTCTCTAGCTTAAACTGACAGATTTTTATGGGGATTTTTAAAAGATATCTACAGGGGCGTGGACATTGACTCTATAGGTTAACCAACTGACAGAAAACCAACCAACTGACAGAAACCAACTAACATCATCAAATTCCCTTCCATTGACCAACTGACCATCTCAACCCCTGCCATTGAGCATCTGACCAATCTATCCCCATAGATGTTTCATAGGCAGGGTTCAATCACTTCACCCTTTAGCCCTTAGGTTCCCAGCGGAGGGAGACAGCAGATCGGAGGGGAGCCAGGGAAAGGGAGGGCAGACAGCAGAGCCAACGGAGGGGAGCCAGCGGAGACAGCGGAAGGGAGGGAGGGGATGGAGTGGAGACGGGAGGGAATCCAGTGGAGGGGAAGGGAGTCAGCGGTCAGGATGGAGGGTGGACTTGGCTGAAGGAGTTTTTATTGGGAGTGTGTGTGTGTGTGTGTGTGGGGGGGGGGGTGCACAGGAAATGGACTCTGTCACCCCACATCTATTACTGTCTGCTGATCGCAGGTGCTGTGTGTGTGTCTACTTGCCTTGTGTGATGAAGGTGTCTTGTTTTGTGTGTCAAGATTATTTTCTGAGTCAAAATGAAGGCCGAGATCTATCACTCAGATTTGTTTTTAAAACATTACTTAAAAAACTTATGCCTATGTAACAGTAACCTCTTAAAAACGGGCCTGTAGCAATGAGGTTTGTGTAGTTGGCTATAGGCTCAATATTGGCTATTCTTAAATAGCCCTGCCAATGTTGTTCTTTTTAGACTATTTTTAAATTATTTAAAAAAAAAACTATATATTATATCCTATTGCTAAACAACCGACATGTACGTGTTTGTGAGAGTCTCACCTTTCCACAGAGGTTCATATTAGTGTGTAGTTCAAACTGTTTGGATGCTGCAGACAGAAATTGGCAGATTATATTCTAAAACGTGAGGTATATGATAACACTGGTCATCGATCGTTTATTGCATTACTTGAGGCATAAATTGAAGTCATTTGCATTTGAAAATAATAATAATTTTGAGAATAAGAACCGCTGCACCAAGTCATGTTATACATGTGACCAGAGAACGGGAAATACTTCTCGTTGTTAGAAAGACACATCTGACTGACTTGACCCTCTTTGCACTCTCACAGGGCCCTACACACCCACTGGCACTCAATTCATCATTTGCTCACACATACATAATATGCACATATGATTTTACACACACGCACAGCCAACCCACTTACATACAATCATTGTATACACTGCTGCAGCTCCATTTATCATATATCCTGATGCCTAGTCACCTTACCCCTATACATATCCACCTCTTTCACTCCAGTATCCCTGCACATTGTAAATATGCTGCTGGATCTTACTGACCTTGTGTATAGTATGCTTACTAACTTTTTCTTTGTTATTTCTAGTATTACATTGTTATTGATTACTGCACTCTTGGGTTTAGAGCTTGCAAGAAAGGCATTTCATTGTACTTAACCAAGCAAGTCTATCAATACACTTTGTGGAGTGAGTGGATAAGGAGAGGGCGTTTTATGGCTTGTAAGTGTTGAATAAAGTGTTGACAGTGCTGAATAAAATCTTAATCATGAACTCACTCATAAATACAGCAGCCATTTGCTGAATTCGTTGATAGTCTTGCTCTAGGCATGTTTTGAAATCTCACACAATAGAGATGACTATCAACTTCGCTGTGGGCTGGTGGAAGCTGCAGACACTGATCTATCTGATTGGCCAGCGGTAGGCCTATAGGTGCACTTGATTTGCTCTCCGGGTCTGCCGGGTAGGCGGAGTTTATACCTTCAGATCCATGAAACGCCGTGCATTGCATTTGAAGTGTGTGTTTGTGGGGAAATTTCTCTGACCCCAAAATTTTGAACAGTAGTATATACAGTTTAAGTCGGAAGTTTACATACACTAAGGTTGGAGTCATTACAACTCATTTTTAAACCACTCCACAAATTTCTTGTTAACAACTATAGTTTTGGGAAGTTATGACCTCTACTTTGCACAAGTAATTTTTCCAACAATTGTTTACAGACAGATTATTTCTCTTATAATTCACTGTATCACAATTCCCATGGGTTTGAAGTTTACATACACTAAGTTGACTGTGCCTTTCAACAACTTGGAAAATTCCAGAAAATGATGTCATGGCTTTAGGAGCTTCTGATAGGCTAATTGACATCATTTGAGTCAATTGGAGATGTATTTCAAGGCCTACCTTCAATCTCAGTGCCTCTTTGCTTGACATCATGGGAAAATCGAAAGAAATCAGCCAAGACCTCAGAAAAAACATTGTACACCTCCACAGAGTTTGGTTCATCCTTGGGAGCAATTCCCAAATGCCTGAAGAGACCACGTTCGTCTGAAACAAACAATAGTACACAAGTATAAACACCATGTGTGGTCCTGTGTAGCTCAGTTGGTAGAGCATGGCGCTTGTAACGCCAGGGTAGTGGGTTCGATCCCCGGGACCACCCATACGTAGAATGTATGCACACATAACTGTAAGTCGCTTTGGATAAAAGCGTCTGCTAAATGGCATATATTATTATATTATTATATTACCATGGGATCACGCTGCCGTCATATCGCCCAGGAAGGAGACACATTCTGTCTCCTAAAGATGAACGTACTGTGGTGTGAAAAGTGCAAATCAATCCCTGAACAATAGCAAAGGACCTTGTGAAGATGCTGGAGGAATCCGGTACAAAATTATTTATATCCACAGTAAAACGAGTCCTATATCGATATAACCTAAAAGGCCGCTCAGCAAGGAAGAAGCCACTGCTCCAAAACCGCCATAAAAAAGCCAGACTATGGTTTGCAACTGCACATAGGTACAAAGATCGTACTTTTTGGAGAAATGTCCTCTGGTCTGATGAAACAAAAATACAACTGTTTAGCCATTGTTATGTTTGGAGGAAAAAGGGGGAGGGTTGCAAACTATAGTTTGTTAACAAGAAATTTGTGGAGTGGTTGAAAATTGAGTTTTAATGACTCCAACCTAAGTGTATGTTAACTTCTGACTTCAAGCGTGTGTGTGTCTGTGTGTGTGACTATATGTATGTATGTATATACAGTATTTCCTGAGCTTTTAAAAATATCCTAGATATAGAACAGACCCCTGTTTCTTATGATTTATTTTACTGTTTTTTTTGCCATTTTATGAATGTATTATTCATTCTGTTTCTCTGTGCTATAGAAGTAAAAGACAAATAAAATATTTTAGCACTTTAACATATATATTTTTTTAAACAAAAGTGGGCTTAAAATTCAAAATCTAGAGTTAATGTGGTTCTGACATTTTAACAGCTCCGGCAGAGTTGCATTGATAGTGGGACACGGTTGCACTGTTCAAACTATACACACAGACTTGGTATGAACTGCTGTCCATCCTAAGCAATGAATGTGACTTATTATACCTTGTCATGGTGATTTAGCTTAAGTTTAAGATTTCAATGGTTCTTAAGATTGTTAAATTACATGACCCTGAACTCATGTGCCCTCTGTCATTGGTTTCCTCAGGTCACCTGTTCTATAAGTTTGGCATCACTGAGTCAGATTGGTATCGTATCAAGCAGAGCATCGACTCCAAGTGTCGCACTGCATGGAGACGTAAGCAGCGCGGCCAGAGTCTGGCGGTCAAGAGCTTCTCCAGACGTAGTGCCAACGCACCGGGAAGCTCAGGTAATTTCTGGAAATAGCAAGTGTGTGTGTGTCTCACGCACACATCTTTTCACTTATTTGTATGTAATGAATCCAGTGAGTAATGCAGAGTGTAGCAGATGGTTATAATCTCCACAACACAACAACGCCTCCTGTCCTCCCCTCGCTGAGATCCATCACCTCTCAACCCTGACCGGAGAGAGTGGGACAACAAGGGAAACCCAAATATCCTGTGAGCCCACTGTGTGTACATTGTAGAATCACAGCCCGCTCTCTTCCCAGGCCACACACACCCCACCAGAGCACACACACCACTATAAAGTACACACACACACACACACACACACACACACACACACACACACACACACACACACACACACACACACACACACACACACACACACACACACACACACACACACACACACACACACACACACACACACACGCCAGAGCAAGTTCTCTCATACTCCTCTTAATAAAACTGCTTTGGAATTAAACTAATAGGTTGGAAAGAGGTGGCTGGGACTGTTTTTAAACAGTTATTTATTAATGAATGGGGAGAGAGGGCTAACACAAAGTACCGTCTCCACGAGCTACCTGGCTCTCGCCTCACTACCAATGATTGAGCTGTGGAGGATTTATATACTGCAATACTTGGACTGTGTCCCAAATGGCAACCTATTCCCTATATGGTGCACTACTTTTGACCAGGGCCCATGGCTCTCTCTGGTCAAATGCAGTGCACTATAGGTAACTGACATAATAAAGGAAACTCCCAACATAAAGTGTCTCAATAGAGCATTGGGCCACCGTGAACCAGAACAGCTTCAATGCACCTTGGCATAGATTCTACAAGTGTCTGGAACTCTATTGGAGGGATGCGACACCATTGTTCCACAAAAAAAAATCCATTATTTGGTGTTTTGTTGATGGTGGTGGAAAACACTGTCTCAGGCACCGCTCCAGAATCTCCCATAACTGTTCAACTGTGTTGAGATCTGGTGACGGAGACAACCATGGCATATGGTTTACATCGTTTTCATTTCAGTGAACACTCGTGCCATGTGGATGTGGGCATTGTCATCCTATGGGGGCATAGTCATGCACGGTAGCCAAAATAATGGCCACAAATAATGACCGGCAGGTCATTATTTTGGCTACCATGCATTTTTATATATGACCCTAAGCATGATGAGATATTAATTGCTTAACTCAGGAACTCAGTATGGAAGCACCTGCTTTCAATATACTTTGTATCCCTCATTTACTCATGCGTGTCCATTATTTTGGCAGTTACCTATATATTTCTTTTTTTTAACCTTTATTTAACTAGGCGAGTTAGTTAAGAACAAATTCAGATTTTCAATGACGGCCTAGGAACAGTGGGTTAATTGCCTGTTCAGGGGCAGAACGACTGATTTGTACCTTGTCAAGCTCGGTGGTTTGAACTTGCAACCTTCCGGTTACTAGTCCAACGCTCTAACCACTAGGCTACCCTACCGCCCCAAGGTAAAGGGTGTCATTTGGGACATGTTTATGCTGTAGGATGGGAGAAAGAACTCTCACTGGCAGGAAACACAACACATGTCTATGATATGAGCTGCACCAAGCAGATATCTGTGCTACAGGTTTTGTCTATCATGATATAATTATTTTGAGTGAATTCTTTAGGCCTACTTTGTCACTTCTCAGTGTGGTGTGATTTCCTCAATGTAGGCCTCCATCAATCTAGCAACAAACAAAAAACATTCTCATAGCGAGCAGGCACACACGCATGCACCAGTGTAAACACACACACAGTGAGATAATAGATGAAGCTGTGGTGGGCCGATGGGGGACGTTATGGTGTGTGATTTAGACTGAGTTGTGGGTGTTTAGACTGAGTCAGGGGGTTTATGTTTGATGCCTCATTCATATGTGTGTGTGTTCTGGATTACTAGCTTGAGAGTCCTTGTGTTATTTAGACATGCTTGATACAGTGTAAACACACCGCATCACCCAGCAGATGGCCTGTGCTCAGTTTTCCAAAATCCTCTTAAGGCTAAGTTCATCGTTAGAACCTTCGTAGGTGCATCGTTTCCCAAAACCATTGTCACTAAAGTTGCAATTGAACGCTTGTTAATCATCAACTGCCTTAGACCACTCGTTGAGCAGTTAAGTGCATGTTTAGATGCATTTTCCGCAGATCTCTACTAAACCGAATCAAGATGTTTATCTGTCTCTCTGTGACAGCCGATAACTTCAAAACGAAGTTGATTACAAATACTAAGTTACCAATGTCTTTGCAGTTGTTACAAACAAGTGAATGATAAAAAGATGCTAGAAAACCAAGAATACTGCTTTAAAAGATAAATAGCCTACCAAATGTATAGGCTACATGAGCCTATATATTTCAATGATATTGATATCAATTTCATGTCCATTCAATTTAGTTTTATTTGGCTGCTGTCTGTATTTTGTTGCCTCAATATATTTGATGACGTGTAGCTAACAGGTGTGCCATATCTTAATATAGTGCAATATTATTGGGTAAGCATTAGAATAAGCTGCCTCAATATTTGCTGCCATAAGTGCTAATATCTCTCTAGGAGCTGATCCGTCATCAGTATTGTGGAATAATTCTGATGCGGTGATCGGAGAGCAGCACTGCCTTTTCTTTGGAACCCATCATTATCAACCCGCCTCAACAAGGCACTTAGCAAACCTTCTTTCGGCGTGGTGTTTTGGAAAACACATGTTACATCTTCGGCCATTGCAAGAAAGATACATTGTTAAAACACTCGCAAGCCAAAGTTCCTTCGCTATTGTGAAACCAGGCCATGGCCCGTTGCCAAGTGTTCCTTCAGAGGTGAAAGGGGCTCTTCTTTCATCCTCCAGGTGTGTGCTAACCCCCCTCCTCCCTCCAACTAATGGATCTGGGGGAGTCTTATCAATTTTCTGATCCTAGATCTGTGACTAAGCTGGGCAACTTCTACCACACCTTACTGTTGTTAACTCATCTGCCCTGTGCTCATGCCCCTCCTCCCTAGAGGGTGGCGCTGTGGTGGAGGCAACCCAGCAGACTCTACACTACACCCTGGCCAACCAGGCTGTCCAGCAGGTCCAGATCCATCGCATAGGAGAGGACGGACAGGTGCAAGTGGTGAGTGTCACTGTCTCCACCCTCTGCGTCTCCTCTCTCCTTCCATCTCTCATTCCTGCTCTACTTCCTGCTCTCCTGTTCTACTTCCTGATTTCTCTCTCATCCTCTTTCACTTTCCTCTGTCTCTAACCAGACCTATTTCTCTCTCAGGTCTTATTCTCTTTTTCTCCCCTCGTGACCCCTCTCTTTCATGTCTATCTGTCACTCCTTTCTCTTATCCTCTTTTTTCCCTCTCCTTTTTTGCACTCCCTATCTCTCTGCCTTCTGTCTCGATTCTCTCTGTCTTGTTCTCGTTCTATCACTCTCCTCTCCACACACACACACACAACCCTCCTCCAGTTTCTTAGTCATCTGAGAGTCCCAGAGTGAGTCTCTTATCTGTGGTGTGTGGGTAGATCACCTCACCCTACTATACTGAGACTGTCCACCACTCCACAGGAAGAGAGTGTGTTAATGAAGCAGAGTTCCATCATGCTCAGGGATTCGATTGAACAACCTTATACAGCTGTAGGCGCCAGAGGTCACACTCAGGCCCACCACATCACTATGGGTGGGTGGGCCAACAGGAAGTAACCTGTGTCTGATCACTTTCTGTTCCCTGTGCACCTTCATTGAGTCACACTGTGGCTCTATTCCATTGTCCACACTATTACTTAGTATCAAGAAATGTTCTTTGACCTTTTCAGTGTTAATGAGGGAAAGAACCTACAAGTAAATCTTATGTATCCCATTCAAATGTGTTGAAGCCCAACTAATTTAAAAAAAATTTGACCTTTATTTTACTAGGCAAGTCAGTTAAGAACAAATTCTTATTTTCAATGACGGCCTAGGAACAGTGGGTTAACTGCCTGTTCAGGGGCAGAACGACAGATTTGTACCTTGTCAGCTCGGGGATTCGAACTTGCAACCTTTCGGTTACTAGTCCAACGCTCTAACCACTAGGCTACCCTGCCGCCCCAATTAAGGAGCAAATACTATAATTGCACCACTTCCACCGGGCTGGACTGTGTTACTGAGGGAAGCAGCTGCTTGATAGCCTGAATGCCAGTCTGTTTGTGCTATCATGCCAACTCATGCCAAAATTATGTGTATAAGCTATTTGAAGATTGCTGTGAGGCCAGTCAGACTGTTTGGCTTGACAATGACAGCAAAATAGTTGGCAAGAGCACAAACAGATCTGAAACCAGGCTAGCAGGTTGAATCTATCGTAAATGTTTATACTGCGGTATAGAGGCAGAGAGCATTGCGGAAAGTGCTGTTAACATTATAATCTCTATCATGTCCATGACCTGTATATACTCCAACGCTTTCTCAAAAGTCTGGAACCGGTTTCTCAAAAATGGCGAGTGTAGTAATGCATAAAAAGACAGGATAAGGCTGGAATTCCACTCTTGTGGACCAAAAAATCAAAAAGGTAACAATCATTATTTGTGTTTCAAATGAAAAGCCCATTTTAGTTTTGAGTCAAAATGCAACATTACACAATTGTCAGACTTTTCGATTGATCTTCTTGGTAAACTCCTACTCTGCATTTATTCAAAGATGATCAGTCCCTCATGTGTTATTAAAGAGGAAGGGGGAGGAGAGGAAGTGGTATCAGGGAGTAGACCTGGGTTCAAATACTATTTGAACTAATGTAAATACTCAAACTGTTTTTAATTGAGCTTGTCTGGCTTAATGGACAAATGTAGTATGTGGAGTTTGCAGTTTTAGGACTACCTGGCACTCTAGAGCAAACGTTCAAAGTACATTTTGAAAGATTTAAAGTAGTATTGGACTCCAGTCCTCAAGTACCCTCAACAGCACATATTTTTGTTGTTGTCTGATTCAACTCATCAAGGGCTTGATTAGTTGACAAGTTGAATCGGGTGTGTTGTACAGGGCTACAACAAAAATGAGTGCTGTTGGGGGTACTCAAGGTCGGACGATAGTTGGTAAACACCGTTCTAGAGTATTAGTTGGTGCAGCCGAGCTTAAAATGTACGAGTGCTGCTAAAAACCTGACAGCAGCGAGGTTCAGACTAGGGTCTGATGGTGGAGGGGGGAAAGTGGACTCACTAACTGTATGTGTTAATGGTGCCAGAAGAGTAGTGCACATTATAGTACACACCTCATATTGTGAGCTCTCTTTCTCTCTTTTCTTTATTTCTTTGTCTGTCTGTGCCTTTCTTTCTTTCTTTCTTTCTTTCTTTCTTTCATCTTGTTCTCTCTCTCCATTATCAGATCCCTCAGGGACATCTCCACATTGCCCAGGTGCCACAGGGGGAAGAGGTGCAGATCACACAAGACAGTGAGGTAAGTGTTTCTTTTTGTCCCTCTGTCTGTTTGTCTGTCAGTCCATCCGTTTGTCTGTCTATGCGGTCTGTCTATCCGGGTATCCCAGTCAGTAAATCGGAAGTGCACGGTAATAGTCAGTAATGGTAGCAAGTATTAAAGTCATTAGGCAGAAGTTCACTGCAAGCAGATGTTAAATGTTAAGAGTGCTTGTTTATATCTACTGCCTGCTTATGCATGGGTCATTATACTATTTGTTTCCACATAATACCCAGATGGCCTGTCTCTCTCACCAGGCAGCCTTGCATGCACACAATGGCTTGACTCTATGAGAATCTGACCCAAAACCACACCAAGTGTCTGAGAAAGAATTCTCTGCCTCAGCATCATAGTTAAACATTTTGTTTAATAATATGTGGGGGGGAGAGAGATTTATTTCAAGGCGCCACTGCACACACACACACACACACACACACACACACACACACACACACACACACACACACACACACACACACACACACACACACACACACACACACACACACACACACACACACACACACACACACACACACACACACACACACACACTCTTGAGTAGACACATACATACACTCATACACACACTTGAATACTCACTCATGCACAAAAGCATACCTAAACAAAATCATACCAAACAAATAAATAAACACTGGCACTCATGAAAATAGGGCTGACACACTGACCAGGTATTCTTAAAGAGGTTCTTAACCTGTACAAGCAAGGAGTAGCGAGAAGGAGTAGCGAGAAGGAGTAGCGAGAAGGGGTAGCGAGAAGGAGTAGCGAGAAGGAGTAGCGAGAAGGAGTAGCGAGAAGGAGTAGCGAGAAGGAGTAGCGAGAAGGAGTAGCGAGAAGGAGTAGCGAGAAGGAGTAGCGAGAAGGAGTAGCGAGAAGGAGAAGCGAGAAGGAGTAGCGAGAAGGAGAGAGCAAGAGAGATAGAGGAAGAAAAGCTCCAAAAGCCTTTCTGCTCTTTGTGATTGGATGACAGAAATGTTTTTGCTGTTGTCTCTCCTTCCCAATCAATGATCTTGTTTGTTTTGGGAGTTCATTACATAGCAACAAAATCCATCTTCTCCCAATTGGCACTCAGTGTGTGGAACAGGGCACTCCTCATCAAAGCCATTGGCATGTTGGAGAAGGAAATGAGGCTATTTGGGAGAGATTACTATGCTGCCTGTCCATATGGCAGATGAGACGGCATTGGATATGTATGAAATACAATTACAAATTAAAATAGCGCAGAGGGAATGCATGGGGCTTATTTGGGCTTGCTTTTAATGTGGTGTTGCTAATGTCATGTGACTGTGATGCTGTCTGATTGATCTCGCTCTCTCTCTCGCTCAGGGGAACCTTCAGATCCACCAGGTACATGTTGGGCAGGATGGACAGGTAAGTCCCTTCACTCCCGACAGTAACTCTCCCCTCAGGTTTTACCCCCAAATTTCTTCACAGAAAATATTTGCAATGAAACACGAACTAGCGGTTGTTATTGGAAGAGTCCATGTTGCCCATCCCTGTTTCAGGTCGTTTTGTTCTGTTTGGTGCTTAACAGAACAAAATGACCCATGGAGGTTTAGTTTAGTTCCCACAAATTCTTCATTACTTCTGGGTTACCTCCATGTGCTGGTCCTCCTCTTTCCTGTGGATCCTTCAAACACACATAGAGAGGAGCTACAGCATTTATCCATCCCTGTCTGATCTTTCTCTCTCTCGAATGTCTTTCTTTCTCTCTCAAATGTCGTTCTCTCTCAAATGACTTTCTCTCCTTCCCTCTCTCTCTCACTTACCCAGCCTCTCTCGCTGTCTGTCTCACATGCTTTCTCAACTTCCTGTCAGTCTTTCCCCTCTGTCCATCACTCCCTTCTCTCTTTGTGGGTAGAGGAATGGATGGTGTGTTTGGTGCCGAGGGCCCTGTTCTTCCTGTTTCTGTTCTTCCTGTTTCTCTGTTCTTTCCTCTGGGATCAAATAGAGACTCCTGATCAAAGCACAAGGGCTGTGTGATGATCACAGATCACACATCACAGATGGGCGCTGTGCAGACCAGCCATTATTTCATATTCATGATCTCATTGCGATCGTCTAGAAGCCTGGCCGTAGAGGAAGTGTCTCACTCTCTCTCTCGCTCCCTAGACTGTTTTTCTCTCTCTCGTGTGTGTGTGTGTGTGTGTGTGTGGTGTGTGTGTGTGTGTGTGTGTGTGTGTGTGTGTGTGTGTGTGTGTGTGTGTGTGTGTGGTGTGTGTGTGGTGTGTGTACAGGACCGATTGTGTGAAGTTAAGTCTTTCTCAGCTTATGATATTTAAGCCAATTTAAGCCAATTTACCCCTTATTCCAAGGTGCTCTCTGTGTTTGGAGAGGAGCGAGAGTTGGGTAAGGAACTCCAACAGCCATACCAACTCTAGACTAGAGTTAATGGCCCTAGGGCTGCCAATGCTACTTTCCACAATATGGTAGTTTATCAGTTATCAACCGATATTCAACTCCAGCTGTTCTCAGTATCTCCATAACTCCTTGAACTCAGTGACTCTCGAATGAGTGTACGTTGAAGTCTAGCCTTGTTGACTTTGAAGTCAAAAGCACTAACACATCTGAGACCAGGCTAGCTTGGATCAAGAGTTATTGGATCCATTTGTCTGTTCTAGACAGGGCCTCATTGTGAGTCTTTGTAATGACACCTGTGTGTGTTTGCATGTGGCATGGTTTTGGTTTGTATTAGATCTGCATTTCAAGCGGCATTGTTTTTTTACATGTGTTCTCATTTCCACAGATTAGGTATTTGTCCCTTACCCCTTTACACACACACACACACACACACACACACACACACACACACACACACACACACACACACACACACACACACACACACACACACACACACACACACACACACACACACACACACACACACACACACACACACACACACACTTCAGATGAACCGGTCATTGAGTCCGGTGGGCGTGATGGCACAGCAGCATTCCGGACTGTTTATCTTTTGTATCTTGGCTCCGGTTACGACTCTGTTCTGGTTCTGATTTTGAAGCCTCCTTAACCCAAGTTCTACAGTAGTTTTACAACCCTGTTTTCGATGTTATTCAGCAATAACCTGTTATTAACTCTTAGGCTTTCTGCCAGTACGTCTCACTTGTCAGGATAGGGCTAGTTCCTCATTGGTTTGACTATCAAATGCGCACACACACACGCTCACACTCATCCACCACCACGGCATGCAGCCTAGCGGTTAAGAGCGTTGGGCCAGTAACCGAAAGGTCGCTGGTTCGAATCCCTGTGTTGGCAAGGTGGAAAAATCTGCCGTTCTGCCCTTGAGCAAGGCAGTTAACCCCCAACAACAACTGCTCCCTGGGCGCTGATGACGTGGATGTCGATTAAGGTAGCCCCCCACACCTCTGATTAAGAGGGGTTGGGTTAAATGCAGATGGCACATTTCAGTTGAGTGCATTCAGTTGTGCAGTTGACTAGGTATCCCCCTTTCCCACCCACACACCGCAACACACACCCCCACACACTCCTCTGTAAGCCTGATGTGTAACACCAACTCCTGCCGTTAACCCTAGATCCTGCCATACTGTGCAAACATTTCACTAAGTCCCTCTGAAGAGCAGAGTGTGTGTTAGAGCTTGGGTTGCAAAATAAAAAAGTTAGCTTATAACAGTGAACCTTTTTTGTGGGATAAACATAAGGCAATTCTAGGTTTTGTGGCATATTTTGGTTAAACTTTCCCAATTCATAGGAATTGCAACCCTCTGCATGCACAGTGCATCCTTCCATCACATGTGCAGTGCGTTCTTCCATCAAATGTACAGCTGATTCTCAAGATCTTGCACACTAATGAGATGCTGTTGACCCCACATTACTACACTGTCTGAGCCAAGGACTACATGCTTTCTGGTAAGTTTCGATTACAATACTGGTTGGGGTGAATATATTTTATATGACATACATGCTTTTTTGTTAACTAGTAAATAGTAGCCTACAGCAGTGTGTTTAAATCATTTCCAACTTGTTAACAATTTCTGCTTGTTAGTTTTTGCTACCATGTGGGTTTTAGCTTGCTTGAGACTGCTGAGGAGTGTTAATTCACTTGTTTTCCATACATGTTTAATTTTAAAACCATTTATCTTACAAGGAGTTGTTTAATCTAACTGCTTAACTGTTTATCTGTACATGGAATTGTATTTGGGAGTTTTTGACACTTTTCCCCCCTACTCTTTATAGGAAAATGCCACGGGAACTATCTGATGTGTGGAGACATTTCACTGCAGCTAATGTAGATGGAAAAGCTGTGTACATTTGCAAATACTGTGCCAAATCAAATGTGAAGACTGCAACAAAGATGCAGAATCATCTGGCCAAGCGCATAAAGTCTCCACAGCACTCACAACAATCAACCTCTGACAAAAGTCCCTCTACTTCTATTCAAGGTGAAAATTATGAATCAGACACCTTATCGATAGCAACAGCTCATGGTCCTCCCGGAATCAGATGTTTTTTTTTACTCAATGGAAGAACGTAGTCAGAGATGCTGATGAATGTCTTGCTCGAGCTGTGTATGCAACTGGCTCACCTCTGCTCACAGGCAATGTGTATTGGAAGAGATTTCTAAATGTTCTTGGCCCAGCATACACCCCTCCAACCAGACATGCTTTATCTACTTATTTGCTGGATGCAGAGTTCAACAGAGTTCAAGTGAAGGTCAAGCAAGTCATAGAGATAGCAGACTGTAGTGCAAACATCTCTGATGGGTGGTCGAATAATCGTGGGCAAGGAATAATTAACTACATCTTCACCCCTCAACCAGTATTCTACAAGAGCACAGACACGAGGGACAACCGACACACCGGTCTTTACATTGCAGATGAGCTGAAGGCAGTCGTCAATGACCTTGGACCACAGAAGGTATTTGCACTGCTGACAGACAATGCCCACGAACATGAAGGCTGTCCTACCCTACATCACACCCATATGACTGTGCTGCTCATGCATTGAATCTGCTCCTCAAGGACATCATGGCACTGAAAACAATGGATACACTCTACAAGAGAGCCAAGGAAATGGATATGTAGGTGAAGGGTCATCAAGTTATAGCAGCAATCTACCTCACCAAGCAAAGTGAGAAGAATAAGAGCACCACATTGAAGCTGCCCAGCAACACCCGTTGGAGTGGTGTCTTCATGTTTGACAGTCTCCTGGAGGGGAAGGGGTCTCTCACATCACAGTCTGCTGATATGGACCGCACCATCAATAGGATCCTCCTGGATGTATTTTGGGAGAGAGTGGTACGCAGTCTGAAACTCCTGAAAACTGTAGAAATAGCCATTGCAGTGATTGAGGGACACAATGCCACTCTGTCTGATGTTCAGACTGCTTGCAGATGTAAGAGGAGAAATCCGTACTGCCCTGCCTACTTCACTGTTGCTCCAAGCAGAGGAAACTGCAGTTCTGAAATGCATCAAAAAGTGTCAAGACTTCTGCCTGAAGCCCATACACGCCACAGCGTACATGTTGGACCCCAAGTATGCTGGCAAGAGCATCCTGTCTGGTGCAGAGATCAACAAGACCAGTGGTGTCATCACTACCGTGTCTCGCCACCTTGGCCTGGATGAGGGCAAGCTTCTTGGCAGTCTGGCGAAATACACTTCCAAGCAAGGGCTTTGGGATGGAGATGCAATATGGCAGTTGTGCCAACATCTCATCAGCCACCTGGTGGAAGGGACTTTGTTGAATTGAGGCTCTTTTCCCTGTTGCCTCCATCATCCTCCAAAATCCCACCAACATCAGCCACCTCAGAGTGCAACTGGTCCTTGTTTGGGAACACAAACACCAAATCATTAAACAGGCTGACCAATACAATAGTTTAAACATTGGGGGCCATCTGGGCAAATCTGAGTCTTTTTGAGCCTGACAATGAGCCATCCTCAACAAGATAAGTTCTCAGAATCTGATGTTCAAGAGGTGAACATTGAGGAGGTCCAGGGAGAAGACATGGAAGCCTGAGAGGAAGACATCCAAAGCTTTAGTTTCTAGACTATCATTTTACAGATGTATGTTGAAAATGTTTTTGGGAGATGCGATGGATCATTCAATATTCCCTTTCTTTTGTTGTTCAGTGAAATCAACCCAGGTGAAGAGTCAACTCATTTAATTAAAGTTCAATTTGTAACTAAATCGTTTTTAATATTATTTTTGGAAGGATTTAATCATTTTCAAATATGTTTACTTATGATAAGGTTAAACGTTTGTTACTTGTGGAGCAATAGAGCAGGAGTGGTAGAGATACTCTGAATGATCATCCATGAAAAGCCAACTGACATTTACTCCTGAGGTGCTGACCTGTTGCACCCTCAACAACCACTGTTCTTATTATTATTTGACCCTGCTGGTCATCTATGAAGATTTGAACATCCTGGCCATGTTCTGTTATAATCTCTACCCGGCACAGCCAGAAGAGGACTGGCCACCCCTTATAGCCTGGTTCCTCTCTAGGTTTCTTCCTAGGTTCTGGCCTTTCTAGGGAGTTTTTCCGAGCCACTGGGCTTCTACATCTGCATTGCTTGCTGTTTGGGGTTTTAGGCTGGGTTTCTGTACAGCACTTTGTCATCAGCTGATGTAAGAAGGGCTTCATAAATATATTTGATTGATTGATTTCTGTCTCCGTATGGTAAGTATATCCAATGCAAAAAACATCTAAATTGAAATGCTATTAATATTAATTTGCATATATTTCCATTATTTCCCATATTCCTGTTAATTCCCATATATTCCCGGTAATTCCCATGGAAAGTTTCCACTTTTGAATTATTCCCCAAAATGTGCAACCCTCGTTAGATTTAAGTGTCCCTCCCAGTGCCCAAGTGTCGATGACTAGGGTTGTGTCCAAAATGGCAACCTATCCTCTACTATATAGAGTACTACTTTTGACCAGAACCCTGTAGGCCCTGCTCAAAGGTAGTGCACTACATAGGGAATAGGGTGCCATTTGGGAGGCACACTGGCTGTGTATAGGGACTTAACGAGACAGGACCTCTATCCCCCTGGCAGAACATGAGACCCTTGTCCAATAAAGACCCACTCTTTTCTTTTCCCACTTAACTTTATAGGTCCTATTTTGATTGTGTCTGTAAAATGATATGAGGCCAGCGCCAAAACAAACACACACTGACTTATTCTTCTAACCTTGTGTCCCAGGTCTGGCCTTTCACACACACACACACACACACACACACACACACACACACACACACACACACACACACACACACACACACACACACACACACACACACACACACACACACACACACACACACACACACACACACACACACACACACACACACACATACATACACACAGAGATATGGACATACACACAGTGACTCAAGGGTATCTTCCCCTCCTTGCTAGTGTGTTTTCCCAGGGAGTGAGACAGGAATAGCACTAGCTAACTCTTGTCAGTATTGTTCTCATATGAGCCTGGTGTGTTTTTATGTGTGACTGATTGCTTTGAACGTTGATGCAACCCAGATCAGATTAAAGGATACACACACACACACACACACACACACACACACACACACACACACACACACACACACACACACACACACACACACACACACACACACACACACACACACACACACACACACACACACACACACACACACACACACACACACACACACACACACACACACACACACACACACACACACACACACACACGGAGAAAGGCACAGAGGAACGGAGCGTGAAGTTGTTTCACTTCTGACTTATGAGTCACTTACTTATAAGTGAAGTCAGGTTTGTCAGATTAACTCGATTTGATTGCATCCCGGATTGTGTTCTGTTCATTGTGCGTCGGTAATGATGATTACTCTAACATGGTGAGAGCACAGCACACATTGCCAAAAGACCAAGGCACTGCATCTCAGTGCTCGAGGCGTCACTACAGACCCTGGTTTGATTCCAGGCTATATCACAACCGGCTGTGATTGGAAGTCCCATAGGGCGGCGCACAATTGGCCCATTGTTGTCCGGGTTTGGCCGTGGTAGGCCGTCATTGTAAATAAGAATTTGTTCTTAACTGACGTGCCTAGTTAAATAAAGGTGAAATAAATAATAAATTAATCCACTACATTATACAAGGCCTGTTTCTGAGTACGTAGGCTACAGCTACACTTAATATCTGTGTGATGTCATTGTTGCTCCAGCGCAGTAGGATACTGCTCACTCAGCCTATGTTAGTGTGGCCTATATCACACTGCTGGAAGACCTCCACATCTCCTCCCTCCCTCTCTCTCTCTTATCCGGGGGTCTCCTCTTCCCTCTCTCCTCTTCCCTTTTGGTTATAGATGGGGCCAGTCTATCAGGCAGCAGGGTGCTTCCTTCTGCAACGCTCACTACCTCTCGTCGCAGCTGCAGACTGCTGCCCCCTAGTGACGGGATGGTTGATGAGTGTGTGAGGGTGGTGTGTGTCTCTGGTGGTGGGAGGGTGGGTGCGTATGTGTGTGGTGGCGGGGATGCTATGTTTCATGTGGTGACTGGTGTTTCTGTGGCAGTGGGATCCACTGTGGTCGCTTGGGAGATTGTGGCTTGTGTAAGGGGAGTGTATTCTTGGTCCAGACAGAGCAGTTGTATTATAGGCCTGTGTCATTGCAGTGTTGTGTGTTTACATACTGGGGTTGTGACTCCCTGTTAGAGGACTGCAGGCTAGTTGATGGGTTAGGGTGGAACAGAGAGAGGGGAAGACAGCGATAAGACAGTTTTAGCCAAACGGAGAGTTTAAAAAGCTGAGTGGGATGCAGACTGACCCCCATGTCTGCTCCCTCCTTGCCCTCTACCCTTCTGTGACGGTACAAAGTCTCCGGACATTTACTGCTTGTAAAGGTACAGTGGCACGGTATAAAACTCACTGTGTGTGTGTTGGTCTGTGCGTTTGTATGTGTATGTATCCCTCGTATTGGAGAGGGAAAGAAATTCATGAAAAGATGTTCATGCTGACACTGAGGGGAAATAGAGAGTTAGTCAGAACTCTGTGTCACGCACACACAGAGCTAGATACGAACACACGATACCCAATACCTGTGTGGAACTCCACACACACACACACACACACACACACACACACACACACACACACACACACACACACACACACACACACACACACACACACACACACACACACACACACACACACACACACACACACACACACACAAATAAAAGGAGTGACAGTAAGTGCACCTGCTATATGGTCATACAGTTGAAGTCGGAGGTTTACTTACTTAGGTTGGAGTCATTAAAACTCGTTTTTAAACCACTCCACAAATTTCTTGTTAACAAACTATAGTTTTGGCAAGTCGGTTAGGACATTTACTTTGTGCATGACACAAGTAATTTTTCCAACAATTGTTTACAGACAGATTATTTAACTTATAATTCACTGTATCACAATTCCAGTGTGTCAGAAGTTTACATACACTAAGTTGACTGTGCCTTTTAAACAGCTTGGAAAATTCGAGAAAATTATGTCATGGCTTTAGAAGATTTTGATAGACTAATTGACATCATTTGAGTCAATTGGGGGTGTACCTGTGGATGTGTTTCAAGGCCTACATTCAAACTCAGTGCCTCTTTCTTTTACATCATGGGAAAATCAAAAGAAATCAGCCAAGAGCTCAGAAAAAACATTGTAGACCAGCACAAGTCTGGTTCATCCTTGGGAGCAATTTCCAAACACCTGAAGATACCACGTTCATCTATACAAACAATAGGACGCAGGTATAAACACCATGGGACCACACAGCCGTCATGCCGCTCAGGAAGGAGACGTGATCTGTTTCCTAGAGATGAACGTACTTTGTAGCGAAAAGTGAAAATCAATCCCAGAACAACAGCAAAGGACCTTGTGAAGATGCTGGAGGAAACAGGTACAAAAGTATCTATGTCCACAGTAAAACGAGTCCTATATCAACATAAACTGAAAGGCCGCTCAGCAAGGAAGAAGCCACCGCTCCAAAACCGCCATAAAAAAAGCCAGACTATGGTTTGCAACTGCACATGGGAATAAAGATCGTACTTTTTGGAGAAATGTCCTTTTGGTCTGATGAAACAAAAATAGAACTGTTTAGCCATAATGACCATTGTTATTTTTGGAGGGAAAAGGGCGAGGCTTGCAAGCCTAAGAACACCATCCCAACTGTGACGCACGGGGGTGGCAGCATCATGCTGTTGGGGTGCTTTGCTGCAGGAGGGACTGGTGCATTTCACAAAATAGATGGCATCATGAGGCAGGAAAATGATGTGGATATATTGAAAAACATCTCAAAACATCAGTTAGGAAGTGAAGGCTTTGTCGCAAATGTGTCTTCCAAATGAGCAATGAGCCCAAGCAAACTTCCAAAGTTGTGGCAAAATGGCTTAAGGACAACAAAATCAAGGTATGGGAGTTGCCATCACAAAGCCCAGACATCAATCTTAGAAAATTTGTGGGCAGAACTGAAAGAGTGGTGTGTGAGCAAGGAGGCCACACACCTGACTCTCCGTTACACCAGCTCTGTCAGGAGGAATGGGCCAAAATCCACCCAACTTATCGTTGAAGGCTACCCAAAATGTTTGACCCAAGTTAAACAATTTAAAGGCAATGCTCCAAATACTAATTGAGTTTATGTAAACTTCTGACCCACTGGAAATGTGATGAAAGAAATAAACGCTGAAATAAATAATTCTCTCTACTATTATTCTGACATTTCACATTCTTAAAATAAAGTGGTGATCCTAACTGACCTAAGACAGAGCATTTTTACTAGGATTAAATGTCAGGAATTGTGAAAATCTATTATTAAATGCATTTGGCTAAGGTGTATGTAAACATCTGACTTCAACTGTGTTTGTATGCATTCCTTAAGTGATACCGAGGTGACCCACTTGGTGCTCAGGCAGGAGGAAGTGGCTTTGAAACCCCACATCCTCTCTTCCTGTCTTTCGCTCTCCCCCTTCCATGCAACCTCCGGTAGAGCCCTCGGGCCAGGTCTCATCCTGTCAGGCAGATGTTGCATAACACCTGGAACGTCCTGAGGTTCAACTGTTGTGTTCTTGTGGATAAGCAGTGTGGGAACCGGGTCAGGGAACTCAGTGGTCCCAGCCGGGCCGGACGGCTCAGTTTGTCCTGGAGTGGGTCAAGAACCCCAAGCCCCTCTCTTCCCCAGGCCTGTCTGTCAGTCAGGGGCTTTAATCACCAGAGAGCGGGAGGGAGGGAGGGAAAGGGAGCGGGAGGGAGGGAGGGAAAGGGAGTGGAAGGGAGGGAGGGAAAGGGAGAGGGAGGGAGGGAAAGGGAGAGGGAGGGAGGGAAAGGGAGCGGAAGGGAGGGAGGGAAAGGGAGCGGGAGGGGGAGGGAAAGGGAGAGAAAGGAGAGGAGGGAGGGAAAGGGAGCGGAAGGGGGAGGGAAAGGGAAAGGGAGGGAGGGAAAGGGAGCGGAAGGGAGGGAGAGGGAGGGAGCGGAAAGGGAGGGAAAGGGAGCGGGAGGGAGGGAAAGGGAGAGGGAGGGAGGGAAAGGGAGCGGAAGGGAGGGAAAAGGGAGCGGAAGGGAGGGAGGGAAAGGGAGCGGAGGGAGGGAGGGAAAGGGTGGGAGGGAAAGGGAGCGGGGGAGCGGAAGGGAGGGAGGGAAAGGGAGCGGAAGGGAGGGGGAGGGAAAGGGAGCGGAAGGGAGGGAGGGAGGGAAAGGGAGCGGGAGCGGAAGGGAGGGAGGGAAAGGGAGCGGAAGGGGGGGGAGGGAAAGGGAGCGGAAGGGAGGGAGGGAAAGGGAGCGGGAGGGAGGGAAAGGGAGGGAGGGGGAGGGAGGGAAAGGGAGCGGGAGGGAGGGAAAGGGAGGGAGGGAGGGAGGGAGGGAAAGGGAGGGAGGGAAAGGGAGCGGAAGGGAGGGAGGGAAAGGGAGCGGAAGGGGAGAGGGAACGGAAGGGAGGGGGAGGGAAAGGGAGCGGAAGGGAGGGAGGGAAAGGGAGGGAAAGGGAGCGGAAGGGGGAGGGAGGGAAGGAGGGAGGGAAAGGGAGCGGAAGGGAGGGAGGGAAAGGGAGCGGGAGGGAGGGAAAGGGAGGGAGGGAGGGAGGGAAAGGGAGGGAAAGGGAGCGGGAGGGAGGGAAAGGAGAGGGAGGGAGGGAAGGGAAAGGGAGCGGAGGGAGGGAGGGAGGGAAGGGAGGGAGGGAAGGGAAGGGAGAACGGGAGCGGAAGGGAGGGAGGGAAAAAGGGAGCGGAAGGGAGGGAGGGGGAAAGGGAAGGGAGGGAGGGAAAGGGAGCGGGAGGGAGGGGAGCGGGGGAGGGAGGGAAAGGGAACGGGAACGGGGGAGCGGGAGGGAGGGAACGGGAGCGGGAGGGAAAGGGAGTGGGAGGGAGGGAGGGAAAGGGAGCGGGGGAGTGAGGGAGCGGGAGGGAGGGAAAAGGGAGCGGGAGGGAAAGGGAAAGGGAGGGAGGGAGGAAAGGGAGCGGGAGGGGGAGGGAAAGGGAGCGGGAGGGAGGGAGCGGGAGTGAGGGAAAGGGAGCAGAAGTGAGGGAAAGGGAGCAGGAGTGAGGGAAAGGGAGCAGAAGTGAGGGAACGGGAGCAGGAGGGAGGGAAAGGGAGCGGGAGGGAGGGAGGGAAAGGGAGCGGGAGGGAAAGAGAGCGGGAAGGAGGGAAAGGGAGCGGGAGGGAGGGAGAGAAAGAGGGAAAGGGACCAGGAGAAGTGGATGGGAGGGAGGGGGGGGGAAGATGCAGAGTAAGTGATGGGGAGGATGGGACAGGTGTAGTTGGTGACAAAGAAAGGAACAAGTGGAGGTGGAGTACAGAGAGAGAGAGGGAGAGAGGGGGGGTGGATGGGACAGATAGAGGGACTATTAGAGGTAGAGGGATGAGAAAAGGGAGAAGCAGTACCATACTGTTGCAGGGCTCTTTGGAGCTCAGCTCCCTCTGCTTCTAACACGAGTTCTGGGCTGGACTGCACTTAGCTCATTTCCCAGAGAATATAATTAAAGCACCAGGAGATTGCACTCGAACAAGTAAATGCCATTGGCAGCGTGGTGTGTGTGTGACACTGACCATGCCAATCACTCATTGCAGATATGTTGCTGTTATTGTTCAGTTTGATAATTAGCCTGTACTAGAGAAATGTGAAGTTTGAAATGAAATACATTTGCTAATGTTGATGGGACTGGTGGTGGTGGAAAGGATAGTAATAAAAGAACAGTGGTGCACAATGTTTTAAACTTATTGTTGCGGCAATTTATCACAGTATACATTTTTGTCCAGCACTACCATCGCTCTACTGTTCCTGATGTCTAACACATAGAGCAGATGCTGGGGAGGTCTACAGGGTTAAGAACATAGAACACTCCGGATCGAACCGCTGGGCCACAGCCGGAATTTGTATTTAATCGTCCTATTTCTCCCTGTCCAAGAATGTTGTTGATAATCATGGGAGGGCTTGTTGAGTATTTTGGGATCCAAAATGGAGGAGAGAGAGTGAATGGAGAAGACAGGCAGCGGCTCCCCCCGTAAATTACATCCACAAGGGGAGTGGAAAGCGAGTGAGAGTTGCATACTTGGAAACAGTGATGTACATACAGAAAGATGTATGTTTTGTATCCATGTTTAGTGTTTGTGTAATGCATGTTAGTGGTGTAGGATGTAAAGCTTGTGCTATTAAAGAGGTTCACATTTCAAAGGAGCAGTGTTTTAATGGGAGTCTGCACTGTCTCCTATAGACCTATGGCATTATAGGAGGAAGATAAGGGGCTTTCTTCTCAGATCACAGATCATTCTGTAGATATCAAAGATCAAATATGGAGATCACAGATTGCATCTAGATGGTGTATGCTTTGTCTTGCTTTGTCTTGCTGTGTAAGTGTTGGTGTTCATATCATTGTGTGTGTGTGTGTGTGTATATGAGAGAGTGAGTGAGGAATGGATAGTAAAGAGGTTCTCTGTGTCCCTTGTAGTGGTACTTTATGCCCCTAGTAGTGTGTCTGGGTAGATAAGATCTGTGGAGCCTGCCTGGTTCCCTGGTAGTGTGTTAACAAGAACAAGATGTCTCTGGTAACAACTTCACTGTGCCTGGAGCATCACTACCACACCAGACCTCCAGACTCCTGCTGGGTTTGAGCCCACAGCTACCCCAGGAAGATGCACCACAGCAGGGCTTAGAGAGGGATGGAGAGTCTCTAATTATACCCTATTCCCCATTTTTGGGGGGGTTAATTGTAGCTACCACTTAAGTCAACAATTTCCTCAGTCTCCCATTGACATCAATTCATGAATACGGGAAAATGTGACACACAGTTGTCTGTAGGCAAGTAGTGACAACATGCAGAATAATTTGTTGTGTACTTTTGTCGCAGCTAGGAGGTAGCATGAGAAGCATCGTCCCAAAAAAATTAATGTAATCCATTTTACCGATATTTGCAAAGCTGCATTGCAAGCCGAAACCTCAAAAACACTTGCAGTGGGCCACAGTCCACTGCTGCTAAATTTATACAGGGGAAACACTGACTTCAAACTAAGTTTTGTAGCGTCAATATTCAAGAAGAATCTGTCCATGTTTTCTTTTCAGTGAGAATGTTGTTATTTTTTGCATCAAGCCACCTGTGAGTTTGTTCACAGCTCTGGTAATCAATCTGCGATACACCTTATTGTCTATGTTACAACAAAAAACAGACAGATGTGGCTGTGAGACTGCATAAGGAAGTACTACGGTACCAAACTTAGTTTGAAGTGTTTTTCGCCTGGCAATGCAGCTTTGCTTACATCGGTACTATGAATTACATGCATTTTTTTGGGGATGATGCTAATAATGCTAACACCTGGCTGTGGCAAAAGCAAACTATTTAAACTGTTTGTGGATACTGTCACTACTGGCCTACAGACACAGTTCATCCACAATTGAGTTATCTCGTTAAAAATATACACGGCCAATAGACACACCTTATCGCATCACACTTTGATGACACAAGCAATTAAAGATAATCCAGAGGATCCCTGTAAAGGGTCTGTTTTATATTTATACAGTGTATACATATAAATATATATACATATAGTGTATATATAGCCATGTTATTCAATGTGTATTTATTCCTCGTCACATGTTTTATTATTTTTTTAAATCTTTAACTCTACATTGTTGGAAAAGGACCCGCAAGTAAGCATTTCACTGTTTAGTCTACACCTGTTGTTTACGACAAAGGTGACAAATATAATTTGATTAGATGTTTTGTTTCCTTTTCTGATAAAGACTACTCTTATAAACAGCAGTAAAACACCCTGATTGGTGGATAAAGACGCTTTTATTTACACATGTACATAAACCAGAGATGTCCTTTCATGGAAGATATGAAAACCAAGCAGGGAGGGTTGTAATCGTGGACAATGTGGGCTGCGTGTGAAAGATCAGAGGTGAGGGTGTTGCTCCCTCACAGTGGGTTGGCGGGAGGTCAGGACCAGTTTTTGCTCACGACAATATTTTGTTCTGTGGAGTGTGTATATCAGGTCTACACACTAAATCTAAAGAAACAATCTAATTCAAACCATCGTAAAGTCATTATGGAAAATGGAGACTGGCTGCAAATGCCAGAGCCCATGTGTGTCTGTGTGTAGGTCAATTTATGGGTGGAAAGGAAGAGCGGGGCAGAGGTGTTTGTTTGGGTGGGGTGACTGTATGCCTCTCTTAACAAAAATGTAGAATTCCTACTAAAGGCCGTTTTTACCTATAATAAATATTACAGACCTCTACATACACTTCAACTGTGAGAGATGGAATCTAAAACAAAAATCGAGAAAATCACATTGTATGATTTTTAAGTAATTAATTTGCATTTTATTGCATGACATTGTCTTGTTGGAAGACAAATCTCCGTCCCAGTCTCAGGTCTTTTGCAGACTCCATCAGGTTTTCTTCCAGAATGGTCCTGTATTTGGCTCCATCCATCTTCCCATCAATTTTAACCATCTTCCCTGTCCCTGCTGAATAAAAGCAGGCCCAAACCATGATGTTGAGACACCACCATGTTGGACAGTGGGGATGGTGTTCAGGGTGATGAGCTGGGTTGCTTTTACGCCAAAAATAACATTTTGCATTGTTGCCAAAAAGTTCAATTTTGGTTTCATCTGACCAGAGCACCTTCTTCCACATGTTTGGTGTGTCTCCCAGGTGGCTTGTGGCAAAATTTAAACAACACTTTTTATGGATATCTTTAAGAAATTGCTTTCTTCTTGCCACTCTTCCATAAAGGCCAGATTTGTGCAATATACAAGTATTTGATCACCTACTAACCAGTAAGAATTCCGGCTCTCACAGACCTGTTAGTTTTTCTTTAAGAAGCCCTCCTGTTTTCCACTCATTACCTGTATTAACTGCACCTGTTTGAACTCGTTACCTGTATAAAAGACACCAGTACACACACACTCAATCAAACAGACTCCAACGTCTCCATAATGGCCAAGACCAGAGAGCTGTGTAAGGACATCAGGGTAAAATTGTAGACCTGCACAAGGCTGGGATGGGCTACAGGACAATAGGCAAGCAGCTTGGTGAGAAGGCAACAACTGTTGGCGCAATTATATATTAGAAAATGGAAGAAGTTCAAGATGACGGTCAATCACCCTTGGTCTGGGTCTCCATGCAAGATCTCACCTCGTGGGGCATCAATGATCATGAGGAAGGTGAGGGATCAGCCCAGAACTATACGGCAGGACCTGAAAAGAGCCGGGACCACAGTCCCAAAGAAAACCATTAGTAACACACTACGCCATCATGGATTAAAATCCTGCAGCGCATGTAAGGTCCCCCTGCTCAAGCCAGCGCATGTCCAGGCCCGTCTGAAGTTTGCCAATGACCATCTGGATGATCCAGAGGAGGAATGGGAGAAGGTCATGTGGTCTGATGAGACAAAAATAAAGCTTTTTGGTCTAAACTCCACTCGCCATGTTTGGAGGAAGAGGAAGGATGAGTACAACCCCAAGAACACCATCCCAACCGTGAAGCAAGGTGGAAACATCATTTTTTTGGGGATGCTTTTCTGCAAAGGGGACAGGACGACTGCACCGTATTGAGGGGAGGATGGATGGGGCCATGTATTGCGATATCTTGGCCAACAACCTCCTTCCCTCAGTAAGAGCATTGAAGATGGGTCGTGGCTGGGTCTTCCAGCATGACACAGGCGAGGGCGTTCGAAATGATGCTGCCTGCGGATCTGTACTGTAGGTGGCACCATGTGCTCTTTTTAAAGGCCCTAGGATCTATGTACAGCAATGGTCAGCCAGTCAGTGGGACGACAACCCAATTTGGTTTGAGGGGAGGTTTTAGTGGGTGGAAAATTGGAGGACAATTATAGCTTTATATAGTCGCAGCTTCAGTATGCGTAACAGTGCAAATATCACGCCACAGCTATATGCACACTAAATGATCATGGTACTTAATGGTAAGTTTACAAACATGTATAATTGCAACTTGTATCTTATTATGGTAAGTGGTGAAATAAGTATAGCTAATTGTAATGGCTTAGCAGATAATAAGACTATCAGTCTTTACCTGGCTAAAAGATAAGGAATATTATATCAATTGTTGACAGTAAACTCATTCTGCACATTTAGATGACGTTGTAATGGCAAAAGGACTGAGGGGGGGGGGTCTATTTTCCACATGGGCAAAGAAACTCAAATAACCAATGATATTAATTAGCAATAACATTGGTCCGAATGTTCAAACTATTCAAACAGATCCCCAAGGAATGTGGCCCATTAATCTATATGGTCCAAATAATGATGATCCATGCTTCTTTGTAAATAAATATATTACTTTATCGAGCTTAGAGTCAATACATGACTCAATTATTATGGTGTGAGATTATAATACGGGTTTAATACCTCAATGGACCGTAAAGGAAATCACACTACAAACTATCACCCTCATGCACTTTAAGGAAATCACGAATATCATGGATTTATTGGAACTAGTGGCTATATGGAGGCTTAAATATCCTGACCTAGTGAGATAAACATGGCGGAGTTTCAATCAAGCTAGTCGTCTTGACTACTTATGTCATTCTCGCTGGCACTAAAAAAAATTAAAGTGTTGTTTGGGGACAATGCGGTTGGACCATCAAATAATTGGTATACGCATTACTTTTACAGAGTTTCCACATGGGTGAGGATATAGGACATTTAATCAAAGCCTACCAGATGACAACTTGTTTTTAACCAAGACAGAATAATTTATGACTGACTTGTTCCTACATAACATACAGTGCATTCTGAAAATATTCAAACCCCTTCCCCTTTTCCACATTTTGTTACGTTACAGCCTTATTTAAAAAATCCTCAATCTACACACACTACCCCAGAATGACAAAGTGAAACTTGACTTGGAAAAGCACATGTGTCTATATAAGGCCCACAGTTGACAGTGCATGTCAGAGCAAGAACCAAGCCATATGGTCAAATGAATAGTCCATTAGAGCTCAGTGAGTGGATTGTGTCCTGGCACAGATGTGGGGAAGGGTACCAAAACATTTCTGCAGCATTGAAGGTCCCCAAGAACACAGTGGCCTCCATGATTTCATAAATGGAAGAAGTTTGGAACCACCAAGACTCTTCCTTGAGCTGGCCGCCCGGCCAAATTGAGCAATCGGGGTAGAAGGGCCTTGGTCAGGGAGTTGACCAAGAACCGATGGTCACTCTGACAGAGCTCCAGAGTTCCTCTATGGAGATGGGAGAACCTTCCAGAAGCACAACCATCTCTGCAGCACTCCACCAATCAGGCCTTGTGGTAAATTGGCCAGACTGAAGCCACTCCTCAGTAAAAAGGCATATGGCAGCCCGCTTGGAGTTTGCCAAAAGGCACCTAATGACTTTCAGACCTTGAGAAACAAGATTCTCTGGTCTGATGAAACCAAGACTGTGAAGCATGGTGGTGGCAGCATCATGCTGTGGGGATGGTTTTCAGCGGCAGGGACTGTGAGACTAGTCAGGATGGAGGTAAAGCTGAACGGAGCAAAGTATAGAGATCCTTGAAGAAATCCTGGTCCAGAGTGCTCAGGACCTCAAACTGGGGCGAAGGTTTGCCTTCCAACAGGACAACACAGGAGTGGTTTCGGGACAAATCTCTGAATGTCCTTGAGTGGCCCCGCCAGAGCCTGGACTTGAACCCGATCGAACATCTCTGGAGAGACCGGAACAAAGCTGTGCAGCGACGCTCCCCATCCTACCTGATAGAGCTTGAGAGGATCTGCAGAAAAGAATGGGAGAAACTCCCCAAATACAGGTGTGTCAAGCTTGTAGCATCATACCCAAGAAGACTCAAGGCTGTAATAATTTCCAAAGGTGCTTCAACAAAGTACTGAGTCAACAGTGAAGAGGCGACTCCAGGATGCTGGCCTTCTAGGCAGATTCCTCTGTCCAGTGTCTGTGTTATTTTGCCCATCTTAATCTTTTATTTTTATTGGCCAGTCTGAGATATGACTTTTTCTTTGCAACTCTGCCTAGAAGACCAGCATTCCGGAGTCGCCTCTTCACTGTTGACCTTGAGACTGGTGTTTTGTGGGTACTATGTAATGAAGCTGCCAGTTGAGGACTTGTGAGGTGTCTGTTTCTCAAACTAGACACTCTAATATACTTGTCCTCTTGCTCAGTTGTCCACCGGGGCCTCCCACTCTTTCTATTCTGGTTTGAGCCTGTTTGCTATGTTCTGTGAAGGGAGTAGTTCACAGCGTTGCACGAGGTCTTCAGTTTCTTGACAATTTCTCACATGGAATAGCCTTCATTTCTCAGAACAAAAAGAGACTGACGAGATTCAGAAGAAAGTTCTTTGTTTCTGGCCATTTCGAGCCTGTAATCGAACCCACAAATGCTGATGCTCCAGATACTCAACTAGTCTAAAGATGGCCAGTTTTATTGCTTCTTTAATTAGGACAACAGTTTTCAGCTGTGCTAACATAATTGCAAAAGGGTTTTCTAATGATCAATTAGCCTTTTAAAATGATACACTTGAATTGGTTAACACAACGTGCCATTGGAACACAGGAGTGATGGTTGCTTTTTTGGTCAGGTCATGTGGTTAGGAATAATTCTGGGCCTTAGTTATGACTTGAACAGAGTCCCTCCTGTAGGCATTCCACTAAGACTAAAAGTGAAATATGAAATGTATAGTTTGGGATTTTGGCAATATCTACTTCCTCAGAGTCAAATGAACTTGTGGATAACAGTTTTCTGTCTCTGCTTCCAGTATGAAGGAATTTAGAGGATGTTGTGTGAGCCAATGCTGGAAATCTTTGGGATCACTAGCATACTAGTTGGTCCGGAAGACTTAAGCTGTATTCGAATACCCATAATAACATACTGTACACTACATACTTAATGAGTATATACTACATACTGTATACTGTTAGTTCAATTTAGTATACTGTAAAGGAACTGTATCCTCTCAGTTGAGCATGCTAGCGCTTCGCCTGTCTACCGGAAGTTGAAGTTGTTGCTATGAAACCTCTTGCTAGCTTTTTAGCATAACAAATGACTATCTAGACATTTTACGATTTCGGATGTGTTCATACATTCAATCTGGAGTGCCAGAGTGTGCTTAGAGTGCTCCCTGGGCGTTCATAAATCCAGAGTGTGCTTAGAGTGCCCCCTGGGCGTTCATAAATCCAGAGTGTGCTTAGAGTGCCCCCTGGGCGTTCATAAATCCAGAGTGTCCTTAGAGTGCCCCCTGGGCGTTCATAAATCCAGAGTGTCCTTAGAGTGCCCCCTGGGCGTTCATAAATCCAGAGTGTGATTAGAGTGCCCCCTGGGCGTTCATAAATACAGAGCGTGTAGGTGAAAATTCATGACTGGTTGATTTTCCAGCCGCTCCCTCTATGTCCTTTTGTCCCCCTCACACCCCAAATCATATTTGTCCTGGCTGGCTCAGAAAGGCTGCAGCAGTTGCAGATGTTGTTGACGGCTGTGAAGTAGGGAGGAAGTTCCAAATACTCCAGAATCCTCTTCTCTTTTTACATGTTTGATCTGAGAGGATAGCAGTGATTCCACTGAGGCTGATAGAAAGCAGATTGGACTGGTGGATTTATTTGAGCTGTGCCTTGTAAAAGTGTGCTGTGTGTGTAGGTCTTTGTGTGTTTTTAGGTTTGGTTGAGCCAAGTGGGCTGCAATGAGACAGAAGTGGAATGACCTGTTGAGAGTGTGAATGAGGGCTCTGACAAAGCATACATGCATGTAGATAAACACAAGCACCTCCACACAGATACTCAAAAGCATACACACACACACAAAGCATTATATAATTATTGTTATCTAAAGAGATTCTGATGCAATTACACCACAGTCCAAAACTGTAACAGTTGAAGACCGAGGGGTAACATAACAAATATGCTTTTCTTTTGTTTTCGAACAACTATCTTATTGTCCTCTATCTTGCATTATTCAATCTGAACCATATTAACATGCACCCAAAAGTACCATTCAGATTGCAACAACAGAAAGGGCCTTGTTTGCACAGTTGGTTATTGTGTTTCAATCTGGCCTTCTCCAAATGTTTTTTTGCATTAAGCCACTGTTGTTGTTTAGTTCTGTCTTCTTTCGCCCATTGCTGTATTTCTTCAGTATCCTGGCTCCATTACTGTTGAAAGCATTAAAAAAAAGATTGGCAACAACAAAAAAGAAAGCTTTATCCACTTTTTGTTATTTTCAGGTCATAGCAACTAGCAAACTCTGCTGAGTTGAATTTGAGATGCCTCTTGATTGTTCAGCGTATTTTCTTCTCCAGCTCGTCTTGGCACGGAAACAGCGTGGGCTTGTCTGATGTAGCCTTCTAATCCTCCCCACACACACACAATCACCTCAGTGAGCCCTGCTGGTACAGTACTGGTGTGATCAGCCAGTTCTTATTATTTACGGACCCAAATCCTGCAAGCCGGAGTTTAACAATAACTAATGCACTTAAGAGCCACCAAACCACCACGGTCTATTCTGATTTGTGCTGCTTCTCTCTCGCCAAGTTTTATATTTCTTACTAGGCATTTCTTTGACAACTCATTGCAAGTTGATGTGATTTCGACTTGTGCGAACTTGGGCCTAAACACAAATTAGGCTATTGAAAGCATTGGAAGAATTGTGTGCCTGTGTATAAGTCCGAATATGGCACCGAATGGTGTGTGTCACTCAGACTGTGTGCCAGTGTTTGTCAAAGAGTGTGAGATGGTGTGTTGTTTGCTTCATATTGCTTACAGATCTCCGTCATGTGTTTGGGTTATATGTGGTCATTGTGTATCTTGTGAGTGTCAGATCCATAATTTCATACGACAGTTTGTGTTTTTGATCAGAACACATTCTCCTTCCAGATATATCAGTCTAAGCCCAGATATGGGAGATGATGGCTCTTTCTCAATTCGTCTTTCATCAATGACTTGTTCTCTCCTCACCTCTTTCTCAAACCTCATTGGAGGAGAAGCCCTCCCCTCTTATATTTTCCTCCAATGAGTTCTGAGAAGTAGGTGAGGAGAGGTTTTGAGGAATCAGAAGTGGTTCCTGGGAGACTTCCTGTAGTGATGAACCCTCTGCTCTCTGTGTGCTCAGATCCTCAAGGCTGAGAATGCTAACAGCTCTCTCATGAAGGGTTAAAGTCCCAACCTTTTAGTTGAATCGGACAAGTGGTAGTCAACCCTTGAACCCTGTTGTCCTTAAATATACTAGTAGATTTAGCAGCACACAATCAAACACTACACTTAGCAAACTCAATCACACTCAGAATTGATCTTAAACTGACAAGACCAGAATCATTTAATAGTTATTCACTCATCATTAAGCACACCCGCAATCATAAATCATTTTAGTCCACATAGACAACATATAGTGTATTCGGGAATTTTTCAGACCCCCTGACTTTTTCCACATTTTGTTACATTACAGCCTTATTCTAAAAATTTTTTTTTAAACTCATCAATCTACACACAATACCCCATAATGACAAAGCGAAAACCGGCTATATAACCTGTCTATATAAGGTCCCACAGTTGACAGTGCATGTCAGAGCAAAAACCAAGCCATTAGGTCTAGGTAATTGTCCGTAGAGCTCAGAGGCAGGATTGTGTTGAGGCACAGATCTGAGGAAGGGTACCAAAACATTTCTGCAGCATTGAAGGTCCCCAAGAACACAGTGGCCTCAATCATTCTTAAATGGAAGAAGTTTGGAACCACCAAGACTTTTCCTTGAGCTGGCAGCCCGGCCAAACTGAACAATTGGGGGAGAAGGGCCTTGGTCAGGGAGGTGACCAAGAACCCAATGGTCACTCTGACAGAGCTCCTCTGTGAGGATGAGAGAACCTTCCAGAAGGACAACCGGCTCTGTAGCAATCCACCAATCAGGCCTTTATGGTAGAGTGGACAGACAAAGTCATTTCTCAGTAAAAGGCATGACAACCCGCTTGGAGTTTGCCAAAAGGCGCCTAAAGGACTCTGACCATGCTGTGCGGATATTATTTAGCGGCAGGGACTGGGAGACAAGGCAGGATCGAGGGAAAGATGAATGGAGCAGAGTATAGATGAAAAGTGCCAGAGTTTGATCGGGTTCAAGTAAGGGCTCTGGCTGGGCCACTCAAGAACATTCAGAGACTTGTCCTGAAGCCACTCCTGCTTTGTCTTGGCTGTGTGCTTAGGGTTGTTGTCGTGTTAGAAGGTGAACCTTTGCCCCGGTCTGGGGTCCTAAGCGCTCTGGAGCAGATGTTCATCCAGGATATCTCTGTACTTTGCTCTGTTCATCTTCCCCTCGATCCTGACTAGTCTCTCAGTCCCTACCTCTGGAAAAACATCCCCACATCATGGTGCTGTCACCACGATGCTTCACTGTAGGGATGGTACCAGGTTTCCTTCAGACGTGATGCTTGGCATTCAGGCCAAACAATTCAATCTTGGTTTCATCAGACCAGAGAATCTTGTTTTTCATGGTCTGAGAGTCCTTTAGGTGCCTTTTTGCAAACTCCAAGCGGGCTGTCATGTGCCTTTTTCTGAGGAGGGGCTTCTGTCTGACCACTCTACCACAAAGGCATGGTTGGTGGAGTGCTGCAGAGATGGTTATCCTTCTGGAAGGTTTTCCCATCTTCACAGAGGAACTCTGGTGCTCTGTCACCTCCCTGACCAAGGCCCTTCTACCCCGATTGCTCAGTTTGGCCGGGTGGCCAGCTCTAGGAAGTCTTGGTGGTTCCAAACTTCTTCCATTTTTAAGAATGATGGAGGCAACTGTGTTCTTGGGGACCTTCAATGCTGCATACATTTTTTTGGTACCCTTCCCCAGATCTTTGCCTCGAGACAATCCTGTCTCTACGGACAATTCCTGCGACCCTATGGCTTGGTTTCACCTCTGACATGCACTGTCAACTGTGGGACCTTATATAGACAGGTGTGCTTTGGGCTGGGCTCCTTAGTTCCAGTGAAGGACAACATACAATGACATTCTAGACGATTCTGTGCATCCAACTTTGTGGCAACAGTTTGGGGAAGGCCCTTGTTTCAGCATGACAAGGACCCCGTGCACAAAGCAAGGTCCATACAGAAATGTTTTGTCGAGATCGGTGTGGAATAACTTGACTGGCCTGCACAGAGCCCTCACCTCAACTCCATCAATGAATTGGAATGCCGACTGCATGCCCGACCTCACTAATGCTCTTATGGCTGAATGGAAGCAAGTACCCACAGCAATGTTCCAACATCTAGTGTAACGTCTTCCCAGAAGAGTGGAGGCTGTTATAGCAGCACAGGGGGGACCAACTCCATATTAATACCCATGATTCTAGAATGAGATGTTTGACGAGCAGGTGTCCACATACAGTACCAGTCAAAAGTTTGGACACACCTACTCATTGAAAGGTTGTCTTCATTTTTTCTACATTGTAGAATTATAGTGAAGACATCAACACTATGAAATAACATATGGAATCGTGTAGTAACCAAAAAAGTGTTAAACGAATCAAAATATATTTTATATTTGAGATTCTCATAAAGTAGCCACCCTTTGCTTTGATGACAGCTGTGCACAGTTTTGGCATTCTCTCAACCAGCTTCACCTAGAATGCTTTTCCAACAGTCTTGGAGTTCCCACAAGATCCTTCACTCTGCGGTCCAACTCATCCCAGACCATCTCAATTGGGTTGAGGTCGGGGGATTGTGGAGGCCAGGTCATCTGATGCAGCACTCACTCCATCACTCTCCTTCTTGGTCAAATAGCCCTTACACAGCCTGGGAGGTGTGTTTTGGGTCATTGTTCTGTTGAAAAACAAATTATAGTCCAACTAAGTGCAAACCAGATGGGATGGGGTGTCGCTGCAGAAAGCTGTGGTAGCCATGCTGGTTAAGTGTGCCTTGAATTCTTTGTCTCACAAAGACACAGCGCTTGGAACCAAAATTTCTCATTTGAACTATGAAGCATTTATTTGAGCTGCAATTTCTGAGGCTGGTAACTAATGAACTTATCCTGTGCAGCAGAGGTCACTCTGGGTCTTCCTTTCCTGTGGAGGTCCTCATGAGAGCCAGTGTCATCATAGTGCTTGATGGTTTTTGCGACTGCACTTAAAACTTTCAAAGATTTTTACATTTTCCAAATTTACTGACATTTGTCTTAAAGTAATGATGGACTGTCATTTCTCTTTGCTTATTTGAGCTGTTCTTGCCATAATATGGACTTGTTATTTTACCAAATAGGGCTATCTTCTGTATACCACCCTTACCTGGTCACAACACAAATGATTTGCTCAAATGCATTAAGGAAAGAAATTCCACAAATTAACTTTTAACAAGGCACCCCTGTTAATTGAAATTGCATTCCAGGTGACTACCTCATGAAGCTGGTTGAGAGAATATATTTAGATTTGTTTTACACCTTTTGGTGACTACATGATTCCATATGTGTAATTTCATAGTTTTGATGTCTTCACTATTATTCTACAATGTAGAAAATAGTAAAAATACAGAAAAACCCTTGAATGAGTAGGTGTGTCCAAACTTTTGACTGGTACTGCACTTTTGGTCATGAGGTGTATCTAGCTAAAGCCAACTTCATAAAATTGCTAGGTGACTAGTATTACAGAGACACATTTTCATTTGATTTATTAATCAAGAAGGTATCAATAGGCTACATAGCTTGAACAAATTAATTTACTAACATACCTCCTGTGAGTCCTGCCCATCACCGGCAGCTTAAATCAAATCAAATGCTATGTGTCACTCGGCACTCACTCTCCTTCTCTACTGACGAGACTGTCTGCAAGCACTAGAGTATCTAACGTCTATGCCTAGCATATCTTTGCTCCGTGGTGCAAATTGGAAGAAACCACTTACTAGGGAGAAGGGGGGTACTCTTTGCCTGGTCCAATCAGTGTGCCCCCTCCACCAAATGTAGCTGACAGATCTTTTTTATAAAGAATTATATAAATAATTAGGATAAAACGTGGGCTTAAAAATTCAGTTAAATTAATTACCTCTGCCTACCTACTACATTCCAAGCGTACTCTCACGACATTCCTGCTCCACCTGTATGTAAATAACTAGGGTTAGTTTTACTTGAATTATTTGTCTCTCAGATTTAGAGGCCTGTTCAGACAGAAAGTGTGTATCCCTAATAAACAGATTAGCCTAGTGAGTCTTTCTACAGAGTTCATATGACTGATGGTCTATCCGCATTTATTTCACAGCTGTTTTGTCTTTTTTGTGCAGAGCTGGGCTGACTTGCCTGAAGAGTGGAAAAGAGTTGAACTTTTGATGTACCGCAGATGGATATGACAGAACATGTAGATGAATATGACAGAACGTGTAGCTGCAGATGCATATGACAGAACGTGTAGCTGCAGATGAATATGACAGAACTTGTAGATGCAGATGAATATGACAGAACGTGTAGATGCAGATGCATATGACAGAACGTGTAGATGCAGATGCATATGACAGAACGTGTAGATGCAGATGGATATGACAGAATGTGTAGATGCAGATGGATGTGACAGAACGTGTAGATGCATATGACAGAATGTGTAGCTGCAGATGAATATGACAGAACGTGTAGATGAATATGACAGAACGTGTAGATGCAGATGCATATGACAGAACATGTAGATGCAGATGGATATGACAGAATGTGTAGATGCAGATGGATATGACAGAATGTGTAGATGCATATGACAGAACGTGTAGATGCAGATGCATATGACAGAACGTGTAGATGCAGATGGATATGACAGAATGTGTAGATGCAGATGGATATGACAGAATGTGTAGATGCATATGACAGAACGTGTAGATGCAGATGCATATGACAGAACGTGTAGATGCAGATGCATATGACAGAACGTGTAGATGCAGATGCATATGACAGAACGTGTAGATGCATATGACAGAACGTGTAGATGCAGATGACAGAACGTGTAGATGCAGATGCATATGACAGAACATGTAGATGCAGATGGATATGACAGAATGTGTAGATGCAGATGGATATGACAGAACGTGTAGATGCAGATGGATATGACAGAACGTGTAGATGCAGATGCATATGACAGAACGTGTAGATGCAGATGCATATGACAGAACGTGTAGATGCATATGACAGAACGTGTAGATGCATATGACAGAACGTGTAGATGCAGATGCATATGACAGAACATGTAGATGCAGATGGATATGACAGAATGTGTAGATGCAGATGGATATGACAGAATGTGTAGATGCATATGACAGAATGTGTAGATGCAGATGCATATGACAGAACGTGTAGATGCAGATGCATATGACAGAACGTGTAGATGCAGATGCATATGACAGAACGTGTAGATGCATATGACAGAACGTGTAGATGCAGATGAATATGACAGAACGTGTAGATGCAGATGCATATGACAGAACGTGTCGATGCAGATGCATATGACAGAACGTGTAGATGCAGATGCATATGACAGAACGTGTAGATGCAGATGACAGAACGTGTAGATGCAGATGAATATGACCAAACTTGTAGATGCAGATGCATATGACAGAACGTGTAGTTGCAGATGACAGAACGTGTAGATGCAGATGCATATGACCAAACTTGTAGATGCAGATGCAGATGCATATGACAGAACGTGTAGATGCAGATGACAGAACGTGTAGATGCAGATGAATATGACAGAACGTGTAGATGCAGATGAATATGACAGAACGTGTAGATGCAGATGCATATGGCAATGTCTTTGTGGTCAGTGTATTTATTTTCTCACAGAAGGGTCAGTTTCCCTGTGGTCAGTTTTTGTATAGTCTGTCTGTGATTACCGTTATTCAGACTACGATCTATTGCCCTTCAGTCAGTCAGTGTATGTTCACTCGGATGTCACTCACTCAGCAAGACCCCTCAGATCAAGGCTATTTATTGCCCTCTAAGTGGTCAGTATATATACAGACCCTTTGTCCAGTCACATACACTCCCTGTCAGTGTGTGTTTATAGTCCCACAGTCCATTACAATAATTACAATACCACAGAGCAGTGGTCCTGGAGCAGATTTGAGGAGTTAAGTGCTTTGCTTAAGTGCACAATGTCAGTAGGTAGCACATGGAATATTGAAGCCAGGAATCAGTGTGCCCCCTCCACCAAATGTAGCTGACAGATCTTTTTATAAATAATTATATAAATAAATAGGATAAAACGTGGGCTTAAAAATTCAGTTAAATTAATTACCTCTGCCTACCTACTACATTCCAAGCGTACTCTCACGACATTCCTGCTCCACCTGTATGTAAATAACTAGGGTCAGTTTTACTTGAATTATTTGTCTCTCAGATTTAGAGGCCTGTTCAGACAGAAAGTGTGTATCCCTAATAAACAGATTAGCCTAGTGCGTCTTTCTACAGAGTTCATATGACTGATGGTCTATCCGCATTTATTTCACAGCTGTTTTGTCTTTTTTGTGCAGAGCTGGGCTGACTTGCCTGAAGAGTGAAAAAAGGGTTGAACTTTTGATGGACCGCAGATGGATATGACAGAACGTGTAGATGCAGATGCATATGACAGAACGTGTAGATGCAGATGCATATGACAGAACGTGTAGATGCAGATGACAGAACGTGTAGATGCAGATGACAGAACGTGTAGATGCAGATGAATATGACAGAACGTGTAGATGCAGATGACAGAACGTGTAGATGCAGATGACAGAACGTGTAGATGCAGATGAATATGACAGAACGTGTAGATGCAGATGCATATGGCAATGTCTCTGTGGTCAGTGTATTTATTTTCTCACAGAAGGGTCAGTTTCCCTGTGGTCAGTTTTTGTATAGTCTGTCTGTGATTACCGTTATTCAGACTACGATCTATTGCCCTTCAGTCAGTCAGTGTATGTTCACTCAGATGTCACTCACTCAGCAAGACCCCTCAGATCAAGGCCATTTATTGCCCTCTAAGTGGTCAGTATATATACGGACCCTTTGTCCAATCACATACACTCCCTGTCAGTGTGTGTTTATAGTCCCACAGTCCATTACAATAATTACAATACCACAGAGCAGTGGTCCTGGAGCAGATTTGAGGAGTTAAGTGCCTTGCTCAAGTGCACAATGTCAGTAGGTAGCACATGGAATATTGAAGCCAGGAATCCTCCAGCTGTCGGCTCATTCCCTGCAGAATTCCTCCGTCAGCCTTGGGATTTGAACTGGCAACTCTCTGTTTACTGGCCCCCCTTTTCAAGACTACCTTCACCCCCCAATCACCCTCTCTGTAGTTCCCTATGTTGCATCCGTTTTGTGGCTCTCATCCGGCTAGTGTAGCCAGGGAGTCTTCCTTCTCATCTAATAGTTCCCATCAGCCCGGCTGGGACTGGCGTGTCCTGGTGAGTCGGCATCAGACATTGTGGTGAAAAAAGACAAATCTGGCAAAATCTCCCGGAGCCTGACACAACCCACCAGGCTCCAGGGGGGTTAACACGACTCACGAAACACATAACCGAGTCACCAACTTCAAAGCGAAGGTTGTGGTTTGGTGAGGGGGTGGAACAGGGCGGGTTGATACGGTAAGGGGGGCACAAACAGCATCTGTAATTGGGGTTTGAGGTTTGGGTTTTTTCTGCAGACAAGCAGATTCTGATTCATCCCCAAATTGGGAATGTCTGTTAAGCCTGCACCCAGCTGCTCTGCTCTACTCCACTCCACTGGCATGGGAGTAAGTCAGACTGGTTAAAGCTGGAGACAAAGCACACATGGGAGTAAGTCAGACTGGTTAAAGCTGGAGACGAAGCACACATGCAAGAGGACATGTAGGTCATGCAAGGTGGAGAGAGAGACATGTTGTAGTGCTGTGTAAGGTAGTAATCGCAAGAGAGATGCATGGTTTTATTTAAACGCACACACACAGTTCACTTAATATTTTCCTCCATCAATCTTGCTGGGTCAGGTGTGACAGTATGATTGTATGTTAGCTTTGCATGTCTGTTCGAATATTCCACAACTCATTACAGTTGGCCTACTGTATGTTATGCAATTAGGCCTAGACATCATAGCTCTTACACTAGGGCCTTGGGGCTATAGGTTGTGTGTGTGTGTGTGTGTGTGTGTGTGTGTGTGTGTGTGTGTGTGTGTGTGTGTGTGTGTGTGTGTGTGTGTGTGTGTGTGTGTGTGTGTGTGTGTGTGTGTGTGTGTGTGTGTGTGTGTGTGTGTGTGTGTGTGTGTCAATGTAAATCTACAGGAATACTCCATACCATGTTGCAGCTGTACTATCCTGCTCTGTTATTAGTGAGTGTGTTAAATGCTGAGCTTTGGCACAGCTTGGCTGTAGTTCAACACAACAGGGTTTAGGGGTCTCCCCTTCTCTAGATGTTTCTCTCTTTCCCTCTCCTCTTTTTCGTTTTTTTTCCATCTCTCTATCTCAGGTGGCAATGAGTGACATGTTCAGTGATCTGTGTGTCCCGGTACGCTAGCCTGTGCTTGTTACACCCTGATAGCTGTGTCTAATGAAAGAATGTAAACACACATCAGATCGGGCATAAATACTTCTGTCTGCTGTTTATTGTTAATCGGCCTCTCTTCAGGGAAGTGTAGCCAGTCAGTGAGTTAGAGAGCAGATCCAGATACTGGCAGTAAACTCTTGATTCAAAGCATTAGCTAGTTGGCAGAGGCAGCTAACAATGGCTGCATCTGAAATGGCATCATGTTCTCTACATAGTGCACTACGTTTGACCAGAGCCCTATGGCAGTATACTATAAAGGTAATAATGCTAAGCAGACGTCTTCAAAACCATAGTGGCTGCTCTCTCGCTCTCTCGAAGATGATGTGATATCATCGGCGAGAAAGCTAGGGGTTGTGTGTGTGTTAAGGTTTGAAGCCATGTTTGATGTCCAAACAGACACATTGGCTGACCCTTGCACAAGCTCTCACCAGAGGCAATATTTTTCTTGCAGTGAAATTAATCATAGTTTTGTGATTAATTAGACAAATCATAGCCTTGCCATTGTGATAATAAATATTTGCTCCAATTGAGCATTTTTCCAACTCCATCTTATATTAATCATTTTCCCTCCCTCCCTCCCTCCCTCCCTCCCTCCCTCCCTCCCTCCCTCCCTCCCTCCCTCCCTCCCTCCCTCCCTCCCTCCCTCCCTCCCACTCTCCTTCCCGTGGTCAGGTACTGCGTGGGGCCCAGCTGATAGCGGTGGCGTCAGCTGACGGGGGGGCCACAGCAGTGGAGGGCTCCCCCCTACAGGCCAGTGACATACAGGTGCAGTATGTCCAACTGGCCCAAGTCAACGACCACACCGGTACTGTACAGGTGAGGAGCACAACCTGTCGTTGAGTCTGGCAGGCCTGACGGCAGCATTCCTGACTGTTTCTGTTTTGCATCTCAGCTACGGTTCTGACTTAATGTTCGCTCAAACTCCTGAGACACACCTGTGACATTTACATTTCCACACATCCAGTAGAGTAGACTTCAAACATACATGGTGTATATAATTGTCTATTTTCTATGCTATTCTGTACGTACCTGTGAGACGTATCTCCCCAGCCCAGGCCATATCTGTGAGCTCACCCAGAGGCTACATTTGTATTTATTAAGGATCCCCATTAGCTGCTGCCAAGGCAGGGCGGCGTAATAAATATCCTCTCTCACACCCTCTCTCTATCCATCCACCCCCCAGGAGATCATTAATCATTGGTGCCATTAAAGAGTATCAAAGGCAGGGCGGCGGGCGGTTTACACTGGTGTTCTCAGACATCAGGAGAGAGCAAGGGGCTGATGGAGCCATCACAGGTTCTGGGTCTGAAGTGGAGGGGGTTGGATTAGTGTAGGATATTGTGGAGGTGAGGGGAAAATGGATGGAAGGTGTAAGCGTTTACAGATGTAAGGGGAGGTTAGAGTGGGTGGTTGAAAGTTATGGGTTTTATGTGTAGGGGGTGTTTCAGATGAGATGTGACATAATTTTGTCAAGTGTTGGGGGTGGTTGAGTTGAGGGAGACAGAAGTATAGAGGGTTGGGTTCTAAATATACCTGAGGACAGTTAAGGGCTCACACCAGGACATTCTCGGCTCTATTTAAACAAACCTAATGCATTAGCGTAATAGGTTCGGGGATGTGTCAAGTATTCTTTTCTATTTTCTGAACCAAAATCATGGTCGCACTAGCTGGCGCAAAAGGGCTGGGTTTTGATGAATAAACAAGTTTCTGGCCAATCAGAACATGTTCCATGGCTAAATACAGTGTATATATACACAATTATGTGGAGACCCATAGATGCCACCTTTCCAACGAGTCAGTTCTTCAAATGTCTGCCCTGCTAGATCCGCCCCAATGAACTGTGTTATTGTGAAGTGGAAACGTCTAGGCGCAACAACGGCTCAGCCGTGAAGTGGTAGGCCACACAAGCTCCCAGAACGGACGGGAGCACTGGGTGCTGAAGTGCGTAGAGAGTATAAAAATCATCTGACCTCGGTTGCAACATTCACTACTGAGTTTCAAACTGCCACTGGAAGCAACGTCAGCACAAGAACTGTTTGTCAGGAGCTTCATGAAATGGGTTTCCATTGCCGAGCAGCTGAACACAAGCCTAAGATCACCATGCGCAATGCCAAGTGCTGGAGGGGTGTAAAGCTAGATGCCATTGGATTTTGGTCAGGCTAGGCACCTTAGTTCCAGTGAAGGGAAATCTCAATGCCCGATGCCATTGGACTCTGGAGCAGTGGAAACGAGTTCTCTGGCAGTCCATTGGACTGCAGTCACCATCTGGCAGTCCAATGGACGCATTTGGGTTAGAAGGATGCCAGGAGAACGCTACCTGTCCGAATGCATAGTGCCAACTATAAAGTTTGGTGGAGGAGGAATAATGGTCTGGGGCTGTTTTTCATGCTTTGGGCTGGGCCACTTAGTTCCAGTGAAGGACAGCATACAATGATATTCTAATTTGGGGAAGGCCCTTTCCTGTTTCAGCATGACGAGGACCCTGTGCACAAAGTGAGGTCCATACCGAAATGGTTTGTCGAGTTCATTGTGGAAGAACTTGACTGGCCTGCACAGATCCCTGACGTCAGCCCCATTGAACACCTTTGGGATGAATTGGAATGCCGACTGTGAGCCAGGCCTAATCACTCAACATCAGTGCCCAACCTCACTAATGCTCTTGTGGCTGAATGGAAGCAAGTCCCCGCAGCAATGTTCCAACATCTAGTGGAAAGCCTTCCAGAAGAGTGGAGGCTGTTATAGCAGTAAAGGGACCAACTCCATATTAATGCCCATGATTTTGGAATGAGATGTTTGACTAGCAGGTCTCTAAATATACTTTTGGTCATGTAGCGTATGTGGTTGCTTCAAGTTGTCTTTACATTATTTTATGTATTGCGTTGTCATCAACTCCAATTCAAATGTTAGTCTGTTACAGCCTAGTTGGTTAAAAAGCCTGCTCCATATTTGTTAAACATGTTTTGTTCTAATTGTATTGCTTCAATATAGAAATACATTGTTAAATATAGGCTATAGCATTCACACTCATAGGGGCTAGGCCTACTGTAAATTGCATTCTGGAACTGGACATGCCACTTATAGTCAATAAGCAAGATTAAATTCACTCGGCTATTGATAAAGCCCAAAAAATTGAATATAAACACAACGACAACTTATTTTAAATAAGCTGGGCATATATTAGAGATATGGCATCTTAAACTACAGAGGGTTTTACTTAAATCCAAACTTTTCACAGGAGCCGGGTAAAGCTCCAAATTATAGAGAAAGGGGGCATGTCTACTCATCGCTATACGTAAATGTAATGTTTAGAAATATCAAGGAACCATCTTACATGTCGTATTTTCACTTCTCCAGAAATAGCAGACAAACGTGCATTGCATTTGAGTCATGTACCATAAGCCCATGGATGGTGAATCTTTCTAATTCATTTGATTAAAAAACAAAAAAACAAATCTATTTTTTAAACCAACAATAATATTTCTAAATAGGATTTGGTCCGAAGCATGATATCATAAATCGCTTCTCGTTCCATGGCACTGTGTGCACACGTAGGCCTAAATGTCTATACATAACATTCGCATGTCTACAAAATATTAGGCTTCTGTCAATTGTATCGTTGTCTATGTTCGAGACCGATTCAGAAAATAATCTGATGTTGATATGGCATTATAGGAGGACTGAATAGTGTGGAGGGGCACTCCTTGGAAATTGGGATGGATAGCCTACTTGAACAAGCGAAATGCAGGTATGTGAATTATGAATAATGAAAAAGCATGGAGAGCTAAATATTTCAAAGCACACTCAGTTGACCATTTAAAAACCCTTTATTCATAGGCTACTTTTGGCTAATGGCCAGTATAAAAAGACGCAACTATGCAATGCTAAACCAGCCTTGATTAAGGGGAGGGTAAGCTATGCTTGGTTTTCAATCAAATTGAACTAAAAATGGGGAGAAGCCAATCGTGTTTTTATGTTTCTAAATACGAGATTCACCGGCACATCTCTCCTTCAATGGACACTGCGAATCATGGCTGGGTAGGCGGCGCTTCCGTTGTCAAAATCCATGCCATTATCAACTGCGTTACCGTCAAGCCCTGCTTTTATGGGTCTTTTGCACTTGTTTTTATGGGCAATTGTCACTTTTGCGGTCGTTTTTAAGGACACGCCTCAAATATTGCCACTCCCTCCCACCTGTTAGACAGGTAAATTGCCGAACCTGACGTCAGGGCTGGAAAAGGCCAGCCCGCCACTTTTTACTCAATCAAACTAACGTGCTTTTGACACTTGCGCCTCCTTAGCACCAGCCGAGAATAGAGTCGTCAGTCTCTCACTTCCCCTTTAAATGACACAAACATATATTGTGCAGTCTCCCAGTAAGACTGGCTATGCGGCGCACTGCCATATTTCTCCTTGTAATTAATGACATGTTGAAATCGAAATACCAGCGTAATACCTAGCAATTTCATCAAACTGCTTACAGGTACTCAACGCACAGCTATTCTCCCTATTGTAATGCTTTCACTCAAAGCTAATGCCCTTATCCTTTCAGTCCTACAGCTGGTGTTTAGTAAACAGTCATTTAACAATGTGAAATGTACAGACGCAGCTTCAGAAAGAGGAAAGTAATAATTACTAGATTAGCTTTGAATCGCTTGATGGTTGAGCTCAGAGACTGGGAGCCATGTGTTGAAAGCAGGAAGGGTGCACATGCACCCACAGCAGACCCCCTTTTAAGTGGCCTGCTTGGCACGTCCAGAAACGATTTTTCCAAAACCATGTTAACTGTCACATCCTCCATAATGCTAACTTTTCACTGAAGTCACATGTTTTTTTGTATAGGTATCGCTGATTCGTCTCATGCTTATCAAAGGCATTGTTTTCATGCTGTGCAACATTATAAAAAAATTGTACCCTAAAAAAAAGCTTTGGCTCTTTAAAATGTATTTGTTGTTTGGCTGTTTGTAGAAATGTCAATCCTACCCAGAGTTGGAGTAATTTGAGTCTTGTTCATTTAGAGTGAGTGATTGTATACTTTCTGCTGGCTAAATGCAGGCATGTGCAGAGAGTATCCTGCCCCACCACCTATCACTCTTCTGGGCAACTATACTTAACAAAAATATAAATGCAACATGTAAAGTGTTGGTCCCATGTTTCATACAATTTCTATCAAATGTTGTGCACAAATTTGTTTACATCCCAGTTAGTGAGCATTTCTCCTTTACCAAGATAATCCATTCACCTGACAGGAGGCATATCAAGAAGCTGATTAATCGGCATGCTCATTACACAAGTGCACTTTGTGCTGGGGACAATAAAAGGCCACTCTAAAATGTGCAGTTTTGTCACACAACACAGTGCCACAGATGTCTCAAGTTTTGAGGGAGTGTGCACTTGGCATGCTGACTGTAGGAATGTCCACCAGAGCTGTTGCCAGAAAATTGAATGTTAGTTTCTCTACCATAACCCGCCTCCAACATCGTTTTTAGAGAATTTGGTAGTGCGTCCAACTGGCCTCTCAACCGCAGATGACGTGTTGCCAGCCCAGGACCTCCACATCTGGCTTCTTCACCTGCGGGATCGTCTGAGACCAGCTACCTGGACAGCTGATGAAACTGGATTTGCACAACCAAAGAATTTCTGTTAGAAACCGTCTCAGGAAAGCTCATCTGTGTGCTAGTCGTCCTCACCAGGTTCTTGACCTGACTGCTGTTCGACGTTGTAACTGACTTCAGTGGGCAAATGCTCACCTTCGATGGCCACTGACATGCTGGAGACGTGTGCTCTTCACGGGTGAATCCTCGTTTCAACCGTACTGGGCAGATGGCAGACAGTGTGTATGTCTTTGTATAGGCGAGCGGTTTCAATGTTGTGAACAGAGTACCCCATAGTGGCGATGGGAATATGGTCATTTGAATGCACGTGATACCGTGACTAGATCCGGAGGCCCATTATCGTGCCATTCATCTGCCGCCATGGCCTCATGTTTCAGCGTGATAATGCACGGCCCCATGTCGCAAGGATCTGTACACAATTCTTGGAGGCTGAAAATGTCCCAGTTCTTCCATGGCCTGCATACTCACCAGACATATCACGTTTGGGATGCTCTGGACCGACGTGTGCGACAACGTATTCCTTTTCCCACCAATATCCAGGAACTTCGCACAGCCATTGAAGAGGAGTGGGACAACATTCCACAGGTCACAATCAAATCCTGATCAACTCTATGCAAAGGAGATAGTGGTAAATGGTGGTTATACCAGATACTGACTGGTTTTCTGATCCGCACCCACCCCCCACCGTTTTTTTAAGGTATCTGTAATCAACAGATGCATATCCGTATGGAGTCATGTGAAATCCATAGAATAGGGCCTAATGAGTTTATTTCAATTGACCGATTTCCTTATATGGACTGTAATTCAGTAAAATCTTGAAATTGTTGCATGTTGCGTTTATATTTTGGCATCCTCGGTCACCACTTGTGTCTCTGTCAGCGCTCTAATTTGTCCCACCAATACCCCCGTTCCTCTCTTGGAGCAATGGATATCCTAAATGGATTAATTTCTCCCTCCCTGACCAGGCTGGGGTTTGTTTGTGATAACATCAAATATATATACAGTTGAAGTTGGAAGTTTACATACACCTTAGCCAAATACATTTAAACTCAGTTTTTCACAATTCTTGACATTTAATCCTAATAAAAATGTCTTTGGTCATTTAGGATCACCACTTTATTTTAAGAATGTGAAATGTCAGAATAATAGTAAAGGATGATTTATTTCACCTTTTATTTCCATCATCACATTCCCAGAGGGTCAGAAGTTTACATACACTCAATTAGTATCTGATAGCATTGCCTTTAAATTGCTTAACTTGGGTCAAACGTTTCGAGTAGCCTTCCACAAGCTTCCCACGTTTGGCCCATTCCTCCTGACAGAGTTGGTTTAACTGAGTCAGGTTTGTAGGCCTCTTTGCTCGCACACGCTTATTCAGTTCTGCCCACAAATGTTCTATAGGATTGAGGTCAGGGCTTTGAGATGGCTACTCCAATACCTTGACTTTGTTGTCCTTAAGCCATTTTAACACCACTTTGGAAGTATGCTTGGGGTCATTGTCCATTTGGAAGACCCATTTGCGACCAAGCTTTAACTTCCTAACTGATGTTTTGAGATGTTGCTTCAATATCCACATCATTCCAGCCTCATGATGCCATCTATTTTGTGAAGTGCACCAGTCCCTCCTGCAGCAAATCACCCCCACAACATGATGATGCCACCCCCGTGCTTCACGGTTGGGATGGTGTTCTTCGGCTTGCAAGCCTCCCCCTTTTGTCCTGCAAACATAACGATGGTCATTATGGCCAAACGGTTCTATTTTTGTTTCATCAGACCAGAGGACATTTCTCTCCAAAAAGTACAATCTTTGTCCCCATGTGCAGTTGCAAACCATAGTCTGGCATTTTTATGGCGGTTTTGGAGCAGGGGCTTCTTCCTTGCTGAGCTGTCTTTCAGGTTATGTCGATATAGGACTCGTTTTTACTGTGGATATAGATATTTTTGTACCTCTTTCCTCCAGCATCTTCACAAGGTCCTTCGCTGTTGTTCTGGGGGTTGATTTTCACTTTTCGCACCAAAGTACATTAATCTCTAGGAGCCAGAACGTGTCTCCGTCTTGAGCGGTATGATGTCTCCGTGGTCCCATGGTGTTTATACTTGCATACTATTGTTTGTACAGATGAATGTGGTACCTTCAGGCATTTGTATATTGCTCCCAAGGATGAACCCGACTTATGGAGGTCTAAAAAAACAATTCTGAGGTATTGGCTGATTTCTTTTGATTTTCCCATGATGTCAAGCAAAGAGGCACTGAGTTTGACAGTAGGCCTTGAAATACATCCACAGGTACACCCCCAATTGACTCAAATGGTATCAATTAGCCTATCAGAAGCTTCTAAAGCCATTACATAATTTTCTGGAATTTTTCAAGCTGTTTAAAGGCACTGTCAACTTAGTGTATGTGAACTTCTGACCCACTGGAATTGTGATTCAGTGAATTATAAGTGAAATCATCTGTATATAAACAATTTTAGGAAAAATTACTTTTGTCATGCACAAAGTAGGTGTCCTATCCAACTTGCCAAAACTATAGTTTGTTCATTTTCAAGAAATTTGTGGAGTGGTTGAAAAACTATTTTTAATGACTCCAACCTAAGTGTAGGTAAACTGTAGGTAAACTTCCGTCTTAGCTTTAATTTCTCAGAACAAGAATGGACTGATGAGTTTCAGAAGAAAGGTTTTTGTTTCTGGCCATTTTGAGCCTGTACACGAACCCACAAATTCTGATGCTTCAGATACTCAATTAGTCTAAAGATGGCCAGTTTTATTGCTTATTTAATTAGAACAACAGTTTTCAGCTGTGCTAACATAATTGCAAAAAGGTTTTCTAATGATCAATTAGCCTTTTAAAATTATAAACTTGGATTAGCTAACACAACGTGCCATTGGAACATAGGAGTGATGGTTACTGATAATGGGCCTCTGTTCTCCTGTGTAGATATTCCATTTAAAAAATCATCCTTTTCTAGCTACAATAGTCATTTAAAACATTAACAATGTCTATACTGTATTTCTGATCAATTTGATGTTATTTTATTGGACAAAAAATATGCTTTACTTTCAAAAACAAGGACATTTCTAAATGACCACAAACTTTTGAACAGTAGTGTGTATATATTTAAGCAATAAGGCGATGTGGTATATGGCCAATATATGATTTATAAAGTTTATAAATATATATACACCATAGGTATACATGATTGCCACCCCAGCTGCACTCTGGTTCCATTTCACCTCTCACCTCTGTTGTTTGTGCACACTTTGTGAATGGACTCTTAAAGAGCTTCACTATTTATTCTAATGGTTGATTGTACACTGACAGCTTGATAGAAATCAACAAAGTTGACTGGGCCCTGATCAATCTCCAATTTACTGCTCCGAAGAGATGAAATGAAGCATCTTGTGTTCAACAAGGGCGTATGGACCAGGAAGGGGAGAGAATACAACTGTTGAACAGCCTGAAAAATATAGGATACTGTATATGCTATTCTTTTAGGCTACTCAAAGTGAGACAACTCTAATCCATTGTCTTTTAACAAAGTCCCACTCCTTATTTCTAAATTCAACAAAACTGTGGCCACCAAAATGCTACTTGGTTTTGCTATAAATCTGAGGGTTTGGGATTGGAGAAATGTAGACTAACAACTCTCAAATTCATAGATGGAGATGAATAGTAAAAAAAAATGATGTCAAGAGAGTTTGTGGACCCGTACTTCACACAACCAACATTGGGCAAATCAAATACACAGTAGGCTTGTGAGGAGATGTACACTATCAGTCAGGTAAAGCGCAAGGTCGCCCCTGAGATAGCCAGTATTTACCGATGATTTGCCACCTTTCCAGTTCAAAGGTTAGGGAAAGGTCACAACCGTTTTTCCCCTCTCCCCAAAAAGTGTTGAACACGAGCGATTCGCTCTAATCTGTTTTCCCGAACATATGGGAGCATTTATAACTAAGAGCTCTTGATGAATTGCTTTAGCTTTTCCTTTATTTATCTAAAACAAACAAAAAATCCCCACTCTCTTTATTCAATAGTTTCCATTACACAAGCTATAACAAATAAAGTTTAAAAAAACTACCTCAAATAAGATAATAGTTCAGAATAGGAAGGCCTGTTTGCCCTGGTTTGGCGGTGCCTCTTGACAGATCGGTGTTTAACATTTCTGACATTAGCCTTGTTGGTTCAGACACGGGTCAAGTCTATGGCTGGCCCTACTACAACCCAACAGGGTCTGGTCCCGGGCGGGATTCTCATACAGTGCCAGAGGCATCTGTTATGTACCAGATGAAAAACAATTGGCCATCAAATGGAGAGAGGAATAGGAAAGGTTTTAGTTGGACACCTGGGTCATATTCATTATGCACCACATGGTAGAAAGCTGACTGAAACAAGTACAACCTGTACTTGCTCAATTACAACCGCTTGTTTTCGTTTTCAGGTTTGATATGTTAAAACTTATTAGGTGTGTTTGGTTGGATTCTGTAGCTAGATGTTTCTGTTGCAGGGCCAATTTCATGGCTGTTACAAATATCGATGTCAAGAGAGTTTGTTTTAATCTAGTGAAACCACTTCAGTGTGGAAAGAATAATGTTGCCCAGATCAGACACCAGATGGTATCCACGCACCTTTGTCTTGTGTTGGCTGGTCTGGTGCACCTGTGCGCACTAGCCTGTGTGAGCACACGCTGTGCTGTTTTGAGTGGAGGATTAAAAGATGCAGGTGTGCTGTTGGGGAGAACTTTGGCATCTCGGCTTGGAAGGAATGACTCACCAGACCAGACTCACCAGGTCCTCTCTTTCTCTCCTAGCACATTGACTCATCCTTGACTATTCTCATCTTTTACTGGGGGTTACCCATTCCACATCTCCATGCCTCTCTGAACTGAGGTTGGCCCAGGAGATAACATGTCTGCTTTTTATTTATAACTTGTCTCTCTTCTCTCTTTCTCCCACAATTTTTCTTCTCTCTCCATCTTCCCTCTCACCCCTCTCCGCTTCCTCCGCTCTCCTCCACTGACTCTCTTCTCTGACTTCCTACCTTTCTCACTGTCTCTCTTTCATCCCCTCTCTCCCTCCCATCTCTTTCCCCCACATCCACTCCTGCATTTCTCCTACTCTGCTTCCTCCCTGGTTTCTTCCCCAATCATCCCCTCAATCCCCCTTTCCCCTCCCAGGCGGCGGAGCTGGCCCCAGCAATGCAGGGTGAGATGGAGGTGAAGGAGGGATCCCTCCATCTGCCAGCGGGGGAGAACGGGGAGGTGGTGCAGATCGTCACCTCTGTGGGGACATAAGGGCCCCCGAGGGCCTCGAGAGAGAGAGAGAGAGAGATGGCCAGCACCCTACGACAGAGTCAGAGGTGTAGGTGAATGGGATGGAGAAGTGGGGGTGGTCCATAGACAATATACAATTAAATACAATTTTGTAAATTGTAAATTAAATACAATTAAATAAATAAGAGAAAGTTAGAAAATGTCAAAAGAACAACAGCAAAGATCAAGAGAAGTGGTTTTGTTATTTTATATTGACTTGGTCCAGCAACCACTCGTTCATTGTCAACCAACAGTATGAAAATGTTCATAGAGCACACAGGCTTTCATAGCTTCTATCAAGAACTAGTTAACTCACATTGTCGTCATCAGAAGAGGACCCGGAGACCTGGCCTGGGCACAGTGCAGGGGATTAAACCCTACCCATAAAGGATGCTGCTCAGGCAGACCATCACTACCTACACCTGAGCATCAGCATAAAATGTTTACATCAACTCTGGGAAAGCATGGAGCTATTAGAAGTTAAGCCACTCGGCTCAATATCCCTCTCTTGAGGGGTTACAGTAGGCTAGGCTAACCCCCTGGACTCGTACTTCACACAACCAATACTGTGCTGTTCTCTTCTAGCATCCTGCAATCGTGTCATGCTGGACTGCTGTGGAAAGTAATACAGCCTAACGGTACTTACTAATGGTTGTGTTTTCTTTGGCTTTTTTTCTTTCTCTCTGTTTGTGCATCATTTCTGGGATGGACCCTTACTTTCTTCGCCATTTTCTCCTAGCTTTTTTTCATATTGGTTAACCCACATAGCTTTTGATTGTTTGTTCCATGTACATAATTGTATCACATCTAAATGTTTGCGGAGCTTTGGTTGGAGGTAGACAACCACGAAATAGCAAAGATGATGTTTATGATAATACATGACAGGGAGTTACATGTAGAGGAGCCAGAATTTCACTTTTTTTGTTTTTCCTGCTGTATTTCTGTGAAGGATACATTCGTGTGAATAAAATGTTTTGTGGTTGCCACGTGTGTTTTGCTCTTGCATTTCAATGGTATTTTCATCTCCTCTCCATAGACAGTGTTCGACAAACTCCAAATCAAGCTCCAAAATGTTCGAGATGTTGACTTTGACATGTATTTTTGAATCCTCTAGTACATAAATATCCTTGTTATTACATTAGCTTCTACATGTTATTACATTAGCTTCACATGAAAATGTGTTTTCAGGCCTCCCGGGTGTTGCAGTGGTTAAGGGCGCTGTACTGTAGCGCCAGCTGTGCCACCAGGGACTCTGGGTTCGTGCCCAGGCTCTGTCGTAACAGGGCCGCGACCGGTGGGGCGACGTACTATTGGCCTAGCGTCGTCTGGGTTAGGGAGGGGTTGGCGGTAGGGATATCCTTGTCTCATCGCGCACCAGTGACTCCTGTGGCGGGCCGGGCGCAGTGCACACTAACCAAGGTTGCCAGGTGCATGGTGTTTCCTACGTTACATTGGTGCGGCTGGCTTCCGGGTTGGATGTGCTCTGTGTTAAGAAGCAGTGCGGCTTGGTTGGGTTGTGTATCGGAGGACGCATGACTTTCAACCTTCGTCTCTCTCGAGCCCGTACGGGAGTTGTAGCGATGAGACAAGATAGTAGCTACTAAACAATTGGATACCACGAAATTGGGGAGAAAATGGGGTGAAATATTTTTTTAATGTTTAAACAAAAAAGTGTTTTCAGAACACTTCACATGTGATCAAATTAAATTCATGTGGGGTTTTTTCGTAAGGGGAGTGTTCTATAACGCACTTGGGTGTTTGGGTCTATGGTGTGTGATGGTATGCTATTGCTGTGCTATTTTAGAGCTAGTCTGTTATGCCATTTCAATTTGCGATTGAGTTCAATAATGTTGTGCAATACTGTTTTAAGAGTGTTCAATGTGCTCAAAAGGCCTATCCTCTCTAAGAGGGAAGACAAACCATCACAAATGACGGCTCTGTGCAAGCGTGTAGCCGTCCTTTCGCCTCTGATCACAGAACATCAGCCATTATTTTCTATGAATTACCTAACAATTCTACATTTTGAATGGCCAGTGTTTGTCGACACTCAGCAGGTGATCTACTGCACATGGCCGATGCTCGTGTTGGTCTGTCTTCTATCTAATGCAATGCAGGTAAACAAACCGTATAAATGTATTGTAACGCTACAAAGAACCATGATACACTGATAAAGATTGATAGCGTTAGACATGCTCAGGGTGGAATATACCTGGGGCGGAAGGTAGCCTAGTGGTAGAGCGTCTGGCCAGTTCGCGGAAGGTCGCTGGTTTGAATTCCCGAGCCAATTAGGTGAAAAATCTGTCGTGCCCTTAATTGCTCCTGTATGTCGCTCTGGATAAGAGTGGAGTAACTTTACTGGATGGCTTATGTTATCTGATGTAAGTTTCCACACTTTGTCAGCTCAAATAGATTAATTCTACTGATAATGTATTCACTTTCTCTGAGTGTGCATGCACACGTGTGCATGCATACAACACTTATGTGTAAGGAACAATTCTGTTCCAGTGATGAATATCTAAGAGGGGATAAATGGAGCTCTTTGGAAAACATGTATTGTACTTCAGGGAGATTTCCCACGCACAGTGTGATGTAATGGTGTATTTTGGAGCGACAGCAAGAACCAGTCGTACTTGGACAGCAGAACTTGATAACATCTCTCTGCTGTTTCCTTTTATTTTCTCTGTGTCTGTCTGCTTCCACTCTGCCTCTTCTCTGTTTTCAATCCCACTTGGGTTCTCTTTTTGTCTCTCACTCTTTTTCCTCTTTCTAACTCTCTGACTGACATTATTTGACACTGTGGAGCAGTAAGTCTTGGCATGGACAGCCCCAGCCTCCCCCTGGTCTGCTCTTCCCCCCTTCCTCCATCCCTCTGAATCCAAGGGGGACTTGGCCGTCCTCTTTCTTGAAGCTGAGGAAACAGCCTTGGATGTAACGGCTTGGACCCTTCACTTTTTATAACCCTGGGCCCTGGCCAGAGGACCACAGTAATCTGCTGAAAAACAGCGATGAATGATGGAGGGATGGGGTGGCTGAGTTTAAAGGAGGGAGAGATGGGCAGAGACCAGAGAGGGTGAAATGACTCCCTTCTCTCAATACCTACCTACATGTTCCCATGTTCTTTTGATGGCAGGCCCATCCACCCTGATCGTAGATTGGTATGTGCTTGGCCAACTCCTCGTTGTATGTATGTCATGACAATGGCCGTCAGGGCAGTTGGCTAAAGCACATTCTGGGACCAGGCTACCAGGGAACTATCCACCTCCGTGCCTTGGAAATCTCCCCCCTAGTGAAGGTTTACAATAAGGATAAGGATTATCCTGAGATATGTCAAATGCAAAGAACATAGTTTGGACTGAAATGAAAAAAAAAAAGCCCAACATAAAGGGTTTCCAGGGAAATAAATCAGCACTTGTTATAATCTTGTAAGAACAAAGCCCCCCCCCCGAGCCAGGATGTCTCTGACGGTGGCTCACAATCACCTGAAACACCAGGTGTGCTGTTACAACTAGTCACTGTTTATGGCTAACACATTTCCTCATCACCCCTTTTATATCTCCCAGGCTCTGAAATACTGTATACCTGTAGAATGAATGTCTTGTGTAAGGGGATTTGTGGATGGCTAAGGGTTGAGAGATATTGTTTGTATGTTGACTAGGGAATGAGTAAATGTGAGTGTTTTCATGGTGTTTGTGTTTACGCTGGTTTGATTAGAGAATTGGTTGATTGAGTGCCTGGAGATGTCATATGTTGTGTGGAGTTGTCCAGGGACATGACCAGTATGTTGATCGTCCAGAAATGGAGATCATTGAGAGTCTGAGGAACTCCAGCTCCCATTATTTATCCAACTGACTGCAGGCTGAGTGAAGAGTGAAGTGAAGAGAGTGAAGACCAACAACAGGACTGCACTGCGGCAATAAGACGTGCCTGTTATGCAGGTGAATGAGGACCCAAAAGCGACTTGGCGAAAACAGAGTCTTTATTCCAGTAAATGGCAAAAGTAATACTCCTGGACAATTAAAGAAGAAAACAAAACATGAAAAAACTTAAATCCACTCGTAGTGACGAGGACAGACTGGAGACTCGACCATTGACTGCAGGTTGCCTCGGGAAGGCACCGACCGTAGCAGACTAAGACACCTGCTCACACGCAGCATCTGAAGGAGACAAGACACGACAGGGCGAGACAATGACACAGCACAGCGAACATCATACAAGGATCCGACAAGGACAGAAGCGGAAAACAAGGGGAGAAATAGGGACTCTAATCAGAGGACAAAATAGGGGACAGGTGTGAAAAGACTAAATGAGTGAGTTAGGAGAATGAGGAACAGCTGGGAGCAGGAACGGAACGATAGAGAGAGGAGAGAGAGGGAGGGGGAGAGAGAGGGATAGAAAAAGGGAACGAACCTAATAATATATATGCCATTTAGCAGACGCTAATAAGACCAGCAGGGGGAAACGAACAGAAGGGAAAGCATAATGACAAGACAATATAAGATAAAACATGACAGTGCCAGCTGCAGGTTAACTATCAAGAAACCTGGCGTTCTAATGGGAATAGTCAAGTGTGTTAAATTCTCTTTCCTATAAATTCTCTTTCCCTTGAAGTAATTGCCAATATAACATGATGGGTGAAAACTGTGATTAAAGTTAAACCATTGCTTACACCTATTCAATTGTGTTGCATCAGGGAAGTGAAGGAGGAAATATGCATATTGAGTGTTTGATTAAGCCAGGCCAAACCCACTGGGCACACCACGTATTTTCAACGTGGATAACTTGGTAATATTTGGTTGAGACTGTGATCAGAGATTACAACCTATATTCACCCACACAAAAAGACAGTCAAAAGTTTGTTGAATTTCCAATGTGTTATCACTATGCTTACAACCATTTATTCAAAGCACAACCAAATGGAAAAGCATTGTCATTTGTTTGGTTTAGTTTTCACCCAAATGTCTATCACTGCGCTTCCAACCATTTAAAAGCACAGCAAAGTTTAAATGGGAATACAATGCCAGATATTTTGTTTATTTACACAACAGATTGTGGTATCACTGCTTAATCTAATAGCAGAACCGGATGAGCTGGATTGCAGTTGAGATTACAATAAAAAATACATGGAGCAAGTGATTAAAGCCATTCAATATTCTTTTTTTTATCACACCTGCCCAGACCCACTAGTCTCCACCCCTAACTCCAGCGCCATTATCACTTTTTGCCACATGGCCTCAGCCTGCACAATTTTGTTTCTCTCCGTTGCCCATGCTCTTGACTTTTTTTGATAATAAACCATTTGACCTTTCAATTCTGTGAATGACGGAGGATTGGCTGATTTCCAGTTTGAGTATATTTTTTAAAAGATAATTGATGAGAAGTGTATTGTCTAACCCATCAGGCATCTCATTTCGTCGTTCGAGATTCCGCAAAGATTATTACCACAATTGTGAAGATCTATACAGGACCTATGCAGGCTATCTTGAACATAAATGCTTATATGGTAACATTACAAGAAATGTATAGTTACAATAACCAACAAATGTGGCCATGGATGTGTTACTCATTTAATGTTAAATGTTACATTAGTTTGTAAGATAGCCTTCACTTTAGGCTATTTACTGTATTATAAAAGTAATATTGAATTGTGTTTGGTTGACAATGCAACCAACTATAAACATATAAAAGAGATGTATCTACTGATTGGATAGTTCCATCTGAGCAACTGGCTTAATTCCCATTCCCAACTTTTATTTTTGGTTGAGCTGGAGACATGAAACCAAATATCAACATTTGTAGGAGATTTATGTTTTGCTTGAATAGTTCCATCTGTGCCACTGACTTTAATTCCATTTGTAAACAAATTAATAATTGATATGTTGGATTCACGTCTCCATCTCAACCAAATATTTTAGTAAAAAAATAGGACTAAATCAAATCAAACTATAGTGTTCTATTAAACCTACCCCTTGGAATAAATTTGACAACTTTGACTTTCCTGTGCTTGGCCCTCCTATGTTGAACATAATAAATGGCTCTCTATCCACAGGATGTGTACCAAATTCATTAAAAGTGGCAGTAATAAAGCTTCTCTTGAAAAAGCCAAACCTTGACCCAGAAAAAAAACTATCGGCCTATATCGAATCATCCATTCCTCTCAAAAATGTTAGAAAAGGCTGTTGCGCAGCAACTCACTGCCTTCCTGAAGACAAACAATGTATACGGAATGCTTCAGTCTGGTTTTAGACGCCATCATAGCACTGAGACGGCACTTGTGAAGGTGGTAAATGACATTTTAATAGCATCGGACCGAGGCTCTGCATCTGTCCTCGTGCTCCTAGACATTAGTGCTGCTTTTGATACCATCGATCACCACATTCTTTTGGAGAGATTGGAAACCCAAATTGGTCTACATGGACAAGTTCTGGCCTGGTTTAGATCTTATCTGTCGGGAAGATATCACTTTGTCTCTGTGAATGGTTTGTCCTCTGACAAATCAACTGTAAATTTCGGTGTTCCTCAAGGTTCCGTTTTAGGACCACTATTGTTTTACTATATATTTTACCTCTTGGGGATGTTATTCGAAAACATAATGTTAACTTTCACTGCTATGCGGATGACACATTTCAATGAAACATGGTGAAGCCCCAAAATTGCCCTTGCTAGAAGCATGTGTTTCAGACATAAGGAAGTGGATGGCTGCAAACGTTCTACTTTTAAACCCGGACAAAACAGAGATGCTTGTTCTAGGTCCCAAGAAACAAAGAGATCTTCTGTTGAATCTGACAATTAATCTTATTGGTTGTACAGTCGTCTCAAATAAAGCTGTGAAGGACCTCGGCGTTACTCTGTACCCTGATCTCTCTTTTAAAGAACATATCAAGACCATTTCAAGGACAGCTTTTTTCCATCTACGTAACATTGCAAAAATCAGATACTTTCTGTCCAAAAATGATGCAGAAAAATTCATCCATGCTTTTGTCACTTCTAGGTTAGACTACTGCAATGCTCTACTTTCCGGCTACCTGGATAAAGCACTAAATAAACTTCAGTTAGTGCTAAATACGGCTGCTAGAATCCTGACTAGAACCCAAAAATTTCATCATATTACTCCAGTGCTAGCCTCTCTACACTGGCTTCCTGTCAAAGCAAGGGCTGATTTCAAGGTTTTACTGCTAACCTACAAAGCATTACATGGGCTTGCTCCTACATATCTCTCTGATTTGGTCCTGCCGTACATACCTACACGTACGCTGCGGTCACAAGACGCAGGCCTCCTAATTGTCCCTAGAATTTCTAAGCAAACAGCTGGAGGCAGGGCTTTCTCCTATAGAGCTCCATTTTTATGGAATGGTCTGCCTACCCATGTCAGAGACGCAAACTCGGTCTCAACCTTTAAGTCTTTACTGAAGACTCATCTCTTCAGTGGGTCATATGATTGAGTGTATTCTGGCCCAGGAGTGGGAAGGTGAACGGAACGGCTCTGGAGCAACAAACCGCCCTTGCTGTCCCTGCCTGGCCGGGTCCCCTCTTTCCACTGGGATTCTCTGCCTCTAACCCTATTACAGGGGCTGAGTCACTGGCTTACTGGGGCTCTCTCATGCCGTCCCTGGAGGGGGTACGTCACCTGAGTTGGTTGATTCACTGATGTGGTCATCCTGTCTGGGTTGGCACCCCCCCTTGGGTTGTGCCATGGCGGAGATCTTTGTGGGCTATACTCAGCCTTGTCTCAGGATGGTAAGTTGGTGGTTGAAGATATCCCTCTAGTGGTGTGGGGGCTGTGCTTTGGCAAAGTGGGTGGGGTTATATCCTTCCTGTTTGGCCCTGTCCGGGGGTGTCCTCGGATGGGTCCACAGTGTCTCCTGACCCCTCCTGTCTCAGCCTCCAGTATTTATGCTGCAGTAGTTTATGTGTCGGGGAGCTAGGGTCAGTTTGTTATATCTGAAGTACTTCTCCTGTCCTATTCGGTGTCCTGTGTGAATCTAAGTGTGAGTTCTCTAATTCTCTCCTTCTCTCTTTCTTTCTCTCTCTCGGAGGACCTGAGCCCTAGGACCATGCCCCAGGACTACCTGACATGATGACTCCTTGCTGTCCCCAGTCCACCTGACTGTGCTGCTGCTCCAGTTTCAACTGTTCTGCCTTATTATTATTCGACCATGCTGGTCATTTATGAACATTTGAACATCTTGGCCATGTTCTGTTATAATCTTCACCCGGCACAGCCAGAAGAGGACTGGCCACCCCACATAGCCTGGTTCCTCTCTAGGTTTCTTCCTAGGTTTTGGCCTTTCTAGGGAGTTTTTCCTAGCCTCCGTGCTTCTACACCTGCATTGCTTGCTGTTTTGGGTTTTAGGCTGGGTTTCTGTACAGCACTTTGAGATATCTGCTGATGTACGAAGGGCTATATAAATAAATTTGATTTGATTGTATAGCAAATCTATTTAGTTTTTAAGTGGAGACTCTACAACAATCATTCTCACAGTAGCACATGGTAATAGGCAGTGACAAACGTCATAGCTAAGCAGGCCTGGGCTTGGTTAAAATCTTGGATGGGAGACCAGAGGGTTGCTGTAGATAGATCAATTCTCCAGGAGGTACTGCCCAGCTTATTTTCTTCCTTTTCTGATAGTGGATATAAAGTACAAATTCAACATATTTTATACAAGGTTTGTATATGTTGAAATTTGGTTATGATGATGATATAATTCTGTGATTTTACCCTCAAAACAACAAATCCAATGTATTTTCTATGTAGAGAGCATGTCAAAATAAGATGACAAATTCAGTTGAAACCATTTTGATTTAAGCAGTTTGTGCCCAGTGGGAAGACACATATGAGAGCAAAACATATTTGAGAGGACCGCACATCAAAAACCATCCAAAAAAGTATCTGAAATGTATTGTGAAGCTTAAAAGTCACTTATAGATGATTTGATCATGATGCGTGAAAAATGCTAATATCGGTACCATGACTTTAATGGGATTTTTTTATAGCATTTTGGAAACAGCGCCATGGAAACTAAACCAAAGCTTGGATTGCTGTACCTTGTCCATAGACTGCTTCTAGGGTAAGAAAACCAATATGTAATTTTGTGTAAACTATCCCATATTGAATTAAATGTTTGAATAAGTCTGACAGTGTGCTTAATTTGTTACGTTAGGCACAATTTATGCAACATTTCAACTCCGAAAAGCTGTTTCATATGAAGGAAAATGCCTGTTGTGACAATTGTTTTTAGAGAGACTTTTTGTACACAAAATCTCAACGTGAGATTGTTGGATATTTTGACATTGCATCCTCTGAGGCAAGATCTGTTCAAAATGCCATATTTTCACACCTGGATTGGGCGGAGTAGCCTAAACATGCAGTGATGAGTGAGATGCGGATGCACATAGCCTAGTTTGGCATCGAGCCCTCTAAAACATTATTTGTGATAGTCTCGGCCCTATAAGAATATATGACTCAAATTACAAGGATCAACATCAGTAACCCTTACCTAACCTTAACCTTTTTACATTTCAAATTCAATTGGGCTTGGGACATCTCAATGATTCCGGATAGCAAGGACCGTTCTCCTATATACCAGCTGTAGTTAAGCCACAGATAGAACAATGAGACAGGTGCTTCACCGCATGTGTATATAAATGTGAAGCAACCGGTTGGTGTTTCCACTCAATACCAAATATGGAGGTGAGAGGAAGCCCAGTGGCTGGCAGTGGGAGAAGATGGAGGTTCTGTCCCCAACCAAGGAGGGCCTACAGCAGTACCTATATCTTCTGCACAGATCCTGTCCAAACTGGGCGCTGAGTAAATCTCAGTAAGACAAAAAATAATGGTGTTCCAAAAAAGGTCCAGTTGCCAGGACCACAAATACAAATTCCATCTAGACACTGTTGCCCTAGAGCACACAAAAAACTATACATACCTTGGCCTAAACATCAGCGCCACAGGTAACTTACACAAACCTGTGAACGATCTGAGAGACAATTCAAGAAGGGCCTTCTATACCATCAAAAGAAGCATAAAATTCGACATACCAATTAGGATCTGGCAAAAAATACTTGAATCAGTTATAGAACCCATTGCCCTTTGTGGTTGTGAGGTCTGGGGTCCGCTCATCAACCAAAAATTCACAAAATGGGACAAACACCAAATTGAGACTGCATGCAGAATTCTGCAAAAAAAGGTCCTCTGTGTACAACGTAAAACACCAAATAATGCATGCAGAGCAGAATTAGACCGATACCCGCTAATTATCAAAATCCATAAAAGATAGGTTAAATTTACAAACACCTAAAAGGAAGCGATTCCCAAATCTTCCATAACAAAGCCATCACCTACAGAGAAATGAACCTGGAGAACAGCCCCGTAAGAAAGCTGGTCCTGGGGTTCTGTTCACAAACCCAAAGAGACCATGCTGCATCTCAGTGCTAGAGGCGTCACTACAGACCCTGGTTTGATCCCGGGCTGTGATCGGGAGTCCCATAGGGTGGCGCACAATTGGCCCAGTATCTTCCGGGTTAGGGGAGGGTTTGGTCGGGGTAGGCCATTGTAAAAAACAATTTGTTCTTAACTGATTTGCCTGCTTAAATAAAGGTAAAACCAAAATATACACTACCGTTCAAATGTTTGAGGTCACCTAGAAATGTCCTTGTTTTGGAAATAATAATAATTTTTTGTCCATAAAAATAATATCATATTGATTAGAAATACAGTGTAGAGTAAACATTGTTAATTACTATCTCAATGCCAACAGTGAAGAGGCGACTCCGGGATGCTGGCCTTCTAGGTAGAGTTGCAATAAAAAGCCATATCTCAGACTGGCCAATAAAAATAAAAATTAAGATGGGCAAAAGAACACAGACACTGGACAGAGGAATCTGCCTAGAAGGCCAGTATCCCGGAGTCGTCTCTTCATCGTTGACGTTGAGACTGGTGTTTTGCGGGAACTATTTAATGAAGCTGCCAGTTGAGGACTTGCGAGGTGTCCGTTTCTCAAACTAGACACTAATGTACTTGTTCTCTTGCTCAGTTGTGCACCAGGGCCTCCCACACCTCTTTATTTTACAGTTAGAGCCAGTTTGCGCTGTTCTGTGAAGGGAGTAGTACAGTAGTGTTGTACAGTACAAGATCTTCAGTTTGTTGGCAATTTCTCGCATGGAATAGCATTCATTTCTCAGAAGAAATGTCTTTGTTTCTGGCTCTTTTGAGTCTGTACTCGAACCCACAAATGCTGATGCTCCAGATACTCAACTAGTCTAAAGATGGCCAGTTTTATTGCTTTTTTAATCAGCACAACAGTTTTCAGCTGTGCTAATGTAGCCGATGTGAAAATGCTAGCTAGTTAGCAGTGATGCATACTAGTGGCGTTTCAATCGGTGATGTCACTTGCTCTGAGACCTTGAAGTAGTGTTTCCTCTTGCTCTGCAAGGGCCGCAGCTTTTGTGGAGCGATGCTTCGAAGGTGGCTGTTTGCGTGTGCAGAGCGTCCCTGGTTCGTGTCCAGGTCGGGGCGAGGAGACGGACTTAAAGTCTATACTGTTACACTAACATAATTGCAAAAGGGTTTTCTAATGATTAATTAGCCTTTTAAAATGATAAACTTGGATTAGCTAACACAACGTGTCATTGGAACACAGGAGTGATGTTTACTGATAATGGGCCTCTGTACGCCTATTCCATAGAAAATCAGGCGTTTCCAGCTGCAATAGTCATTTACATTAGCAATGTCTACACTGTATTTCTGATCAATTTTATGTTATTTTAATGGAGAAAAAATGATTTTCTTTCCAAACAAGGACATTTTTAAGTGACCCCACTGAGGCTGCATAATAATTTACTCTTGTCATCACAGAAAATTATCACAGTGGCATGCCATTCATTTTCTAATAAAAGCTGAGTACTAGGGTATTGTCCAGACAAAGATTTTTAGATGTGAAAAATAGACTATGCAAAAATGTGGGCACCCTTGTCATTCTGTTGATTTGAATACCTGTAAGTACTTAGCACTGATTAATTGGAACACACAATTGGTTTGGTGAGCTCATTAAGCCTTGCACTTCATAGACAAGTGCATCCAATCATGAGAAAAGGTATTTAAGGTGGCCAATTGCAAGTTGTTGTTCTCTTTGACTCTCCTCTGAAGAGTGGCAACATGGGGGCCTCAAAACAACTCTCAAATTACCTGAAAATAAAGATTGTTCAACATTATGGTTTAGAGGAAAGCTACATAAAGCTATCGCTGAGATTTAAGCTGTCAGTGTCCACTGTGAGGAACATAGTGAGGAAATGGAAGACCACAGGCACAGTTCTTGTTAAGGCCAGAAGTTGCAGGTCAAGTAAAATATTGGAGAGGTGAAGGATGGTGAGAACGGTCAAAAACAGCCCACAGACCACCTCCAAAGATATACATCATCTTGCTGCAGATGGTGTCACTGTGCATCGTTCAACAATTCAGCGCACTTTGCACAAGAAGAAGCTGTATGGGAGAGTGATGCGGAAGAAGCCTTTTCCGCACACACGCCACAAACAGAGTCGCTTGAGGTATGCAAACACACATTTGGACAAGCCAGCTTCATTTTGGAATAAGGTGCTGTGGACTGATGAAACAAAGATTTAGTTATTTGGTCATTACAAGGGACGTTATGCATGGCGGCAAAAGATCACAGCGTTCCAAGAAGAACACTTGCTACCCACAGTAACATTTGGTGGGGGTTCCATCATGCTGTGGGGCTGTGTGGCCAGTGCCGGTACTGGGAATCTTGTTAAAGTTGAGGGTGGCATGGATTCCACTCAATATCAGCAGATTCTTGGGAATAATGTTGAAGAATCAGTCACAAAGTTGAAGTTACGCCAGGGCATTTATGCAGAGGAACAAGTACAATGTTCTGGAATGGCTATCCCAGTCCCCAGACTGGAGTGATAGATGAGCAGATGATGATGTGCAAGTAGAGATACTGGTGTGCAAAAGAGCAGAAATGTAAATAAAAACAATATGGGGATGAGGTAGGTAGATTGGGTGGGCTATTTACAGATGGACTATGTACAGCTGCAGCGATCGGTTAGCTGCTCAGATAGCTGATGTTTAAAGTTAGTGAGGGAAATATAAGTCTCCAGCATTAGCAATTTTTGCAATTAATTCCAGTAACTGGCAGCAGAGAACTGGAAGGAAAGGCGGCCAAAGGAGGTGTTGGCTTTGGGGATGACCAGTGAGATATACCTGCTGGAGCGCGTGCTACGGGTGGGTGTTGTTATAGTGACCAGTGAGCTGAGATAAGGCGGAGCTTTACCTAGCATTGACTTATAGATGACCTGGAGCCAGTGGGTCTGGCGACGAATATGTAGCGAGGGCCAGGCGACTAGAGCATACAGGTCGCAGTGGTGGGTGGTATAAGGGGCTTTGGTAACACAACGGATGGCTCTGTGATAGACTGCATGCAATTTGCTGAGTCGAGTGTTGGAGGCTATTTTGTATATGACATCGCCGAAGTCAAGGATCGGTAGGATAGTCAGTTTTACTAGGGTATGTTTGGCGGCGTGAGTGAAGAAGGCTTTGTTGCGAAATAGAAAGCCAATTCTAGATTTAATTTTGGATTGGAGATGTTTAATATGAGTCTGGAAGGAGAGTTTGAAGTCTAGCCAGACACCTAGGTATTTGTAGTTGTCCACATATTCTAGGTCAGAACAGTCCAGAGTAGTGATGCTAGTCGTGTGGGCGGGTTTGGGCAGCGAACGGTTGAAAAGCATGCATTTGGTTTTACTAGCGTTTAAGAGCAGTTGGAGGCCACGGAAGGAGTGTTGTATGGCGTTGAAGCTCGTCTGGAGTTTAGTTAACACCGTGTCCAAAGAAGGGCCAGATGTATACAAAATGGTGTCATCTGTGTAGAGGTGGATCAGGGAATCACCCGCAGCAAGAGCGACATCTTTGATATATACAGTGAAAAGAGTCGGCCTGAGAATTGAACCCCATAGAGACTGCCAATTGGTCCGGGCAGCAGGCCCTCCGATTTGACACACTGAACTCTTGTCTGCGAAGTAGTTGGTGAACCAGGTGAGGCAGTCATTTGAGAAACCAAGGCTATTGAGTCTGCTGATAAGAACACGGTGATTGACAGAGTTGAAAGCCTTGGCCAGGTTGATGAAGACGGCTGCACAGTACTGTCTTTTATCGATGACGGTTATGATATCGTTTAGTACCTTGTGCGTGACCAGCTCGGAAACCTTATTTCACAGCGGAGAAGGTGCAGTGGGATTCGAAATGGTCAGTGATCTGTTTATTAACTTGGCTTTCGAAGACTTTAGAAAGGCAGGGCAGGATGGATATAGGTCTATAACAATTTGGGACTAGAGTGTCACACCCTTTGACAAGAGGGATGACCGCGGCAGCTTTCCAATCTTTAGGGATTTCGGACGATACGAAAGAGAGTTGAACAGACTTGTAATAGGGGTTGCAACAATGGCGGTGGATGATTTTTTTTATTGTTTATTTCACTTTTGTTAATTATATATTTGACTTTATTTGGCAATGTATAAATATGTTTCCCATGCCAAGAAAGACCTTTAAATTGAAATTGAATTGATAGATTTTGGTCGATATTCTGCTAGATGAAACATTTGATCTCAATACAGTTTTCTGTTTCCAAAACTGGAATCTGTTACGAACATAGTGGACTAAGTTTCGTAGACTTCGTCGTTTGCCAAAGTTAACACAAAAAAAATGCGCGGTTCACAAGGAGTGCAAGTGCGATTTGAGTTGATACACACGCGCGTTCCCTAATGGAATATGCAAGCATATGCTATAACGCGCCAATATGCTCTTGTTAGGCTCTGCCCACTTCCTTGCTTGTTCTTCACACTATGATTAATTTGCTCCCATTGGAAACAACAGGCTGTGGTCTTGTGTTAGTTAAACACATCTTTGGTTGTGGGAGGAAACCTCCGCTCACTGGGGCTCGAGCAGGAAGGATGCGCTGCAGGCTTTAGCAGAGACAAGGAAAGTGTAGTTTACAGTTCTGACGGAAGATAAATGACAGCTCATATTGCAGCCTGGACATCTTACATTTGGAATTCGTAGGTGAGTTTAACCTCAAACGACATTGTATGTGTCCTGTCTTTTCCGAGCCGGTGTTGGAGACCACAGCATTTTACTCAACAGAATTAAACAACTTTTGACAGGTTGTCGGTAACCAGCTCGTAACTTGTCAAATTGACAAATAGTTACTTCTTACGGTGACATTTCGTTTATTGCGTTTACATTGGTGCAGTAGACTCGTTCGTATGATTTTTAAACGATATTTTGAGCCAATTCATGCGGAGGCATTAGTGGAAATCAAGACTATCATCAGGGCAGGTCTGGTTGTACAGCTAGATATGTTGTAGTCGCTTTGGGGATAATTTTAGCTAACGCCTTGCATTTTGGTACACCAGAAGTACATTAATTTCCAATGGAACTATGCTTTTGCCTTGCAGCATTGCGTTGCAGAGGCAGTGCGTTCTGTGCATACCAGTGGAGACTGCTGAGGGTTAGGACAGCACATAATAATAGCTGGAATAGATAGGCATCAAATACATGGAAACCTTAGCTTTGTTCGAATACTCGTACTAACCGTACTATTTGTGACGTGAATTGAGTATATAATATGGATATAGTTAGTATGCCAAAAGTTCCCGGATGTCGAACTAAATTCGCCAAAATATGAGTATACACTTAGAGGACCCTTTCGGCCCAGAATGCAATTCTTCAGAAAATGGGCGTGTCTTCACAATTCTTTTTTGAAGAAAACTGCTGAAAATATGCAAAAAATTACTTTAAAGTTACGTTACATGTTATGTTGGCTGACAATTTGTTAGCCACACTATCCTTACGAACAACATGGCATTACAGCAGTATGTACCGGTATGTTAGCTAGTTAACTAACGTTAGTTGGATACTAATACAGTGGGGCAAAAAAGTATTTAGTCAGCCACCAAGTTCTCCCACTTAAAAAGAGAGAGGCCTGTATTTTTCATCATAGGTACACTTCAACTATGACAGACAAAATGAGAAAAAAACATCCAGAAAATCACATTGTAGGATTTTTAATGAATTTATTTGCAAATTATGGTGGAAAACAAGTATTTGGTCAATAACAAAAGTTTATCTCAATACTTTGTTATATACCCTTTGTTGGGAATGACAGAGGTCAAATGTTTTCTGTAAGTCTTCACAAGGTTTTCACACACTGTTGCTGGTATTTTGGCCCATTCCTCCATGCAGATCTCCTCTAGAGCAGTGATGTTTTGGGGCTGTTGCTGGGAAACACGGACTTTCAACTCCCTCCAAAGATTTTCTATGGGGTTGAGATCTGGAGACTGGCTAGGCCACTCCAGGAACTTGAAATGCTTCTTACGAAGCCACTCCTTCGTTGCCCGGGTGGTGTTTTTGGGATACTTTTCATGCTGAAAGACCCAGCCACGTTTCATCTTCAATGCCCTTGCTGATGGAAGGAGGTTTTCACTCAAAATCTCACGATACATGGCCCCATTCATTCTTCCTTTACACGGATTAGTCATCCTGGTCCCTTTGTAGAAAAACAGCCCCAAAGCATGATGTTTCCACCCCCATGCTTCACAGTAGGTATGGTGTTCTTTGGATGCAACTCAGCATTCTTCGTCCTCCAAACACAACGAGTTGAGTTTACCAAAAAGTTATATTTTGGCTTCATCTGACCATATGACATTCTCCCAATCTTCTTCTGGATCATCCAAATGCTCTCTAGCAAACTTCAGACGGGCCTGGACATGTACTGGCTTAAGCAGTGGGACACGTCTGGCACTGCAGGATTTGAGTCCCTGGCGGCGTAGTGTGTTACTGATGGTAGGCTTTGTTACTTTGGTCCCAGCTCTCTGCAGGTCATTCACTAGGTCCCCCCGTGTGGTTCTGGGATTTTTGCTCACCGTTCTTGTGATCATTTTGACCCCATGGGATGAGATCTTGCATGGAGCCCCAGATCGAGGGAGATTATCAGTGGTCTTGTATGTCTTCCATTTCCTAATAATTGCTCCCACAATTGATTTCTTCAAGCCAATCTTCTTACCTATTGCAGATTCAGTCTTTCCAGCTTGGTGCAGGTCTACAATTGTGTTTCTGGTGTCCTTTGACAGCTCTTTGGTCTTGGCCATAGTGGAGTTTGGAGTGTGACTGTTTGAGGTTGTGGACAGGTGTCTTTTATACTGATAACAAGTTCAAACAGGTGCCATTAATACAGGTAACGAGTAGAGGACAGAGGAGCCTCTTAAAGAAGTTGTTACAGGTCTGTGAGGGCCAGAAATCTTGCTTGTTTGTAGGTGACCAAATACTTATTTTCCACCATAATTTGCAAATAAATTCATTAAAAATCCTACAATGTGATTTTCTGGATTTAATTTTCATAGTTGAAGTGTACCTATGATGGAAATTACAGGCCTCTCATCTTTTTAAGTGGGAGAACTTGCACAATTGGTGGCTGACTAAATACTTTTTTTGCCCCACTGTACATTGACCTTGCCAGGCAGTATATTAACTATCTGCTATCTAACTAACCAACGTTTATTGACTTGATTATTCACATCATTCTTAGCCAAGTGGTATAGTCGTTGTTGATTATGGCCAGTGTCAGTAAATATCAGCAAAAAAACCAACATAATAAATTGTTTCCGGCAGCACAGTTAGTCACCAACGCTCTGGATAACATGAAAACAGCCTAACCAGCTCTGCTATGGTGAGTAAAGTGGTCAGTGAGGTGCGCTCTGAACGCTCCAAGCTATACATTTACAATCTGACAACTCTCTGGATTTACAAATGTAGAATTTATGAACACACCCGAAATAGTCATCTGTTATGCTAGCAAGAGGATGCATAGCAATAGCATCAACTTCCGGTAGACAGGCGAAGCTCTAATACGCTCAACTGAAATGATACCGTTTGTCATGTTGGACAGGGGCATTCATGCAGGAACCAATGGGGTGCTTGAGCGGGGCAATCCTACAGATGGAATCCAATGTGATGGTGGTAATGCACCATATACTGTGGTGCAGATGGAATCACCTCAATGGCTCTGATGGTAAGGGCACTAATGGCCTGCTCGCCTCCCTACCACTATACTGTACTAATGAGTGCCCTTTCCTCCCACAAAATATGATGCACTGTAAAGTGGTTGTTCCACTGGATGTCATAAGGTGAATGCACCAATTTGTAAGTCGCTCTGGATAAGAGCGTCTGCTAAATGACTTAAATGTAAATGTAATGCACCATATACTGTACTAGAGTGCCCTTTCCTCCCACATATGTACTGGAGTCATAGCTTAAACATTTACAAATAGTAGTATAAAGAGGGGTTCCGAACGTCCCAAATTGCAGGCTGCAGTTGCACACTATTGACTGTAGGTGTGAGTTAGCTTAGTCCAGTGGTTCCCAAACTGTAGAGCGTGTCCACTAGGAGTGGCACGAGAGGTCGGCAAGGAACTGTCTGGCTTTCAACTTACATCTGAAAGTTGTAATAGTTGAATGTGCAATTTTGAAATTGGGTAGTGCATCAGCAGTTGTCCTAGTCAAGTCAGTCATTGCAGACCTTAGAGAGCTATTAATAACAAGTCAAATGTCCAGATCAACTAGCCCAGGACAGCTGTTTTTTAGCCCATTGATTTTGTTGTAATGTTTAAGTCACCCAAATATCACATGAACACACATTAGACATTTCAAAAATGTGTGGAATTGCATGAAATTAGCTTTAAAATTGCAAAAAAAGTCTCCATCCCATGGAAAAATGTAGAGTTGTAGGAAATACTCTTTAAATCTGCAACATTTTCTCTCCACAATCAAGGGTGGGGTTGTCATGAATGGGGCATGTGCATATAGAAATAGCAATTATTTTGGTAAAAAAATTATCTGATGATGTGAATTTAAGCCTACTCGTCACAAACTTGCACACTGTCTAGTCTGCCATTAGGCCTTATTTCCCTTATGCATTTTGCCATTTCTTCCTAGAAAGCAAGCATTATACAGCACATGAGTATATTATTCATTAGTTTCTTTGTTAGCAATAAGCTACTGTTTTAAGTTCATGCCCAGTTCGTCAGGAACATTTTTGTATGGAAAGGTATTTCCGTATAATCGGTTCCACACAGAAATGCAGTTATTTTCCTGTCTCAGCCTACCAGAGTGAAACGTGGTTTCTGTGCACAGATTCATCGTAACACTCACAAGCAAAAAACTGTTTGTTTCATTCTGTTAATGCTTTCCTTTGTTCATACTTCCCACGTTGTGTCGGAGCTCCTTGTGTCTTGTCTTGTCTATGTAATTTGAGTTGTGGGCTGCCGCCATTTGCCAGTTCCATTCACTTAACAATTAATGATTGTTGTTTAACGTGTGCCCAATTTTAAACTGTACATGGAAGTGGTCAGGTTTGTTTTAGACTGAATGTATGTAATGGGGTAATTATGAGGAAGCCAGTTCAATTTGTATTTGCCAGATTTTGGTGTTATTTTAGCCAAACATATTGGTATGTTCCAGGAAGTGTACTTCAGGTGTATATATGGGCTCGTTTTGGAGAGCAATGCAGTTCTGCTTTAGAATTCAAGTGGGGAAGCTGCTTGAGCCAGATACACACAATCCAACCTGTAAGATCTATGGAAGCTACAGGGTGAGCCTGTTTTAGGCAGTGAGGTTTGTTATTTTGCTTCAGCAGTAAGTATTGTTCACCTGTTTGTCTTGTAAATATTAATCGCCGGCTATCACTATTGAAAACTGAAAATAATATGGACACCTTTGCACCAGAAGCTTCTGCCCCCTGAATATCTGCCCTCAATACCACATCTCTACGCTACCTATTTCACACAATCACAGTAAGGTGCTGCTTTGGAGGCAGACGTGGGATGCCGTTACCGTGGGTTAATTGGAAGTTGGAGGTCAGGATGCGTTTAGGTTGCAGTCTCCCTTGGGGGTGTAGGTTCTAATCCCATTTCTGACATTCAGGGACCGCATATAGCCTAGATATACTTTGGGTCGGGCAGAGGTGTAGGTGGGTCGCGGGTTGAAATGTTTTGTCCATTTATACCAATAATTTAATTATTATACAGTCAATTCCTTAAAATTAGATACAAGCCAATGCTCTTTAAAAAGTTGGATGTTTTGAAGCGGTGGGGTTTTATTAATTCATCTTTTCTTATTATTTGGTATGAGTGTGTATTGTTCACTGATCAACCATTATGGTGTGATGTAATTCACCAGACAGCTGAAATGGTGGGACACAAAGTCAAAAATGGCAGGCCAGAAACCAAACGTTTGCTGGTATGAATCCCAACAGGATACATCTGGTGGGATTCCAGGTATCCTAGATGTATTGTCCTAAGTACAGCACCAGCGACCTAGTCAAGAAGTTCTCCACTCTTGGCCTGTTATTGGCTTAAGAGATGTTGGACTATTATGTGCAGGGTCACGGGTTCAAGTCCTGAATGGACTTCCCCTGTATTGGCAGCAATATGATACAGTATATAAGAATGTTATATTGGCCATCTGAAGATATATTTAAACGTTTAGTCAACGTTTAGTCAATAGAGTGTACAAAGTTGAATAGATCTCAACATAATGGAATGCTTGGCCCAATTCTGGGTATATAGTGATAGTGTTTCCTAAGTATTATGTTTTGGAAGACAATGATGACAATGAGGTCAGGCTTTTTTTATGAGCCACAATGCATCCCTTAGCTCAACAACTGGGTAACAAGTACTGTTCTTGTAGTTATGAACTCACTTTTGTTGGATATGCTCTGTAACTACAGCAGTTTCATATGAAGGGATTTCTATAATAAGCAATGCAGTCTTAACATCCAGATGTGTATTCTGGGTTTGAACTGCAAAACCTATCTATTATCAACTTGGCTACCTGTTGCTTTTGCCACCTTGTTTATTTTGTCCACATATGCTATTTCCTATTTGTGGCTTCACCAGCGATTTTTCAAACACATTTTAAAATGTTTAAAATAAGTGTCGGGGTAGCGCACATCACTTCTAAAATGAGATCATATAAATTAATACATATTGTGCTAACCGAAATCAAGGGTGATTCTCATGAAACCAGTTTTAAACATGTCTGTAGCAAGTTAAGTTACAAAACCATGATACATCTGCACAAATCAATGATCATTCTGAGGACTAAGTAGTGTAGTTTTTGGCAAAGTGTCTTATTTTAAATAGATTATAAACTTTTGCCAGATTATTGTACATTCACCCCAAATTCTCATGACTGAAATTACATTCTCAGGTCATTTTATACAGTTATACATCATAAAAACCAAACTTATTTTAATAAAACACTTAAGAATGTTGCTGTAGTTTGGCCATAAATCATAAAAATGTTATACTAGTTGAAGTTTACATTAAGCTATAATATTTATTATGTACAAACACAGTGTCTGTGGACATATCTCATTACCATAACACTTTTTGAAGTTCCTGTGAAAACTGATTGGAGTTTTTAAATAAAGTTGTATTCTCTAATGTTGCATCATCTAGAGCAGAGTTTCCCAAACTCTGTCCAGGTAACCCCAAGGGGTGGATGTTTTTGTTGTTGCCCTAGCACTACACAGCTGACTCAAATAATCAAAGCTTGATAATGAGTTTATTATTTTAATCATCTGTGTAGTGCTAGGGAAAACTTCAAAATGTGCACGCCTTGGAGGCCCCAGGAATGAGTTTGGGAAACACTGATCTAGAAGATTAATAGAAGTTAATTTATTTGCTTTCATGCCTTCAGAATTGCGTTCTTATTCTTAAACAATCCCTTTAACCCACTTGGCCTTCTCATTTACAAAACGGCTAAAAAGCCGTTTGTTTAACTCGGACCTTTTCATTACGGGAGCAGTGTTAAAACATCATTTGAAATTGATTTGTTTATTACTTGTTTGGACTGTAATGAAAATGGTGATAAAATGCATAATCAGATTTTTTTAGACAACAATAATTGCGAAATAGATAAGTAAAGGTCCTAATCGCAGTTATCCAAAAGGACATTTCATAAATGACACTAGGTTTAAAAAAAATCAAATGTCAGTTTCGTGAGAATGACCCACTAAACCAAAGGTCTGCTATAGCCGCGTCATAATCCACATGTCAGCTGTGCTACAACTTCTCTCTTCATTTTGTTATACAGTATTGGTATGGCGTCTTGGGAGAAATATGTGCGAGATGGAATCTTGTATCTCCTGTCCAGTTTGTTTATCATCTTCCTGAAGCCATCTTTGCTGACTGTGTTAATATTAATAGGAACCATGTCTTTGGCTATGTGATGGGTGATAGCCTCAGTGATTTGTATGCATCTGCGGGATGCTTTTTTGTAGGGCGTTACATTTGAAAACGCCTCGGCAATCAATGTCTGTTTATTGTTAGTAGTTGAGGGACTTTGCTGCTTTCGGGTGCTTTTTTTCATCATACAATCGTTGTAAAGTAAGGGATGGTTCATCTTTGAATACATTTGTTGTGTTGGGTCTTGTTGCTACAACTCTGAGGCACTTTTTGCAAAACACTTGCATTTGGTTGACTGACATCTGTTTGCCTGTAGACTACATACTGCCATACAACTGAAGATGCGCCCTTCTTTCGCACTGAATCAATGTTCTCATTAGCACTAGCAGCACTTATGTTTCCGAAACACACTCTGCCTACAATGGAGCTACGGTGAAGTGAAGCCCTTTCTTTCCTCACCAGAATCTAGCTGCGCACTTTAAGCAGGGACACACGTAATTGGCGAGTGCGAGAGCACGCTTGTGATTGGTTAGCATCATCTGTGCATGTAGAGAGGGAATGAACGGAGTCTAGCGCATCTCACTGGAGAAGGTACCACTGTCTATTTGTTTTTGTTTTAATAGTGTCAAAGAAAGGAGTATCGCTGCCTCTTGCGATATGGCTATTGCACGTTAATATACCTGAATACCTGAATTAGATTGATTGTGCAGCCCTACTATATGGTATTACTGATAGTGCACACACCGTGCGCTATTTATTTCTAAACAAATTCTAACAAAATTCTAGCGAATTCCCATAGATGATGCTAGCTATGTAACGGCTCTCTTCTATCTCCTCCTCTGACGAAGAGGTAGAACAAGGATCGGACCAAAATGCAGCGTGATGATGATTCATGATATTTTAATGAAGGAAAACTATACATACAGAAACGACAAAAATAACGAAATGAAATAACGAAAACCGAAACAGCCCTATCTGGTGCAAACACAAAGACAGGAACAATCACCCACGAAACACTCACAGAATATGGCTGCCTAAATATGGCTCCCAATCAGAGACAACGATAATCACCTGACTGATTGAGAACCGCCTCAGGCAGCCATAGACTACGTAGACACCCCACAAAACCCCAAGACAAAAAACACACCACAATAACCCATGTCACACCCTGGCCTGACCAAATAAATAAAGAAAACACAAAATACCAAGACGAAGGCGTGACAGAACCCTCCCCCCTAAGGTGCGGACTCCCGGACGCACCTCAAAACCATAGGGAGGGTCCGGGTGGGCGTCTGTCCATGGTGTCGGCTCCGGCTCGGGACGTGGACCCCACTCCATAAATGTCTTAGTTTCTCCCCCTCGCGTCCTGGGATAGTCCACCCTCGCCGCCGACCATGGCCTAGTAGTCCTCACCCAGAACCCCACTGGACTGAGGGGCAGCTCGGGACTGAGGGGCAGCTCGGGACTGAGGGGCAGCTCGGGACTGAGGGGCAGCTCGGGACTGAGGGGCAGCTCGGGACTGAGGGGAAGCCCAGCACTGAGGGAAAGCCCAGCACTGAGAGGAAGCTCAGCACTGAGAGGAAGCTCAGGCAGGTAGTTGGCTCCGGCAGATCCTGGCTGGCTGGCGGATCTGGAAGAGTCTGGTTGCCAGGCAGATCTGGAAGAGTCTGGTTGCCAGGCAGATCTGGAAGAGTCTGGTTGCCAGGCAGATCTGGAAGAGTCTGGTTGCCAGGCAGATCTGGAAGAGTCTGGTTGCCAGGCAGATCTGGAAGAGTCTGGTTGCCAGGCAGATCTGGAAGAGTCTGGCTGAAAGGCAGATCTGGAAGAGTCTGGCTGACTGGCAGGTCTGGCTGACTGGCAGATCTGGAAGACTCTGGCTGACTGGCAGATCTGGAAGACTCTGGCTGACTGGCAGATCTAGCTGCTCTGGCTGCTCCATGCAGACTGGCAGCTCTGGCTGCTCCATGCAGACTGGCAGCTCCATGCAGACTGGCAGCTCTGGTTGCTCCATGCAACCTAGCAGCCCTGGCTGCTCAATGCAGACTGACAGCTCTGGCTGCTCCATGCAGACTGGCAGCTCTGGCTGCTCCATGCAGTCTGACAACTCAGGCTGCTCCATGCAGGCTGGCAGCTCAGGCTGCACTGAACATGCAGGAGACTCCGGCAGCGCTGGAGAGAAGGAAGGCTCTGGCTGTGCTAAACAGGCGGGAGACTCCGGCAGCGCAGGAGAGGAGAAAGGCTCTGACAGCGCTGGAGAGGCGAGGCGTACTGTAGGCCTGATGCGTGGTGCTGGCACTGGTGGAACTGGATAGAGAACACGCACAGGAAGCCTGGTGCGGGGAGCTGCCACCGGAGGACTGGTGTGTGGAGGTGGCTCTGGATAGACTGGACCGTGCAGGCGCACTGGAGCTCTTGAGCACCAAGCCTGCCCAACCTTACCTGGCTCGATGCCCACTCTAGCCCGGCCAATACGAAGAGCTGGTATGAACCGCACCGGGCTATGCACCCGCACTGGAAACACCATGCGCTCCATAGCATAACACGGTGCCTGCCCGGTCTCTCTAGCCCCCCGGTAAGCACAGGGAGTTTGCACAGGTCTCCTACCTGGCATAGCCATACTCCCTGTAAGCCCTCTCCAAGAAAGTTTTGGGGCTGACTCTCAGGCTTCCATCCGCGTCGCCGTGCTGCCTCCTCAAACCATCGCCTCTCCACTTTCCCCGCCTCCAGTTCTTCCTTGGGGCGGCGATATTCTCCAGGCTGAGCCAAAGGTCCTTCACCCTCCAGTTCGTCCTCCCATGTCCAGTCCTTCTCTCGCTGCACCTTGGCGAGGCTACACTCCCCTGGTTTAGCCCAGGGTCCTCTCCCGTCGAGGATTTCCTCCCAAGTCCAGAAATTCTTGTCGCGCTGCTCCTGCTGCTGCTGTTGTCGCTGCCTGTCACCACGCAGCTTGGTCCGGGTGTGGTGGGTGATTCTGTAACGGCTCTCTTCTATCTCCTCCTCTGACAAAGAGGTAGAACAAGGATCGGACCAAAATGCAGCGTGATGATGATTCATGATATTTTAATGAAGGAAAACTATACATACAGAAACTACAAAAAATAACGAAATGAAATAACGAAAACCGAAACAGCCCTATCTGGTGCAAACACAAAGACAGGAACAATCACCCACGAAACACTCACAGAATATGGCTGCCTAAATATGGCTCCCAATCAGAGACAATGATAATCACCTGACTCTGATTGAGAACCGCCTCAGGCAGCCATAGACTACGTAGACACCCCACAAAACCCCAAGACAAAAAACACACCACAATAACCCATGTCACACCCTGGCCTGACCAAATAAAGAAAGAAAACACAAAATACTAAGACCAAGGCGTGACAGCTAAATTCTAGCAAGTGACAGCGAACATAAATTCAATGCAAGGACAAACAACCCAGCTCATACAGCTCATACAACTGGGTGGGTCATTCTCATGAAACCAATAATATGCCATGGCAGTAATGATTTTAAACATAAAACATGTAATATAATAAAGAGAATACTGTTCTCTACCTTGCACAAAGAGTCATTTCAACATAGGAATTCATTATTTTTGTATTTTATTGCATTTTCTGCTGAAATTCTCATTACTGCAACACGTTCAGCTATGTCTGAATGTATGTTGTAATTAAAACAGTAAAATTAAAATATTCTGAAAAAAATTAATGGATGTTATACTATATATTCATTTATATTCATGTAAAATAATACTGAAAAAATTGTGGAAAAATGAAGTGTCCATGACTGATGTTATCATCCTCCACAACATTTTTGAAGGACTTTTTACACACACAAAGAAAGTTGGATTTTGAATGAAGCAACACATCTGCCAGTACCTTCAAGATGGCTACCAGGTAAGCAGATCTCTTTTTTATAATTCTCCAGTTAAAAGTTAAACATTCTCTTGTCAGACTGTGAACACGACAGTATTGATTATCATTACCGATATAGGTAGTTTTCCACATAAAAAAAAAAAACGTTAGATCATTTTTTTAAATGAAAATATACTTAATTCATGTCTAATTATGAACATTGAGTAAAAATTTGCTTAGTCATCATGTCTTCTCTAATGTTAGCAAAACATGCTAAGGTTCCTCATCCTCCACAACACCCATTCTCACTTACTGCTGCAATTTAAGGCCATTTGTGGTAGAGAACTTTTGTTTTGGTAATGAGAATTTATTCATACAGACTTAAAAAAAAAACATATATACAGTGCCTTGCGAAAGTATTCGGCCCCCTTGAACTTTGCGACCTTTTGCCACATTTCGGGCTTCAAACATAAAGATATAAAACTGTATTTTTTTTGTGAAGAATCAACAACAAGTGGGACACAATCATGAAGTGGAATGACATTTATTGGATATTTCAAACTTTTTTAACAAATCAAAAACAGAAAAATTTGGCGTGCAAAATTATTCAGCCCCCTTAAGTTAATACTGTGTAGCTCCACCTTTTGCTGCGATTACAGCTGTAAGTCGCTTGGGGTATGTCTCTATCAGTTTTGCACATCGAGAGACTGACATTTTTTCCCATTCCTCCTTGCAAAACAGCTCGAGCTCAGTGAGGTTGGATGGGGAGCATTTGTGAACAGCAGTTTTCAGTTCTTTCCACAGATTCTCGATTGGATTCAGGTCTGGACTTTGACTTGGCCATTCTAACACCTGGATATGTTTATTTTTGAACCATTCCATTGTAGATTTTGCTTTATGTTTTGGATCATTGTCTTGTTGGAAGACAAATCTCCGTCCCAGTCTCAGGTCTTTTGCAGACTCAATCAGGTTTTCAAATCAAATCAAATCAAATCAAATCAAATTTATTTATATAGCCCTTCGTACATCAGCTGATATCTCAAAGTGCTGTACAGAAACCCAGCCTAAAACCCCAAACAGCAAACAATGCAGGTGTAAAAGCACGGTGGCTAGGAAAAACTCCCTAGAAAGGCCAAAACCTAGGAAGAAACCTAGAGAGGAACCGGGCTATGTGGGGTGGCCAGTCCTCTTCTGGCTGTGCCGGGTAGAGATTATAACAGAACATGACCAAGATGTTCAAATGTTCATAAATGACCAGCATGGTCAAATAATAATAAGGCAGAACAGTTGAAACTGGAGCAGCAGCACAGTCAGATGGACTGGGGACAGCAAGGAGCCATCATGTCAGGTAGTCCTGGGGCACGGTCCTAGGGCTCAGGTCCTCCGAGAGAGAGAAAGAAAGAGAGAATTAGAGAGAGCATATGTGGGGTGGCCAGTCCTCTTCTGGCTGTGCCAGGTGGAGATTATAACAGAACGTGGCCAAGATGTTCAAATGTTCATAAATGACCAGCATGGTTGAATAATAGTAAGGCAGAACAGTTGAAACTGGAGCAGGAGCATGGCCAGGTGGACTGGGGACAGCAAGGAGTCCTCATGTCAGGTAGTCCTGGGACATGGTCCTAGGGCCCAGGCCAGTTGAAACTGGAGCAGCAGCATGGCCAGGTGGACTGGGGACAGCAAGGAGTCATCATGTCAGGTAGTCCTGGGGCATGGTTCTAGGGCTCAGGTCCTCCGAGAGAGAGAAAGAAAGAGAGAAGGAGAGAATTAGAGAACGCACACTTAGATTTACACAGGACACCGAATAGGACAGGAGAAGTACTCCAGATAAACAAACTGACCCTAGCCCCGACACATAAACTACTGCAGCATAAATACTGGAGGCTGAGACAGGAGGGGTCAGGAGACACTGTGGCCCCATCCGAGGACACCCCGGACAGGGCCAAACAGGAAGGATATAACCCCACCCACTTTGCCAAAGCACAGCCCCCACACCACTAGAGGGAAATCTTCAACCACCAACTTACCATCCTGAGACAAGGCCGAGTATAGCCCACAAAGATCTCCGACACGGTACAACCCAAGGGGTGGGGGGGAACCCAGACAGGCCGACCACAACAGTGAATCAACCCACCCAGGTGACGCATCCCCCAGGGACGGCACGAGAGAGCCCCAGCAAGCCAGTGACTCAGCCCCGTAACAGGGTTAGAGGCAGAGAATCCCAGTGGAAAACGGGGAACCGGCCAGGCAGAGACAGCAAGGGCGGTTCGTTGCTCCAGAGCCTTTCCGTTCACCTTCCCACTCCTGGGCCAGACTACACTCAATCATATGACCCACTGAAGAGATGAGTCTTCAGTAAAGACTTAAAGGTTGAGACCGAGTTTGCGTCTCTGACATGGGTAGGCAGACCGTTCCATAAAAATGGAGCTCTATAGGAGAAAGCCCTGCCTCCAGCTGTTTGCTTAGAAATTCTAGGGACAATTAGGAGGCCTGCGTCTTGTGACCGTAGCGTACGTATAGGTATTTACGGCAGGACCAAATCAGAGAGGTAGGTAGGAGCAAGCCCATGTAATGCTTTGTAGGTTAGCAGTAAAACCTTGAAATCAGCCCTTGCTTTGACAGGAAGCCAGTGTAGAGAGGCTAGCACTGGAGTAATATGATCAAATTTTTTGGTTCTAGTCAGGATTCTAGCAGCCGTATTTAGCACTAACTGAAGTTTATTTAGTGCTTTATCCGGGTAGCCGGAAAATAGAGCATTGCAGTAGTCTAACCTAGAAGTGACAAAAGCATGGATTAATTTTTCTGCATCATTTTTGGACAGAAAGTTTCTGATTTTTGCAATGTTACGTAGATGGAAAAAAGCTGTCCTCGAAATGGTCTTGATATGTTCTTCAAAAGAGAGATCAGGGTCCAGAGTAACGCCGAGGTCCTTCACAGTTTTATTTGAGACGACTGTACAACCATTAAGATTAATTGTCAGATTCAACAGAAGATCTCTTTGTTTCTTGGGACCTAGAACAAGCATCTCTGTTTTGTCCGAGTTTAATAGTAGAAAGTTTGCAGCCATCCACTTCCTTATGTCTGAAACACATGCTTCTAGCGAGGGCAATTTTGGTGCTTCACCATGTTTCATTGAAATGTACAGCTGTGTGTCATCCGCATAGCAGTGAAAGTTTACATTATGTTTTCGAATAACATCCCAAGAGGTAAAATATATAGTGAAAACAATAGTGGTCCTAAAACAGAACCTTGAGGAACACCGAAATGTACAGTTGATTTGTCAGAGGACAAACCATTCACAGAGACAAACTGATATCTTTCCGACAGATAAGACCTAAACCAGGCCAGAACATGTCCGTGTAGACCAATTTGGGTTTCCAATCTCTCCAAAAGAATGTGGTGATCGATGGTATCAAAAGCAGCACTAAGGTCTAGGAGCACGAGGACAGATGCAGAGCCTCGGTCCGATGCCATCAAAATGTCATTTACCACCTTCACAAGTGCCGTCTCAGTGCTATGATGGGGTCTAAAACCAGACTGAAGCATTTCGTATACATTGTTTGTCTTCAGGAAGGCAGTGAGTTGCTGCGCAACAGCCTTCTCTAAAATCTTTGAGAGGAATGGAAGATTCGATATAGGCCGATAGTTTTTATATTTTCTGGGTCAAGGTTTGGCTTTTTCAAGAGAGGCTTTATTACTGCCACTTTTAGTGAGTTTGGTACACATCCAGTGGATAGAGAGCCGTTTATTATGTTCAACATAGGAGGGCCAAGCACAGGAAGCAGCTCTTTCAGTAGTTTAGTTGGAATAGGGTCCAGTATACAGCTTGAAGGTTTAGAGGCCATGATTATTTTCATCATTGTGTCAAGAGATATAGTACTAAAACACTTGAGCGTCTCTCTTGATCCTAGGTCCTGGCAGAGTTGTGCAGACTCAGGACAACTGAGGTTTGGAGGAATACGCAGGTTTAAAGAGGAGTCCGTAATTTGCTTTCTAATAATCATAATCTTTTCCTCAAATCTTTTCCATTCTTCCAGAATGGTCCTGTATTTGGCTCCATCCATCTTCCCATTAATTTTAACCATCTTCCCTGTCCCTGCTGAAGAAAAGCAGGCCCAAACCATGATGCTGCCACCACCATGTTTGACAGTGAGGATGGGCTGTGTTCAGGGTGATGGGCTGTGTTGCTTTTACGCCAAACATAACGTTTTGCATTGTTGCCAAAAAGTTCAATTTTGGTTTCATCTGACCAGAGCACCTTCTTCCACATGTTTGGTGTGTCTCCCAGGTGGCTTGTGGCAAACTTTAAATGACACTTTTTATGGATATCTTTAAGAAATGGCTTTCTTCTTGCCACTCTTCCATAAAGGCCAGATTTGTGCAATATGCGACTGATTGTTGTCCTATGGACAGAGTCTCCCACCTCAGATGTAGATCTCTGCAGTTCATCCAGAGTGATCATGGGCCTCTTGGCTGCATCTCTGATCAGTATTCTCCTTGTATGAGCTGAAAGTTTAGAGGGACGGCCAGGTCTTGGTAGATTTGCAATGGTCTGATACTCCTTCCATTTCAATATTATCGCTTGCACAGTGCTCCTTGGGATGTTTAAAGCTTGGGAAATCTTTTTGTATCCAAATCCGGCTTTAAACTTCTTCACAACAGTATCTCGGACCTGCCTGGTGTGTTCCTTGTTCTTCATGATGCTCTCTGCGCTTTTAACGGACCTCTGAGACTATCACAGTGCAGGTGCATTTATACGGAGACTTGATTACACACAGGTGGATTGTATTTATCATTATTAGTCATTTAGGTCAACATTGGATCATTCAGAGATCCTCACTGAACTTCTGGAGAGAGTTTGCTGCACTGAAAGTAAAGGGGCTGAATAATTTTGCACACCCAATTTTTCAGTTTTTGATTTGTTAAAAATGTTTGAAATATCCAATAAATGTCGTTCCACTTCATGATTGTGTCCCACTTGTTGTTGATTCTTCATAAAAAAATACAATTTTATATCTTTATGTTTGAAGCCTGAAATGTGGCAAAAGGTCGCAAAGATCAAGGGGGCCGAATACTTTTGCAAGGCACTGTATATATATATATATATATATATATATATATATAATATATATATATGTGTATATATATGTAATATATATAAAAAAATGAACTATTAATTTAAATATTATTGACTAAATTTGCTTTATGTCCTGTTTAATTGCAGACAGTCAGCAAGGGACAAAAAGAAAGCTTTAGCGAAGGCTGACAAAATTCAGAGAAAGTTTACACCAACCCAGAACTGCTGGAAGACTACAGAAGGAAGGAAAGGTTAGGGTTGGAGAGGTTACAGAAAGAGTAATTAGCATATAGTTAGTCTATAGGAAGCCTATGCCCTCATACAGTGTCTATAGGAAGTTAATACCCTACAGTGTTAGGAAGTCTACACACACACACACACACACACACACACACACACACACACACACACACACACACACACACACACACACACACACACACACACACACACACACACACACACACACACACACACACACACACACACACACACACACACACACACACACACACACACTCAGTAAACCATTTAGTGTATACTATAGGATGTCCACACACAGTTTCTAAGCCATTCAGTCCCTACTGTAGCACACATACAGTCTGTAAGCCATTCAGTCGCTTCTTTAGGATACACACACACACAGTCAGTCAGTAAGCAAGCCATTCAGTCTCTACTATGGGATGACGTGTCCATAACAGTAAGATTTTTCATATGTTTTGAGACATGCTCATTTCATGTTATGCTTCCTTTCCATTTCCAGATATGAAAAACGAAAGCATAATTGTAAAATCAGAAGAACTCCAGATCTGACAAAGAAGCAACATGAAAAACGAAGACAGTGAAATGACACCAACCCGCATTTTAAGAGTATGCTGTGTCTCAACTGATAGCGGGTACAAGACAAACACCTCAGATGATGTAAAATAGGGTCTAAGCTACAACAACCATTGCAAAAATGTAAAAAAAATCGTAGTTTATGCATTTCTAGATAATTGACGGTAAAAATAGTTTTAAAATGACAATTTTCATTTAAAAAATAATTTGACAACCCTGTTTGCAAGCTTTTAAATGATATCAAACTCAACTGTTTATATTTTCCAGTGATGAAGACATGATATTGTGGGGCTGTGCAAAATGGGTGAACTTTGAACACCTCAATCTCTTAAATGTTTTGTTATTCAGGTCCAAAAAGTAACTTTCTGACCTCTTCTACCTTGGACAAATATGTATGGGAAGTTTTGTTCAAAACAAAAAGGGTGTGGTCAAAAGAGATTGAAATCAAATGAAACAACCAACTATTTCAAGGCTACTCACTCTTGATCCAGGATTCTCTAATGTAACAAAGAAGCTTGAGCTTGCAAGCTTGCCACCTATAGTTAGCAAACCAACTCATAGCTGGAGAAAATGTATTTGGCACAATTATAGTTACAGTGCCTTCAGAAAGTATTCATACCCCCTTGACCTATTCCACATTTTCCTGTGTTACAGCATGAATTCAAAATTGATTCAATATTTTTTTTCTCACCCATCTACACACAATACCCAATAATGACATTTTTGCAAATGTATTGAAAATTAAACAACACATTTACATAAGTATTCACCCCTGAGTCAATACTTTATAGGATCTTTGGCAGTGATTAGAGAGCAGTGAGTCTTTTGGGGTAAGTCTCTAAGGTGTGGAGTGTAAGTCTCCACACCTGGATTGTACAATATTTGCCCATTATTCTTTTAAAGTTCTTCAAGCTCTGTCTAGTTTGTTGAAAATTGCTAGACAGCCATTTTAAAGTTGCCATAGTTTTTCAAGCCGATTTTAAGTCAAAACTGTAACAAGGCCACTGTCATCTTGGTAAGCAACTCGTGTAGATTTGGCCTTTTGTTTTAACTGAATCAGGTTTTTCTGTAGGATTATGCCTGTGCTTAAAGTTGTATTCTGTTTCTTTTTATCTTAAAAAAATCCCTAGTCCTTGCTGATTTAGACGCCACCATGCTTTAAAATAAGACGAGGGATACTCTGTGTTGGATTTGCCCCAAACATAACACAACACTTAGTATTCAGGGCATTATTATTATTATTATTATTATTATTATTCAGGGCAAAAAGTGAATTTCTTTGCCACATTTTTTGCAATATTGCTAAAGTAACTTGTTGCAAACAGGATGCATGTTTTGAAATACTTTTAATGTGTACAAGTTTCTGTCTTTTCACTCATTTAGATTAGTATTGTGGGGCAACTACAATGTTGTTGATACATTCTCGGTGTTCTCCTCTCACAACCATTCAACTCTGTAACTGTTTGGCCTCATGGTGAAGTCTCTGAACAGTTTCCTTCCTGTCCGGCAACTGAAGAAGGATGCCTGTATCTTTGTAGTGAAATGGTGCATTGGTACACAATCTAAAGTGTAATTAATAACTTGACCATGCTCAAATGTGTAAAAAAAAATATCCGTCTACCTGCGAGGTGCTTTTAAAGGCTGGTCAACACCATTGTCCCAGAGACCCACTCCAATTTGCGTACCGATCCAACAGATCCACAGGCACTTAACACTGCCCTCTCACGCCTGGACAAGAGGGGAAATTACTATGTGAAAATGCTGTTCATAGACTACAGCTCAACTTTTGACATTTACTCCTGAGGTGCTGACCTGTTGCACCCTCGACAACCACTGTGATTATTATTTTCTGACCCTGGTGGTCATATATGAACATTTGAACATCTTGGCCATGTTCTGTTATAATCTCCACCAGGCACAGCCAGAAGAGGACTGGCCACCCCTCATAGCCTGGTTCCTCTCTAGGTTTCTTCCTAGGTTCTGGCCTTTCTAGGCAGTTTTTCCTAGCCAACGTGCTTCTACACCTGCATTGCTTGCTGTTTGGGGTTTTAGGCTGGGTTTCTGTATAGCGCTTTGTGACATCAGCTGATGTAAGAAGGGCTTCATAAATTAAATTGATTGATTGATCCTGGACATCCTGACAGGCAGCCCCCAAGTGGTGAGGGTAGGCAACAACAATTCTGCCATGCTGATCTTCAACATGGGGGGCCCTTAGGGGTGTGTGCTTAGTCCCCTCCTGTACTCCCTGTTGACCCACAACTGCGTGGTCATGCACGACTCCAACACCAAGTTTGCTCACGACATGACTGGTTGGCCTCATCACCGACTACGATGACTCAGCCTACAGGGAGGAGGTCAGAGACTTAGCATTATGGTGCCAGGACAACAAACTGTCCCTCAACATCAGTAAGACCAAGGAGCAGATAGTGGACTATAGGAGAAAGAGGGGAGAGCCAGCCCCCATCTACATCGACAGGGCGTGGCGTGGCTCTAGAGTTTTAAGTTCCTTGGCGTCCACATCACTAACGACTTAACATGGTCCACACACACCCACACAGTCGTGAAGAGGGTACGGCAGTGCCTCTTCCACACTCAGGAGGCTAAAAAGATTTGGCATGGGCCCTTGGATCCTCAAAAGGATCTACAGCTACATCATCGAGAGCATCTTGACTGACTGCATCACCGTTTGGTATGGCAAATTCACTGTCCTTGACCGAAAAGAGCTATAGAAGGTAGTGCGGACAGCCCAGTACATCACTCGGGCCGAGCTCCCTGCCATCCAGGACCTCTATATCATGCTGTGTCAGATGAAGGCCCAAAAAATTGCCAAAGAGTCCAGCAACCCAAGCCATAGGCTGTTCGCTCTGCTACCGACCGCCAAATGGTACCAGCTCATCGGTTCTCAGACCAACAGGCTCCGAGACAGCTTCTACCCCCAAGTCATACGACTGCTAAATAGTCAAACTGACAAATAGTAAATTAATGGTACCCAACCTATCTGCACTGACTCTTTCTTGTGGTGACTCTACGCAAACTCACTAGACTGTATATACAAACCATATACTCACATTCTACATTGAAACTCTCACACAAAACCCACATACATTCACACACACACAAGCATACCGACACAACACAAATACACATACTAATAATTTGCTGCTGCTACTCTGTTCGTTATTTTACTCTTATCTATCCTGATGCCTAGTCACTTTACCCTGCCATCAAGTACATATTTATCTCAAATACCTTTTACATTGATCTGGTACTGGTACTCCCTGTATATAGCTCCACATTGATCTGGTACTCCCTGCATATAGCTCCATTCTTGTGTATTTTATTTCTTTTTTTTACTAACAGATTTTAAGATATGAGAACAGTTCAACCCCAACCCCTCATTCATCCATCCATCCATCCAAACCCTCCCATCATTTCACCCCTCCCTCCCTCCCTCCAATCCACCCACCCACCCACCCACCAAGGGATCATACAAGGATAACATAGAAAAATACATTTAAATAGGACAAAAACATAAACATTAATAGAAACCAAATACAATGGAAAAAGTTAAATAAAAATAAAATCGGTATCATAATTATAGTTGAATCTTATCAGCACAATATATGGCCACTAGAACAGACATGATTGCTTACCAAAATATGCATGTTACACTAAGACAGGCTCTCCACGTATTGTATTAATGCGGACCAGGTTTAGTCTAACTTTTGTCAGGATCAATGCACAGTGTACCTAACCTTCTCCAGAGGCAGAGATCACATCACCTGCTTAGTGGTCCTTCTGTAGCTCAGTTGGTAGAGCATGGCGCTTGTAACGCCAGGGTAGTGGGTTCGATCCCCGGGACCACCCATACGTAGAATATATGCACACATGACTGCAAGTCGCTTTGGATAAAAGCGTCTGCTAAATGGCATATATTATTATTATTAACCCACTGCATAAAGGAGGGCAGATTTGCAGCCTTCCAGTGAAAGAGGACAGGGCGGCGAGCAAGTAGCGAGACAAAGGCTATTGCAATCGCCTGAAGCGTGGTAGCATTCTGGCAGTGAACGGGTTGGGGCTAACAGTTGTATTACACATATGTGAGAGTGCCTCAAAAATGGAGTCCCAAAAGCCACTCAAAGATTGGCATAACCAAAACGTTATCTATAAGTCTCTGCTAGGTAAAGCCCCGCCTTATCTCAGCTCACTGGTCACCATAGCAGCACCCACTCCACCCATGGCACGCGCTCCAGCAGGTATATCTCACTGGTCACCACCAAAGCCAATTCCTTCTTTGGTCATCATTCCTTCCAGTTCTCTGCTGCCAATGACTGGAACAAACTGCAAAAATCTCTGAAGCTAGAGACTCTTATCTCCCTCACTAGCTTTAAGCACCAGCTGTCAGAGCAGCTCACAGATCACTGCACCTGAACATAGCCCATCTATCTACCTACCTCATCCCCCATACAGTATTTATTTATCTTGCACCTTTGCACCCCAGTATCTCTACTTGCACATTCATCTTCTGCACATCCACCATTCTAGTGTTTAATTGCTATATTGTAATTACTTTGCCACCATGGCCTATTTATTGCCTTAACTCCCTTATCTTACCTCATTTGCACTCACTGTATATAGACTTTTTGTTTTCTTTTGTTCTACTGTATTATTGACTATGTTTTGTTTATTCCATGTGTAACTCTTGTTGTTGTATGTGTCAAATTTGCTATGCTTTATCTTGGCCAGGTCACAGTTGCAAATGAGAACTTGTTCTCAACTAGCCTACCTGGTTAAATAAAGTAAAACGTGTCCCAAAGTCACTGGACTCTAGTGGCATCTCAAACACTTGGGGTCAACATTTGGATTTTTTTGCCAATCTGTCATTTGAGTAATGGAGACTTGGAAAACTTTGAACTGAATGAGCCCATGCCTTAGCAAAATGATGAGGTGTGGATAGTCTTAATACTATATTGCTATATATCACCGGGTAGCTCGCCACCCATGTCTTGCTCCCATGCAGATTTTGTATTTGCCAAGGATGGCGGATTAATGTTCCGTGCCCTTCAGATACGGGTTAAGATCTAAGCACCTCTCGACTGGACACTTAGTGGGCTAGAGTGGAAATTAAGGGAAATGTTTTTTTGGCAAAGCTGCGAGTTTGCTGGTATCTAAGAAAGTGGGTATTGGGAATATTATGGTCAACCCTCAGAATATCGAATGAGACAAATAGGTTACAAAAAGCACTAGACCATTCCTATGCCAGAACTGGAATGCCGAAGAGATCATTAGATGTTAATGGAGAAAAGCAGCTTGCTTGTTTCAGGCTAAAGTGATTTTGGAATTGGGACCAGATTTTAAGGGATTCAAAACATGGGTGCCTAGGTTCATGGGCAATGGGGAGCACAAGAGCGAGACAGGAGAAGTTGGAATGCTTGACTAACTCCATGATGGCCCAGTTGGACCATCCTTGTTTTCAAATGTAGAAACCCAATAAACACATTTAGATATATTTGCTGACCAGTGGTAGTGTAAAGAATTGGGAAGGTCCGGCCTGCCTGTGGGCCTAGGTCTCTCTAGATATACAGTACCAGTCAAAAGTTTGGACACACCTACTCATTCAAGGGTTTTTCTTAAATTTTTTCTACATTGTAGAATAATAGTGAAGACATCTGCCGATGAGGATGTGGTGATTGACAGAGTCGAAAGCCTTGGCCAGATCAATGAATACGGCTGCACAGTAATGTTTTTTTATCGATGGTGGTTAAGATATCGTTTAGGACCTTAAGCGTGGCTGAGGTGCACCCATGACCAGCTCTGAAATCAGATTGCATAGCAGAGAAGGTATGGTGAGATTCAAAATGGTCGGTAATCTGTTTGTTGACTTTGCTTTTGAAGACCTTAGAAAGGCATGGTAGGATAGATATAGGTCTGTAGCAGTTTGGGTCAAGAGTGTCCCCCCCTTTGAAGAGGGGGATGACCGCAGCTGCTTTCCGATCTTTGGGAATCTCAGACGACACGAAAGAGAGGTTGAACAGGCTAGTAATAGGGGTGGCAACAATTTCGGCAGATAATTTTAGAAAGAAAGGGTCCAGATTGTCTAGCCCGGCTGATTTGTAGGGGTCCAGATTTTGCAGCTCTATCAGAACATCAGCTGAACGGATTTGAGAGAAGGAGAAATGGGGAAGGCTTGGGCGAGTTGCCGTTGGGGGTGCAGTGCTGTTGACCGAGGTAGGAGTAGCCAGGTGGAAAGCATGGCCAGCCGTAGAAAAATGCTTATTGAAATTCTCAATTATGGTGGATTTATCAGTGGTGACAGTGTTTCCTATCTTCAGTGCAGTGGGCAGCTGGGAGGAGGTGTTCTTATTCTCCATGGACTTTACAGTGTCCCAGAACTTTTTTGAGTTAGTGTTGCAGGAAGCACATTTCTGCTTGAAAAAGCTAGCCTTGGCTTTTCTAACTGCCTGTGTATAATGGGTTCTAGCTTCCCTGAACAGCTGCATATCACGGGGGCTGTTCGATGCTAATGCAGAATGCCATAGGATGTTTTTGTGTTGGTTAAGGGCAGGTCTGGGGAGAACCAAGGGCTATATCTGTTCCTGGTTCTAAATTTCTTGAACGGGGCATGTTTATTAAAGATGGTTAGGAAGGCATTTAAAAAAAATATCCAGGCATCCTCTACTGCCGGGATGAGATCAATATCCTTCCAGGATACCCCGGCCAGGTCGATTAGAAAGGCCTGCTCGCTGAAGTGTTTCAGGGAGCATATTACAGTGTTGAGTGGAAGTCGTTTGACTGCTGACCCATTACGGATGCAGGCAATGAGGCAGTGATCACTGAGATCTTGGTTGAAGACAGCAGAGGTGTATTTAGAGGGGAAGTTGGTTAGGATGATATCTATGAGGGTGCCCGTGTTTAAGGCTTTGGGGAGGTACCTGGTAGGTTCATTGATAATTTGCGTGAGATAGAGGGCATCAAGTCTAGATTGTAGGATGGCTGGGGTGTGAAGCATGTTCCAGTTCAGGTCGCCTTGCAGCACGAGCTCTGAAGATAGATGGGGTGTAATCAGTTCACATATGGTGTCCAGAGCACAGCTGGGGGCAGAGGGTGGTCTATAGATGGGAAATTGGCATACCCAATACCTTCTGCTAACTGATTAATGGGGAGGAGCACACTTTGTTAGGTCTAACCTATAACCAGAGAATGTCCCAAAACCTTGTAGCATGTCCAAGAGATGGGGTATACACTCCACGGTTAGAGATGTATACAAGAAGAGAGTCTGCATATAAGGACACCTTGTGAGTTATGTCGCCCCTTAATATTCCCTTAATATTCCCTTAATCCTCTCCTCCGGGCGCAGGGCGATAGCAAGAGGCTCAATAGCCATAACAAATACCTAGGATAGGATAAGTAATCCCTCTCACCCCACCCCCCCTAAGTTTTAGATGCACTATTGTTAAGTGACTGTCCCACTGGATGTCATAAGGTGAATGCACCAATTTGTAAGTCGCTCTGGATAAGAGCGTCTGCTAAATGACTTAAATGTAATGTAATGTAATGGGATAAACAGAAACTCTGCCTGGCCCCCTTGTGGAGAGGGAAATAGCTAGAGGTAACGTTGTTTGTGTGAACAGAAGCCACTGGGGACAAGTACAAAATCTTAATCCAGGAAAGGAATGACGGGCCAAACCCAAATCTCTAGTACTGTAAATAGATATTCCCTTAACCCGGTCGAAATCCTTCTCAGCATCAAGAGAGATGATGACCTCTGCCTGCAGAGTTGGGTGGGCAGTGTAAAGAACTTTTAAATAGCCGCTGCATATTATAGAAAGATTGCCTACCTGAGAGAAATCCGGGTTGGTCAGAGTTAATTCAATTAGGCATCACTGTTTCTAAATGGCGTGTGAGGACCTTAGTGAGAATTTTATAATTGCAGCACAAAAGGTTTATAGGGCGGTATGAGCCAAAGTTTAGGGGATTCTTGTCCTTGATTGTTGATTTCTTTGGGATTGGTAATGGCCCATCATCAGTGCCGACCTCACTAATGCTCTTGTGGTTCATTGGAAGCAAGTCCCTGCAGCAATGTTCCAACATCTAGTGAAAAGCCTTCCCAGAAGAGTGGAGGCTGTTATAGCAGCACAGGGGGACCTCCATATTAATGCCGATGATTTTGGAATAAGATGTTTGACAAGCAGGTGTCCACCAACTTTTGCCTATTTGAGAAGAAATAGGGAGCTATTTAGGAAAAGTGGATGGGCGTCAATATATTTGGGTGCAAATGTATCTTACTCACACCTGGTTGTAACGCATACCCCCCCACAGTTGCCACAGTTGTAAATATGTTTTTATTTAAAAAAAAAATCATTCACACCTGCACTGTTGGAGCTTAAGTATGTTACTGTATACTGAAACTACATCTGCTAAATAAAAATCTAATCTTCCTGGCTTACCACTTACAACTAGACTAAATACATAGCTTTTCTATCAGTTTATCATGGAATGCAGCCTGTTGGATGATGACTCTCTAAAGGTCAACATTGAGACATTATGATAACTGATCTGGTATTGACACATCAAAACCTGTGTTTTCAGTCACACTCAGTGGGTTTTAATATGCCTAATATAGAATAGGCCTTTTGTTTTTCAAAGCGAAGGGAGACTCAGGAAGGTCACTCAGTTTGGAATGGGGCAGGGTCTGATTCCATGGGAGAATGACCAAACGAATGAGTGCTTGTTTGTTCAAAGCAAAACTTGCGCTCGCTTTGTCTCTCTCACGTGATGAATGCCAAGGAAACTCCATTTTACTTTTTCATTGAGAAAAAAATCACTTCTCTCTTGGCCTGGGAAAGTCTGTCTTTGATTTACCTCCTCATATCTTTGTTATGGTTACAAATATGATTATCCCAGATGTGGCATGAGTTCAAGGGCTCTCTGGGAGTGAAGAAGTGGATGATAACAAAGTTCTGAGTGTTTTCCTTCTGCCAATCCGTACCAGGAGGTCAGCCCAGGGGAACGGGGAAAACAGATCTGTTGATTGCTGCAACTGCATCCCACTGGATCGGTTTACCATTCTGATATACTGTACGGTGTACACAATCAAGTTTTATTTTGTGAAATTATGTGTGTGAGAGAGAGTGAGAGAATCTGTGATTCTGAGAATGAGGTTTTGGCGAGTGTGTAAGAGTGAGCCTGTTAGTGTTTTCTAAGAGAAAGTGTGTGTGTTAATTGTCTGTTCTCTTAAGTGTGATGGTGTACAGTGCCTTCAAAGTATGCATACAGTGGAGCAATAAAGTATTTAGTCAGCCACCAATTGTGCAAGTTCTCCCACTTAAAAAGATGAGAGAGGCCTGTAATTTTCATCATAGGTACACTTCAACTATGACAGACAAAATGAGAAAAAAAATCCAGAAAATCACATTGAAGGATTTTTAATGAATTTATTTGCAAATTATGGTGGAACATAAGTATTTGGTCACCTGCAAGATTTCTGGCTCACACAGACCTGTAACTTCTTCTTTAAGAAGCTCCTCTGTCCTCTACTCGTTACCTGTATTAATGGCACCTGTTTGAACTTGTTATCAGTATAAAAGACACCTGTCCACAACCTCAAACAGTCACACTCCAAACTCCACTTTGGCCAAGACCAAAGAGCTGTCAAAGGACACCAGAAACAAAATGGTAGACCTGCACCAGGCTAAGAAGACTGAATCTGAAATAGGTAAGCAGCTTGGTTTGAAGAAATCAACTGTGGGAGCAATTATTAGGAAATGGAAGACATACAAGACCACTGATAATCTCCCTCGATCTGGGGCTCCACGCAAGATCTCACCCCGTGGGGTCAAAATTATCACAAGCAAAAATCCCAGAACCACACGGGGGAACCTAGTGAATGACCTGCAGAGAGCTGGGACCAAAGTAACAAAGCCTACCATCAGTAACACACTACGCCGCCAGGGACTCAAATCCTGCAGTGCCAGACGTGTCCCCCTGCTTATGCCAGTACATGTCCAGGCCCGTCTGAAGTTTGCTAGAGAGCATTTGGATGATCCAGAAGAAGATTGTGAGAATGTCATATGGTCGGATGAAACCAAAATGTAACTTCGTGAGATTTTGAGTGAAAACCTCCTTCCATCAGCAAGGGCATTGAAGATGAAACGTGGCTGGGTCTTTCAGCATAACAATGATTCCAAACACACCGCCCGGGCAACAAAGGAGTGGCTTCGTAAGAAGCATTTAAAGGTCCTGGAGTGGCCTAGCCAGTCTCCAGATCTCAACCCCATAGAAAATCTTTGGAGGGAGTTGAAAGTCTGTGTTGCCCAGCAACAGCCCCAAAACATCACTGCTCTAGAGGAGATCTGCATGGAGGAATTGGCCAAAATACCAGCAACAGTGTGTGAAAACCTTGTGAAGACTTACATAAAACGTTGGACCTCTCATTGCCAACAAAGGGTATATAACAAAGTATTGAGAAACTTTTGTTATTGACCAAATACTTATTTTCCACCATAATTTGCAAATAAATTAATTAAAATAACCAATTATTCACACCCCTGAGTCAATACATGTTAGAATCACCTTTGCCAGTGATTTTATAGCTGCGAGTTTTTCTGGGTGAGTCTCTAAGAGCTATGCACACCTGGATTGTACAATATTTGCTCATTATTCTTTTAAAAATTCTTCAAGTTGGTTGATGATCATTGTTAGACAGCCATTTTCAAATTTTGCCATAGATTTTCAAGCTGGTTTAAGTCAACTGTAACAAGGCCACTCAATAACATTCAATGTTGTCTTGGTAAGCAACTCCAGTGTATATTTGGCCTTGTGTTTTAGGTTATTGTCCTGCTGAAAGGTGAGTTTGTATCCCATTGTCGGTTGGAAAGCAGACTGAACCAGGTTAGTCCACTAGTATTGTACCTGTGCTTAGCTCGATTCTGTTTTTATTTTTATCCAACAAAAAAACTCCCTAGTCCTTGCAGCTGACAAGTATACCCATGACATGATGCAGCCTCCAAAATATGAAGAGTGGTACTCAGTGATGTGTTGTGCTGGATATGCCCTGAACATAACACTTTGTATTTAGGATATAAAGTTAATTTCTTTGCCACATTTCTTGCAGTTTTACTTTAGTGCCTTGTTGCAAACATGATGCATGTTTTGGAATATTTTTTTCTGTACCAGCTTCCTTTTCTCTCTGTCAGTTAGGTTAGTATTGTGGAGTAATTACTATGTTGTTGATCCATCCTCAGTTTTCTCATATCACAACTATTAAAATCAAACTGTTTTAAAGTCAGGAGCTCTTGGTGAGGCATTGGAAAATCGCCCTGGTCTTTGTGGTTGAATCTGTGTTTGAAAATCACTGCTCGACGGACGGACCTTACAGACAATTGTATGTGTGGGGTACAGATATTTAGATAAATATTCAAAAATCATGTTAAACACTATTATTGCAAAACGAGTAAGTCCATGCAATTTATGTGACTTGTTAAGCAAATGTTTTATTCTGAACTTATTTAGGCATAACAAAAGGGTTGAATATGTATTGACTCAAGACATTTCAGCTTTTAATTTGTAAATAATTTGAACATTTCAAGACATAATTCCACTTTGACATTATGGAGTATTGTGTGCAAACTAGTGTCACAACATCTCAATTTAATCAATTTTACATTCAGGCTGTAACACAACAAAATGTGGAGAAAGTCAGGGGGTGTAAATCGTTTCTGAAGCCCTCTGGTGTGCTGGGTTGTGTGATAGCAGCTCAACTCCCATGGAGTGTCAGCAGGCAGACACTGTGTTCCAGACAGACTTGAGGGTCGCGCCTTTACAGCGCTCACACAATCACAGGCCAAATAATTTACCGGCTCACTTAACCCCAGCCAACCAGCCAACCAGCCACCCACCCAGCCTATATGCCTTGCCAGACAGACTGACTGACACTGAGGAGGAACAGGAGAGTGAGTCACCCACATAATGAATCTCCATACATCTCCCTGGCTAGACAGAGGGGGAGGGGAGGGGGTGTGACAGTGAGAGAGATAATTAGATGATATTCTGTTCTGCTGTGTGTGTGAGAGAAGATCATGGGATTGAAAGAGCAGGTATGTCCTGTGGTGTTTGATGAGGGGAAGATGAAGTTGGGAGGGGGGGGGGGGTGGCTAGAAAGAAACAGCTTAGGTTACACACAGTGAGACAGCAGGGATCTACAGCTGCAGTGTATTGGACAATGGATAGCTGTTATGATCTGGCTGGTCTACTACTACTACTTGGCAGGTGATGGCAATTGAAGTTTACATGAAGTGCGTACTGTTTATGTAGTGTGTGTGTGTGTGTGTGTATAAGGAATATGTGTGTTATGTATACAGGGACACATTATTTGTAGATTTGTTCAGTTTCTTACCAGAGATGTTTATCAATTTGTTGCAAAATGTAAAAACATGTTACATATGTTATCTTCCAGCTCGACTAACATGTTGCATTTGACAGGTGTTGACCGGTGACAATCTGGGCTTTCACTTTAGAGGTAGACTCAGTGAGATGACGTAGCTGCACGAAGTAAACAGCAGTAGTTGGTCAATTTCCTCAACAACTAAGAGCGTTGAAGTGCGAGGCTAATGTTTTGCTCCCGTAGCTATCCTGTTGTAGCAGCGTGAAGCCCACCCATGCACATGTGCAAATACTCTGTGACGGCAAATTTTGCATCGCGCTCATCTCAATATCTGCAGTGCTGTTCGTGGCAACATTTTGCCGAGTCTCCATATATGAAAATATTGACACTTTTATTTTCACCCTGGATATACACTAGAAATCTGCTGAATGATGAAAATAAATAAACATGTGGAATCCCCTTCTCAGCCAAGTCTGGCTCAGTGGAGCCTCTTGCTGTATTGGATGGCTAAATAAATTTTAACCTCCGGGCAGTTACATCTAAAATGACCGGGGGGTTGGGGAGGACTGACGACGACCAACCTGTGTTACCAGGCGGGGTGGAAAACATGGTTTCCGAGTGGGGTGGGGATGTGGGGGGGTTGAACGGAGACATGTTGGGTTACTTAATCCGTCCAAATTGGGTGTCACATAAAAGCTAAGAGTCTACATCAACTACAAAGGCACCCACTCCATCAACGTAATCTTGATAGCAGTGTGGGATGCCTGCTACAGGTTCACAAAATGGTGGATGTCTGGTCATACGGCAAAGAGAGCAATGTTTTAAGAGTTCTTTTGGGTCCAAACTGCTGCAGAAGACCCTCGATTTACCACCGCCAGCTGTCCTGCCAGGTACCACAACGCCAAGTCTTCATGTTTTACTGGGAGATTCCCCCTTCATGAGAACCTCATGCACCCTTATCCAGGTACTGTATGTTGGTAATGGGATGTTGGAATCAATTGCACTTTTTCTGTTTCTAATTTCCCTTTTTTACTGCATACATGTGTGCACCTCTAAATTAGAAATGGCATTTTTTCAAGGCTTATATCTGACATACAGTATATTCTCTTGTTACCTCTCATTCACAGCTGTCCATCTCAATGAACCTGGGCGTACCTACAACTACCGCCACTCTCATTGTTGGATAGTCATAGAGAATGCATTCGGCATGATGGCTGCAAGGATGAGGATTCTTAGTTGCCCAATCGAGTGTACCCCTGAAAACGCTAAGGACATTGTGAAGCCATGTGGCCCTCTACAACTACCTGTCCTCCACGGATGAAGCTCATAAGCCAAACGCAAGATGCATACCCCCGCTTTTGCTGACACACCCCAACTACCAACCTGGAGAGTGGAGGAGGGTTGTGGCAGGGACAACATCCCTGGATCTCCAAGATCCAGGGAGACGTATGTCATATGGTCAGATGACCATATGGGACTCAAATCCTGCAGTGCCAGACGTGTCCCCCTGCTTATGCCAGTACATGTCCAGGCCCGTCTGAAGTTTGCTAGAGAGCATTTGGATGATCCAGAAGAAGATTGGGAGAATGTCATATGGTCGGATGAAACCAAAATATAACTTTTTGGTAAAAACTCAACTCGTCGTGTTTGGAGGACAAAGAACGCTGAGTTGCATTCAAATAACACCATACCTACTGTGAAGCATGGGGGTGGAAACATCATGCTTTGGGGCTGTTTTTCTGCAAAGGGACCAGGACGACTGATCCGTGTAAAGGAAAGAATGAATGGGGCCATGTATCGTGAGATTTTGAGTGAAAACCTCCTTCCATCAGCAAGGGCATTGAAGATGAAACGTGGCTGGGTCTTTCAGCATGACAATGATCCCAAACACCCCCGCCCGGGCAACGAAGGAGTGACTTTGTAAGAAGCATTTCAAGGTCCTGGAGTGGCCTAGCCAGTCTCCAGATCTCAACCCCATAGAAAATTTTGAGGGAGTTGAAAGTCCGTGTTGCCCAGCAACAGCCCCAAAACATCACTGCTCAGAAAACGCTTGACCTCTGTCATTGCCAACAAAGGGTATATAACAAAGTATTGATAAACTTTTGTTATTGACCAAATACTTATTTTCCACCATAATTTGCAATTAAATTCATAAATCCTACAATGTAATTCTCTGGATTTTCTTCTTCTTCTAATTTTGTCTGTCATAGTTGAAGTGTACCTATGATGAAAATTACAGGCCTCTCTCATCTTTTTAAGTGGGAGAACTTGCACAATTGGTGGCTGACTAAATACTTTTTTGCCCCACTGTATCATCAAAACAGTAAGTATGTTATTTTAAAACTCACCTCACTGTAATTGATCAATTTGAAGAAAGAAGTTCAAAATGTTGAAACCGAGTGGAATACATGGTCATTGTGGATGTTGTTTCAAAGCAAGCCTAACACAATAAAATGGACAGCGCTTTCTAAGGCGACGATTAATTCAAAATACCCATTCACATGTTAGGGCTTACACTAGCCCCCCCCCCACACACAAAAAACAATAAAATAATGATTGTGTCATTACACAATACACACAGTGCCTTGCAAAAGTATTCATGCCCCTTGGCGTTTTTCCTATTTTGTTGCATTAAAACCTGTAATTTAAATAGATTTTTATTTGGATATCATGTAATGAACATACACAAAAGAATCCAAATTGGTGAAGTGAAATGAAAAAGTGGTGCGTGCATATGTATTCACCCCCTTTCTATGAAGCCCCTAAATAAGATCTGGTGCAACGAATTACCTTCAAAAGTCACATAATTAGGCAAATAAAGTCCACCAGTGTGCAATCTAAGTGTCACATGATCTATCACATGATCTCAGTACATATACACCTGTTCTGAAAGGCCCCAGAGTCTGCAACACCACCAAGCAAGTGGCACCATGAAGACCAAGGATCTCTCCAAACAGGCCAGGGAAAAGTTGAGGAGAAGTAGAGATCAGGGTTGGGTTATAAAAAAAAGTCTGAGACTTTGAACATCCCACGGAGCACCATTTTAAATCCATTATTAAAAAATGGAAAGAATATGGCACCACAACAAACCTGCCAAGAGAGGGCTGCCCACAAACTCACGAACCAGGCATGGGGGGCATTAATCAGAGTGGCAACAAAGAGACCAACGATAACCCAGAAGGAGCTACAAAGCTCCACAGAGGAGATTGGAGTATCTGTCTATAGGACCACCTTAAGCCATACACTCCACGGAGCTGGGCTTTATGGAGGTGGCCAGAAAAAAGCCATTGTCTAAAGTTGTGTTCGCCAAAAGGCATGTGGGAGACTCCACAAACATATGGAAGAAGGTACTCTGGTCAGATGAGACTAAAATTGAGATTTTTGGCCATCAAGGAAAACACCGTCTGGCACAAACCCAACACCTCACATTACCCCGAGAACACCATCCCCACAGTGAAGCATGGTGGTGGCAGCATCATGCAGTGGGGATGTTTTTCATCGTTAGGGACTGGGAAACTGGTCAGAATTGAAGGAATGATGGATGGTGTTAAATACAGGGCAATTCTTTAGGAAAACCGGTTTGAGTCTTCCAGAGATTCAAGACTGGGATGGAGGTTCACCTTCCAGCACGACAATAATCCTAAACATACTGCAAAAGCAACATTTGAGTCATTTAAGGAGAAACATTTAAAGGTCTTGGAATGACCTAGTCAAAGCCTAGACCTCAAAACAATTGAGAATCTGTAGTATGACTTAAAGATTGCTGTACACCAGTTGGTTTCACAGTAAAAAAATAAATGTTGCATCTTCAAAGTGGTAGGCATGTTGTGTAAGTGATATAAACCCCTGAAAAATCCGTCTTAATTCCAGGTTGTACGGCAACAAAATAGGAAAAATGTCAAGGGGGTGAATACTTTGGCAAGCCACCGTAACCTACCGCATATTATTCCATACAGATTTAAGATGTCGTTGTTGGTACATAATTGGTGTAGCCTATACTCTAATATTAAATCAATTACAGTAATCGTCTTTGAGTGTGGACTATTATTATGCATACTGGATGGACTAGTTCTTATGCTATGCTCCAAATGCTATGTTCATGAGTCTGCGAGAGAACATACAGGCCTAGCGATGCTGTTGGTTTATTAATTGTGTAGAGCAGCTTACAGTTGGCCTACAATTTATAGTGAATTTGTATTTATTTGATTTTGAATAGTCTAGTAATAGGGCACTTTTTTTCTGAATTAATAGGCTGACACATTACCTTAGCTACAGAATATCTCACCACTGTCCATTTCTATCTATTCCACTCTCTCCTTCGTTCCTTTCTTGAGAGTACAAAGAGAGGGGCTGTCAACAGTTTAATGAAATATGTTTAGTTGTGAAAACGTGTTACTATTGATGTCCCTGAACAGTCTTCACTTGGTTTCCCATATTAAACACTGGGTAGTTGCAGCAACAGGGTTGGAGAGCCCATGGTATACAGTGTTTGGGTGGGATGTCACCTCACACAGCGAGAGGCTGCATGCTCCTCAAACAGTGGTTGATGTGTGGAATGAAATAACCAGAGTAGCCTATGTGGCAGAGGTGACAAATTAACCAGCAGGAAAGTGGTCGCTGTTCGCATTGTCTTTTTTCACCTGGCCCTGTTTCTGCCCATTTTGATGATGGGCCATTTAAAACCAAAACTAATTTCACATATTAGAGACTCATTAGAGTAGCACCGCCCCCTCAGGGACCAACAAAGTCTAAGCCCCCGGGTGGGCGAGAATAATGCTGCTAATGAGAACCTTGATGACCTTGTACCTAACCTGTGGGAATTCTAGTGGAGACCCCCACCCAAGTAGTGTCAGTGCTGGCAACACCAGCTACAGTAACCCATGGGGAGGGGGTCACATTCATACAATCAGAAAGGGGGCAAATTATTGGTGCCCTGGTGGCACAAAATAATCAAAACTGCTCAGAGATGCTTGGAAAAATGGTAACAACTGGGGACCTGTGTGTGTGTGTGTGTGTGTGTGTGTCAGCTAGGACTTTACATTGGTTAAGCAAATCTCCCTATTCTTGATACATTTTGAATGCCTTCTCAAACAGCTCCAACTGTATATGCAAATCAAGTCTTCTCTTGGTTGTTTGTGGGGAGAGTGTGTATGTATTCCACATCTGTTGCTAAGGGGTAATGATGTTAGAGACAGTATAGGATGAATCACAATAATATTATTTCCCCAACATAATAATTGCTTGCCAAAAAAGCTAAATAAATTGTAATGCCACTCCTGGTTATAGGTAACAATCCTTCATATGAATGGCCTACATTATTATACATATTATTTGTAAATTGTGTAAATATACGGAACAAAAATATAAATGCAAAATGTAAAGTGTTGTTCCCATGATTCATGAGCTGAAGCACACAAGCTTATTTCTCTCAAATGTTGTACACAAATGTGTTTACATCACTGTTAGAGAGCATTTCTCCTTTGCCAAGTTAATCTATCCATGAGATGGATGTGGCATATCAAGAAGCTGAATAAACGGCATGATCACTATACAGGTGCACCTTGTGCTGGGGACAATAAAAGGCCACTCTAAAATGTGCAGTTTTGTCACACAACACAATTCCACAGATGTCTCAAGTTTACAGGGAGCGTGCAATTTGCAGGCTGACTGCAGGAATATCCATCAGAGCTGTTGCCAGAAAATGTCATGTTCTTTTCTCTACTATAATGTTGTTTTGGAGAATTTGGCAGCATGTCCAACCGGCCTCACAACCGCAGACCACGTGTAACCACGCCAACCCCGGACCTCTACATCCGCCTTCTTCAACTGCGGGATTGTCGGAGACCAGACACCCGGACATCTGATAAAATTGAGGAGAATTTCTGTCTATAAAAATACCCATTCTGATTGGCTGGGCCTGGCTGCCCAGTGGATGCCCTCCTAGTCCCACCCATGACTGTGCCCTGCCCAGTCATGTGAAATCCATAGATTAGGGCCTAATGAATTAATTTCAATTCACTGGATTTCCTTATATGAACTGTAACTCAGTAAAATTGTTGAAATCCTTGCAGTTGCGTTTATATGTTTGTTCAGTATAAATTAAGATATGCAAGATTTTTAAAATTTTTAAATAACAGCACACAATAGAATTGAAGTGAGGGTGTTGTAAATGCTTTTGGTTGTTAATCTGGTTCTGTTCTGTAGTTGGCACTGTGCTCTTTTTAAAGGATGGATTCCAATCTCTCAAAGGCCCTAAAAAAAACTTTCACATTTACACAAGTATTCAGATCCTCTACTCAGTCTTTGTTGAAGCACCTTTAGCAGCAATTACAGCCTCAAGTCTTCTTGGGTATGACGCTACAAGCTTGGCACACCTGTATTTGGGGAGTTTCAGCTGATCATCTCAAGCTCTGTCAGGTTGGATGGGGAGCATTGCTGCACAGCTATTCTCAGGCCTCTCCAGAGATGTTCGATCAGGTTCAAGTCCGGGCTTTGTTTGGGCCACTCAAGGACATTCAGAGACTTGTCCCGAAGCCACTCCTGCGTTGTCTTGGCTGTGTGCTTAGGGTTGTTGTCCTGTTGGAAGGTAAACCTTCACCCCGGTCTGAGGTCCTGAGCGCTCTGGAGAAGGTTTTCATCAAGGCTCTCTGTACTTTGCTCTGTTCATAATTTACTTGATCCTGACTAGTCGCTGAAAAACATCCCCAAAGCTGCTGCTTGGTTTCTTGGTTTCATCAGACCAGAGAATCTTGTTTCTCATGGTCTGAGAGTCCTTTTCAGGTGCCTTTTGGCAAACTCAACTCCAAATTTGCTTTTTTATTGAGGAGTGGCTTCCGTCTGGCCACTCTCCCATAAAAGCATGATTGGTGAAGTACTGCAGAGATGGTTTTCCTTCTGGAAGGTTCTCCCATCTCCACAGAGGACCTCTGGAGCTCTGTCAGTAACCATTGGGTTCTTGGTCACATCCCTGACCAAGACCATTTCCCCCTGATTGCTCAGTTTGGCCAGGCGGCCAGCTCTAGGAAGAGTCTTGGTGGTTCCAAACTTCTTCCATTTAAGAATGATGGATGCCATTGTGTTCTTGGGGACCTTCAATGCGTCAGAAATGTTTTGTTACCCTTCCCCAGATCTGTGCCTCAACACAATCCTGTCTCTGTGCTCTATGGACAATTCCTTCGACCTCATGGCTTCATTTTTGCTTTGACATGCACTGTCAACTGTGGGACCTTATATAGACAGATGTGCGCCTTTCCAAATCATGTCCAATCAATTGAATTTACCACAGGTGGACTCCAATGAAGTTGTAGAAATCTCAAGGATGATCAATGGAAACAGGATGCACCTGAGATCAATTTCGAGTCTCATCGCAAAGGGTCTGAATATTAAGGTATTTCTGTTTTTTTATTTTTCATACATTTGCAAAAATGTCTCAAATTGTTTTCACTTTGTCATTATAGGGTATTGTGTGCCAAGAGTGTGCAAAGCTGTCATTAAGGCAAAGGGTGGCTACTTTGAAGAATCTCAAATATATTTTTTGGTTACTACATGGTTCCATATGTGTGATTTCATAGTTTTGATGTCTTCACTATTATTCTACAATGTAGAAAATAGTAAAGATAAAGAAAATCCCTGGAATGTGAAGGTGTCTACTTTTTACAGGTATTGTGTGTGTGTGTGTATATATATGAAATGATTCAGACAATTATGTTAATAGAAGCCACAATCTATTTGCAATATTAAGGCTGATCCACCCCTCCAAAAATAAATTATAATGTTTACATATTAGTAAAGATTAGATTAAATTGAGAATAATCTGATGGGTGATAATATGATCACTTGATGAGAGAACAGCGTGTGCAACCTGAGGCAAGGAATAGAGTGCAAGCATTTTTTGCGACTTTCCCAAATCAGTAGCCTATAGTTGCATCACACAGTCCATAGAATGTCTTAGAAATCAAAACATATAAGGTTTATCATTCACAATCGCAACTAAAGTTGCCAAACTCTAAATCTGTCTTCTATGACCTGTTTCAAATGATTTTACGTTCACCATAGGCACTTCATATGCGCACTCGCTCCGGAATGGCACATTCAGCTAAGTTCAATTATATTCTTCTTACTAAGAAATAATATAGAATAATTGCACAGGACTTCTAAGCAGATCTTGTCTGCTAAGTTAACAAGCCTACAGCCTATGGCATGGCGCGTTGCCAGATAACATACAGTAGGCCAACTCATATTCTGTTCTTCTAAAATATATTTTCCTCATATCATGTTACCTTAGATCTGCCGAAAATAAATAATGGATTTATTGTGATGGTGTATATTATTACATTGATTTATAATACTTTTTTACATTTCTATTTTCCAAAGGCTGTATCAGGAGCTTGTATGCGTGGAGGCCTGGAGATGCTAAAGTTGTTTATATAAATTACCATTCAATTACCGTGAGATCGGTCTTTTGCTTGACAATAACCGTCTGACAAAATGTTGTGACTGCCACAGCCCTAGATTTTCTGCACAAAACCTGTTCCAAGTCAATGTGCGGGGGGCACAGTTTAGTTGAGGTAATTTGTACATGTAGGTAGGGGTAAAGTGACTATGCATAGATAATTAAAAAAGTGAGTAGCAGCAGTGTAAAAACAAAGTGGTAAGTGTCAATGTAAAAAATAGTTCGGGCAGCCAATTTGATTCATTGTTCAGCAGTCTTATGGCTTGTGGGTTGAAGCTGTTTATGAACCTTTTGGGCCTAGACTTGGAACTCTGGTACCGCTTGTCGTGTGGAAGCAGAGAGAGCAGTCTATGACTTGGGTGACTGGAGTCTTCAACAATGTTTTTGGGCCTTCCACTGACAAATAAAATGTATTTTTTTAAAGAAAGCCTGTAAAGTCTGTGGCACATATCTCTTCTCTATGTTGTCAGCACTTAATGTTCAATATAATGCACCTTGTATTGAGATAACGAAACGCCAAAAGAGCTTTTTCATCACAAATAAATCTTTAGTCTTGTTTCTGGGCTCGATAAGTAAACCAAAACACAAAGGTGTCTGAGAATTGACATGTAAACAAGTGTCTATTGAATAAATGATTGTCAGAGTGTAGATATATCTATGAACAATATAAATAATAACGAACAATAGTACAACCCTGTCTGCTACAGTATGAACAGACGTGTAAACAAAAGTGTCTATGGAATAAAATGAAAGTGTCTAGTATCTGATTCCTGTCTGAACAACAACACAAGTTGTGGTCCCAGTCGTTTGGTCCATGTCCTCTTCTTGAAGTCATGCACAAACTCATGCAGCTGGTTATAGATTTCCTCCCAGAGTTTTTGCTAGAGTTCATCCATGAAATCAGCAATAGGTGCCAGAGCCCTGTGGAGAGGGGGGGGGTTAGAGGAGTGTCTGTGGCGAGCAGTGTGCATGGTGAGGGAAGAGGACAACAGAAGAGAGGAAAGGGGATCAGAGTAAAGGAGGAGAGTCTGAAATTATAATTTTTTTATTTACGGTAATCGGTAACAGAATTACCCAAAAATCTGTAACGAAATTTCTGCAATTGAATTAGCTACAATGCAAAATCATAGTAGTAACAAACCACAGTTGATTCACTTCACCTGCTACTGTCCTCCCTTCCTCTGGCATACTGTTATGCTCAGCTCATAACTGTTGTCTTTCTCCTTCTGTCATCTGCTGGTCAAAGCCAGACTTGGAAAACAGTCTGGACAACCCCTCTCTCCCTCTCTCTGCCACTCTCTCTTCTCTCGCTCTCCATTTACTGTAAGAAGCATCCTCACCCACTGAGCACCGACGACCAAGTCTGAACTAATCATAGACGTCAGTACAGTAGACAACAGTACAGTAAAGAAAAGTAGAGTAGTGTACCATATAGTAGAGTACAGTATAATGTACTTTGGATAAAAGCGTCTGCTAAATGGCATATACTACTATACTACTATGTATGCTACTATGCTGTACTCTATTGTGCTGTACTGTGCTTTCAAAACTTGTGAAACATAGAGGTTTATGATTGGTTCAGATTTGGTCTGGTCAGGACCAACCAAATGAGGTTTGTATAGGTGTGGAACTCATTATAATAATAGCCAGTGTGTAGAATAATGCCCAAATATACAAATGAAGGATATTGCATATTTCTACATTTTCTGTACCTTTTCAGGATACTTCACCATGAAGAGTATGATATTCATATTCATAATTATGCATTTCTATATAATACAGATCAGGACCCATGATGTAATTCCGTTGCCGTAATTCTGTTACCGGATGAATACTAAACAAAAATATAAACGCAACATATAAAGTGTTGGTCTGAGTCAAGGCATAATTCCGTTACCGTGGAATTTACGCCTTTTGAAATATACTGTTAAATCCTTTGATCAACTCCAAGTCAGTCAGTCGGAGACTTACGACTGCTGTATCTCAAGCTCAAAGGCAATGCTGCTGCTTCGACACACAAGATCCCATCCACTGACCAAACCACCGAACATCCACGCAGTCTCTGCAGACACCTTGTTGTTCTGTCGTTTTCTTCATCTCCACTAATGAGCTCCAGAGTGTGTGGCCGAGGGAGAGTGGGAAGCAAACGAGAAGCAGACGCTCATTAAATCTCACACAATGAAATAAATCACCAAGCTAAGCACACCGAGTGCTGAGCAGCAGATCTGATTGTCTGGGCTTTTGAGTCTCTTGGCTGAGATACTCGCACTCTGCTCCGATCAGGGCCTTCTACCGTTCTGTGATGGACAGCCAGGCCGGGCCGTGCCAGGGCTCTGATGCGAGTGAAGGAGAAAAGAGGAGTAAAGGAACAGGAAGAGATGAGAGGAACTGCAATGTGGGCCTGCCTGCATGGTTTGTAAGCCCCAGTAATTAGCCTATTCTGGTAATCAGGCCTAAACAAAAATCTTTTTATTTTTAGGGATGGGGCCTGCCCGCTCCCCTTAGCTCAGCTCAGCCCAGCTAAGCGTAGCTTATGGAGCGATGAATCCTTCAGAACTTAACCAGCTCCGGGGCAGGCTAACTCAGGGCTAAAGGGTCAGACAAACCAAGAAATCTGTCTGCCGATAGCTTCTTAGCACCACTGCCCAAAGTGCCGGCAGTTAACTTTTTGTTGTTCACACACACAATAGTTTTACCTCCGATTTGCCTAATTTAAATACTCCAGGCCACAAGGTGGCAGTAGCTTGTTTGGGTTGTGCCTGCTGTAGATAATGTAAGCTAACTAGCAAGATACACTGATGTTGCTAGCTGGCTAGAATTTGTAGTAAGCGTTTGTTGATACTAACCAGATTGCCACGCCTATATAACTAGTGTAGCTGGTAAGATTATATAATTCAATCACAAGGGATTTGTTTTTGAATGAAGCAGCTGCCTGTTAGTTGTCGAGAGTTGGGGTAGCTAGCTACCCTGGCAGTATGTGATAATGGAGAGTGAATTTAAATGATTTATTCATCTTGCTAGGTGAAGCTTTTCATGTTGTGTGCATTGTACTGCACTTACTGCAAGTGTGTGTGTGTGTATATGACTTCTTGGCTCAGGCAGTCAGCTAACATTAGTTAGCTAGTTAACCAATGAGCAGGTGCATATATTCAAACTGAACCTAACAAAATAAATCATTCTTCAAGCACCAAACTCCTTAGCTAGCTGTAAAAGATGTTCTTAAGGTTGGGCGATGTCTTGAATTACACATTGTCCCATCATCCGGTCCAAATATGATTGTATGATTGTACTGTCAAAGTAAATTCTCAGGCTACAGTCATTACACATCTGGTTAAAAGACTACTGTAGCTCGATTGGCATTACTTTTATAGATAACTTCAACACCTTTTGGGAACAGAAGATACAGGAATGACAGAGTCCATCCAAATCATCTTGGTGCCTGGGCCCTGTCCTCACATTTCAAGGCTGCGTTGAGACAATGACTTATCATTGACCCAAGCCCCGCTCAGATAACCCCTACCGTTGTGTCGCTGAGCTGCTGTAGTGCTGCTGCAAATGTACATTTTCCCAGCAGTATTGACAGTCATAATGTAATTAACCTAATTTATGTTCCTCTAAATGCATCTGTCAATCCGACAGCTATTGTCAGCAGGAATCATGTGCTTATGAACCCAAGTTATACTGTTAGCTCTGAGATGTTTTGCCCTAGTAGGAGGCCCACTGTGAACAGTTCACCCTGCACTATCAGCTGAAATATAAATATCGTTGTCATGTCTACCTCTGATAAGCCTCAGAGTAAAGCAATAAAAACAATCAGTAATCCAAGAAAAGTGCAAAAAATAGCCCACATTAACATATGGATTTTGTTATGAATGAGCCATCAACCTTTAATGGTTCAAATAAGGACAAACCACCTGGAACCGACAACCTGAATGGTAAAATACTAGGTTGGTAGATGAATACATTGTGACTCCTATTTGCCACATCTTCAATCTTAACTAGAAGATGGAATGTGCCCTCCGACCTGGAGGGAGGCAAAGCTCATTCCGCTGCCCAAAAATAGCACAGCACCCTTTAATGGTTCAAACAGCAGACAAATCAGCCTCTTACCAGTGTTTAGCAAATTTTTGGAGAAAAAATTTGTTAGACCAAATACAGAAAACAAATGAACAGACTTTCAATCTGCTGCTCGGGAATGGCCATCAACATACTTGGCACTGACACAAATGACGATGATTGGCTGAAAGAAATTGATAATGAGAAGATTGTGGGAGCTATTTTGTTAGACTTCAGTGCAGCCTTTGATATCATTAAATCATAACATATTGCTTAAAAAACGTAGGTGTTATGGATTAACGTTCTCTGCCTTATCATGTATGGACAGTTACCTATCCAATAGAACACAGTGAGTTTTCTTTAACCTGAACACAGTGAGTTTTCTTTAACCTCTCTTGGGTAGGGGGCAGTATTTTGACTTCCGGATGAAAAGTTTTCCCAAAGTAAACTGCCTGTTAATCAGGCCGAGAAGCTAGGATATGTTATAATTGGTAGATTTGGATAGAAAACACTCTAAAGTTTCTGGAACTGTTACAATTATGCCTGTGAGTATAACAGAACTGATATAGCAGGCGAAACCCTGAGGACAAACCACCCCCCCCCAAAAAAGAAAATCAGCCTACCTCTATTTTCAATGGCTATCACTTTAATTATAAGGCCACGTCCTCTTAGTTGCAGTTCCTATGGCTTTCACTAGATGTCAACAGTCTTTAGAAAGAGTTTCAGGCTGGTTTTTGGAAAAATTTGCCAGAAATGGTAGTTTTTCTAGGTGGCTCCCATTTTGGCTGTAGTGTTTCCAAGCACGTGGAAGAGAGCTTGTTCTTTGGTATTTTTCTCCGATAAAGACTAACAATTCTCCGTCATAAATTTGATAGCTTATTTACGTATAAGGGTACCTAAGGTTTGATTATAAACGTTGTTTGACTTGTTTGTAAAAGTTTATTAGTAACGTTTGGGATTCATTTTGTATGCATTTTGATGGAGGGAAACCGGGTGGATGATTGACTGAAGAGCGCCAGCTAAACTGAGTTTTTATGGATATAAAGAAGGACATTATCGAACAAAAGGACCATTTGTGATGTAGTGCACTTTTGGAGTGCCAACAGAAGAAGATCATCAAAGGCATTTTTTATATTGCTATTTCTGACTTTCGTGTCGCACCTGCCTGGTTGAAATATATTTTTCATGTGTTTTGTATGCGGGGTGCTGTCCTCAGATAATTGCATGGGTTACTTTCGCCGTAAAGCCTTTTTGAAATCTGACACCGCGGCTGGATTAACAAGACGTTGACCTGTTGGTACTAGGGGGCAGTATTTTCATTTTTGGACAAAAAACGTTCCCGTTTTAAACGGGATATTTTGTCAGGACAAGATGCTAGAATATGCATATAATTGACAGCTTTGGATAGAAAACACGAACGTTTCCAAAACTGTAAAGATATTGTCTGTGAGTAACAGAACTGATGTTGCAGGCGAAAGCCTGAGAAAAATCCAATCTGGAATTGCCCCATATTTTGAAAGTGCTGCATTCCAATGAGTCCCTATTGAGCTGTGAATGTCCTATCAACGAGCTTATGCTTTCTACGTATTCCCCAAGGTGTCTACAGCATTGTGACGTAGTTTTACGCATTTATGTTGAAGAATAGCTGTAGGTGGCTACATTGCGTAAGTAGTCACATGATGGCTCCCAGGGTGACTCTTGCGTAAAATACAGAGGTAGCCAATTGCTGAAAAACGAATTGTCCCGACGGATATATTATCGAATAGATATTGATTCTAAACAACGTTTGCCATGTTTCTGTCGATATTATGGAGCTAATTTGGAATATTTTTCGGCGTTGTCGTGACCTCAATTTCCGGGCGATTTCTCAGCCAAACGTGAAGAACAAACGGAGCTATTTCGCCTACAAAAATAATATTTTTGGAAAAAATAAACTTTGGCTATCTACCTGGGAGTCTCGTGAGTGAAAACATCCGAAGTTCATCAAAGGTAAACAATTTAATTTGATTGCTTTTCTGATTTTCGTGAATATTCGTGACAAGGTTGCCTGCTGCTAGTCTATGATAAACTTACACAAATGCTTGTCTAGCTTTGGCTGTAAAGCATATTTTGAAAATCTGAGATGACAGGGTGATTAACAAAATGCTAAGCTGTGTTCCAATATATTTCACTTGTGATTTTCATGAATAGGAAGATTTTCTAGGAAGATTTATGTCCGTTGCGTTATGCTAATTAGTGTCAGGCGATGATTACGCTCCCGGACCCGGGTTTGAGAGTCACAAGAAGTTAAGCTAAATCAGAAAAAAACTATTGCTGAGTTTGTGGGAAAGAAAAGCATGTCTTTGCATGTTTGGAATTCTTCAGTTTCAAAGGTTTCAAAGGATGGACAGACTACAAAGCTCCGTGAACGTTTACATCCTACGGAATTCACCACTCTGGTGCAGAAAAGGTGAGCATGCTTTTGGCGTTCCTTGCCAGAAACCTTTAGGTAGGCCTAAAACATGGTAAAAAACAACTACCTAATGGTTCCTTATTGGACTTTTTAATTTAATTTCAAATGTAGCCTATATTCACATCCAAATGCATCTTATTTGAAAGAGATAGCCTGCCCTATAAGATAAGCAAAACTATTCTTATTTGTACTTGCTTTTTTGGCACAAATGTAGGTTATTTTCATACTAATTTTGTTTAGGCAACTTTATTTATTTTGTAACTTATAGACCTATATTCAGGATTTGTACAGTTCGATAGGCATAGGCTATCCTAATAGGCCTATTCGTTTTTAGGCAATGTTCATTCGTTATGTGTTATAGCCTTGAGAATGTTATATATAACAGTCTGTTTGATCTGATTGTATATTTAGGATTTTATAGTTCGATAGTCAAAAGGCATAGCCTATAGATAATTGGCCTATTAATTTTTTGCCTAAGCAAATGTTCATTCATATGTTATAGCAGGGGTGTCAAAGTCAAATGGACGGAGGGCCAAATAAAAAAATTAGCTACAAGCCGAGGGCCGGACTGTTCGAATGTTCATTGAAATTTTTTTAAATGACGCATATAGTCTAGTGAACCTAATTGAACCTACTGAAAACCTAACAAATATATTCCAATATGATCAGATAAATAAAGCAATATTTTCTTATGGCTCTGTCAGTAATCTTTAATTTTCAACAGACACAAAAGACAAATTTCCTTTATATAAAAATCCCCATAACATGAACATTAAATGAAAGAAACCGGTATTCAAGGCACCATCAGTAGCCTATATTTTCTATTTTAGCAAAAGTGGGCTAAATTTACTTCAAAGAAAAAAACAATAATAGCAATTTTCTATCATCCACTCAACTGAAATATTTTAAAAATATAATTGGATTGAAATACAATAAAATAAAGTGCAAAAATCTATTAATCAAAAACAACACTTTGTTTAAGGAGAAGTAACATGCAGTGAAAACAAATATTAAACTTTAACTTTTAAACTTGAACTGAGTAAAAACTCTAAATATGTGATTGCACAGTAATGTTCACTTGTTTGAGGTTGAGGGTGATACTTGGTGGTGTCCCATCTTTTCCACAAGTTCATCAATGTTCGGGGTAAGGCTCTGAGCTGAGGAAATCCTCAGAATTGAGTGGAGGTGTTCAGCAGTAAGTCGACTTCTGTGTGATGTTTTGTTCAAGTTCATCAAAGAAAACAGTTGTTCACACAGGTATGTGCTGCCAAACATAGACAACGTTTGAGCAGCCTGGATGCGCAGCTGGGGCATTGTGTCGGGGAGGAAACGGGCGAACTCCGCAGCACCCACTGCCGCATATTTTGCCCTCAGTGCATCATTGCATTGGAGGTCAATCAACTCCATTTGGAGGTTTGGTGGTGAGCTTTCCACGTCAACAGCAAATGGGTTACCGAGCAGTTCCAACCTGCTTTTTGTGCTTCAAAGTCAGCAAATCGGCGTCGAAAGTCAGCGGCAAGCATACCTATTTTATCAGCCAACTGTGCGCTCGGGAACGCACTGGTAGAGAGCTTCTCTTTCATGGTCTGGCAGCTGGGAAAGTGGCTCAAATTTTCTTTCCGCATCTGCGTCTCCCACAGAGTCAGTTTGGTTTTAAATGCCTTCACTGTACTGTACATATCAGAGATGACACGATCCCGACCCTGCAGCTGCAAGTTCATTGCATTCAGATGACTCGTAATGTCACACAGAAAAGCCATTTCACACAGAAACATTTCGTCTCGGAGTTGTGTTGTGTCTTTCCCTTTGCTGTCCAAGAACAGACAAATCTCCTCACGAAGCTCGAAACATCTTTGAAGCACCTTTCCCTGGCTTAGCCATCGCACCTCTGTGTGATAAGGCAAATCACCATGCTCCGTTTCTAACTCCGTCAGAAATGCCTTGAACTGGCGGTGATTCAAACCTTTGGCTCTGATAAAGTTAACTGTGCGCGTGATGATGCTCATTACATGCTCCATTTTCAAGGCTTTACCGCACAACGCTTCCTGGTGTATGATACAATGATAAGCTGTCAGCTCACCTGTCGCGTTTTCCTCTTGCATCTTTTCCCGTATCTTTGCCACCAGTCCGCTCCTGTGTCCACACATCGCAGGTGCTCCGTCGGTTGTCAAACCCACGAGTTTTTCCCAAGGCAGCTCCATCTCATTTACACATCTTGACACCTCTTCATACAAATCATGCCCCGTAGTTGTGCCATGCATAGGACGTAAAGCCAAAAACTCCTCTGTCACGCTTAGGCTGGAGTCCACTCCGCGGATGAAAATTGACAACTGGGCAATGTCAGAAATGTCGGTGCTCTCATCCACAGCCAAGGAATATGCAATGAAATCTTTTCCCTTTTTCACAAGCTGCTCTTTTAGATTGATGGACAACTGGTCTACTCTCTCGGCAATGGTGTTCCTGCTCAGACTCACATTTAAAAAGAGTTGCCTTTTTTCTGGGCAAACTTCGTCACAAACTTTAATCATGCAGTTTTTGATGAAATCCCCTCCGTAAATGGCCGGGCTGATTTAGCGATCTCTTCTGCCAAAATAAAACTGGCCTTGACAGCAGCCTGGCCTTGTGATTTGGCTTTTTTGAACAGAGCCTGTCGAGATTTGAGGCCTCGTTTTAATTCCTCTGCCTTTTGTAGCCTTTGTTCCATGTCCATATTCTTGTTGTTGTCCGCGTGTTTCGTTTCATAATGTCGTCTCAGATTATACTCTTTCAGTACCGCCACACTTTCTCCACACAGAAGACACACAGGTTTTCCAGCTACCTCCGTGAACAAATACTCCGACTCCCACCTTGTTTGAAACCCCCGGTTCTCAGTGTCCACCTTCCGTTTTGCCATTTTTGATGGGTATCTGAAAGTTAATTTTACTGTGACGCTGACAACTGCTGTGCCAATAAATATTGAAATGAAGCAGCCTACTGCTCGGTGCGTCACCGTTGCATTGTGGGAAATGTAGTATTGGTGCGTGTAAAAGATTTGCGGGCTGCCGGCTTGCTGCGGTCTGCGGGCCGGTTCTAATAATAAATCAAGATCATCCCAGGGGCCGTAAAAAACCTTCTCGCGGGCCGGATGTGGCCCGCGGGCCTTGACTCTGACATATGTGTGTTATAGACTGAATGACACATTTGTTTTTTCTGATTGTTGACTTTTATATAAATGCACGATTTGTAAGTTATTCAAAATAAAGTTGTTTGTGTGACAACTCTGACAGCGACTCATCATTCATTTATTGACAGTAGCTAATGTGTAGGTGTAGAATTGCACACAAGAACCAGTTCAAATAGGCCAGGTCAAGAGGGGATGCTAATACTCTGATAATAATACAGTGTGCCTTTTATTTCATTACAGCTGCATAGCTAATGTTGTTTTTGGGGGGGGTTTCTCTCTTGCCTGACCTTCAGTTAGCGAGGTGCCTGAGAGCTGTGACTGCGCCAAGGGCTAACATATTGTGCGTTGTCTCTTCATGCGCAGGACAAATACAAATCCAGTTGTGGCAGTGTCCTCATTAAATTACACAACGCAGAACAAACCACGCTACAAACTGGTGCCGACTGGTCAGCCGACCACCGGAACTGTACCCGTGGATGAGGTGCACGATCTGCGCATGCACACTTGTTGATGGCTTGCTATAAGTGAATATATACTGTAAATAGTGAAGGTGAATATGGAATATTCACTAGATAAGGATATTTGTCTTTATTTTCGGGGGGGGGATTTGTTTATTGTAATTGTAATCTTTCTCCTGCCCATCCTCCTCACCAACCCCAGCAGTTTCCCCTGTCTGATCAATATGGGTAAACTTTTATTGATGCATCCAAGCTGAATCTGGTTGTGAAGTCGGCTGTTAGGGCTCCACCTTTCTTTCGGGGTGATGGCTCAGATAAGTACTCTGTCCTGGAGTGGGATGAGCTAATGGGAGTCTACCTAGAGAAGAGGGGTTACGCTGGGTCTGAGCATGTTGGGGAGGTGATGTCTAGGCTCATGAGGAGGGCACGGGATGTGACCAAAGTCTGGATGCGTAACAACCCTGTTGTCACAGATGTTAAGGCAGTGTTCAGTGTTCTCAAGTAACACTTTGGGGATATTGTCTGCTCAGGTATGCCATTAGCTGATTTCTATTCAATCAAACCATATGCTAATAGGGGTCCACTTGATTTCTGGATTAGGCTTAACACAGCTGAACAGCACCTGGTAAGCGAGGGTAGGACCTTGCCCAATCAGTGTTCAGAGTTGGCAGTCATGTACGCAACTGTCCTGATAAAGCGTTGGCTCAAGTGTTCAAAAGCAAACCCATTCATGACTGGACAGCCAGTGAGGTACAGGATCGTTTGAATAAACTTTTAAGGGAGAGTAAAGCATGAAGAACACAACTTTCACAGCAGGTGGCTGCTGTCTTTGACTCCTCCCATGAGGAAGTGGATCCTGTGAGCAGGCCCAATGTGTCATCATTTTCTCAATGTGGCCCAAAACCAGAACAGGCCGGTGGTGGGTACACAGGTTCTTCTAGCCAGTGTGATGACAGCCACTTCCCGCGTCTCCTATCAAATCTGGAGAGATGGAGAGGAGACTCCATCCCACATAAAGTGGGCACCATTAAGTTGAAAAGAGCAGTAACGCTCCAACACATGAGTGAGCATGTGTGAGACAAAACTCTCTGTGGGCAGTACTGTTGTTGTCGAGCCCAGCATGTCTCTTTGTGTGAATCGAAACATATTAGTAGAGAGAGTTGTTACGCCTCTGTGGGGGGATGGATGGCTCTCTGTGAAGACTGTGAATCCAACAACTTCGCCAGTTACCCTGAGATGAAATGCTAAAGTGGCGGATGTGTACCCTGGTATTGCATTGGAGGATTTTGATGATAGCAAGCAGCTTACCGGAACATGGCAAAAGTACAATGTGACAGCTCGCATGGCAGTCTGACAGCTAAGAGTTCAGATGGGGCAGTGTAGTTAATGGCAACAGTACACTGAGCAATCTTGGACTTCTAGGCCTGTCTGTTGAGGAGTATCCAGTTTCACAGTTCTGGAAAGACAAACTTGTCAGTTTAATCGAGAAGTATGACACAGTGTTCTCTAGACATATAGTCTAGAATGTGGTGAGGCAAAATAGTTCTGTCATCGTATACGGCTGACTGATGACCGCCCATTTCGATTACCTTATCATAGGCTTTCCCCAGCTCATTACCAAAAACTGAGGGAAACACTGGATGATATGGAGGAAAAGGAAATCATCAGAAAACCCAGCAGCGAGTACGCCTCACCATTGGTGCTTGTATGGAAAAAGAATGGGACTTGCGTCTATGTACTGACTTTAGGTGGTTAAATGCTCGCACAAGTAAAGGATGCTCATCCACTGCCTCTTCAGGCTGATGTACTGGCTGTGCTGGGAGGTAATGCCTTCTTCAGCACAATGGATTTGACATCAGGGTACTACAATGTGCCACTGCATGAAGAGGATAAGACATACACTGCCCTTTCCTCTCCTTTAGGTCTGCACGAGTACAATCGTTTACCTCAGGGCCTTTGCAACAGCCCAGATACTTTTATGAGAATGATGCTGACCATCTTTGGTGACTAAAACTTTCTAAGTTTCCTTTGCTATTTGGATGATCTGATGGTTTTTGCTAAAACGGAGGAAGAGAGTCTACAGAGACTTGAGATGGTTTTTCAGTGGTTGCAGGAGCACAATTTTGAAACAGTCTCCATCTAAGTGCAAGTTTTTGAGGAGGTCTGTTAAGTTTTTGGGCCACATCATTTCTCAGGAGGGTGTAGCCACTGACCCTGCTACGGTTCAAACCATTTTGAATGTGAGTGAGTTGATGGAAGCTGATGCCGTCTCCTAGCAAAATCTGTTCTTTCCTTGGTATGGTAGTATACTATCAACACTCCATTGAGAATTGTCCCATGGTTGCTAGGCCATTGTTTCAGCTGACTACAGGCCAGAAGAAGCCTAGGAGAGGCAAGGGCAGAAAGAGACCTGGTCCCTCTCGCAGGCTCACTGCTGCAGACTGGACTGCCGAATGTCAACTGGCTTTTGAAGCTTGGAAAGCAGCACTAGTTGACCAGGCACTGCTGGCTCATCCAGGTTTTTCTTAGCCATTTTTACTTTCTGTTGATGTGTTTAGTAGTTGTTTGGGACCTGTACTATCCCAAGTGCAAGATGGGAAGGCCGTAGCCAGGCCAATAGCTTTTGCTAGTAAATCTCTTAATCGTGCACAATCCAAGTATCCTGCTCACCAACTTGAATTTCTAGCCATGAATTGGGCCATTCATGATAAATTCAGCCATTGGCTGTGAGGGCATAAGTTTACTGTGTGGAGTGACAACAATCCACTCAAGTATGTTCTTACAAAGCTGAGACTTGATACATGCGAGCAGAGATGGGTTGCAGAGCTGGCACCCTTTGATTTTGATATCCAGTACATACCAGGGCCCAAGAATGTCGTTGCTGATACTTTGAGGAGAGAGCCATTTGTCCGCTCCAAAGTTCTGCACCAACTGACAAGAATGCCATATGATGTCCTGCTGGAGGAAGCCAGAGGTCTTCGAGTGGTGTTCAAGATATGTTCCACCTCTCCTGTGAGCAGCCCGAGGCCGGCTGTGGAACGACTATGGCTTCTGGGAGTGAGTTGAGTAGAGCAGGAGATGATGAAAGTGGGAAGGTTTCCTGTGAAGGGGTGTCTGCTGTCCTCCATGCTCACCGCCGATGGGATGATGGTGCCACAGTGAGGGCCGTTTCACATATGCAGCACCTTGAGAAATGGATGTCCATGGGCCAGAACACATTACCTGTCCGTACACACAAGGAGTTGTATGACAACCAGTCAATGGATCCCGCCATCAGTAGAGTCATATTCTTTGTAGATAGAAGCCAACGCCCATCTAGGGGAGAGCAAGTCCTTGAAGTTAAAGAAACACTTAACTCTCTAAGACAGTGGGGAAAACTCACCACGCGGTTAGGAATTCTCTATCGTGTCTCTAAGCACCCAGTGAGTAAGAAGAAAATATTCCAGTATGTCGTACCCGTGTCTTTGAGAGGCCTCGTGTTGAAGGGAGTTCATGAGGATGCTGGTCTTTTTTAAAACCTTTATTTAACTAGGCAAGTCAGTTAAAAACAAATTCTTATTTTCAATGACTGCCTAGGACCAGTGGGTTAACTGCCTGTTCAGGGGCAGAACGACAGATTTGTACCTTGTCAGCTCAGGGATTTGAACTTGCAACCTTCCGGTTTCTAGTCCAACGCACTAACCACTAGGCTACCCTGCCGCCCTGTCATCAGGGTCAGTAGATGTGGATAATTATGTCCAGTCTCTTGTTGAGGATCTGAGAGAGGCCATGACATTGGCCCAGCAGCATGCCAAAAAGCAACAGAAGAGACAAGCCGAGGTCTGTAACAGACGGTCTAAGGGTCATTCGGTAGAGAAGGGAGACAAAGTTCTACTTGCTAACAAGGGAAAGAGTGGCAAGAAGAAACTGACTTATCGCTTGGACAGTGCGGTGTACATAGTTGTTGCAAAGAACAGCTCACTAAACACATATCGTATCCAACACCCTATCACTGGACGCATCAAAACTGTGCATAGGAACCTGATTATGCCAGTCAACATTCTGCCTTTGCCTTCTTGGGAGGAACCTGAGGGTCAGGGATCTCTATCGAGTGGTGACGTGATCTCTGAGATGTCTGCAGAGTCCAGCCAAATGAATGAGAGTGACACCAGGACTGTCCAGTGGGTAGCAGGCCTTCCTGAGTCTTCTGGGAGGATACTCCAAGAGGATGGTGAAGTCTCAGCTGATGGAAGTGAAGTGGAACAACCATATGAAGTCCCCTTGAGTGAGTTGTGCTCTGCAGAAGTGGACCAGAGGTATGTCCCCGAAGCCTACAAGAGTTCAGACAGCAAAACTCCATTCAGTGTGGATGATGCTGTGAAAGAAGATGTTAACTTGGTTGAAGATGTATCGTCAGTGTGGTCTATAACAATCTACCAGGATTCTGATCAATTCTAGTGTTGAATGTGTAACTGAAAGTGTGCTGGCTCCGGATATGCCTATCTGTAGTACTCCTCATCCTGAGGTTAGACCTCTGAGCACGGTTAGTGCTGTCTGTGACATTCCTGCTAGGTTTTTTTGTGAGGGTGTCCGGACTAGACTAGGTAGGTTTATTAAGCCAGTGAATAGGCTAATCCAAACTATGTCTACACAAAAATGAAACCGTTCATTGTTTCTCAGTGATGGTAGAATGGTGCCTACCTTTTCTTTTTTTCTATATGTAGTAATCTTCTAAGTGTGTTTTAGAATAATTTCTGGATTTGTCTATAATATTGGACAATTCATGTAATTTTGTGTGTAGTCCATCAGCATAAAATGTATATGGCATTTTTCGTATATGGTTGAGTAAGGGATTAGCTACCCCTTATCTTTCCTAATCCTTCACGGGATATCTTTTCAGCTGGTCGACCATTTGTGGGTCTAGAATTAAGGGACTACACTGGTTACTCTGTCGCTCCCATGTCGGTGTGAAATTTTTCTTTACCTCGAAGGTAACCAAAGCAATGTGTTTTGTTTTGTGCCTATAATCTAGTGTACAACAGTGGGGGTGTATGTAGCAGTGTGTTGTTCCCTAGATATTGCACCAAGTTGCACACAAGGACCAGTTCAAATAGCCCAGGTCAAGAGGGGATGTTAATAATTTGATGATAATAATTCAGTGTGCTTTTTATTTCATTACAGTTGCATAGCTAAATTTGTTTTGTTTTGTCTCTCTTGCCTGACCTTCAGTTAGCGAGGTGCCTGAGAGCTGTGACTGAGCCAAGGGCTAACATATTGTGCGTTGTCTCTTCGTGCGCAGGACAAATACAAATCAAGTTGTGGCAGTGTCCTCATTAAATTACACAACGCAGAACAAACCACGCTACATAGGCCTGTAGCCCTTTAATGGCTGTTTGGTTTGCACTTTGTTCAAGTAAAGCAGAAACGTATCAGGTTTGTTTAAACTTCTTATTTGATTAGTCTATCTTGCAATTGTTTGTTCTCTCTCATTATTACTATACTAGGTTTTTATTTAGGCCATTTGCAAACAACTTTCTGAGATGGAACTCCATTAGGCCTATAGATTAAATCGATCAATGCTTAGGCCAACAAGTCACAATGAAATCGAATGGGGATTGGGAAGAAAAATGGAAATGAAGAATCTAAAACAATAAGCCATACAACGGAGTGTACATGGCAAAAGGCCAATGGTCATCCAACATTGGAGAGGAGTGGGGGGAAAAAACATGTTCTGTCCTATCTGAAATGTTGCGCTACTTTGGTGCTCTTCGCTCTTTCTACAATCTACATTGTTCTCTTGCATTATGTTAATAGTCTAACTACCGCATATGTTTTGAAAATATAGTCTAGGGAGTAGGCCATTTGGCATGTTACTCTGCTGCGCTGTTGTGCAGAGTCAAGTTCATATGCTAAAACGTTGTTTATGATGTTGTCACCATCGACGATGACTGTCAAACATCGTAAAATCGCCCAACCCTGATATGGTGTCACTGTCCACTCTGGTGATTAGCTGTGACCCAACACCAGGGTTCCAAAGAAAAAGACGTAAGGCTGAATCACAAACCATTCCCATTCCCATCCCCTCGCCCCTTGGCCCTCCATTTGCGTGTTCATGCACACCTTCGCCGTATGCACAAGTGTCACAAAGCTGAGGGAGTCAATATTTTCGAGGATATTGGAGCTAATTAGACCTTCCGATAGCCACTTTGTCCGAGCCAGCAAGGCTCCAGGGCAAAGTGGTATCTCAATAAACACTGCAATACTGTACGTTTTGGGGTTTGGAAAAATTTGTATAAATGAATGGAGAGGCTTGTTAAATGATATGCCACGTGCAGCTGTCTGTCTGATTTCGAGGCGCACTCATGGAACAAATTAAATGCCTCTCAAATGAAGGTTTATATCTTATAAAACAACAGGTAATTGGGATTTATTGATTTTAATTTTATGCTCCTCTTATTATGTACATTTGGACATGAATTGGTTTTTTGTTGCTGGAAGTCACCCTCTGAGCTCCGTCAGCAACATTCAACAACGAAGGGACCTTTGAATCAGTTGGTCGGGGGATGGGCTGATTTGGGATTGGGTGTAAATCTACGGTCTCCACCTCCAGGAGAGTTTGGCTTAAACCTAAAGGTTTGTGCTGTCACTCTATAGTCATAGTCGTATAATTATGTCTTCATTTTGACAAGGCACATCCATTCATAATTATTCATAATTTGGAGGTTTGCAGTGATTTCAAGCGCCAAATAATGCAGTGAGTTGATGAGATCATGTTGCAATTTCACAGTCCAACCAAGATGCCCGAGTTAAGGAACAGACTGAATACATTACGGATGCATATGCTAATAGTAGGCTATTCAACGACTCTTGGATGACAAATGGAGGTTGGTGCTTACAAATGGAGCTTGGTATCCCAGGACAAAATCATGTTGAGAGACTTCTCCAGTCTTAAGACTGAACAACCCAAGAGTTTGAGATCATTATGGTATTTAAACGGAAGCATAAAGGGTTCAAGGCATTCATTTGTCATGTTTTCTATTAAAAAGGCCAAGGCCTTAGGACAAAACTAGACTCCTATTTAGAGCTACAGCACCCAAAGATTCAATTATAAAACTCAGATTTAAGCATTTCCTTTGGTGCATTTTAGCAGGACTGTGAACCACAAAGATCCCAGAGTTTGAGATCATTATGCGACGAGTCAGTGTGAAAGGTATTACTGTTGGTGTGGCTGAGAGTTTTAGAGATTTTAAGAGTACAGGCTGAATAGGGAGAGAAGTGGTATTAGGACTTGCGGGTGTGAAAAGGAATTATGCCCCTCAATGTAAGAGTACTCACTTTTCATCAATTTGATAACATAGTAGATACGCAGCAGTGAGTTGCTGGTTTCACGAGATCAAAGTGTGAGAGTGTTAAAGTATCCATGTGAGCAGTGTTAAGGTAGTACAAATAGGGAGTGTGTAAGGATTTTACTATTGAGGGGCTAGGGTGAAGAAATATCAGAAGAAGGCTTGACTCAAAGAGTATTCGACCAGGGCCAATGTCAAAGATAATACAATTATTGTGAGAGCTTTACAGAGTAAAGTGTAAAGGCATTGGTGTCAAAGGGCCAGTGTGTCTTTATGTCTGAGTGAGAGTGTGTGTTAAAGGCATTTTGTTTTGGGACAAACTCCTCACCATCTGGTTCAGCTCTATGATCACATGATCGGTGAGGTAGAGCAGACCAGGAGGGAATTGTTACTCTGACACGCATGCACAAACCAATGCACACATACAAGTACATACACACAGAAACACATTCATGCAATAATTTTCAGTTTATTTAGCTGTAATTTGCAGGTCAAACTTGAGACCCAGCCAGGCATATTTCTGTTATTTACAGTGCTTTCAGAAAGTATTCATAGCCCTTGACTTATTCCACATTTTGTTGTGTTACAGCCTGAATTCAAAATTTATTAAATATACTTTTTTTCTCACCCATCTACACACAATACCCCATAATGACAAAGTGAAAACATGTTTCTATTCTGTACAGGTTTCCTTCTTTTGACTCTTTCAATTAGGTTAGTATTGTGGAGTAACTACGTTGTTGATTCATCCTCAGTTTTCTCCCATCACAGCCATTAAACTCTAACTGTTTTAAAGTCACCATTGGCCTCATGGTGAAATCCCTGAGCAGTTTCCTTCCTTTCCTTCCTTTCCGGCAACTGAGTTAGGAGGGAAGCTTGCATCTTTGTATTGACTGGGTGTATTGATACACCATCCAAAGTATAATTAATAACTTCACCATGCTCAAAGGGATATTCAATGTCTGCTTTTTTTACCCATCTACCTATAGGTGCCCTTTTTGTGAGGCATTGGAAAACCTCCCTGGTCTTCGTGGTTGAATCTGTGTTTAAAATTCACTGCTTGTCTGAGGGACCTTACAGATAATTGTACAGTGCGTTCGGAAAGTATTCAGACTGCTTGACTTTTCACATTTACAAAGCCTTATTCTAAACTGTATTAAATAGTTTTCCCCCTCATCAATATACACATAAATACCCCATAATGACATTCATTTTAGCAAAAAAACTAAACAAACAAATATGACATTTGCATAACTATTCAGACCCTTTACTCAGTATGTTGTTGAAGCACATTTGGCAGCGATTACGCCCTTGAGTCTTCTTGGGTATGGCGCTTCAAGCTTGGTACGCCTGTATTTGGGGAGTTTCTGCCATTCTTCTCTGCAGATCCTCTCAAGCTCTGTTAGGTTGAATGGGGAGCGTCACTGCACAGCTGTTTTCAGGTCTCTCCAGAGATGTTCGATCAGGTTAAAGTCCGGGCTCTGGCTCGGCCACTCAAGGACATTCAGAGACCTGTCACAAAGCCACTCCTGCATTGTCTTGGCTGTGTGCTTAGGGTCGTTATCCTGTTAGAAGGTGAACCTTCGCCCCAGTCTGAGGTCCTGATTTGCTCTGGAGCAAGTTTTCATCAAGTATCTCTCTGTACTTTGCTCCATTCATCTTTCCCTTGATCTTAACAAGTCTCCCAGTCCTTGTAGCTGAAAAACATTGCCACGGCATGATGCTGCCACGACCCTCCTTCACCGTAAGGATGGTGCCAGGTTTCCTCCAGATGTGATACTTGGCATTCAGGCCAAAGAGTTCAGTCTTGGTTTCATCAGACCAGAGAATCTTCTTTCTCATGGTCTGAAAGTCCTTCAGGTACCTTTTGGCAAACTCCAAGTGGGCTGTCATGTGCCTTTTACTGAGGAGTGGCTACCGTCTGGCCACTCTACCATAAAGGCCTGATTGGTCGAGTGCTGCAGAGATGGTTTTCCTTCTGGATGGTTCTCCCATCTCCATAGAGGAACTCTGGAGCTCTGTCAGAGTGACCATCTGCCCCCGATGCATCATCTGCCCCCGGTGATGCATTGTGCAGACCTCACTACCCTCTGGAGAGCCTTACGGTTGTGGGCGAAGCAGTTGCCGTACCAGGCGGGGATACAGCCCGACAGGATGCTCTCGATTGTGTTACTGTAAAAGTTTCCGAGTTTTTTTGGTGACAAGCCGAATTTCTTCAGCCTCCTGAGGTTGGATGAGTTTGGAGGGCACTATGGTGTTAAATGCTGAGCTGTAGTCGAAGAACAGCATTCTTACATAGGTATTCCTCTTCTCCAGATGGGTTAGGGCAGTGTGCAGTGTGATTGCGATTGTGTCGTCTGTGGACCTATTGGGGCGGTAAGCAAATTGGAGTGGGTCTAGAGTGTCAGGTAGGGTGGAGGTGATATGGTCCTTGACTAGTCTCTGAAAGCACTTCATGATGATGGAAGTGAGTGCTACGGGGAGATAGTCATTTATCTCAGTTACCTTAGCTTTCTTGGGAACAGGAACAATGGTGGCCCTCTTGAAGCATGTGGGAACAGCAGACTGGGATAAGGATGGATTGAATATGTCTGTAAACACACCAGCCAGCTGGTCTGCGCATGCTCTGAGGACACGGCTAGGGATGCTGTCTGGGCCAGCAAGCTTGCTAGGGTTAACACGTTTAAATATTTTACTCACATTGGCTGCAGTGAAGGAGAGCCCGCAGGTTTTGGTAGCGGGCCGTGTCGGTGGCAATGTATTATCCTCAAAGCGAGCAAAAAAGTTAGTCCACACATTCAATTAGTCCACACAGTTAGTCCACACATTCAGTTAGTCCACACATTCAGTTAGTCTACACATTCAGTTCTTCATGATGGTGAATTTAACCTGCTGAAAGACCCAAATGAGATCTCAGGTGATGGCTATTCAAGCCAGGTGACATCCAGGTCCTTCCTGATCCCAGACCTGTTTTTGCTGTCGTCCCAACTTCTATGGTCAATAGGAGTCCCTTTGGTAATTAATTAGGAACCCCATTAGCTGTTGATTAGCTGTTGTGAAAGTCCACACAAAACATGAAACATGACATAATATAGAACATTAATAGAACAGCTCAAGGTATGCGTTGGCTCTACAGCAAAAACAGATCTGGAACAAGTCTTTGTCCTCTAGGGGTTGAAGGAATTCTGCCTGTGATCACCTGGGGAATTGATCATGCATGGGACACTAACAATGTCTATCTGCACACATAATTTGTCTATCTCAGTTTTTGACAGATGTCTCAATTAGATCCACACACAGTCCCAACATGCATACTGGAAGCATGTCTTGATTAATCCACCTACACAGATTCGTACTGTTCCCCAGAGTTCCTTACAATGCACTTCACATCCCTCTCTTGGTGCACTCTCTTTTTTCTTCCCTACATAGTTGTACGCTGCCAACAAAAAAAAACATATAAAATGCCATCTGCCATTAAAGTTATGATAGATATAACTGTAGATAATATCCCTTTGTTGGTAAATAATTTGTCTTGGGTGTAGGCTACTCGCTGAGGCATACATATAAATAAGTCATTGCTCGTCGAGTGTGATTTGCCGGGGAAGAAATGATGGTAAATGTGGTAGATGAATGACTGGTAGTGGGGAGAGCTGCTGCTGCTACTGGCTTTCTCTTCAGTCCAGAGACATTCCTGCTTTACGATGCACAGAGTGCTACCTGAGGATGTATTGGCAGAAACATGTCATTGGATTCCAGCCAGAGAATGTGTTAGGCCAGGTATGTGTACTGTAGTAGAAGTAGGAATGTGGCGTGTGTTTGTGCATTTTTAAAATGTGAACTTTTTGGGAGTGTTTTTGGGAGTGTTCGGATATGTGTGCATATTTTTTGTGTAAACACTATTTGTAAAAGTCTGCTAACAGTTTAAGTTATCTCCTTTTTTGGGAGTGATTCTCTAACATGGATTTCTGTGTGTGTGTGTCTGTCTCATTCCTGACTAAGTGTGTGTGATGCCTCAGCAAGGGCTGAGTGGCCATTGGGGTGTTCTGATAAGTAAACTGCTCTGCCTCGGACTTGAATGTTTTGAAGCAAAGCAAAATATTGAACACATTCCAGAGATACCAGCTGACTTCTCACCTCCGACTGGGCTGTCATTGTTAAATAATGTACATACAATGCAGACTGTGCAGATCCTAGAGCTCCATTGTATAAAGCATCCAGGATAAGGCCTTTGAACGTGTTGAAGTGAGCTGGCTGGGCCACTCCAGTGGGATGTTCCTTTATACAGGTAACTTTCAAAATAAAGGAAATGCCAACATAAAGTGTCTTAATAAAGTGCTGGGCACCACGAGCCGCCAGAACAGCTTAAATGCGCCATGGCATAGATTCTACAAGTGTCTGGAACTTTATTGGAGGGATGCGAGTGCGACAATTCTTCCACAAGATATTCCATAATTTGGTGTTTTGTTGGTGGTGGAAAACACTCTCCCAGGCACAGCTCCAGAATCACCCATAAGTGTTCAATTTGGTTGAGATCTGGTGACTGAGACACACACACACACACACACACACACACACACACACACACACACACACACACACACACACACACACACACACACACACACACACACACACACACACACACACACACACACACACACACACACACACACACACACACACACACACACACACACACACACACACACACACCTCTTCTAGTCATGATATCCAAAATTATTGTCAACTGGGCAATTTTTACATGACCCTAAGTACGATGGGATGTTAATTGCTTAAAGAACCCAGTGCTGTCAAAAATTAGATTTTTCTGTCTTTTATATACTGTTTATTTCCACACTGTGAGGTTGGAATAATACTTTGATATTGTGAACATTATGATAATACCATTTTAGTGTAAGAGCTGCTTGAAAAGACTGTCTTGAGTTTGGGCCTGCCTGTGGTTACATCACCTGACAGTAAATTGATGTGGAATAGAGTTACATGTAGCCATGGCTCTCTGTAGTACTGTGCGACTCCCATAGTCTGTTCTGGACTTGAGGATTGTGAAGAGTCCTCTGGTGGCATGTCTTGTGGGGTATGTATGGGTGTCTGAGCTGTGTACTAGTAGTTTATACAGACACTTTGGTGCATTCAGCATGTCAATACCTCACAAATACAAGTAGTGATGAAGTCAATCTCTCCTCCACTTTGAGTCATGAGAGGCTTACATACGTATTATTAATGTTAGCTCTCCGTGTACATTTAAGGGCCAGCTGTGCTGCCCTGTTCTGAGACAATTGTAATTTTCCGAGGTCCCTCTTTGTGGTACCTGACCACATGACTGAACAGTAGTCCAGGTGCGACAAAACTAGAGCCTATAGGACCTGCCTCATTGATAGTGTTGTTAAAAAGGCAGAGCAGTGCTTTATTATGGACAGACTTCTCCTCATCTTAGCTATTGCTGTATCAACATGTTTTGACCATGACAGTTTACAATCCAGGGTTACTCCAAGCAGTTTAGTCACCTCAACTTGTTCAATTTCAACAGAACTTATTACAAGATTCAGTTGAGGTTTAAGTTTAGTGAATGATTTGTCCCAAATTTAAATATTTAAAACTAATTTATTCCTTGCCAACCATCTTTTTATCATTATTTTCACTCAGGCAATCATCAGTCATTTGTGTAGGTGCTGTGTTTGTTGAATGTCCTTCTCTATTAGCGTGCTTGCTGTCAATTTCTTTACAGTAAAATAGCATTGTATCTGGTCAAACACCATTTTCCCCAAAAGTTTACTAAGGGTTGGTAACAGGCTGATTGGTCGGCTATTTGAGCCAGTAAAGGGGGCTTTACTATTCTTGGGTAGCAGAATTACTTTTGCTTCCCTCCAAGTCTGAGGGGGCACACTTTCTAGTAGGCTTAGATTGAATATATGGCAAATAGGAGTGGCAATATCGTCTGCTATTATCCTCAGTAATTTTCCATCGAAGTTGTCAGACCCTGGTGGCTTGTCATTATTGATAGAAAACAATACTTTTTTCACTTCTTCTACACTCACTTTATGGAATTCAAAACTGCAATGCTGGTCTTTCATAATTGGATCAGTTATACTTGGATGTGTAGTGTTAGCGTTTGTTGCTGGCATGTCATGTCTAAATTTGTTAATCCTGCCAATGAAAAAATTATTAAAGTAATTGCCGATATCAGTGATGAATGACTCATCTGATTCAATGAATGATGGAGCCGAGTTTGCCCTTTTGCCCTAAATTTAAGGTGCTCCAAAGCTTTTTACTATCATTGTTTGTCATTTATCTTTGTTTCATGGTGTAGTATTTCTTCTTTTTTTCAGTTTAGTCACATGATTTCTCAATTTGCTGTACGTTTGCAAATCGGTTGTGAAGCCAGACTTATTTGTCATTCCTTTTGCCTCATCCCTCTCAACCATACACTTTTTCAATTCCACATCAATCCAAGGGGATTTAACAGTTTTTACAGTCATTTTCTTGATGGGTGGTTATTAGTGACTGGAATAAGCAATTTCATAAATGTGTCAAGTGCAGCATCTGTCTGGTTGCTCCTCATTACACACCACAAACCAACAAATATTCTTTATATCAATAACATAGGAATTACTACAAAACTTCTTATACTGTACACTATAATTCGCCCAACCTTTCAAACTTTGGTTTTCCTAGATATGGCTACTATATTGTCATCACTACATGGATGTGGATACTGCTTTAAAGCATATTTCTGCAGCATTAGTAAAGATGTGACCAATACACGTTGATGATTTCCATTCCTGTGCTGTTTGTAACCACCCTTGGAAGCTTGACTGATACCCACAGCTTTGGCATTTCTCTTTTCTGTATATGTTATAACCATGTATTGCTACCACTGTATCATCAAAGGTATTATCTAAGTGAGTTTCAGAGATTGTTAGAATATGAATATCATCTGTCACTGATTTCATGAACCTTATTTTTTAAGCTACATATGTTAACTTGCACTATTTTTAACACTTTTCTGGGATGCTTGATTGTTTTCATTGCTTTACTGGGAAGCTTAGCAGAAGTAGACATGCTCATGTTAGTGCAGGGAGCTGCACACAGTGGACTTTGTACACCGCTTCAGTGCTAACAGTATAACTCTGGTTCATAGGCACATGATTACTGCATACAATATCTGTAGGATCAGCGTAGGAATTCAGGGCAGTTAGTGGGACATAAATTAGGTTACTTGCATTGTGTCTTCCAACATCCCTGGGATAATGTACATTTGCTGAAGAATTATGACAACTCAGCAGCACAATGGTAGGGATTAACTGAGCCGGGCTTGGGTCATTGATAAGTCATAAATCCAGCCCTATAATGTTGTGAAAGGATCCAGCAACCATTTTGGTGGATCACATCCTCCTTATAAAACGAGCTAAGTTTCCAGAAGGTATAAAAATGGTTAATATCTGGAGGGCCAGATATTATGGGGCGTTTGTTGGTGTCAAGCAGAAACCCAATCAGTTCTTTAAAATCCATATTCAGCTGTTTTGAGCTGCCCTTCATTATGTCGTTGAATCCCACATGACTAAATTAGACTAAATTTGGTTTAAAATGTTTGGGAGCAACTTGTTGGGTAGCACAACCTTTTTGATTCAGGAACTGAGACATTTCCCATCATTAAACTGACCAATACAACGGCCTGAGAAGGGGGATGGAGAAATCTGCCCATTTCTACCCCTCACACAATTTGTTGAACTTTTCACAGGCCCACAAGAAGCAGGATAGCGTACGCCTGCTTTTACCGGCGATAGGTCCAAACCTCCCATAGCAGGGCTTTCCCAGTCAGATCCAGAGTGAGGGAAAGGAGCCTTACTTTCTTGTCGAGTCCGCTGCAGGAGTCAGCGTAGTTGGAGTCAGCACAGCTATCTCAGACACAGGCAATCCCAGCGATAAAGGCGCAAGTAGATCCACCAACAGTGCAGGGAAGCTATTCTTTATGTCAATCAGCTCCGACCCTCTCGCAGTCACACCCCTATGCTTAGCAGCATGCTGCTGCCTTCTGTTTCCACGACTTGTGACATGGGACAAGCGCTGATTGGAACAATTTTCTACTCTACTCTATGCTCTACTACTAGATGAAGGAGGATAAGCAAGCAGATGGAGCCAACTTCGTTGGCTAGGCAAGTTCCAGGTAGCACAGACGATTCAGATAGGGACAGATGACAAGGAGGGGAAACTTCCATCAGGCCCAAGCGGCGTCCAGCCATAGGAGTTGAGAACGAGAAAGTTCCAAGATGCGTTTTCCCCATAGGTCCATGCAGAATTGAGATTTAAGCATAGCCACCTCATTCCTGTAATCCTCCGCTAGCAAACAAATTCCGCATTGGAACTCCGGATTGTCAATATTGTCCCGGACTAGAGCTTATTAAACACAGCTTCAACAGTGCTAAAAACGCTTGTTAGCTATTCCAGGCAAGCTGGCTCCATTGCAACCCAGCTAGCTAGCTAGCCATATCTAGGAAAACCAAAGTTGCTGGCTAGTTGGTAGCAGGTGTTGACACAAACATTTATGGGAAAAAAAATCAACAAAATAATATTTGGAAACGCAACAGGCTGAGGCGCTAGAGGTATCTGAGTTTGTGACAGGAAATTACGTGTGTAATCACTGTGCTTGGCAAATCCTACCAGAGCTCTTGCATTATGAACTGATATGTTGTCCACCCAATCAAAGGATCAGAGAATGAATCTAGTACTGAAGGCAAAATCTACAGCTAGCTAGCACTGCAGTGTATAAAATGTGGTAAGTAGTTGACTTAAATAGAGCAAAACAACACAATAGTTGGACAGTATTGAACAAATAAATGTATTCAACAAATAAATGTATTCAAAAATGAAGGCGAAGCAAGAGAGAAAGCTAGCAATATTTAGTCATTTTTCCCACTTTCACTTACTTAGCTAGCTAATGTAGCTAGCTAGTTTAAACTACTCGAACACCTGGCTCAAACAGAGGGATGCTACGTTAACTAGCTGGCTATTACTATCCAACACGAACTATTTCAAGTCGAAGGTACATTTTTGGTTTTAATAATTTATTGCCACCGGGGCCTGCTGGTGTAACTGCTAAACTGATTACTGACTGTATACTGTACTGTATGATTGTAGCAGGTTCATTAACATGCTAGTTCTATTAGCTATGTTGACTATGACGTTACTTTAGCTAATATGGTGACAACGATGTAGGCTCTGTGTAGCGGTTATGTTATGAAGGTTTGGTTTGGAAATTATTATTTTTGCCTGGTCACATAGAGCTGATGTGTAGTGCATTGACGTCCACAAGCAAATAGAAAAGGTGAAAGGAGGAGTAAATGCGAGAAGAAGGAGTAAATGCGAGAAGGAACACAAGGAGCTGTTTGTATGTGGCTGTCTGTATGTGGCTGTGTTTACGTGTGATCAGGAGTGCATTCATTCCGCCAGTTCTGTTGAAAAACGTTTCTTAGATGGAATTAAACGTAATGAAACGGGGATAAACATACCTGAATTGTCCAATAGAAACTCTTGTCTGCTCCCGAGTGGCGCAGCGCTCTAAGGCACTGCATTTCAGTGCTAGAGGCGTCACTACAGACCCTGGTTTGATCCCGGGCTGTATCACATCTGGCCAGATCGGGAGTCCCATAGGGCGTTGCACAATTGGCCCAACATCGTCCAGGTTAGGGGAGGGTTTGGCTGGGGTAGACCCTCATTGTAAATAAGAATTTGTTCTTAACGGACTTGCCTATTTAAATAAAGGTTCAATAAAAATGTTAAAAACTGTTGGACTAATGATTACACCCTAGACAGTGCTTGACTTGGGCCAGAGCTGTCCGGAGATCCTTACCAGCATTTCAAATTTTGGGGGAATTGCGTTCTGGGTCCTCTATAAAACAAAGTAGCCTATCTCCGACCCACATTTACACACTGTTACAAAAAAAGTTGATCAAAATGGAATGAAGGCGGGATTGGTATTGAATAGCAATGGGGAGTGGGCATTAATTTCCTGATTCCGCTTTGTTCAAGTTTATTTGCGCTAGTCTGTAAATCTGTATGTGACAGCAGGCTGTTCGAGATTGCACTGATTGAAAATGCATCAGCCTGAATGCGCATGATGCGCACTTCTAAGTTGTCAAATGGAAATTAGTTTTATACTTTTTGTTCATGTAATTCATGAGTGCACACTTTTTTAACATGATAAACAACATATGATATGCCAACATAATCCATCCACCTGACAGGTGTGGAATATCAAGAAGCTGATTAAACAGCATGATAATTACACAGGAGCACCTTGTTCTGGGGACAATTAAAGGCCACTCTAAAATGTGCAGTTTTGTCCAAACTAGGGTTGCAAAGGGGTTGGAAAATTTCCAGTCAATTCTAGGTCTTGTGGCATATTTTGGTTAAACTATCCCCAATTCAATGGAATTGCAACCCTCTACATGCACAGTGCATTCTTCCATCACATGTGCAGTGCACTCTTCCGTCACATGTACAACTGATTCTGAAGATCTTGCACACTAATGAGATGCTATTCAGCCCACAGTACTACACTGTCTGAGCCAAGGACTACATGCTTTCTGGTAAGTTTTGATTACAATACTGGGTGGGGTGAATATATTTTACATGATTTACATGATTTTTTGTTAACTAGTAAATAGTAGCCTACAACATCGTGTTTAAATAATTTCTAACTTGTTAACAATTTCTGCTTGTTAGTTTTTGATACCATGTAGGTTTTAGCTTGCTTGGGCCTACTAATTGAGGAGTGTTAATTCACCTGTTCTATACATGTTTCATTTAAAAAAATATATCTTACAAAGGAGTTGTTTAATCAAACTCATTAACTATTTATCTGTACATGGAATTGTATTTTTTATTTATTTTTTACTCATTGTTTTTTAATCTGTACAGGAAAATGCCACGGGCACTATTTGATATGTGGATACATTTCACTGCAACTAATGTAGAAGGAATAGCTGTGTGCAAATACTGTGCCAAATCATATGTGAAGAATGCAACAAAGATGCAGAATCATCTGACCAAGTGCATAAAGTTCCCTCAGCGCTAACATCAAGCAACCTCTGACAAAAGTCCCTTTACTTCTATTCAAGGTGAAAATGATGAATCAGACACCATATCAATAGCAACAGGTCATGGTCCTCAAATCTAATCAAATGTATTTATATAGCCCTTCGTACATCAGCTGATATCTCAAAGTGCTGTACAGAAACCCAGCCTAAAACCCCAGACAGCAAGCAATGCAGGTGTAGAAGCACGGTGGCTAGGAAAAACTCCATAGAAACGCCAAAACCTAGGAAAAAACCTAGAGAGGAACCAGGCTATGTGGGGTGGCAAGTCCTCTTCTGGCTGTGCCGGGTGGAGATTATAACAGAACATGGCCAAGATGTTAAAATGTTCATAAATGACCAGCATGGTCAAATAATAATAAGGCAGAACAGTTGAAACTGGAGCAGCAGCATGGCCAGGTGGACTGGGGACAGCAAGGAGTCATCATGTCAGGTAGTCCTGAGGCATGTTCCTAGGGCACAGGTCCTCAGAGAGAGAGAGAGAGAGAAAGAGAGAATTAGAGAGAGCACACTTAAATTCACACAGGACACCGAATAGGACAGGAGAAGTACTCCAGATATAACAAACTGACACTAGCCCCCCGACACAAACTACTGCAGCATAAATACTGGAGGCTGAGACAGGAGGGGTCAGGAGACACTTTGACCCCATCCGAGGACACCCCCGGACAGGGCCAAACAGGAAGGATATAACCCCACCCACTTTGCCAAAGCACAGCCCCCACACCACTAGAGGGATATCTTCAACCACCAACTTACCATCCTGAGACAAGGCCGAGTATACCCCACAAAGATCTCCGCCACGGCACAACCCAATGGGGGGCGCCAACTCAGACAGGAAGATTACATCAGTGACTCAACCCACTCAAGTGACGCACCCCTCCTAGGGACGGTATGAAAGAGCCCCAGTAAGCCAGTGACTCAGACCCTGTAATAGGGTTAGAGGCAAAGAATCCCAGTGGAAAGAGGGGAACCGGCCAGGCAGAGACAGCAAGGGCGGTTCGTTGCTCCAGAGCCTTTCCGTTCACCTTCCCACTCCTGGGCCAGACTACACTCAATCATATGACTGACCCACTGAAGAGATGGTCCTCCTGGAATCAGATGTTTTTTTGACTCAATGGAGGAATGTAGTGTGTGCAACTGGATCACCTCTGCTCACAGGCAATAAGTATTGGACGAGATTTCTGAATATTCTTCGCCCAACATACATCCCTCCAATCAGACATTCTTTATATACTTTATATACAACAGCGTTCATGTGAAGGTCAAGCAAATCATAGAGAAAGTAGACTGTATTGCAATCATCTCTGATGGGTGGTCGAATGTTTGTGGGCAAGGAATAATGAACTACATCATCTCCACCCCCAACCAGTATTCTGCAAGAGCACAGACACAAGGGACAACAGACACACTGGTCTCTACATTTCAGATGAGCTCAAATCAGTCATCAATCACCTTGGACCACAGAAGTTATTTGCACTGGGGACAGACAATGCTGCGAACATGAAGGCTGCATGGTCTAAACTACCCTCACATCACACCCATTGGCTGTGCTGCTCATGCATTGAATCTGCTCCTCAAGGACATCATGGCACTGAAAACAATGGATACACTCTATAAGAGAGCCAAGGAAATGGTTAGGTATGTGAAAGGTCATCAGGTTATAGCAGCAATCTACCTCACCAAGCAAAGTGAGAAGAATAAGAGTACCCCATTGAAGCTGCCCAGCAACACCCGTTGGGGTGGTGTTGTCATCATGTTTGAAAGTCTCCTGGAGGGGAAGGAGTCCCTGAAAGAACTGGCCATATCACAGTCTGCCGATATGGACAGCCCCATGAAGAGGATCTTCCTGATTGATGTATTTTGGGAGAAAGTGGTAAGCAGCTTGAAACTCCTGAAACCTATAGCAGTAGCCATTGCATGGATTGAGTGAGACAATGCCATCATGTCTGATGTTCAGACTCTGCTTGCAGATGTAAGAGAAGAAATCTGTACTGCCCTGCCCACTTCACTGTTGCTCCAAGCTGAGGAAACTGCAGTTCTGGAATACATCAAAAAGTGTGAAGACTTCTGCCTGAAACGCATTCATGCCGCAGCGTACATGTTGGATCCCAAGTATACTGGCAAGCGCATCCTGTCTGGTGCAGAGATTGTGTCATCACTACTATGTTTCGCCACCTTGGCCTAGATGAGGGCAAGGTTCTTTGCAGTCTGGCGAAGTACACTTCCAAGCAAGGGCTTTGGGGATGGAGATGCAATAAGGCAGTCATGCCAACATATCTCATCAGCCACCTGGTGGCTCTGAGTCTCTTTCCCTGTTGCCTTCATCGTCCTCCAAATCCCACCAACATCAGCCGCCTCAGAGCGCAACTGGCATTGTTTGGGAACACACACCAAAGCACGCAACAGGCTGACCAATACAAGGGTTGAAAAATGAGGGTCCATCCGGGCAAATTTTAGGCTTTTTGAGCCTGACAAGGAGCCATCCTCAACAAGGTTGGAAAGTGACAGTGAAGATGAGGCCTCAGAATCTGATGTTCAATAACTGGACATTGTGGAGGTCCAGGGAGAAGACATGGAAGCCTGAGAGGAAGACAACCAAAGCTTTAGCTTCTAGACTGTCATTTTACAGATGTATGTTGAAAATGTTTTTGGGAGATGCGATGGATCATTCAATATTCCCTTTCTTTTGTTGTTCAGTGAAATCAACCCAGGTGAAGAGTCAACTCATTTAATTACATTTCAATTTGTAACTAAATCGTTTTTAAAATTTCTATTGGAAGGATTTAATTATTTACAAGTACGTCTACTTATGATAAGGTAAATTGTGTACAGTGCCTTGTAAAAGTATTCATCCCCCCCTTTTTTCCCCCTATTTTGTTGCATTACAACCTGTAATTTAAAGCGATTTTTATTTAGATTTCATGTAATGGACATACACAAAATAGTCCAAATTGGTGAAGTGAAATTTAAAAAATTACTTGTTTCAAAATAATTACAAAATTCAATAAATGGAAAAGTGGTGCGTGCATATGTATTCACCCCCTTTACTATGAAGCCCCTAAATAAGATCTGGTGCAACCAATTACCTTCAGAAGTCACATAATTAGTTAGATTTCACCATCGGACAACTTTAAGCCATACACTCCACAGAGCTGGGCTTTACGGAAGAGTGGCCAGAAAAAAAGCCATTGCTTTAACCTCTTGCTTCTACCTGGCATGCAGGCGTCCCATCTAGAGCTCTGGAAATGCAAATGCGCTACGCTAAATGCTAATAGTATTAGTTAAAACTCAAACGTTCATTAAAATACACATGCAGGGTATTGAATTAAAGCTACACTCGTTGTGAATCCAGGCAACAAGTCAGATTTCTAAAATGTTTTACGGCGAAAACATAGCACATATTTATGTCAAACCACCACCGCAGACATAGCTCATTAGCATAGCCAAGTAGGAAAAAATATGCAATCAACAAACGCAGGATTAAAAAAATAATAATTTCACTAACCTTTTGAAATCTTCATCAGATGACAGTAATATAACATGTTACACAGTACATTCATTTTTTTTCAATAATCTGCAATATATATCCATAAATCTCTGTTTACAATGATGCATCGTTCAAAAAATGCTACTAAAATGTCAGGAGAAATGAAATAGCTCCGGCAGATAACATCAGCTAACAAGGAATACACATCATAAACTTTGACTAAATATGCATGTATTACATATGTATAGGAAGATACACTTCTTCTAAATGCAATCGCTGTGTTACATTTATTTTTAACGTTACAGTTTGCGTTTACTAGGCTATACTAGGAGTCGGCGCTCCAAATGTATCATTATGCCTCCTCTATCTTGGAGTCGACAGAAACCCAAAATTAACACATAAATATTCCCTTACCTTTGCTGTTCTTCCATCAAAAGACCTGGAAGGGATTATACTTACCAAAACAGCGTTTAGTTTTCAAGTCTGCGTCTTTCGCTTCTCAAAATAGCCACTTTTCGGTCGAAATGTAGGCAAAATTCAAGTGGATGCGCACCAAAACGTCTAAATTATATATTATATGTCGAGTGAACTTGTCAAACTATGTTCATAATTAAGCTTTAACATGTTATAAAGGTGTACAGCAATTGTGAGGACGAAGCGAAACACACACATCTTTTAATTGATCCTGAAGAAAAGAGAGCGGGAGCAGAGCGCGCATAAACGTACACTTTTTTTTCGCGTGACCGAGACCTTTCGGCACGCTCAACGTCTCGTGAGCGCGCGATTGTCACAATGAGAAGCCCCATTGAAAGCAGGCTTTGCGCTAAACACGTAGGAACTGTTCCCAGAGCGGTAGTTGTTTGGGAAGGCGTTTAAGATGACGTCAAAGTTGGGCCAACTTTTTCCATGACAAGAGAGATTTTGGGAGAATGCATGCCCTGAGACTTCTGCTTTACATAGACAAAATTTAAACGGTTTTATAAGCTTTAGTGTTTTCTATTTGATAATATTTTTTATATGCATATATTAGCAACTTTTGACAAAAATTTATCCTGTTTTATATGGGTACCCAATTCCTCCAGAAGGGGCAGTAAACAGGGCTAGGCTTAAGAGGTTAAAGACAAAAATAAGCAAACACGTTTGGCGTTCACCAAATGGCATGTGGGAGACTCCCCAAACATATGGAAGAAGGTACTCTGGTCAGATGAGACTAAAATTTAGCTTTTTGGCCAGCAAGGAAAACGCTATGTCTGGCTCAAATCCATCACCTCTCATTACCCCAAGAACCCCATCCCCACAGTGAAGCATGGTGGTGACAGCATCGTGCTGTGGAGATGTTTTTCATCGGCATAGACTGGGAAACTGGTCGGAATTGAAGGAATGATGGATGGCGCTATATACAGGTAAATTCTTGAGAGAAACCCGTTTCAGTCTTCCAGAGATTTGAGACTGGGACGGAGGTTCACCTTCCAGCAGGACAATGACCCTAAGCATACTGCTAAAGCAACACTCGAGTGGTTTAAGGGGAAACATTTCAATGTCTTGGAATGGCCTAGTCAAAGCCCAGATCTCAATCCAATTGAGAATCTGTGGTTTAACTTAAAGATTGCTGTACACCAGCGGAACCCATCCAACTCAAAGGTGCTGGAGCAGTTTTGCCTTGAAGAATGGGCAAAAATCCCAGTGGCTAGATGTGCCAAGCTTCTAAGAGACATACCCAAAGACACTTGCAGCTGAAATTGCTGCAAAAGGTGGTTCTAACAAAGTATTGACTTTTTGGGGGGTGGGGGGGTGAATAGTTATGCACGCTCAGTTTTTCTGTTTTTCTGTCTTATTTCATGTTTGTTTGACAATAAAAAATATTCATATTCAAAGTGGTAGGCATGTGGTGTAAATCAAATGATACAAATCCCCCCAAAATCCATCTTAAAAATCCAGGTTGAAAGGTTAACAAAATAGGACAAATGCCAAGGGGGTGAAAACTTTCGCACACCACTGTATGTTTCTGTCTCCATATGGTAAATATATCCAATGCTAAAACATCTACATTGAAATGGTATTAATGTTAATTTGCATATTTTTCTGTTAATTCCCATTAATTCCCACGGTAAGTTTCCACCTCTGAATATTCCCCAAAATGTGCAACCCTACACACAGCACAGTGCTACAGATGTTTCGAGGGAGTGTGCAATTGGCATGCTGACTGCATAAATGTCTACCAGAGCAGTTGCCAGAGAATTGGATGTTAATTTCTCTACCATAAGCCGCCTCCAACGTCATTTTTGAGAATTTGGCAGTATGTCCAACCGGCCTCACAACCACAGGCCATGTGAAACCACACCAGCCCAAGACGTCCACATCCAGCTTCTTCACCTTCGGCATCGTCTGAGACCAGCCACCAGGACAGCTGATGAAACTGTGTGTTTGCACATCCAAAGGATTTCTGCACAAACTGTCAGAAACCATCTCAGGGAAGCTTATCTTCGTGCTCGTCATCATCACCAGGGTCTTCTTGATCTGACTGCAGTTTGGGGCCGTAAACTACTTCCATGGGGAAATGCTCACCTTCGATGGCCACTGGCATGCTAGAGAAGTGTGATATTCACGGTTGAATCCCGGTTTCAACTGTACCAGGCAGATGGCAGACAGTGTGTATGGCTTTGTATGGGCGAGTGGTTTGCTGATGTCAACGTTGTGAACAGAGTACCCCATGGTGGCGATGGGGTTATGGTATTGGCAGGGATAAGCTACGGACAACAAACACAATTGCATATTATCAATGACAATTTGAATACACATAGATACTGTGACAAGATCCCGAGGCCAATTGTCGTGCCATTCAGCCGCAGCAATCACCTCATGTTTCAGCATGATAATGCACCGCCCCATGTCGCAAAGATCTGTACACAATTCCTGGAAGCGGAAAATGTCCCAGTTCTTCCATCGACTTGTACGATAGCGTCTTCCAGTTCCCACCAATATCCAGTAACTTCTCACAACCACTGAAGAGGAGGGGGACAATTTCCATAAACCACAGCCTGATCAACTCTGTGAAGGAGATGTGTCGTGCTGCATGAGGCAAATGGTGGTCACACTAGATGCTGACTGGTTTTCTGATCCATACCCCTATGTTTAAGGTATCTGTGACCAACAGATGCATATCTGTATTCCCAGTCATGTGGAATCTATAGATTAGAGGCTAATGAATTTATTTCAATTGACTAAGTTCCTTCTATGAACTGAAACTTACTAAAATCTTTGACATTTGTGGATGTTGCATTTATATTTTTGTCCAGTGTATAACCATGTCTAGTTAGATAACTTGCTTTGACGTAGCCTACCTTATCCATTTGAATCATGTTTCATTGAATGAGTGAATCATTTTATGAAGACAAATCTAGTTGGTTGTAATGTTGCAATATTTTATATCAAGGGTTGCAACCATCCTCCAGCATAGCTACTGGGTGTGCAGGCATTTTTTCAAGCCCTGGTCTAACTTACTTTTTCATGTAGGCTATAATAATAGTCATGAAGTCATGGAGAAGTCGTGGAAAATGTGTATAAACCCTTAACAGTGAATAATCAGAGGTCTCTATAGCATAATACACTGCTCAAAAAAATAAAGGGAACACTAAAATAACACATCCTAGATCTGAATTAATGAATATTCTTATTAAATACTTTTTTCTTTACATAGTTGAATGTGCTGACAACAAAATCACACAAAAATGATCAATGGAAATCAAATTTATCAACACATGGAGGTCTGGATTTGGAGTGACACTCAAAATTAAAGTGTAAAACCACACTACAGGCTGATCCAACTTTGATGTAATGTCCTTCAAACAAGTCAAAATGAGGCTCAGTAGTGTGTGTGGCCTCCACATGTCTGTATGACCTTCCTACAACGCCTGGGCATGCTCCTGATGAGGTGGCGGATGGTCTCCTCCCAGACCTGGACTAAAGCATCTGCCAACTCCTGGACAGTTAGTGGTGCAACGTGGCGTTGGTGGATGGAGCGAGACATGATGTCCCAGATGTGCTCAATTGGATTCAGGTCTGGGGAACGGGAGGGCCAGTCCATAGCATCAATGCCTTCCTCTTGCAGGAACTGCTGACACACTCCAGCCACATGAGGTCTAGAATTGTCTTGCATTAGGAGGAACCCAGGGCCAACCGCACCAGCATATGGTCTCACAAGGGGTCTCGGTACCTAATGGCAGTCAGGCTACCTCTGGCGAGCACATGGAGGGCTGTGCGGCCCACCAAAGAATTGCCACCCCACACCATGACTGACCCACCGCCAAACCGGTCATGCTGGAGGATGTTGCAGGCAGCAGAACGTTCTCCATGGCGTCTCCAGACTCTGTCACATCTGTCACATGCTCAGTGTGAACCTGCTTTCATCTGTGAAGAGCACAGGGCACCAGTGGCGAATTTGCCAATCTTGGTGTTCTCTTGCAAATGCCAAACGTCCTGCACGGTGTTGGGCTGTAAGCACAACCCCCACCTGTGGACGTCGGGCCCTCATACCACCCTTGTGGAGTCTGTTTCTGACCGTTTGAGCAGACACATGCACATTTGTGGCCTGCTGGAGGTCATTTTGCAGGGCTCTGGCAGTGCTCCTCCTGCTCCTCCTTGCACAAAGGCGGAGGTAGCGGTCCTGCTGCTGGGTTGTTGCCCTCCTACGGCCTCCTCCACGTCTCCTGATGTACTGGCCTGTCTCCTGGTAGCGCCTCCATGCTCTGGACACTACGCTGACGGACACAGCAAACTTTCTTGCCACAGCTCACATTGATGTGTCATCCTGGATGAGCTGCACTACCTGAGCCACTTGTGTGGGTTGTAGACTCCGTCCCATGCTACCACTAGTGTGAAAGCACCGCCATCATTCAAAAATGACCAAAACATCAGCCAGGAAGCATAGGAACTGAGAAGTGGTCTGCGGTCACCACCTGCAGAACCACTCCTTTATTAGGGGTGTCTTGCTAATTGCCTATAATTTCCACCTGTTGTCTATTCCATTTGCACAAGAGCATGTGAAATTTATTGTCAATCAGTGTTGCTTCCTAAGTGGACAGTTTGATTTCACAGAAGTGTGATTGACTTGGAGTTATATTGTGTTATTTAAGTGTTCCCTTTATTTTTTTGAGCAGTGTATCATTTGTGAATTTCGGTGAACATAGTCTAATGGACCGACTTGGAAAAAGACAGCTCCTGCACTTCTTTCATCCCAAGTCAAGCACTAGCTGAGAGAGAACTTGGGTAAATACAATGGCACAATTTCACTTGACATTTCGACTGACAGTTTTAAAAAATAGGATAATTTATCCTATAAAAAATAAGATAACAGTCCATTACATAAATAAAGAGTGTGTGTTATCCACCAAGGAGCTCAAAACTGCAGATAACACACGGCCAGCTATTGTGAGAGAGTACTTGTTGATTTCCTCTATCGCTTCAAGCGGCCTACTGTCCACCTGGTAATTGTGTGGTTCCAAAGGATGAAGAGTCAACTACAGATGGATTTATAGTTTCAGAGAGAAGCCAGCTGCACAGCAATTTGAAGAAATCCAGTGATGAATGACTGCTTTTGAAGTTGTTTTAGTATATTTATTTGTTGACTAATTTTACAAGACTGATTTGCATTGTCAATGTGCCGCATTGCGAAAATAAAAATATGTTGTTAATTCATTGCATGGTTTCTTTTTAGCCAAATGTTGAATAGACATGCAGACAATTTAATTAATGCAGGAAAAGAGGAATAATAGACTGTCTGTGGTCATAAAAACAATTAGGCTAAATAAATTGCTGTTATTTTGTTGGGTAATGGATTGGCTGTCGGAACTCATTAAGAGGCGGCTTCCATCTTCAATATCATTCATTCAGAAGGTTAAACCCATAGGTCTTAGGACTGTAGTAAATTAAATTATAAGGGCACAAGGCGAGACCCAAATGCAGACACAGTAGAGCTCTGATATTTATTATAAAAAAAGGAGTAGGCAAAGGAAAGTCGGGGTCAGGCGAGAGTTCATAAACCAGGTAAGAATCCAAACAGTACCAGACGATAGGCAGTTTCGAGGTCAGGTCAGGCAGGGGTCAGAAACCAGATCTGAGTCCAAAAACAGTACAAGGGCATAGGCAGGCTGGTAGTCAGAACAGGCAGAGTGGTCAGGCAGGCGGGTTCGGAGTTAGGACAGGCAAGGATCCAGGAGGACTAGAAACAAACTGGGACTGGGAAAATAGGAGCAAGGAAAACCACTGGTTGACTTGGCAAACGAACTGACGCAGACAAACTGGCACAGAGAGACAGGGATATATACACCGGGGATAATAAGCGACACCTGGAGGGGGTGGAGGCCATCACAAGGACAGGTGAACCAGATCATGATGTGACAGAAATATATCACCAAGTAAATGTTTCATTAGGTTAAAGTAATCCATCCCTTCTGGGAATGTTATAAAGTCCCAAAATAATGAGCGGAATTAGAAAATTGTCCGTCAGAAGTATTACATGGTAAATTAAACTTTAAAGCTGTCTCTGCATATTTCAAGACATAGCATATAAGGGTGCAGTGAGATACACTGTGGGTTGGACGATACTTTTCTTGTCAATCATATTTTAAAAATGGAATAAATGGAAATCACCCATTGTCCGCCTTTTTAAATGCTTTATTATTGAAATGTTAAGTGTTTGGGCGACGGAGAGACAAATTGGTGCAGTTTGAGGCCATGTGGCAGAGAATAATATGGGCGAGATGGGGTGTGAGCAGGAGGGTCTGGGCAGTTGTGATGTAGTTGTCGTTTGTATGATTGTATTTTATAATGTCTAAAAAATATATTTTAAAAATCATAAAATGAAGGAGAAATGACAATCTTCCAAAATGCATCTGATTATTCATTATTAATAAGATTTATTTGACGATCAGAAATGTTGGTACTTAATGTATTTATTTTGATCCAAAGCCACGAATGAGTGAGGACTGAGTTTTACGCTGACAAATATAACGTTATGCTAAATAGGCCGAGCCTAAATGAATATACAGTATTAAATATCCTAAATAAACTAGTACATTTCATAAATATATTAAATACCACAGGTCTTGAACATATGGTCAACCTTTTTTCCCTCACTGGAGTCTCTTTCATTCAGTTTCTTCTTCACATCAGCAAAGAAGGACTCTGTGTTTCAGAAACTCACTTCATAGTGAGGAGCTATCAGTCTTTCACACTGTGGTAAATAAAGCCAGTTTGTTATTTAGAATTCTTTCTTTCTGTTTTTAGAGGTAGAGAAACCAAAAGCATGATCAGCTTTCTAACTCCGCCTTGTGATTGTGTGGTGCAATGACAGAATTATGCAATCTACCCCAAACTACTGCGGCAGAAACTCAAAACCTTTAATTGAGGAACCACTGGAGATAATTTCTTTGCAGACTAGAGTGTACAAGGCGTTATTGAATGTGTCATGTGATGTCTGTCTGTGTCGCTTTCACCTCAAATTTTTCTCTCAACCTTTGTGCACCTACGTTATAAACTTTCATTCATAGGTTGTAGCAACATCATAATGGGTACAGGGAAAATTTGAGTATCATGTAGTAGCCTAAACCTATTAATGTTACATTGTCATTCATATTCCATTCACTAATTCAATCATCCAATATGCTGTAATAGAATTTAAAAAAAACTCCTCATCTTAAACGGCACTGACAGCCACTGCTGAATAAAGAAAAGGGATACCTAGTCAGTTGCACAACTTAGTGCATTCAACCGAAATGTGTCTTCTGCATTTAACCTAACCCCTCTCAATCAGAGAAGTGCATGGGGCTGACTTAATCGACGTCCATGTCGTTGGCGTCTGGGAGCAGTTGTTGATGGGGATTAACTGACTTGCTCAAGTGCAGAATGGCAGATTTTTCCACTTTGCCGGCTCGGGAATTGGAACCAGCGACCTTTCGGTTACTGGCCCAATGCTCTTAAGTTAGATTCTCTGTCAATGTATATCTGTCTGTAGGGGACTCATGGAGATTTTTACAGTTTTCTACAGGCTTTTTATGGTTTATTATCATTTAGTAGTAACATAGCTGTGAATGTCTATAGAATGACGGAATCTCATTCTGATTTATATCTTGGCGAGAGCTATTGACTTCAAAGCCAAACTGAACACATGCGTTACGATAATATAATAGTGTTTATTGTTGTCAGATTGCTCACAGCACAGCATATGACACATCTCCCTTGGCTCGAAAGCACGATACGACAGTTTACATTTAGGTAGGCCACCCAATTCAAGTGGGTAATTGGAGGACTTGGTGGAATATTAATGTATACTTTATTATCTTGTCTTCTGAGAGTTAGGCTTAGTCTCTAGCTTATAGCAGCCATTCTGTCAGACATGGTTTAGCCAGATATGCTGTGCCATTATGCCTTATCCATTGAATCAAGAATAATAACCTACTGATAGGCAATGGAAGAATGGCTCTGTAGAACAGATGGTTGTGGCGGTAGCAGCAGAGAAGTCATACAGGCAATGATCCGAGTTGCCATGTGAACTGTATTCCGTGCCTAATAGTATCTGCCGAATCCTGTCAACATATTTTGATGAGACACCCAATCTTGATCAATAATGATATCTCCAGTCTCCACTCAGAAAGCCACGTTAGCCAGACTCTGAAGTAAGTGCTCATACTGCGTAGTCTTATTTTGATTGGACAATAGCTCTCTGCCATTAAGGATCCATATTAGCTAAGCAGTTATAAATCATTTCATCCTTCTCTCTGTGTGTGTGATTGCTTCCACATGTCCAGGATGCTGGGGTTCAGTAGGCTCCATCCGTGGGCTAAACACACACATGAACGCATGTGCACACACACAATACAGAGCTCCACCAGTAATGCATCTTTGAGGCTGGGAGGCTCTAATGGGGTTAGACAGGATTGGCCTCTCCCCTGGACGCACCCAGAGAGGGAAGAGAGCAGCCTGTTGATTAGGACGGATAATGTGAGCACTCTTGCTGAGGTAGAGGGGGAGATAGAGGGGTGTGTGGAAGGGGAGGGGGAGTGCATTGGGGTAGACCACTCAGTGGTGGTGAATGTGAATGGTGCTGAGGGAATATTTGTAGCAGCTTTTGGATCGCCTTGTCTGGAACCCACTGAGGATAAAGCTGTATGGGGAAATAACGCTGATGCAAGGCGGATGTATTTGACAGATGATTACAGCTGGGAAAACACGTGTGTGTATCTACACGTAAACATACTCAACACACACACACACACACACACAACGCATGTGCAAAGATGCATGCACAAACACTAACACACATACACAGAGTATGACTCAGCGGTCATATCAAATTCCATATCATATGCGCATAATGTGTGTGACCTCTATACTAGTTGGCTTCTTGTATGACTCAATGTCTCTTTGTGGATCCAAGCAAAGTATTCAAATGTGTGAATTCATGTATAGGATGTCTCAGATGGGGAGGATAGTGTGAGTGAATGGTAACTTTACCCACGAAGCCAAGCCAGGTGGAGGTTCTTAGAGACAGGATATGTTGGATATGTCCATAATAGGACCTGGAGAGCTGGCCCTTAATCGTACTACCACAGGTGGAGTCTACATCTACACAAGTGATCTTCAGTGTTGGGAAAGGATACGAAGATGATTAAACCAGCTGTGAGCTTCAACAGTATGAAAACACTGAAAAACAGTTTCAGCGCCACAGCCATTTTCCACTGAAAATTATGGAACATATTATGATGATTAAATGACAGACGAGGTTTTGGCAGACTGATCGGGTTTGACAGTGGTGGTAAGCAGAAGCTCTCAGTGTCAGACTAGGCATCCCGAGGTTCGAAGCCAGCGGCGTCAGTGGTAAGGAAGCCCCTCTTCAGAAGAGGAGTGAGGGAAAGAGTGGGGAGAAAGAAGAAGAGAACCACTGGGAATATGATTTGAATCACCATATTTTGACTTGTGGTGTCTTTCTTTGGATAGAGTGGATCCTTTTTGTCCAAATATAGTCTTGAATATCCCGAGTTAAGTTTGAGACTATTGGAACGGATGCTTCAGCTTAAGGTGGATGGAAAATGTTAAACCTTGTGGAGGTGAAAAATGTCCTTTTTTAGCAATGGAATGATCAGCACACAATGCAGAGATAAGGTGTTTGTGTTTTTTCACATTCGGAAGAAGGGGAGTGGTTTGCTGTTAACATTAGGAGCGGCTCAAAGAGGGATTACTTCCAGAATCACCACTTTTAGTAATAATTTTTGTGTCTGTTTTTTTCTTCCCCTCCCCAATTTAGAACCAGAACACTTGTTGGCCCTGCTTTCTGTTTTGCCTGTTACTAGTTTGCGAGGTTACATTTTTAACCTTGAGAATATCACATACATTTCTGTTTCCAGCAAGCGCCAAAGTTTTCTTTCAATAAATGTCAGTTTTCCTTCCCAGATAGCATTGCTATGTAATTATGCTGCCAAACAGCGGAGACAAGTGTTTGAACAATCCCCTCCATCTCCCAGAAAAGATTGTGTTTGGTTTCTTGGGTGCGAAAAGACCATGAAAGTGTAGGGTTCTCTACATTTCCCTCTCAATGGACAACCGTGGGTTTTCAGGGTGCAATATACATAAGTGGAGGCTGCTGAGTGGAGGATGGCTCATAGTAATGCCTGGAATGGAGTCAATGGAATGGTATCAGCCACATGGAAACCACATGTTTGATACCATTCCATTGACACCATTCCAGCCTTTATTATGAGCCGTCGTCCCCTCGTCAGCCTCCACTGATATACATGACATCGGCCTATGATCTTTCTTCACTGCTTGATAAGAAACAAGTCAAATCAAATGTATTCGTCACATACACAGTTTACAGCCGGTATAAAAGGTGCAGTAAAATTCTTGTGCTAGCTCCCGCAACAATGCAGTACATTAATCAATAATCAATAGTATATATTAGAACAGCAGCGGGGGTGTGTGTGTGTGTGTGTGTGTGTGTGTGTGTGTGTGTGTGTGTGTGTGTGTGTGTGTGTGTGTGTGTGTGTGTGTGTGTGTGTGTGTGTGTGTGTGTGTGTGTGTGTGTGTGTGTGTGTGTGTGTGTGTGTGTGTGTGTGTGTGTGTGTGTTTGAGCTCTCAGTGCATGTGTGTGTAGAGTAGTGTGTAGTGTAACCATTGGATGTGTGGGTAGTCGGTGCAAATACTTTTCTAAGGTGCATATGGTCTCGGCGGTGTATTGATAGAGTTTCAGTTACCTACTATTTGGCAGCGACTGTGGATCTGATGTGATCATGATCCTGTCATCTGTCCTGTCATCTGTGTTAAATCTGATGTTAAGCCATGTCAGCTGCCTGCTGCCTGGTCTGCTTGTTACAGAACCCTCTCCTTGCAAGAGATGGATCAGAGGGTGGCTTATAGTCTGCAGCAGGCCACTGACCCCTAGGAGACACCACACTGTTCCCTGTGGGACCCCATCACTCACTCCTCTTCCAGCCGAGCCAAGCCCATCTGCTCAAGATTCAAACCATGCGAAGGAAACCGTAACCAGATAACACGCCTTAGATCTTTTGCAGAACAAAGTTCAAACTGTATGTGCATCATGTGGGATTGGTGATATATTTGTTTGAGGAGGATGGTATAGGGTAGTAGTGGGTGCAGATGGGAGGATGGGGTGCCAGGCTGCCTAGAGGTTAGAGAAAGGAGCCATGGAATCCCATAGCCAATGGGGGAAAATATTGGGGAGTGAGCCCTTCTTCTTAGTGTTGGTCTTCACAAACAATTGAGCACAGCTCAGTGATGGATGTGGACATGCAGACACTGCCTACCACATAAACACACATGTTTAATAGCTATTGTGATGGCTGTCGTACTGTGGTGTTTGTGGTTCAACACATACAAAAACATGGAGATGGTGCTGTAATAAAGTGTCAGTACGGGTCCCTTTACAACACAAATTATGGTCCATCTACAATATAACTTATCTCAGCACACAGAACCAAATCTCGCATGTGCGCTGGCTGCTGGACAACATTTTAATTTTAAGGCTGTCATAACAGACTACGGTATTATAGACATTATCACAATCAGATGTGAGCAACAGTAGAGAAGCAGAACTGTACAACATGGCAGCCTAGAGAGCAGAGATTCTATAGTAGAGTCGAGTTCACCTTCTCCTCAATGTGTGTTCCTTCCACCTGTTAGCCATCAGAACCGTGTGCTTCTCGTTGATCAGGTTTGACTGTTGGCACACATAGATGCTGCTGTCAACAGACCCCAAACAGTACCCCCGTGAACAGCGGAACATGTTGACTGCATTATACCGAGCCCCACTTTTTTGTTTTCCCACGGCATTTATGTCCCATTCTCATTTCAATTATTTGTGCATCGCGGATGTAGATCGTCACAGATCCCTCCCCTACAATTTTTTTTAATTGACAACCTTAATAAAAATGAGCAAAAATGACTGTATAAAATAAATAATTCAAATACTGAGCTATATTGTACTCCCCAAAAAAATATTGGAAATTATATTATTTTATATTAATACAATTTCTCAGAGAAAGACTGTTTATCAAGTATTTTTTTCTCAAAAGGGTAGGGCTCAAAATTATTGACACCCCTGTTTTCAATACCTTTCAATACCACACCTGGCGAGGATAACTGCACTGAGATGTTTTCTAAAATGTTTTATGTGATTGGAGAACACATTGGGAAGTATCTTAGACCACTCCTCCATACATAATCTTTCCAGATCCTCGATATCCTTCGGACAGCCCTCTTGTTTTGCAAAAAGATCCACTTGTAGCCAAGTTTAATACTCCTGGCAGACGCAACCAGGTTTTTGGCTCAACTGTCCTGGTACTGGGTAAAGTTCATGATGCCTTGACCTTAACAAAGGCATCATGTGGAAGCAAAATAGCTCCATAACATAAAAGATCCACCACCATTTGTTACAGTAGGAATGGGTTTGGAATCTGCATATTCATATTTATTTCAACGCAAAACCCACCACTGGTATGTGTGGCCAAAGAGCTCTATTTTAATGTCATCCAACAAATCTAATGCCTGGAGTTTGCTATACGGCATTAGCACTTGGGCTGGAACCGGTGCTCTGGTCAGATTATATGAAAATAGAGCTCTTTGGCCACGCACACCAGTGGTGGGTTTGTCTTCAAAAGAAAGATACACTATCGTTCAAAAGTTTGGGGTCACTTAGAAATGTCCTTGTTTTTGAAAGAAAAGCACCTTTTTTGTCCATTAAAATAACATCAAATTGATCAGAAATACAATGTAGGCATTGTTAATATTGTAAATTACTCTTGTAGCTGGAAATGGCTGATTTTTGATGGAATATCTACATAGGCGTACAGAGGCCCATTATCAGTAAACATCACTCCTGTGTTCCAATGACACGTTGTGTTAGCTAATCCAAGTTTATCATTTTAAAAGGCTGATTGATCATTAGAAAACACTTTTGCAATAATAGACTACAGTATTATAGACATTATGGCAATCAGGCTAAGGCATAAGAGGGTGGGAACGATACTGAATGGGTGTACACAAAGAAGAGCTCCCCAGTAGGTGTACCAAAACATTCAAGGGCCATTTTCTCAAAAGTTTAGCAACTTTCAAAGCAGAATTACTTTCTCATTGTTCCTCAACTCTAACGTATGATATAGTCTCTATTTTTTTAATTTTTTTCCAAATGTTACTATATAAGACTGAATCAAGCCGGTCAGTCACATATGGGCATTCACTTGTAACTCTCTCAGTTCTCACCTTGCCAAACTCTTGGTCATTAATGATATACACTACATGACAAAAAGTATGTGGACACCTGCTTGTCAAACATCACATTCCAAAATTAATATGGAGTGTGTCCCCCCTTTACTACTATAACAGCCACTCTTCTGGGAAGGCTTTCCACTAGATGTTGGAACATTGCTGTGGGGTCTTGCTTCCATTCAGCCACGAGCGTTAGTGAGGTTGGGCACTGATCTTGGGCGATTAGGCCTGGTTCGCAGTCGGCGTTCCAATTCATCCCATATGTGTTTGATGGGGTTGAGGTCAGGGTTCTGTGCAGGCCAGTCAAGTTCTTCCATACTGATCTCAACAACCCATTTCTGTATGTACCTTGCTTTGTTGACAGGGGCATTGTCATGCTGAAACCGGAAAATGTTGCCACATTTTGGAGGCACAGAATTGTCTAGAATGTCACTTTATGCTGTAGCGTTAAGATTTCCCTTCACTGGAACTAAGGGGTCATAGCCAGAACCATGAAAAACAGCCCCAGACCATTATTCCACCTTTACAGTTGGCACTATGCATTCAGGCAGGTAGCGTTCACCTGGCATCCGCCAAACCCAGGTTCATCGGTCAGACTGCCAAACGTTGAAGCATGATTCATCACTCCAGAAAACGTGTTTCCACTGCGCCAGAGTCCAATGGCGGCGAGATTTACACCACTCCAGCTGACACTTGGCATTTCATATGGAGGCTGCTCGGCCATGGAAACCCATTTCATGAAGCTCCAGATGAACACTTTTCCACTTCACAATAACATAAATTATAGTTGACCGGGGTAGCTCTAGCAGGGCAGAAATTTGACAAACTAACTTGTTGGGAAGGTGGCATCTTATGACAATGCCACTTTCAAAGTCATTGAGCCCTTCAGTAAAGCCATTCTAATGCAAATGTTTGTCTATGGAGATTGCATGGCTGAGTGCTTGATTTTATGTACCCATCAGCAACAGTTGTGGCTCAAATAGCTGAATCCACTAATTTGAAGTGGTGTCCACATACACTGTATATACAGTATCTCTCTTTTATTTTGTAAATCTGTTGTTTAAGGCCAGCTTTAAAGAGATGGCATCTGATATCATGGGTCTTTTTACTGCTCTGCTGGGTATTGGATGATTGTGAAGTCAGTTAGTGAATCAATTAAAAGATGGTCACTCCCTGCCTGCTGACTAAGTAGGAATTTACACTGGCAGTGACAGAAATGTCACCCAATTCTGTAGGCTGGTGGTTAATATTGTTTCGTACTTGGGGTGTTTTTTTCAGTTTAGGACTCCACTGTCTTGCACAATCTTGGTGCGATTTTTGCGAGGGACCTCACGATACGATATTATCACATTACTTAAGTGCTTGTACAACGTGTTGTGATTCTCACCATTCTCACGGTTCTATATGTATTGAGATTCTATACTGCGATTTGATTGCAATTTGATATTCCAAACATATTGCTCACTAAATGTCTGTTGCAGAGAAAGAAGAGAGCTTGTGAAAAAAAGTTTGATCATTCATGGAAATAAGTGCTGAAAACATGTTGGCTCACTATTTAAAAAGAAGATGGAGAACAAGCTATTGGATGAAAAATCCCAGTGTTTTGCGCAGGTTCAGTGCCTTGCAAAAGTATTCATCCACCTTGGCATTTTTCCTATTTTGTTGCATTACAACCTGTAATTTAATGTAATGGACATACACAAAATAGTCCAAATTGATGAAGTGAAATGGAAAAAAATAACTTGTTTCAAAGAATTGTGGTGCGTGCATATGTATTCACCCCCTTTGCTATGAAGCCCCTAAATAAGACCTGATGCAACCAATTACCTTCAGAAGTCACATAATTAGTTAAATAAAGTCCACCTGTGTGTAATCTTAAGTGTCACATGATCTGAGTATATCTACACCTGTTCTGAAAAGCCCCAGAGTCTGCAACACCACTAATGAAGGGGTACCACCAAGCAAGCGGCACTATGAAGACCAATGAGCTCTCCAAACAGGTCAGGGACAAAGTTGTGGAGAAGTACAAATAAGGGTTGGTTAGTAAAAAAATATAAAAAACTTTGAAAATCCCATGGAGCACCATTAAATCCATTATTAAACATTTTTAAGAATATGGCATCACAATAAACCTGCCAAGAGAGGGCCACCCACCAAAACTCACAGACCAGGCAAAGAGGGCATTAATAATAGAGGCAAGAAAGAGACCAAAGATAACCCTGAAGGATCTGCAAGACAGGGTGGTGCGGCAGGTGCCGTTTCTCATTCGAATGCTGGAATTTTATCTAAACCATCAGGTGTACGCCGACCCCAGCTAAGTAACTCATGCAAAGAGTTAAAACACATAATTGCGCTTTATCTCCAGTACTCTACCATGATTGTCAGTTATGTAGCTGCTCTACTGAGTGCGTCCTTGCTGGGATATGACAAATATACTGCCGGAGAATATCAACACCAAACACATTGGTTCACCGTTCCACGGGAGCGGACAGTACACAGCGTACCATAATGTTCTGAATAATGGCGAAGTATATCTCGCTCCCTATTCCACTGAACCGCTTAGGTGTAACAAACAAGTCCAGCATTTATCGGAATGTGTTAAACTACCTGTTCACTACCCTCCTGCTCTCCGGGGATGTGCAACTCAATCCTGGGCCCAACATCACCGAGCCAGCGATACGCACCGGAGTGGAAAGCGGTGGATGGCCTCGTCCACTGATCGTCGCCGCTGTGGAAGTGGGTGAGTGCTATGGTCCCATGGTTTCTCTCGACTCACCCGGCTCCAGGATATATTTTGACTCTTCAAAAATACTCAAGTCGCTATATGCGATCCCTGACTCTGCTTCTGGTACGCAAGCTGCTTCATTCGTTCTCCGCATCCAGTGCAGGCGGGAGGGATTGCTAATTGCGCTACCGAACTGCCCCTAATCAAAACGGACTAAACCCAGCCATCAGAAAACACAGAAAATGTAACTTTTTTCAATGTGTCAATCACTCTCGAGTCATCTGGGACCCACGAGCTAAGCCCAAGGGACTACTAGGGGGGCACTTGAACACTCGTAGTGTCATTCCAAAAAGTGATCAAATTCAACATCTACTCACCGACTCCAACCTTGACTTCCTCTGCCTCTCAGAGACACGGCTCCATAAAAACTCTCCATATGCTGCTTTGATTGTGATTGGCTACAATGTTTTCAGGAGAGACAGGATTGAAGGAAGAGTGATGATTTACATTAAAGAACATATCTGATGTAAAAAATTGAGTGGTCATGTTATAATGAACTAGAATGTATTGGCCTGAATGTTACACTGTCTCCCCAAATGTATTTGACCCTTATTGGAATGTATAGCCCACCTTCCACCAAAAGTGTGTTTTTTGATCAGTTTAATAACATGCTTAGGGAATGTGACTTTGGGAAAGAGGTCATCTTAATGGGAGATTTTAACATTAATTATGAAGACAAGTTTTGTAGGAAGACCCTCAAACGGATCACTAATATCTTTGACCTTACACAGCTAGTTAAAGGGCCAACCAGGGTGACTTGTTGCTCTAAAACAGATTGATTTGGTGTTCTGTAATAAACCAGAGAGAGTGACTAAATCATTCAATATGGTTACTGGGCTATCTGATCATAATCTGACACTTATAGCCAGAAAGCTGTCTAAGAGCAGGTTTAACCTCTCTACTGTTAGAAAGCCAGATAAAACTATGAATACCTAAGAGTGAATTAAGCTATTTTGAAAACGCAAATAAGGGAATTAACTGGAATGATCTCTTGTCCTATACAGACGTGGAAGCTGATAGTCAAGATTTTCTATCCACAATCCAGACTACAATAAATGGTTTCCTAAAGAATATCAAATCCAAACCTGTCCAAAAGAACATTCTTCCTTGGCTAAATGGAGAAATCTGGAAATTGATGAAAGAACAAGATTATGCTCTAAAAGTAGCCCTAAGATCCAAATTAGATCATCACAGACATAGGTTTACCATGTTGAGAAATAAGGTGATGAAAGAAATCAGACAGGCCATGGCAAACTTTTTTATTAACATAATTGGTGAAGCAAAGGGAAATTCTAAACTGATCTGGGAGAATCTAAAAAAAGTTAACAGGGAAAGACCATAGTAACACTGCAAAAAGACTAGAAATCATGGTGAATAACAATGTAACACGGGATGCAGTTGAAATAGCAATAGCCAATTCCTACTTTATAGACTCTGTCAGGGTACTGACACAGAACCCCTCCACTGGTTTCTTGGACTCAGTGCTAGTAAATGATGCTCAACCTGTCTTCATCATAAAGGAGGTTTCTGAGTCAAAGGTGAACAAGGTGATAGCTCACTAAAGAACTCTAAAGCCAAAGATGTGTTTGGGCTGGACTATACCTTTCTTAAAAATGACAAAGAGTCACTCATTGGCCCCATTACTAAGGTCACCAACACATCTATTGGTCTCGTGGTGTTTCCAAGGGTATGGAAGTCGGCCATAACAACGGCCATCTTTAAATCAGGCGACCCTGTTGACGTGAGTAACTACAGGCCCATTAGTACACTACCTGTGGTGTCAAAGGTTGTTGAAGAGTGTGTAGCAGAACAACTGATTGCCCACCTCAACAACAGCCCCTTCACATTACACTCCATGCAGTTTGGCTTCAGAGCGAAACACTCCACAAAAACCACCAACTGTTTTCTTCTGGAAAATGTGAAGTCCAAGATGGACAAAGGGGGCGTTGTTGGGGCTGTGTTTCTGGACCCAAGGAAGGCTTTTGATATGGTTAACCATGAGATTCTCATCACAAATTGTCCAAGTTCAACTTTTCCCCTGATGCCTTGAGTTGGATGAAATCATACCTTGAAGGCAGAACTCAGTGTGTCGGAGTGAGCAATGAGCTGTCGCCCACTCTTAGCTATGATGTAGGTGTGCCCCAAGGGTCAATACTGGGGCCCCTCCTGTTTAGCCTGTACATTAATGATCTGCCTTCTGTCTGTACTGGGTCTGAAGTTCAAATGTATGCAGATGATACAGTGATATATATGCACGCAAAGAGCAAACAACAAGCTGCACAGGAACTCACTACTGTAATGGTCCAGGTTACAAAGTGGCTAAGTGACTCGTGTTTGCATCTCAATGTGAAAAAAACTGCATGTTCTTCACAAAGAGGGCAACAGATACTACTGAGCCAGATGTCTATGTGTCAGGGAAGAAATCCAGGTGCTATCTGATTTTAAGTACCTTGGCAACATACTTGATTCCAACCTCTCTTTTAAAAAGCATGTGAAAAAAGGTCATTCAAATAACCAAATTCAACCTAGGTAATTTCCAATTGATACGAAATTGTTTGACTACAAACGTAGCAAAACTGTACTTCAAATCTATGATACTCCGTCACTTAACATACTGCTTGACTAGTTGGGCCCAAGCTTGCTGTACAACATTAAGACCTATTCAGTCTGTCTACAAACAGGCTCTCAAAGTGCTTGATAGGAAGCCCAATAGACATCATCGCTGTTACATCCTCAGAAAGCATGAGCTCCTGAGTTGGGAAAGTGTTGTGCAATACACCGACGCATGTCTTGTATTCAAGATCCTAAATGGCCAGGCCCCCCCTCCACTCTGTATTTTTGTTAAACAGAAAACCCAACATATGGAAGCAGATCCACAAGGTCTGCCATGAGAGGTGACTGTATAGTTCCCTTAAGGAAAAGCACCTTTAGTAAATCCATTTTCTCTGTGAGAGCTTCCCATGTCTGGAATACACTGCCATCAGACACACAAAACTGCACCACATATCACACTTTCACAAAATGCTTGAAGACATGGCTAAAGGTCAATTAGATTTGTGAACATGGTCCCTAGCTGTGTGTTGCCGCTTTCCATGTTGTCTGTTGTCTGTAGCTTGTGAGGTGTGGAAAAACTTTGCTGCTTTTTGTTCTATGTTTCTCTGTTTGTATGCTACGTCTTGCTTGTCCTATGTTGCTCTGTTTGTATGCTACGTCTTGCTTGTCCTATGTTGCTCTGTTTGTATGCTACGTCTTGCTTGTCCTATGTTGCTCTGTTTGTATGCTACGTCTTGCTTGTCCTATGTTGCTCTGTTTGTATGCTACGTGTTGCTTGTCCTATGTTGCTCTGTTTGTATGCTACGTCTTGCTTGTCCTATGTTGCTCTGTCTGTATGCTATGTCTTGATTGTCCTATGTTGCTATTGTCTATATTGTAATTGTTTTTAATAACCTGCACAGCGACTGCGGTTGAAAAGGCAGCTGGCTTAAACCTGCACTTTTACTGAAACTTTGATTAATGTGCACTGTCCCTGTAAAAATAAACTCAAACTCAAGCCATACACTCCACAGAGCTGGGCTTTACAGAAGAGTGACCAGAAAAAGCCATTGCTTAAAGAAAAAAATTGGTGTTCATCAAAAGTATTGTGGGAGACTCCCCAAACATAAGGAAGAAGGTACTCTGGTCAGATGAAACTACAATTTTAATTTTTGTCCATCAAGGAAAATGCTATGTCTTGCGCAAACCCAACACCTCACATCACCCTGAGAACAGCATCCACACAGTGAAACATGGTGGTGACAGAATCTTGCTGTGGGGATGTTTTTCATCAGCAGGGACTGGGAAACTGGTCAGAATTGAAAGAATGATGGATGGCGCTAAATACAGTGAAATTCTTGAGGGAAACCTGTTTCAGTCTTCCAGAGATTTGAAACTGGGACGGAGGTTCAACTTCCAGCAGGACAATTACCCTAAGATTACCCTAAGCATACTGCTAAAGCAACACTCGAGTGATTTAAGGGGAAACATTTAAACGTCTTGGAATGGACTAGTCAAAGCCCAGACCTCAATCCAATTGAGAATCTGTGGTATGACTTAAAGATTGCTGTGCACCAGCAGAACCCATCCAACTTGAAGGAGCTGGAGCAGTTTTGCCTTGAAGAATGGGCAAAAATCCCAGTGGCTAGATGTGCCAAGCTTATAGAGACATACCCCAAGAGACTTGCAGCTGTAATTGCTGCAAAAGGTGGTTCTAACAAAGTATTAACTTTGGGGGGGGGGGGGTGAATAGTTATGCATGCTCAAGTTTTCAGTTTTTTTGTCTTATTTCTTGTTTGTTTCACAATAACAAATATTTTGCGTCTTCAAAGTGCTAGGCATGTTGTGTCAAATGATACAAATGATACAACCCCCCCCCCTAAATTAATTTTAATTCCAGGTTGTAAGTCAACAAAATAGGAAAAATGCCAAGGGGGTGAATACTTTCGCAAGCCACTGTACAACTGATTAGTGCTAGCTAACGTTGCCTACATTAGCAAAAATAATAATACTTCTTTGAAAATTGATACAAGACCCTTCTCAAACTCTTTTCTTGATTGCTTTGTCAAGCATTTTCTGCAGCAAGTGTTGTGTTGCATGAGGCTCTCACAGAATCAGTAGGCTATTAAACAAACAGGCAACAGAAGCAAGATCTGTCTTATTTCTGTAGATATACTAAATGGATGATTTATTAAGCCAGGCACATTTAACAGTTAGGCTATTGATCACAGACCTAATTAAATTGGGTCTGTGATCTTTTCTTAGACAATTAAGGCAAGGGCTGTTTTCTCATCTCCTAACTCAACACAAATAGTATGGTTAACTTTGCTATTATGCACATAGTAATATGGTCTAGGAAAAGGCCCCAATTCATCAGCTCACTGATGTTTCAGAACCGCGGACAGCAAACGCTATCAAACGTAGGAGATACCGCATTTGTTATAAAATAATATTATTTTTTATTAGTGTTGCAGCATTTCAGTAGCACATCCCTTAGAGTGATGGACTGTGATATCCTCACGGCGTCCACAATTAATTAGTCCACTCAGACAGGCGCGAATCAGACAAGTATGAATCAGACAGGTGTCTTGTACACCAAGAATGTTTTCTTTTTTTGCTGCTGCTCGACTGTCACGAGAATTTTCAATCCCAATGATAATAACTAACAATCAATAAGCTTTGACCAATCCCCGAGGTTTGTAAGACCCTGGGTTTAATAATAATTAGGCAAAGACTCAGCTCATGCAAAAGGTTTGTACAGTTTATTCACGAGAACGTTCTAATGTCCATAATACAAAGACATCCATTTTATAACTCACTTCCTACTTACGCACATACATACACACAAACAGTAGGTGAGTTGTATCCACTGTTTATCACTACCAAGCCGGCAGTTCCATTCCCCAGAGATTAGAGGAACCTTGAAAAGGACTCCCTGTCCTATCGTAAGTTTCTCAGAGTTCTAGCCAGGTCAGGTCATACACAGTTGAATTATTCTCGGTATTTTCTTAGACACACACACACACACACACACACACACACACACACACACACACACACACACACACACACACACACACACACACACACACACACACACACACACACACACACACACACACACACACACACACACACACACACACACTTCTCTCCCTCACATGTCTCTACCGAACCTTATTGGACTTACGTTTAGTACTTTAATTATTAATTATACATGCTACATAAACTAATAATCACTAATAGTTACGTTTCAGGGTGGAATTCTTTAATCATTACCGTAAACCTATAAATCTCCTAATCACCGACTAAAGAGATCTTGGTCGACCAACAGCCTATCGACCAAACAATCGACCAGTCGACTAAATGGGGTCAGCCCTAGTATTTGGGGGCCGTCCAGATGGCCTGGTGGGGCCCACAGCTGCTCCTCTCTCCCTCTCTCTCACTCTCTTTCTCTCTCGCGTTCTCTCTTTCTCTAGTTCTCTTTCTTGCTATCTCTTGCGTTCTTTCTCTCTCATTCTTTCTCTCCGCCTCAGATACTGTATCAAAACAAGCTCTCAAAGGGAGCGCTCAGTTCATTGCAGTGAGGCAGTGAAACACACTCAATACACACTGAGTGTTGTGTGTTTAATGTGAGTTACTGATGACTGACTGATGTGTGTGTGTCTGCTCTTGTGTGTGTCTGCTCTTGTCCCTGTTAGGAAGGTGTGGACAGCTGCCAGCCAGCGTGGAGCAGGACCAGAGAGAAGACAACCAGTGCTACCTAAGACAGATAGGTGTGTGTTTATGTCCAAATGTGTCCTGTGCTTATGGGTGTGTTGTATATCCAAAGAACATCTCATGGACCCCCCCCCCCACACACACACACACACACACACATTCCTCCCCCCTAAACGTATGTCTGTCTGTTTGTCTGGATGGATGGTCAGACTGATGGTTGTGGGTTTACCCGTGCGAGTCTCCCTTCCAGTCAGTAATGCTGCTTTTCCATTGAGACTTATCCCCACACCAGAGGGGCCGCCAGAGTTTTATGTTAACGTCGGCTCTCGTGTTGTGTTTCCATCAGGTGTGTGACACTAAAGACTTTGGTGAGAAGAATCAACAACCTCTGCATCATTGAAAACTTTCTTTTTGAGGTGTTAATGTTCAGTTAGCCATTGATATGTAAATGCCAGCTGGAAAGTACCCAGGGCTTGGCCCCAAATCAGGGCAGGTCCGACAGAGGCATGGCCCAGTGAGACACGGATGCCGGTTCATGTAGGCCTAGTCTGAGTCTTTTGGGTGAAACATCCGGGTAAATCAATGTGTGAGCTGTTGCTCCAGGAACATCAGTAGAGCTATGCTAGCTAGCCTATCCCTCAGATCTGCCTTTGTCGTCATGTCTCCTGTGTTTGGCACAGCCATCAGACTTATTACAACTCTTCTGTTTACCCAATATCTCTGAAATCAATGGCAGGTTGAATTGGTCACTTGCTGTGCCAGAGTTTTTTTTAGGAAGCAGTGTTTTGTTGGCTTTGATTACCGGGCGGGTGCATGGGTACTATGGGTACCTTTACACACTGTCAACACACCCACACACAGAGCTCTCCTGAGGGCTTCTTAGCTCTCAGCTCTGCTCCAGGTGGTAATCTAAGGAGTCAATGAGATGGAACCTGAGAGTGCTCCGAGTGCTCATGTGTCAACACAACGCTGGCGGTCTGAAGGTGATGCCGGCCTCGGCCACTGGGGGGCAGTGGCATGGTGGTGTATGTGGTGTGACTAGGGCTGCCTGTGAGAAATACCTTGGAGACTTGTTCTAGACTGTCTGTTTTATGGCCAGTCAGACTCTTCTCCAGGTGTCTAACAACCATGTAAAGCCAAGGCATGTTTTTGTGCCATGCCAATGAAAACTTTCTCTTACCCTACTTATAGTGTTGGGTTAAAAATAGGTAGAAGGAAATTGCCACATAGATCTTGATCTTGCATCCATTTTTGTGTCCCCCCCTAAAGTTAAAATTTGATACAGTATGTGTTGGAGCATTGAAGTGTGCTTCAGGCCCTGCTTAATTTCCCATGTGAGATCAGAACCCTTGGTTCTTGTCTTTTCATCAGCCCTAGCATGGTAGTCTGTGGACTAGTGGAGCTGTTGGAGCAGAGTGTGGTGCTATCGCCAGCGGTGTGTGATATATCCTACTAGTGACGAGGGACTCCCTAATCCCATGGAAAACATCACACAGGTTTGGTCAATTCAATTTCAGTTTAGGAAGTGACAAATGAATACATTGAATCAAGAATGATCTGTTATTTTCTGAGGAAGGGGGCACTTGTTTCTTGTTTTTTCTTTTTCATTATTTGTGTATTAGTATTGTACTGTTAGACATTTATTGCACTGCTGGAGCTAGATACACAATAATTTCGCTGCACCTGCTTTATCATTTACAAATCAGTGTAAGCAGCAAATAAACTGATTTGGTTTGTACAGGCCTTGGTTCGGTTCACCACTCTTCCTCAGTGGAGCATTACCCAAACGCGCAAAGTGATTTATGAGCTGCATTAGTGATGCTGGGAGCGATTCCTTTCTGAGGGCTTATGTCCTACTCTGTGATTGCCACTGTGTGTGTGTATGCGAGAGAAAGGAAGTGTGTGTGTGTCCAAGTTTGTGTGTATCAGGGTTGGTGTCAATTCCTTTTAAATTCCAGACGATTCAGAAAGTACACTAGAATTATAATTTAGTTTACCTTCTGAATTGAAATGGAATTGACCTCAACCCTGGTGTGTATGTGTGTGCATTTGTATCTCTCTGAGTGTCTGTGTATGTGTACGTCGAGGGTCAGATCCTTCCGAGTTCCCACCACTGGTACCTGTTCTAGTGTTTCCCTCCTGGTAATGGTATACAGTGGTGTTTGATGGATAGTGATGGGATGGATAGATGTTTGAGTGATGGATAGTTGTTTAAAAGACGTAATGGGAATGATTAAATGAAACAGGGCTGAGAGCCCATGGCTGAAACTGCAACGCCACTATACTCAATGACCCTGCCCACCAGTGGAGGCCAATGAGAACGGCTCATAATAATGGCTGGAACGGAGCAAATGGAATGCCCCATGTGTTTGATGCATTTGATACAATTCCACTTATTCTTCTCCAGTCATTACCACACACCCATTCTCCACACTTAAAGTGCCACCAACCTCCTGTGATACCCTCTGTCTGATGGGCAAAAAAAGTATGGGTTGAGGTAAAGATAACCAGCCTTTCTGGCTGGCCCTTAAAGGGAAATGTCACCACAATACACTATTTGGGGTGTTTTTCTAGTCTTCCTACATAATTATGAGTGATGAGAGGGTGTTTCAGACATAATTATGCACTATAGCTGTATTTAAAAAAATATATTAAAAAAATTGTTGGGAGAGTTCAACCAATGACATCATTGGTTGATTGAGCCTGCTGTCTGATGATCTAAAAACGAGTCATGTTTTGTAGCAATTATTGTGGCCTTTGTGTTTTGCTGATTGCACGATCATGCTAGCACCTAGTAGATATGGTTGTCCTTGTCCAATAGAGCAATTGGAATTGTCTCAACAATTTTCCTATCTGCCAGGACATTGCAGGATATCTAGGTCGACTCATTTTCCCTGGCTTTGTAAAGACTACAGCCTGACGGGAGCCCTTCTTCTTTGTTCCCACCCTCGAAGGCAGTCTTTTCAAAACGGTGGAGGTAGTAGTTTACAGGTTCACGGAAGCTATATAACCATGCACTGTCTATCCGAGATTGCAAAATAATTAGTTACAATGGCTGCTTCTGATGATTCCGCTTCCTCCATGTTTTTATTTTATTTTACATAGGAACATACGACCCTATTTATTTGATCCAGAATACACTGAAGAGGAGTTGAGACAGCAAGGAAAAATAATTGCGAGACTAACAAGCAGCGGCAGCCTAGACCAGCTGGGCCAGGACTCAGGAGGGCAAATGAAAAATTAGTAAGTAATTTTGCTGTTATTAGCTAGCTAGCAATATAAGCTCTCTTTTTACACAAAGCAGTGTTGTACAGTACAATTTGGTGATTGATTTGGACATATCGGGGCTTGCTAGTACCACTGCAAGGCAAGCTAGCCAAGTTTAGCTAGCTGTGTATTTGATATACCTAAAATGTACTATAGTCTGTTATAGCTAGCTAGCTAACTAGCCTCTCATTAGGAGCAAAACTTGATAAATGTTTTGATGATAATGACGGAGAGTAACGGAAAGACTATGGCTTTATGACTCATTAGTTTTGGAGTAACTAGTTTTGGAGTAACTATACCTGTGTGTTGTAGCTAGCTAGCTAACATGTGTCTGTAAGACATCTCATTCTACACCTTGCTGCTACAGTAGAATTCCATCAGTACACAACGATTACCCATGAATGTGTAATACTGTTTTCGTCTTTCTCTCACAAAGAAGTTGATGACTCAAGGAGATGTGAAAGATCCCATAACAAAATGTGTGTATGTTAAGATACATTTGAGTTTGGTGGAGGAGGAATAATGGTCTTGGGCTGTTTTTCATGGTTTGCACTAGGCCCAATGAAGGGAATGCTACAGCATTCAATGGCATTCTAGACGATTCTGTGCTTCCAACTTTGTGGCAACAGTTTGGGGAAGGCCCTTGTCTTTTTCCACATGACAATGCCCCCATCAACAAAGTGAGGTCCAAACCGAAATGGTTTGTCGTGATCGGTGTAGAATAACTTGACTGGCCTGCATGGAGCCCTGACCTCAACTCCATTGAACACATTTGGGATGAATTGGAACGCCGACTGCGAGGCAAGCCTAATTGCCCAACATCAGCGTCCAACCTCACGAACGCTCGTGGCTGAATGGAAGCCCCTGCAGCAAAGATCCAACATCTAGTGGAAATCCTTCCCAGAAGAGTGGAGGCTGTTATAGCAGCAAATGGGGGATCAACTCCATATTAATGCCCATGAGTTTATTTTTACAGGGACAGTGCACATTAATCAACGTTTCAGTAAAAGTGCCGGTTTCTAGCCAGCCGGCTAATTTTCAACCGCAGTCCCTGTGAAGGTTATTAAAAACAATTACAATATAGACAATAGCAACATAGGACAAGCAAGACATAGCATACAGACAGAGCAACATAGGACAAGCAAGACGTAGCATACAGGCAGAGCAACATAGGACAAGCAAGACGTAGCATACACACATAGCAACATAGAACAAAAAACAGTAAGACAAAATTCATAAAAGCAACAAAGTGTTTCCACACCTCACAAGCTACAGACAACAAACATGGAAAGCGGCAACACACAGCTAGGGACCATGTTCACATATCTGATTGACCTTTAGCCATGTCTTCATGCATTTTGTGAAAGTGTGATATGTGGTGCAGTTATGTGTGTCTGATGGCAGTGTATTCCAGACATGGGAAGCTCTCACAGAGAAAATTGATTTACTAAAGGTGCTTTTCCTTAAGGGAACTATACAGTCACCTCTCATGGCAGACCTTGTGGATTTGCTGCCATATGTTTGGGTTTTCTGTTTAACAAAAATACTGAGTGGAGGGGGAGCCAGGCCATTTGGGATCTTGAATACAAGACATGCGTCAGTGTATTGCACAGGATTTTCCCAACTCAGGAGCTCATGCTTTCTGAGGATGTAATAGTGATGGTGGCTATTGGGCTTCCTATCATGCACTTTGAAAGCCTGTTTGTAGACAGACTGAATAGGTCTTAATGTTGTACAGCAAGCTTGAGCCCAACTAGTCAAGCAGTATGTTAACTGGCGGAGTATCATAGATTTGAAGTACAGTTTTGCTACCTCTGTAGTCAAACAATTTTATATAAATTGGAAATTAGCTAGGTTGAATTTGGTTATTTGAATTACCTTTTTTCACATGCTTTTTAAAAGAGAGGTTGGAATCAAGTATGATGCCACGGTACTTAAAATCAGATACCACCTGGTGCTTCTCCCCTGACACATAGACATCTGGATCAGTAGCATCTGTTGCCCTCTTTGTGAAGAACATGCAAACAGTTTTTTTCACATTTAGATGCAAACACGAGTCACTGAGCCACTTTGAAACCTGGACAGTAGTGAGTTCTTGTGCAGCTTGTTGCTTGCTCTTTGCATGCACATATATCACTGTATCATCTGCATACATTTGAACTTCAGACCCAGTACAGACAGAAGGCAGATCATTAATGTACAGGCTGAACAGGAGGGGCCCCAGTATTGATCCTTGGGGCACGCCCACATCATAGCTAAGAGTGGGCGACAGCTCATTGCTCACTCTGTTCAACGAGCAGGTGTCCACATACTTTTATTCATGTGGTGTATGTCAGACATTAACATACCTGTTGTGTAAACTCACCTCAGTTAGACAGACTAATCTATTGTTTTATTGAAACATGTTTACTTGCCAACAAATTAAAGTTGAAATGTACACCAACTCCCTGCATCAATTGTTTTAGCAGTAAGTCTAAAGCTAGTTTATCCAAATGCATTTCAATAATATCACAATGAATTGATCCAGAAGTTGAAGTCAACACTTTATTGGTTTCTGATGCAGCAGGAATGATTAAGTCACTTGTCTGTACACTTGTAAAAATATTATATGAAACACCATTATATACGTACAAAAGCGATCACTATCTATAGCACAATGCAGTTGTGAGCATACTAAGCATTCTATACTATATTACAATATCAGTCTAACTGAATATGGATATTGTGTTGGTTGAATGTTCCAGGCAGGTTCCAAAATGTTCTTCAGCAGGTGAACCTCTTCTTGAAATGAGTAAAGCCAGCTGGTTTAGCAGGCTTTGGCATTATGGTAACGTTGCCAAGGTTGTTGGGTTGGGGGGTTGAGACTCTGGCTCCTTGTTGACAACTGTCTGGTCCTTTCTGCACTCCACAGCCAGGTGGACAAGCCTCTTGTACTCTTTCTTTACCACCCACTGCTTCGACCTATTGCACAATAAGGATTAGCCACAATAGTGGATTTGCAGTTAGCCTTCAAAATAAATTAGGGCATAATTCTACTACTATGTATTCACTGTCAATGGCAAACTGCAAATTCCACTATTGTGCCTAATCCTTATTGTGGCTAGCTTCACAACACATGGTCCGGTCAAGCCTCAATAGCCAGATGAAGCTAGCTGGCTGCTTATAACTTTAGCATTGGGCAACAGGGTTAAGTAGCTGGCTAGCTATTTATGTCCATGAACTAAATTTAAATTCAACAACAAGTGGCAACCTAGCTAATATTTACAAGGATTCCTAAATCATTGCTAAGAATAATGAAAATGACTGCAGTTCCTACTGGTCATTGTTTTCAGGCTGGTTGTATTGGTGCTAGCTAGGTACCAAGCTAAAGCTAGCTACACCAGAAGTTGCGGTCGAACAAATGTTGCTTTATTACCAATGCGGTATTGTAAACACTGTTAAGTGGAGCGACACCGGGGAACCCAAGAGCAGACTCAGATGAGGAAATGGGTATGAATGAACCAAAATATTTATTGTTACAAAGAAATATGGAGTGCAGACCCGGGGAAGCTCGGATGAGTTGCAGAAAAAACAGATGTGGAGACTGAGGTTGGAGTTGGCTGAGTAGAACAAGGTAAACAGATCCTGAGGGGAATCCAAGGTAGTGATGGTGAGTACAATCCAGAGGTAGGTAGTTGGGTGGTGAAATGTGGAACAGGAGCCAGAGACAGAGCGGTAATGAGCAGAGATTACGATCTGGCAGAGTGAAAGTGGCAGGACTGAGTATTTGTAGAGGTCTTGATTATGGAACGAGTTGCAGCTGGAAGGGATTTGCTCTGACTCCAGCACACCTGTCTCCAACCACACAATCACACAGAGAAGAAAGACACCGGATGAACACCAGAGGGCATAGCAGGAGCAGATGTGACAAACACATTGTTTGTGGCCGGTGTTTGCTTGTTTACAGACTTTTCTGTACAGCTTTGACAGTGCTACTGTGTCTTTTTTGACACACAAAGACCCAAACAGCATTCCATAGCATGTATGTCATGAAGTTAATAGCAGTGACGCTATTACGTTGCCCCACTCCGGTGGGGCAACGTCTGAAAAATAGCTCACTTGGTAGTGTGTACCGGTGCTCAACCAGTCGGCGAAAGCCAACATAACCCACAACAGAGAATGGTTGATTGTCAAGGGCATTGAATTCCAATATCTTGGCTTTAATGGATTTTGCCTTTGAGTTGTCTCGCTGAAATTGTCTTACTCTTTCAAACGACTGCTCTATCCACATAGCGGATATTGTGGGCTACTCCCTGTTCACTCATGACTGCACGGCCAGGCACGACTCCAACACCATCATTAAGTTTGCCGATTACACAACAGTGGTAGGCCTGATCAACGACGAGACAGCCTATAGGGAGGAAGTCAGACCGTGTGGTGCAAGGACAACAACCTCTCCCTCAACGATATCAAGACAAAGGAGATGATTGTGGACTACAGGAAAAGGAGGACCGAGCATGCCCCCATTCTCATCGACGGGGCTGTAGTGGAGCAGGTTGAGAGGTTCAAATTCTTTGGCATCCACATCACCAACAAGCTAACATGGTCCAAGCACACCAAGACAGTGGTGAAGAGGGTACGACAAAACCTATTCCCCTCAGGAGACTGAAAAGGTTTGGCATGGGTCCTCAGATCCTCAAAAGGTTGTACAGCTGCACCATCGAGAGCATCCTGACGGGTTGCATCACTGCCTGATGTCGGTGTCAGCGGAAGGCCCTACAAATTGTCAAAGACTCCAGCCACTGTAGCCATAGACTGTCCTCTCTGCCACCGCACGCCAAGCGGTACCGGAGCAGCACGTCTAGGTCCAAGAGGCTTCTAAACAGTTTCTACCCCCAAGCCATAAGACTCCTGAACATCTAATCAAATGGCTAACCAGACTATCTGTATTCCCCCCCCCCTCCACCCTACATGTACATATGACCTCAATTACTCTCGACACTGGTGTCCTTGCAAATTGACTCTGCACCGGTACTCAATGCATATAGCCCCGCAATTGTTATTTACTGCTGCTCTTGAATTATCTGTTATTCTTATCTCTTACTTTTTTTGTTTTATTTCCTTAATACTGCATTGTTGGTTAAGGTTGTTACTACAGCATTGTTACAGCACTTCATTGTTACTACAACATTACTATGACATTTGATTTGAAGGTCATTGTCATCAGTACCAGGGTTAGTCTGTAGGACACACAGTAGTCAGTGATTAGACAACATTTTACTACTTTGTCCCCATCAATACACAATCAAACAAGGTACTCTATCTACCCACACCCCTCATGTCAATAGATCATACTAAACATCACACACAATACCCACCCCCAACAGTCACCAGTCAGTCACCCACACCATCGCCTCCCTATTAATAACTCCTTTTCTCTAATGTTGACTTCAAGCCTTACATGAACAATCAACTAAGCCTCCATAATATAGAGAAAACTACAGTAGAAGTTGTAGCCTACTTGTAAACACACTAACTCTGACAACAAGACACAGTCCATATTTATGCCTAGTTCCAGTATGTTTATTTGCTCATCATGGGAAATATTTAGTATGATTTTAGAAGGAGACTTACTTAGTTCCTGGTGCTTATGTTGACGCCTCTACTTATGTTGTCGGAATCGGACTAAATAGAACACATAGTCACGTTAGCCTCCGGTAGTTAGTTTGGTTACGTTAGCTATTAAGCTAGCTAACAAAGCTAATGTTATCTTTAAAAGTTACAAATCACATCGCCAGATAGCAGCTGGCTAATTACATGCTTTGGAATGTCTAGCCAGCATATTATTAAAGCTAGCTAGCTAGGTTTTAGTTTAGATAAACAAATGTAGTTTGTTAGCGAGGTAAAGTTAGCTACGTTACCTCAGCTTCCTCTTAGAGGTGAAGGGGAAAATCGATGGAATAGCATCTCTTTTCAACATTCAATAACATGGCAACCCCATCAGTTGAGACTTCAATTCCGCTTCGAAATCCTCTGGCTGAAAGTGCTGGCTACAGACAGACATTTGGCTATTTCTCACAACTGGATATGCCTCCACTTAGCGGTACTGCGTCCTGAAATAAATATGAATTCTGGATATTGTGGTTTGCTTACAACCAGGAAATGTAGCTGGCCCCTTTCTACCCGTGAGACCGTATTTGCATTTAGTGAGGAAGTTCTAACTTTTTATGAAACATATAATATAATAATTTCATATAAATGGACATGTATAGTAAAATTGAGCAGTAGTGAAATTTCCCTTTAAAGAGAGAGCTGACCCAAGACTGAACCCAGGCATGTAAAAAGCTGCAAAGCACCTCATCTTGTGTTTTCTTTGCATGTGATTGGCCCTGGTGTTTCCCAGGGCTGTGCTCTGTGCATTGCTATTAGTGACAAACCTGCTTATCTTGGGTGGGGTTGGACATTCCTGTCTTTTGGGGTTTGGACAGGTCTGTTCTCCTTCCTTCTGCTGCAGGAGCCCAGGGTGGAGCCTTGCCAGGGCCAAAGGCACAGGCTGCAACTACAGTTCTGTGTATAAAGGCTGAGCATCTGAGTGAGTGAGTGAGTGAGTGAGTGAGTGAGTGCGTGAGTGAGTGGATACATGAGTATATTTGTGTGAGAGCATTTGTTAATGTGCATCTGGGTCTCAGTTGCTGTTTTTTGAATGCGTGTACATATTTGCGTGCTTAACTGTATCCCTTTTCATGTACCGTTTTGCATCTCAGTCCATTTGTCTTAGCATGTGTGTATGTTAAGATGCATTTGAGTCTTTGTGAGTATGCAAACGAGTACAGGGTACAGGGTTTGTCTGTGCATATGTGAGCGAGCAGCAGGTGTGTACCACAACTTTTAGTTTGTATTGTAGTGTGCGAGTGTGTCTTCTGTATGTGTCATCCACCAAAAGTATTTGAGCTTGTAACAATAACATGTCCACTTCCTCCCCCTGATATCGCTGTGGTTACAGTCGAACAATAACATGTCCACTTCCTCCCCCTGATATCGCTGTGGTTACAGTCGAGGGATTGTAGACAGGACAGACCGTATCAGTCCAGATCAGAGCAGCAGCCTTTGTTGTGTTTTGGATTGACTTGTCAGGACTGCAGCTGAAAATATTTCCTCTCCCGACACTTTTATCAGAGTTCTACTTTCCTCACACGGAATCTAAAAATAATGTCTAACTCCCATCTCTAATTTGAAGCTGAAAATTCAGACTTATAATTTTTTAAACAGCTTCTAACACAATTAATACATTTTGGTTTACTTTGTTTACTTTGAAAGTTCCTGTTCCGACCTGCAAAATACAGTTCTGATCCGGTTCGAACCCCAAAAAAGTACAGGTTTATGTAGTTCCTTTCTGTTCCTCTTTAAACCTTGAAAATAAACCTCACCAATTAGTGCGGATAGAGCAGCTTGCTATGGAGCGGGCAAGCTGTAGTTTTTTACATGCGCAATGGATAGACAAGTGTAAGGCCTGAAATGTGACTGAAAGTTTACGGGTGGGGAGAGAGCAAGAGAGGGTGGAGGAGGACGCTTGGCCTCAAGCACTGGGCATCTTGTTATAACATGCATTATCTGAATTAGGCCCGCAGAATTAATCTTACGGAGGAGAGGCTTCTGTGGAGGAACTTTGAATGTCTTTGAACTTCCGATAGTTAGCTTACCGTGGGACCAGAGATAGCTAATTAGCTAACAATCTTGTGTGTGCAGAGAGGCACCAAAATTAAAATCACATCTTACATTTTTGTAGTTAGTAAATCCAATGTGAAACATGATAAATATATTATCCTTAGTATTGAAAAAGTTAAATCAATTCTTCTCTAATTAAAAATCTCTCCCTATTTTTTTTTATTCACGCTTGTAACATCAGTAGGCTACAGTAGCTTAAGCTTCAGAGGGGGATGTGAAGGTAGCCTACACATGCAAACACACTGGCAAATAGTGTCAGCTGGCAGGCAGACACCAGAATAGGTTTTGAAGTGATAGAGTGAGGGCTTTGCATAGGTGCTTTGTTGCATTTTTTTGTGGGACTAGAAAAGTGCCCAGAGCGTAAAATAAGGTTATTAACCGGTTTTAGTTGATATCTCTTCCTGTTTGAAGTAGTGTGGACTGGGTGATCTGTCATTGCTTCAAAGTGTCGAGTGCCTTTTCACTTCGGCACTAACAAACACCTTTGCTCAAATTAAAAGGGCATTGCTGAAATATTTTGGCATTTCTGTCCCTTCAGCAAGTGGATATAATTATTCTAACATAGTTAAATAATCACACGGTGCATCTTTGATCTTTGGAATCAGTATGAAGAATAGCGACTGGAGTTTTGCCTGCAAAAAACAATCCAGGCCCTAGTAAGTAATGGGTTATAAGAACGGCAGAGAAAAATAGACATTGTAGACTAGATCAGGAGGGAATTCCACTACATTGTTGCTAATACTGTGAAACGCTTGTCTGGGGTTGGATCACTCGGCAGAAGGATTTCTTTCACAACTCCCTGCCTTTGATAAGGGCTTTTTAGCCTGACTGTTTATGAGAACGTGGGCTGATTTTATGCCTTTAAATGAAAGTGGTGGAGTGGCAAGTGCTCATCTCATCTGTGGTTAAGTAGAGAGAGGTGTACCACTCTGTTCTAGCACTGACTGTTCTGACTGTTCCAAGCCCCTCATTCAACCACCCACCGTCTAGACGGGAAAACACCTGTGTTTATAGACCCGCCGATTGACATACACACCTGACTGTGGTTGAAGTACAAGGGGTTGAGTCAGATGATCATAAGGCCTATTTAAATAAAGGTTAAATATAAAATACATAAAAAATGATTGACAGGTGGTGCTGCTTTAATGAGGGGGGGGGGGGGGTAGAGGGGAGGGATGATCGAAGGGGAGGATTATCCAATCAGGCCTGAGGAAAAGCACCTGCATAGAGGTGAATATAGTAGCAGCTACCACCTGCTCAAGCTGTTGGAGAATGATCAACATGACTGCTGCTCATACATATCAAAAGGGATTGGTAACAATAGTGTGTGCATGAGTGTGTGTGCGTTTATAGATGTGTGTGTGCACGTGCATAGATGTGTGTTTGGGGGTGCATACGTGGATGTGTGCATTCCTGTTTGTGTGATTTTATGTATGTGTGAAAATGTGTGTGTGTTTGAGTACGTGTGTGTGGTGTATTTGTGTGTGGTACAGTGATGAAATAAGCATTTGTCGCAGCGGTGCTTCTGGTTCCCCAGCCAACAATAAGAACCCTAACAGTGCCAATGAATCATGTTGTTTGGAGAGAGAGAGGAGATAACAAAGGCCGTGGTGTTTTGATTTTTTTTCTGTGATCTGTCTCTATCTGGGTCTGCTGTGGGGGTATTTTTTACCTTTATTTAACCAGGCAAGCCAGTTAAGAACAAATTCTTATTTTCAATGACGGCCTAGGAACAGTGGGTTAACTGCATTGTTCAGGGGCAGAACGACAGATTTTTACCTTGTCAGCTCGGGGATCCGATCTTGTGTGAGCTGACTGAAGTTTCCTAGGCAGAGACGTCTTGATGATGAGAGCGATTATATATCTGTTGACATGTTTGTGCTTCCAGCTGGGGCGTGACTGGAGCCAACTTCTCAGGGCACCATGGAAACCCCATTCGAGGGTTGGAGCTAGATGACAAAGTGACAAGGCTGTCATGGTATTACACACACACACACACACACACACACACACACACACACACACACACACACACACACACACACACACACACACACACACACACACACACACACACACACACACACACACACACACACACACACACACACACACACACACACACACACACACACACACACACACACACACACACACACACAAACTGTCTCTTTTCATTATGTCATCACTTTCTCACGACTTAGCAGAGATACTCTGGAGTGATAGCAAAGTGGAAAGCTGCAAAGCACCCTGCCAATTTTATGAGGGGACTGTTTGATGAAACAGGAGGAGGCACCTTCATCATGAATAAAGCACAAACATTGTATAGCAATCTGAAAACATCACACTTTAGGGACACTACATTGGAAGATAACACAGTAAATCAGGACTGTTCCTTTCTCATGAGTCACTGTGAATCAACATCAAACATCATTACTGTGCCATCAGCCTAAGGCCCTATACTAGTATCCTGATTCGAAAGAGAGACAGAGCATTATACACTTCTCCCATCTATCCTCTCCATCACACAGCATGCACAGCCTGTAGTCAGGACCACAGTCCAGGGAGCTGGCCCCTCTTCTCCTGCTCCATTCAGATCCCTGCTTCTAAGAAACCAAATCCCACACTATCTTGGTGGATAGGCCTATCTGACTTCAGGATCAAGACCAGAGAAATCTCCCCTTCCTGTCTTTCGCCTGGCGGGGCAGAGCTCATGCATGCCAGTCCCTCTGTGTCTGTCTGAGTGGGAGTGAGGGAAGGGATAGGGAGAAGAGGAAGAATAACGTGTAGGAGAGGGAGGATAAAGGATGAGAGGAGAATAGGGGAATAGCAGAGATTGCTTTGGTTATTTGTACCTGTTGATGTCATACCAGTAAAGCACATTGAATTGAATTGAAGGATAGAGTATGTGTGTGTGTGAAGTGAGTCAGAATGCGAGCGAGAGTTTCAGAACAAGAGCGATGGACCTGTGCTAGCTGTGCTCTGAGTCCCTCTGTCTGACAGTGCAATAACAGCAGCCACTGTGCAGTGACTAGTGAGCACATGGAAATGACACAGAAATCCAGCCAGCCAGCCCTCTAACAGGTTCAACATCTATCAGGACATTGCTGCTAAACGTACAGTAGAGCCCATGGGGCACATCCTTGGCAGCGTTTACAGTCTACCTCTCCCATGTTTATTAGCATAGCCATCACGCTACAGTTTTATATCTCACAGCCTAATGGAGATTCCTCCTGACACCTGTGTTGTGTTCAGACTGCCGAGCAGAAAAGAAAGTGATGGGATGTAGAATGAAGGGAGCGAATAAGCCCTAGCTTAGTCCAATATCTATTTGTGCTGTATTCTAACACCTATAGCAGGCATAACAATGACCACGTTAGTTGGTAAGACGGCATAACAGATGTTTGAAGCCTGTTTGATAAATTACCTTGTGTTGTACACTGAGTGTGTGTGTGTGTGTGTGTGTGTGTGTGTGTGTGTGTGTGTGTGTGTGTGTGTGTGTGTGTGTGTGTGTGTGTGTGTGTGTGTGTGTGTGTGTGTGTGTGTGTGTGTGTGTGTGTGTGTGTGTGTGTGAAGTGAGTCAGAATAAGAGTGTGAGACACTGAGTGTACAAAACATTAGGAACACCTTCCTAATATTGAGTTGCACCCCCTTTTGACCTCAGAACAGCCTCAATTCGTCGGGGCATGAACTCTACAAGGTGTCAAAAGCATTCCACAGGGATGCTGGCCCACGTTGACTCCAATGCTTCCACAGGGATGTCCTTTAGGTGGTGGACCATCCTTAATACACACGTGAAACTGTTGACTGTGAAAACTCAGCAGCATTGCAGTTCTTGACACAAATTGGTGCGCCTGGCACCTACTACCATACCCCGTTCAAAGGTACTTAAATATTTTATCTTGCCCATTTACACTCTGAATGGCGAACATACACAATCCGTCTGTTTTAACCTGTCTCCACCCCTTCATCTACACTGATTGAAGTGGATTTAACAAGTGACATCAATAAGGGACCATAGCTTAATATGGTCAGTCTATGTCATGGAAAGAGCAGGTGTTCCTAATGTTTTGTATACTCAGTTTATACAATAGCTTTGTATGTATTAATTTTAATTGTGTTGTTATGTGGACTACGTTGTGTATGTGGATGTGTTATGAATGCTTGTTATTGCATTTGTACGTCTTTTTCGGCATCCTTCAATTGAGTTGAACTAGTAATACTGTCTTTGTCCACTAGGGGGTAGGCCAGAAGCACAGTTGGGAGTGTTTGTCATCCCCCCCCCTTGGATCAATGTTTGACTGGGTTTAATAGAATTCTGATTAATTTGACAGTGTTATTCTAGTCTAGTTACTCTGTTATACTGTAGTTCTATGTATTTAAAAGAGAGAAGGGGGAAAGAGAGAAATACAGAAGGACAGAGACAGCGAGGGAGAGAAAAGGAGAATGAAAAAGAGTACAGTGTACACAAAACGAACGGTCAGGCCTCTGTGTTATTACTGTAAGCCTGCAGATCTTTGACACAATAACCCAGTGACAGGGAGAGCACTTAACTTAATCAGACTCTGAAAACAGCCCTCTCTTTACCATATTACGGTTTCCACTTTCAACTGCCCTAACCACTGACCAGGCCCAACTGTCTCAGTGTACCCTAAATGGTTCAGACCTACTGTAACTGTCTGAAAGCATACCTTTAAGGGATTGTGATAAGAAGGGAAACCTTTGAGGAGCCAGTCAGTGTCTGATTGAGATATGAGTCACTGTTGCTTTGTGATGAATCCTAACCACTGACCAGGCCCAACTGTCTCAGTGTACCCTAAATGGTTCAGACCTACTGTAACTGTCTGAAAGCATACCTTTAAGGGATTGTGATAAGAAGGGAAACCTTTGAGGAGCCAGTCAGTGTCTGATTGAGATATGAGTCACTGGTGCTTTGTGATGAATCCATGCATGTAGTGTGCAGGGAGTTACATGTTGGGTGGCGGAGCTCTGCTTTTGGACAGGCTCACCTGTGTGTGTGTGTGTGTGTGTGTGTGTGTGTGTGTGTGTGTGTGTGTGTGTGTGTGTGTGTGTGTGTGTGTGTGTGTGTGTGTGTGTGTGTGTGTGTGTGTGTGTGTGTGTGTGTGTGTGTGTGTGTGTGTGTGTGTGTGTGTGTGTGTCATACAGCTTCAATGTACTATACAGTTTTGTTTTTTGTTGTTGCCATTCCTAATATCCTGTAGTTACTGTAGTTACAGTAATCACTCTGTATGTGTGTGTCTGTGTGAAAGCGAGGTGACGAATACAATACGTTCTGCTTCCCTGCCGCGTGTTCAATAAATGAAAATTATTGACATTTTACCCCCCACCAATCACTTTGAACCAGCCATTTGTGATACAGTGCAACACAATACACAACACAGCAGGCAGAGCATAGCTCGATCTGGGCCCATATTCACAGAGAGTCTCAGAGTTGGAATGCTAATGGGATCCGATTTTGCCTTTTAAATCATAATACATAAAGGGGGGCGGGTGATGCAGCAGGGCTAGGGGAACAAGCTCCAGCTGAGCACTGTTCCCTTAACGAGGGTGTGGCAGCTCTCTAATTGACTGCCTAATGACTTAATGGTGTGCAGCTCTCACTCTGGAAGAGAGCAGCACACCTCACGTGAGCTATGGCTAGGACCGATATGATTGGCAGTGTTGAAGCTTTTGGCTAGTCCTGTTGACTTGCTGCTTCTATCTCTTCAGTTTAAAGTCTCGATCCTGGATTTAATTAGCCTTTTGTTAATAAAAGCCTCTTTGTTTGCACTGTGCTTCTGTCTCTTGTGCATTTCCCTTTGAGCCATTGACTATGTCCGACCCCCAGCCTAAATGACTTGGGGATGTATGTATGAAGCATTTCATTGGAGGAGTGCTGATTTGGGATCAGTTTTGCCTTTTAAATCAGCATTCTGGCAATGAACACAGTCTTTGCTCTGTCAGATCAACTTGACTTCTGCATTGCAGGATCTTCATTGCAATCTTCACATCTCTTTAAAGGCCTAATTGCCATGGGTAAAGTTTGATCAGACTACGTTACTATACACGTAGAGGAGCCAAAATGTTTATCTGAGGCAATGACCTTATAAACCAAGCATCTCTTTTACACATCCAGGCCTATATTAATAGTAGGGGATGTTTAAGTGCATTTCCAGATGAAGGTTATTCCTTGTTGGATGCTGCCAACCGTATAAATTATATGAAGCACCTCTAATCAGTTGCATTTAATCTTGCTCATTAGGTGTTATGGGAATCATATGCATGCGCACACACACACACACACACACACACACACACACACACACACACACACACACACACACACACACACACACACACACACACACACACACACACACACACACACACACACACACACACACACACACACACACACACACACACACAGGCTGACATGGACAGACACACACAAGCTCACACTTACAGTCACCTCAGATTATTGCCACCATTGATAAACATGAGTAAAAAGAGGCTGCGGATCGGACTTTTCTGGACCTTTCTTTGACAGCTAAAGGTCCCAAAGCTTTTTCACATGTGCAGGATTGTCTTCATTATGCACAGTCTCTGCTCTACTCAAAGAGAACCTCCCTTGTACATTTCTCACTGTCAATCGTGAATGATAATTCTTCAAGTTGTATTTTTTTAATTGAACCTTTATTTAACCAGGTAGGCTAGTTGAATAAAGAATAAAAAGAAAGTATATATACAGTGTGTGCAAATGGCTTGAGGAGGTGATGCAATAAATATGCCAAGTAATTACAATTTAGCAGATTAACACTGGAGTGATAGATGAGCAGTTAATGATGTGCAAGTAGAGATACTGGTGTGCAAAAGAGCAGAAAAGTAAATAAAAACAATATGGGGATGAGGTAGGTAGATTGGGTGGGCTATTTACAGATGGGCTATGTACAGCTGCAGCGATCGGTTAGCTGCTCAGATAGTTGAGGTTTAAAGTTGGTGAGGGAAATATAAGTCTCCAGCTTCAGCTATTTTTGCAATTTGTTCCAGTCACTGGCAGCAGAGAACTGGAAGGAAAGGTGGTCAAAGGAGGTGTTGGTTTTGGGGATGAGATATACCTGCTGGAGCGCGTGCTATGGGTGGGTGTTGTTATCGTGACCAGTGAGCTGAGATAAGCTGGAGGTTTACCTAGCATAGACTTATAGATGGCCTGGAGCCAGTGGGTCTGGCGACTAATATGTAGTGGGGGCCAGCCGACTAGAGCATACAGGTCGCAGTGGTGGGTGGTATAAGGGGCTTTGGCTTTAGTGAAACGTCCATGCAGAATCTGCATACCAACTATTTGATTTCAATCAGTTTCATGTGGATATGCATTTAGTGAAATTTAGTGAACTTTAGAGTGAAATTCAGAGCAGATGGTTTTAACAAACTGTAGCATAGCCTACCTTTGTTTAGTTTCACTCAAAGCACATATTTTGTTTAGGGCTGAGTTTTGGCGACATGAGAGAAAAATGTGACCATTTGATCTCAATCATCCTAAAATCTCATAACAAATTAGGTGTTGCTTTTTATCTTACAGTAATGTTATACTATGCTATTATATTCAGTTTTGTTATGTAAAATACGATCATTGTCATCTTCTAGACATTGATTCAGCTTTGATCTAACTTTATTAAACGAGCACAATTCGTCACAGTAGCCTGTTCTCTACGAGTAGGGGAGAGACTATGCGTAAAGGACTGTGCGTAAAGTGGAGAATCTCGCACATACGCAGATACATCGGGATCTTTAGCTGTCAGGAAGAAAGGTCCATAAAAGTCCATTAAAATAAATAATTCAAATACTGAGCTACATTGTATGCTCCAAAAAATTACTCAGAGCAAAATATTTTGTTAATCAACTAATAATTTATTTTCTCAAATATAGGTGTCAATATGATTGACACCCATGTTTTCAGTACTTTGTGCACCCTACCGTTGCGAGGACAACATTACTGAGCCTTTTTCTATAATATTTAAAAAATATTTTATAAGGTTGGAGAACACAGGGATCTTAGACTAGTCCTCCATACAAAATCTTTCCAGGTCCTTGATATCCTTAGTCTGCGCTTATGGCAGTTTCCCAAGGGCTGCACGGTTTGCCCTGACACTACACAGCTGATTCAAATAATGACCTCATCAAGCTTTGATTATTTGAATCAGCTGTATAGTGCAAGGACAAAAAAACTAAATGTGCACCCCTTAGGGTCCCCAGGACCAAGTTCACTCCTTCTGTGCTGTGCACCTTCCCATTTACACCGGAGATATGTATGTAATGGCGAGATGCTAATGTCTCCACTCTAACAATGGGAGTCGTTGTCCCAAAGGCGGGAGGGCAGGCGACAAGCTTAGGTTCAAAACAAGCACATGGAAACGCATTGGGCTGTTTTTGGACAGATTTTGGCGAGAGTGAAACTTCTCGATTCGCCTCTTTCTCCTAAGCCCCTCCCCCCTACCACTCACAACAACAAAGATGAGAGATCCTGTTATGCTGGTGAATGAGGACCCAAAAGCGACTTAACAGAAACAGAGTCTTTATTCCAGTCTTTAACAAAAACGATAATCCTGGAAATTATCTCAGGAAAATACAAACAGGAAAACTGAAATCCTCTCGTCAGTAGAGAGGAACGACTGGAGACGCGACCACAGACTGCAGGTCGCTTCGGGAAGGCACAGGCCGTAGCTGACATAGACACCTGCTCACACGCAGCATCTGAAGAAGGCAAAAACACGACGGAACAAGAACACAGCACAGCAAACTTCAAACAATGATCCGACAAGGACAGAAGCGGAAAACAGAGGGAGAAAGAGGGACTCTAATCAGAGGGCAAAATAGGGGACAGGTGTGAAAGAGTAAATGAGGTAGTTAGGAGAATGAGGAACAGCTGGGAGCAGGAACGGAATGATAGATAGAGAGAGAGAGAGAGGGAGAGAGGGAGGGGGGAGAGAGAGGGATAGAAAGAGGGAAAGAACCTAATAAGACCAGCAGGGGGAAACGAACAGAAGGGGAAGCACAAGGACAAGACATGACAATATATGACAAAACATGACAGTACCCCCCCACTCACCGAGCACCTCCTGGCGCACTCGAGGAGGAACCCTGGCGGCAACGGAGGAAATCATAGATCAACAAACGGTCCAGCACGTCCCGAGAAAGAACCCAACTCCTCTCCTCAGGACCGTAACGGGAGACGATGAAGAGGGAATCTAGGGCTATTACTCTCATAAAAATGAGACACGGGTAGAGAACTGTAAGCGTTAGAGCGATCAGGACCAAACAGGCCAGGAGAGTAACAACTACGGACAGACTGAGACACAGCAAGGCTAAGACCAGGAACAGGAGAGAGGCGGTGGCTGTGGACAGACTGAGACACAGCAAGTGCAGGAGCAGAACCAGGAGAGATGCGGTGGCAGGGGACAGACTGAGACACAGCAAGGGCAGGAAAGATGCGGTGGCTGGGGACAGACTGAGACCCAGCAAGACCAGGAGCAGAAGCAGAAAAAAAATTACCGGACTTATTCTGCGCGCAGTCCGAACAAGCAGCCAGATTCTACTGAGTAGGCCACCAAAACCGCTGGCGAATAGAAGCAAGCGTACCCCGAACGCCGGGGTGGCCAGCTAACTTGGCAGAGTGAGCCCACTGAAGAACAGCCAAACGAGTAGAGACAGGAACGAAAAGAAGGTTACTAGGACAAGCGCGCGGCGACGGAGTGTGAGTGAGTGCTTGCTTGACCTGTCTCTCAATTCCCCAGACATTCAACCCGACAACACGCCCCTCAGGGAGAATCCCCTCGGGATCGGTAGACGCTACAGAAGAACTGAAGAGACGGGATAAAGCATGAGGCTTGGTGTTCTTAGTACCCGGGCGATAAGAAATCACGAACTCGAAACGAGCGAAAAACAACGCCCAACGAGCTTGACGCGCATTGAGTCGTTTGGCAGAACGGATGTACTCAAGGTTCTTTTGGTCAGTCCAAACGACAAAAGGGACGGTCGCCCCCCAACCACTGTCGCCATTCGCCTAAGGCTAAACGGATGGCGAGCAGTTCGCGGTTAGCCACATCATAGTTACGTTCCGACGGCGACAGGCGATGAGAAAAATACGCGCAAGGGTGGACCCCATCGTCAGTATGGGAGGAGCGCTGGGACAGAATGGCTCCCACGCCCACCCCCGACGCGTCTACCTCGACAATGAACTGTTTAGTGACGTCAGGTGCAACAAGGACAGGAGCGGATGCAAAACGCTTCTTGAGGAGATCAGTACAACAATCATACGACCGGTGAGGAGGAAGGGAGTTGGCTCTGGACCGACTGAAGACCGTGCGCAGATCATGATATTCATCCGGCACTCCTGTCAAATCACCAGGTTCCTCCTGTGAAGAGGGAGCAGAAGAAACAGGAGGAATAGCAGACATTAAACATTTCACATGACAAGAAACGTTCCAGGAAAGGATAGAATTACTAGACCAATCAAAAGAAGGATTATGACACACTAGCCAGGGATGACCCAAAACAACAGGTGTAAAAGGTGAACAAAAAATCAAAAAAGAAATGGTCTCACTATGGTTACCAGATACTGTGAGGGTTAAAGGTAGTGTTTCACATAATATACTGGGGAGAGGACTACCATCCAAGGCGAACATGACCGTGGGCTCCCCTAACTGTCTGAGAGGAATGTCATGTTCCCGAGCCCAGGCTTCGTCCATAAAACAGCCCTCCGCCCCAGAGTCTATTAATGCACTGCAGGAAGCTGCCGATCCGGTCCAGTGTAGATGGACCGGCAAGGTAGTACAGGTACTTGACGGAGAGGACAGTGTAGTAGCGCTTATCAGTCGCCCTCCGCTTACTGATGAGCTCTGGCCTTTAACTGGACATGAAATGACAAAATGACCAGCGGAACCGCAATAGAGACAGAGGCGGTTGGTGATTCTCCGTTCCCTCTCCTTAGTCGAGATGCGAATACCCCCCAGCTGCATGGGCTCAACACCTGAGTCAGTGGGGAAGATGGTAGTGTCGGGGAGAGGGGGGACACAGTTAACGCGAGCTCTCTTCTATGAGCTCGGTGACGAAGATCTACCCGTCGTTCAATGCGAATAGCGAGTTCAATCAAAGAATCCACGCTGGATGGAACCTCCCGGGAGAGAATCTCATCCTTAACCTTAGCGTGGAGTCCCTCCAGAAAACGAGCGAGCAACGCCTGCTCGTTCCAGTTACTGGAGGCAGCAAGAGTGCGAAACTCTATAGAGTAATCCGTTATGGATCGATTACCTTGACATAGGGAAGACAGGGACCAGGAAGCTTCTTTCCCAAAAACAGAACGATCAAAAACCCGTATCATCTCCTCTTTAAAGTTCAGATAATCGTTAGTACACTCAGCCCTTGCCTCCCAGATAGCTGTGCCCCACTCCCGAGCCCGACCAGTAAGGAGTGATATGACGTAGGCGATCCGAGCTCTCTCTCTTGAGTATGTGTTGGGCTGGAGAGAGAACACAATATCACACTGGGTGAGAAAGGAGCGGCACTCAGTGGGCTGCCCAGAGTAACATGGTGGGTTATTAACCCTAGGTTCCGGAGACTCGGAAGACCAGGAAGTAGCTGGTGGCACGAGACGAAGACTCTGAAACTGTCCTGAGAGGTCGGAGACCTGAGCGGCCAGGGTCTCAACGGCATGACGAGCAGCAGACAATTCCTGCTCGTGTCTGCCGAGCATCGCTCCCTGGAACTCGACAGTAGAGTAGAGAGAATCCGTAGTCGCTGGGTCCATTCTTGGTCGGATCATTCTGTTATGCTGGTGAATGAGGACCCAAAAGCGACTTAACAGAAACAGAGTCTTTATTCCAGTCTTTAACAAAAACGATAATCCTGGAAATTATCTCAGGAAAATACAAACAGGAAAACTGAAATCCTCTCGTCAGTAGAGAGGAACGACTGGAGACGCGACCACAGACTGCAGGTCGCTTCGGGAAGGCACAGGCTGTAGCTGACATAGACACCTGCTCACACGCAGCATCTGAAGAAGGCAAAAACACGACGGAACAAGAACACAGCACAGCAAACTTCAAACAATGATCCGACAAGGACAGAAGCGGAAAACAGAGGGAGAAAGAGGGACTCTAATCAGAGGGCAAAATAGGGGACAGGTGTGAAAGAGTAAATGAGGTAGTTAGGAGAATGAGGAACAGCTGGGAGCAGGAACGGAACGATAGAGAGAGAGAGAGAGAGAGAGGGAGAGAGGGAGGGGGAGAGAGAGGGATAGAAAGAGGGAAAGAACCTAATAAGACCAGCAGGGGGAAACGAACAGAAGGGGAAGCACAAGGACAAGACATGACAATATATGACAAAACATGACAGATCCCTTCTTCCTCTCTGACAAATAGTTTCAACTCGCTATTTGCATTTGAGGTTTGGTCCAACAGAACCGGTCATATGGACACCGAAACACATGGAGACATTACGCTACCACGTATCGCTAGAAGCATTTTAGTCAAGTAAGGATTAATATACTAAATCAAATCAAATTTTATTTGTCACATACACATGGTTAGCAGATGTTAATGCGAGTGTAGTGAAATGCTTGTGCTTCTAGTTCCGACAATGCTGTAATAACCAACAAGTAATCTAACTAACAATTACAAAACTACTGTTTTATACACAGTGTAAGGGGATAAAGAATATGTACATAAGGATATATGAATGAGTGATGGTACAGAGCAGCATAGGCAAGATACAGTAGATGGTATCGAGTACAGTATATACATATGAGATGAGCATGTAAACAAAGTGGCATAGTTAAAGTGGCTAGTGATACATGTATTACATAAGGATGCAGTCGATGATATAGAGTACACTATGTACGTATGCATATGAGATGAATAATGTAGGGTAAGTAACATTATATAAGGTAGCATTGTTTAAAGTGGCTAGTGATATATTTACATCATTTCCCTTCAATTCCCATTATTAAAGTAGCTGGAGTTGGGTCAGTGTCAATGACAGTGTGTTGGCAGCAGCCACTCAATGTTAGTGGTGGCTGTTTAACAGTCTGATGGCCTTGAGATAGAAGCTGTTTTTCAGTCTCCCGGTCCCAGCTTTGATGCACCTGTACTGACCTCGCCTTCTGGATGATAGCGGGGTGAACAGGCAGTGGCTCGGGTGGTTGATGTCCTTGATGATCTTTATGGCCTTCCTGTAACATCGGGTGGTGTAGGTGTCCTGGAGGGCAGGTAGTTTGCCCCCGGTGATGCGTTGTGCAGACCTCACTACCCTCTGGAGAGCCTTACGGTTGTGGGCGGAGCAGTTGCCGTACCAGGTGGTGATACAGCCCGCCAGGATGCTCTCGATTGTGCATCTGTAGAAGTTTGTGAGTGCTTTTGGTGACAAGCCGAATTTCTTCATCCTCCTGAGGTTGAAGAGGCGCTGCTGCACCTTCTTCACGATGCTGCATGTGTGAGTGGACCAAATCAGTTTGTCTGTGATGTGTATGCCGATTAACTTAAAACTTGCTACCCTCTCCACTACTGTTCCATCGATGTGGATAGGGGGGTGTTCCCTCTGCTGTTTCCTGAAGTCCACAATCATCTCCTTAGTTTTGTTGACGTTGAGTGTGAGGTTATTTTCCTGACACCACACTCCGAGGGCCCTCACCTCCTCCCTGTAGGCCGTCTCGTCGTTGTTGGTAATCAAGCCTACCACTGTTGTGTCGTCCGCAAACTTGATGATTGAGTTGGAGGCGTGCGTGGCCACGCAGTCGTGGGTGAACAGGGAGTACAGGAGAGGGCTCAGAACGCACCCTTGTGGGACCCCAGTGTTGAGGATCAGCGGGTGGAGATGTTGTTGTTGTCTACCCTCACCACCTGGGGGCGGCCCGTCAGGAAGTCCAGTACCCAGTTGCACAGGGCGGGGTCGAGACCCAGGGTCTCAAGCTTAATGATGAGTTTGGATGGTACTATGGTGTTGAATGCCGAGCTGTAGTCGATGAACAGCATTCTCACATAGGTATTCCTCTTGTCCAGATGGGTTAGGGCAGTGTGCAGTGTGGTTGAGATTGCATCGTCTGTGGACCTATTTGGGCGGTAAGCAAATTGGAGTGGGTCTAGGGTGTCAGATAGGGTGGAGGTGATATGGTCCTTGACTAGTGTCTCAAAGCACTTCATGATGATGGAAGTGAGTGCTACGGGGCGGTAGTCATTTAGCTCAGTTACCTTAGCTTTCTTGGGAACAGGAACAATGGTGGCCATCTTGAAGCATGTGGGAACAGCAGACTGGTATAGGGATTGATTGAATATGTCCGTAAACACACCGGCCAGCTGGTCTGCGCATGCTCTGATGGCGCGGCTGGGGATGCCGTCTGGGCCTGCAGCCTTGCGAGGGTTAACACGTTTAAATGTCTTACTCACCTCCGCTGCAGTGAAGGAGAGTCCGCATGTTTTCGTTGCAGGCCGTGTCAGTGGCACTGTATTGTCCTCAAAGCGGGCAAAAAAGTTATTTAGTCTGCCTGGGAGCAAGACATCCTGGTCCGTGACTGGGCTGGATTTCTTCTTGTAGTCTGTGATTGACTGTAGACCCTGCCACATGCCTCTTGTGTCTGAGCCGTTGAATTGAGATTCTACTTTGTCTCTGTACTGACGCTTGGCTTGTTTGATAGCCTTGTGGAGGGAATAGCTGCACTGTTTGTATTCGGTCATGTTACCAGTCACCTTGCCCTGATTAAAAGCAGTGGTTCGCGCTTTCAGTTTCACACGAATGCTGCCATCAATCCACGGTTTCTGGTTAGGGAATGTTTTAATCGTTGCTATGGGAACGACATCTTCAACGCACGTTCTAATGAACTCGCACACCGAATCAGCGTATTCGTCAATATTGTTATATGACGCAATACGAAACATATCCCAGTCCACGTGATGTAAGCAGTCTTGGAGTGTGGAGTCAGCTTGGTCGGACCAGCGTTGGACAGATCTCAGCGTGGGAGCCTCTTGTTTTAGTTTCTGTCTGTAGGCAGGGATCAACAAAATCGAGTCGTGGTCAGCTTTTCCGAAAGGAGGGCGGGGCAGGGCCTTATATGCATTGCGGAAGTTAGAGTAACAATTATCCAAGGTTTTTCCACCCCTGGTTGCGCAATCAATATACTGATAAAATTTAGGGAGTTGTTTTCAGATTAGCCTTGTTAAAATCCCCAGCTACAATGAATGCAGCCTCCGGATTGGTACTTCCGGCACCGACAGAGATGGCCGCCTCGCTTCGCGTTCCTAGGAAACTATGCAGTTTTTTGTTTTTTTACGTGTCATTTCTTACATTAGTACCCCAGGTCATCTTAGGTTTCATTACATACAGTCGAGAAGAACTACTGAATATATGATCAGCGTCAACTCACCATCAGTACGACCAAGAATATGTTTTTCGAGACGCAGATCCTGTGTTCTGCCTTTCAAACAGGACAATGGAATGGATCCCATGCAGCGACCCAAAAAAACGACTCTGAAAAAGAGGGAAACGAGGCGGTCTTCTGGTCAGACTCCGGAGACGGGCACATCGTGCACCACTCCCTAGCATTCTTCTCGCCAATGTCCAGTCTCTTGACAACAAGGTTGATGAAATCCGAGCAAGGGTAGCATTCCAGAGGGACATCAGAGACTGTAACGTTCTTTGCTTCACGGAAACATGGCTCACTGGAGAGACGCTATCGGAATCGGTGCAGCCAGCGGGTTTCTCCACGTATCGCGCCGACAGAAACAAACATCTTTCTGGTAAGAAGAGGGGCGGGGGCGTATGCCTCATGGCTAACGAGACATGGTGTGATGAAAGAAACATACAGGAACTCAAATCCCTCTGTTCACCTGATTTAGAATTCCTCACAATCAAATGTAGACTGCATTATCTACCAAGAGAATTTTCTTTGATTATAATCACAGCCGTATATATCCCCCCCCAATCAGACACATCGATGGCTCTGAACTAACTTTATTTGACTCTTTGCAAACTGGAATCCAGTTTGTGTTTTATAAATGTGCAATAAGCATAAAATAATTGCATAAGGAATTGTCAACTCGTTCTCAATCTGATAAATAAGGTAGGCTACTTGATTTCAACATCTGAACAAAGTGGACAGGCTAACATGCTGTTCAAACAGTTGGAGAAGGACAGAATGGTGTGTTCATAACAATTCAACTCTTTTACCTTGTTAGCTAGCAAATAGATCCAAGTTGGCTAAACTTGAAATATAAATATTAGAGACTCACTAGCACGTGGGCTTGTGTTTGAGAGATTGTTTGAGATCGGTGTTAATGTTCTAAAATGCCTGCTACGTTATTAGTGAATGTGCATTATGCATGGTTCTGGTCAAATCTGTTACAAAAAGGTCATTTGTTTTGACAGACCTGAAAGCCAGATCAGTGATTATTGCAAAAAAAGCAGTTACAACTATTTTTGATAAAATAATTACATTATTAGTGGGTCTTATGGTTGTGGAAGGCATATATTCAGCCGAGGTATAATTTCACAAGCACTGAATTCATTAGATTATTGCTGACTGTTTTAAATTCAGTGTATTTTACCTTTAATTGTGCAACAAAGCTGATTTAGAGAAAACATAAAAAACAGAGATATATTGTGAATAACCCATCAAGAAAATTGAGATTTAGTTTTAGGCCATATCTAGTTCTTGGCCTATATTCTAATCTGACTTTGGTGCAGGTTGTTGCAATCTACTGCAGAGATGGCCTGCAAAGTAATGTCATACTTTCCAGGTCCATACCCAAACAGTTCGAACTACTAATCTTGAAAATTACTCTCTCCAGAAATAAGTCTCTCACTGTTGCCGCCTGCTATACCGACCCCCCTCAGCACCCAGCTGTGCCCTGGACACCATTTGTGAATTGATTGCCCCCCATCTAGCTTCAGAGTTTGTTCTGTTAGGTGACCTAAACTGGGATATGCTTAACACCCCGGCAGTCCTACAATCTAAACTAGATGCCCTCAATCTCACACAAATCATCAAGGAACCCACCAGGTACAACCCTAAATCTGTAAACAAGGGCACCCTCATAGACGTCATCCTGACCAACTGGCCCTCTAAATATATATGCCATTTAGCAGACGCTTTTATCCAAAGCGACTTACAGTCATGTGTGCATACATTCTACGTATGGGTGGTCCCGGGGATCGAACCCACTACACTGGCGTTACAAGCGCCATGCTCTACCAACTGAGCTATAGAAGGACCACCTCCGCTGTCTTCAACCAGGATCTCAGCGATCACTGCCTCATTGCCTGTATCCGCTACGGAGCCAGTCAAACGACCACCCCTCATCACTGTCAAACGCTCCCTAAAACACTTCTGTGAGCAGGCCTTTCTAATCGACCTGGCCCGGGTATCCTGGAAGGACATTGACCTCATCCCTTCAGTTGAGGATGACTGGTCATTCTTTAAAAGTAACTTCCTCACCATTTTAGATAAGCATGCTCCGTTCAAAAAATGCAGAACTAAGAACAGATATAGCCCTTGGTTCACTCCAGACCTGACTGCCCTCGACCAGCACAAAAACATCCTGTGGCGGACTGCAATAGCATCGAACAGTCCCCGCGATATGCAACTGTTCAGGGAAGTCAGGAACCAATACACGTAGTCAGTCAGGAAAGCTAAGGCCAGCTTCTTCAGGCAGAAATTTGCATCCTGTAGCTCCAGCTCCAAAAAGTTCTGGGACACTGTGAAGACCATGGAGAACAAGAGCACCTCCTCCCAGCTGCCCACTGCACTGAGGCTAGGTAACACGGTCACCACCGATAAATCCATGATTATCGAAAACTTCAACAAGCATTTCTCAACGGCTGGCCATGCCTTCCGCCTGGCTACTCCAACCTCGGCCAACAGCCCCCCCCCCTGCAGCTGTTAAGCATATCCCAGTTTAGGTCAGCCCATGCCTCTCCAGGTTCTCCTTTACCCAAATCCAGATAGCAGATGTTCTGAAAGAGCTGCAAAACCTGGACCCGTACAAATCAGCTGTGCTTGACAATCTGGACCCTCTATTTCTGAAACTATCCGCCGCCATTGTCGCAACCCCTATTACCAGCCTGTTCAACCTCTCTTTCATATCGTCTGAGATCCCCCAAGGACTGGAAAGCTGCCACAGTCATCCCCCTCTTCAAAGGGGGAGACACCCTGGATCCAAACTGTTACAGACCTATATCCATCCGGCCCTGCCTGTCTAAGGTCTTCGAAAGCCAAGTCAACAAACAGGTCACTGACCATCTCGAATCCCACCGTACCTTCTCCGCTGTGCAATCTGGTTTCCGAGCCAGTCACAGGTGCACCTCAGCCACGCTCAAGGTACTAAACGATATCATAACCGCCATTGATAAAAGACAGTACTGTGCAGCCATCTTCATCGACCTTGCCAAGGCATTCGACTCGGTCAATCACCATATTCTTATCGGCAGACTCAGTAGCCTCGGTTTTTCGGATGACTGCCTTGCCTGGTTCACCAATTACTTTGCAGACAGAGTTCAGTGTGTCAAATCGGAGGGCATGCTGTCCGGTCCTCTGGAAGTCTCTATGGCGGTGCCACAGGATTCAATCCTCGGGCCGACTCTTTTTTTCTGTATATATCAATGATGTTGCTCTTGCTGCGGGCGATTCCCTGATCCACCTCTACGCAGACGACACCATTCTGTATACTTCCGGCCTGTCCTTGGACACTGTGCTATCTAACCTCCAAACGAGCTTCAATGCCATACAACACTCCTTCCGTGGCCTCCAACTGCTCTTAAACGCTAGTAAAACTAAATGCATGCTTTCAACCGTTCGCTGCCTGCACCCGCACGCCTGACCAGCATCACCACCCTGGATGGTTCTGACCTTGAATATGTGGACATCTATAAGTACCTAGGTGTCTGGCTAGACTGTAAACTCTCCTTCCAGACTCATATCAAACATCTCCAATCGAAAATCAAATCAAGAGTCGGCTTTCTATTCCGCAACTAAGCCTCCTTCACTCACGCCGCCAAACTTACCCTAGTAAAACTGACTATCCTACCGATCCTCGACTTCGGCGATGTCATCTACAAAATTGCTTCCAACACTCTACTCAGCAAACTGGATGCAGTTTATCACAGTGCCATCCGTTTTGTCACTAAAGCACCTTATACCACCCACCACTGCAACTTGTACGCTCTAGTCGGCTGGCCCTCGCTACATATTCGTCGCCAGACCCACTGGCTCCAGTTCATCTACAAGTCCATGCTAGGTAAAGCTCCGCCTTATCTCAGTTCACTGGTCACGATGGCAACACCCATCCGTAGCACGCGCTCCAGCAGGTGTATCTCACTGATCATCCCTAAAGCCAACACCTCATTTGGCTGCCTTTCGTTCCAGTTCTCTGCTGCGTGTGACTGGAACGAATTGCAAAAATCGCTGAAGTTGGAGACTTTTATCTCCCTCACCAACTTCAAACATCTGCTATCTGAGCAGCTAACCGATCGCTGCAGCTGTACATAGTCTATCGGCAAATAGCCCACCCATTTTTACCTACCTCATCCCCATACTGTTTTTATTTATTTACTTTTCTGCTCTTTTGCACACCAATATCTCTACCTGTACATGACCATCTGATCAATTATCACTCCAGTGTTAATCTGCAAAATTGTAATTATTCGCCTACCTCATGCCTTTTGCACACAATATATATAGACTCCCCCTTTTTTTCCTATTGTGTTATTGACTTGTTAATTGTTTACTCCATGTGTAACTCTGTGTTGTCTGCTCGCACTGCTATGCTTTATCTTGGCCAGGTCGCAGTTGAAAATGAGAACTTGTTCTCAACTAGCCTACCTGATTAAATAAAGGTGAAATAAAAAATAAAAAAAGGTTGTTGTTCTTCACATTACCGCCTCTGGTAAACACAAACTATTTCAAAAAATATATACTGTATGTTTATTTGTCACATGCACAGGATACAGAAGGTGTAAGTGGTACAGGTAAATAATTATTTGCATAGCAATAAAATATTTTATACATATTTCATCATTATTAGATGACGCTTATCCAGACACACTTGTCTAAATTGATGGGTCATGTGAAAAATGCTATAACCACCCCCAACCACATCTAACTATTTGTATGGGTCACTATTGTCTAGACATGTTCATGAAATACAATAGACGGCCGTAATCACCTCCAGACAAACCAAACCTGGCTAACTTGATGTGTCATGTTATCATCTTACAAAGTGGAGTCTTTTGTTTAGATGTAGCTAGCTAAACGATCCAAACTCATACTACTACCACCACCAATACAAACTGATTGTCATAGCTATAGTATGAATCTGCAGGTAGCTAAAGCTAACCAACTAGGTCTAGTGTTAGCTAGCTAACATTAGGCTATATCTAGCAATGCAAATGAAAATTTCTGATTAGAATAATATTACTATACAGATCATACATGTAACATTAGCTAGCGAGCTAACGTTCGCTAGCTAGCGAACAGTACGCTTTAACTTGCAATGAGTTTGACTAAATTAGAAACGTATAATATATGAAAATATAGCTAGACTCTTACCCAGATACATGTATGAACGCTTCATGGCACACTGGAACTGTTATGTTTGTAGCTACTTGTTTGGCCAGTGTTGTTTCAAGTCACTCTGTTTCACGCTAAACATGGTATATGCAGAAAGTAGCCCATCACAACTTTTTCCAACTAATTTGTTGGTAGCGCCTGCTACCGACAATTTCGGTGCATCGATGACATAAGAATTGAGATTGATAAAATTAGCAAAAATATTATAGTTCTCGATGGCTAACGTTATATCTTTCAAAATAGCTGCAACACATACTGAGCAGCTCATGTTATAGATAGAAGCCTGCTGCATGGCAGACAATCCAAACTCATCTCCTGGCATGTCCAGCCCAGCCATTATCTCAGCCAATCATGGCTAGAGGGAAGGTTCCTGTGTTTTTCCATGGCTAAACCAACTAGGCTCGTAATTTAACAATTGTATTCAGAATACAAGTTTGTTTATTAAAAAAAATGGGCCTGTCCGAGGGTCCTCACAGTGTTCTATAGGAGAACCATTGAGAGCATACTGTCCGGCTGTATCATGGCCTGGTATGGCAACTCCACCGCCACTGAGAGAGGCTCTACAAAGGCTCTACAGAGGGTGGTACAGTCAGCCGAACGCACCATTGGGTTCTCACTGCCTGGCCTCCAAAGCACCTACAGTACAACACCAGGTGTCGCAGGAAGGCCAAGAAGATCATCAAGGACCTCAGCCACCCAAGCCACGTCCTGTTCTCCCTTCTTCCATCACTCAGGGCAGTGTCGGAGTATCATGGCAAAAACTGTCAGGCTGGCCAATAGCTTGTACCCCCAGACCATCAGTCTGCTGAATAGCCACCAGGCAGCTACCTGCTCCCCCTGTCCCCCTCCTGCCCCGCGGACTTCCTACCCCTTCCCACTTGCTTCTCCGCCTATGGATATTTTACCCCCATTAACATTTACCCTGCCCCCACCCCCCAATTGACATTTATCACTGTTACAGCTGTAAATATGTATATATAATTTTTTATTATTGTGTCATTCACTTCTTTTTCTTCAGCCCTGTTGAAAATGTCACTTTACCCTGCGATTACATCTGTGACCCTGTCCCTGTAGAGCAGACCCTGTACCTTTCAGATGCAGATAGACTAGGTCTATCTAAAGGGCTGTGTACTGTACAGTATGTCTCAAAGTGTGTGTTTGTGACCAATATACACACGTATGAGTCTATATATCCTTTAAACTTAAAGGGGAAGTTCAGGATTTGACAAGTAGATGTTATGGATGGTTCGTCATCCTGAAGAGAGTCTATGGGCCAGGAGAAACTGTAATCCATGGTTCGGTTTCTCTAAAAAGCCACTACAATTTCACCTTACTTTAGCCTATATCATAAGGCAACCTAAAATAACTATTGCCCATTTCCAGAGAGGTTGATCCCTAGATTACCCTTTAACCTCTAACATCAACATTCTCCATAACATCCAAATGATTCATCTGAGGGCCCCATCGCTTATGTTGACAACAGACCATGGAGAAGTGCTACCGGTCCATTGGCTATGCTGATTTCATACATACCCCTTCAAGTGAATGCCATTATGGTTGATGAGAGATGCATAGCAGCGTGTTTTTATTATGTATCATACTTAGCCTTAGAGTTCACGTTCGCACCGAAACAAAGACGCACCACTGGTATGTTTGCAGTAAGGTTAATCTGTCTTCATTTGTGTTTGAACTTGTTGAACTCTCATTTGATGAAAGAGGTTTGAGCTATTGGCCAGCATCCCAAATGGCACCCTAATCCCTACATAGTGCACTACTTTTGATCAGCTCTGGTCAAAAGTAGTGCACTTTGTAGGGAATATGGTGCCATTTGGGATGTAACTAAACTGTGAACCACACAAGGTCTGGACGGGTGCCATTTCTAATTCACTACATTTTCCCATTAGTTGGCGGTCCCTCCATCCCGTGCAGGCAAGCAACGCTGCTTTCCTAACCTGATCTCAGTTAAATAGAAAAAAAAATCCCCTCTAGGTTCACATCTGCACTACGATGGACCTCTTACAACCTGTCAGAAAAGAGCAGGATGGGTAGAGTGTAGAGTGCATTCGGAAAGTATTCAGACCCCTTCACTTTTTCCACATTTTGTTATGTTAGCCTTATTCTAAAATGAATTAAATGTTTCCCTCATCAATCTACACACAATATCCCAAAATGAAGACAGGTTGACATTTTGCAAATTTTATAGAAATAAAAAACAGCAATACCTTACATAAGTATTCAGACACTTTGCTCTGAGACTAGAAATGTAGCTTGTGTGTTTCCTGTCTCCATTGAGCATTTTCTACATTGTAGAATAATAGTGAAGAAATCAAAACTATGAAATCACTCATATGGGACCATGTAGTAACCAAAAAATATATTTATATTTGAGATTCTTCAAAGTAGCCACCCTTGGCACACACCTGTCTATATAAGGTCCCACAGTTGACAGTGCATGTCAGGGCAAAAACCAAGCCATGAGGTCGAAGGAATTGTTTGTAAAGCACCAAGACAGGATTGTGTCGAGGCACAGATCTGGGGAAAGGTATCAAAACGTTTCTGCAGCATTGAAGGTCCCCAAGAACACAGTGGACTCCATCATTCTTAAATGAAATAAATTTCGAACCACCAAGACGCTTCCTAGAGCTGGCCATCTGGCCAAACTGAGCAATCGGGGGAGAAGGGTCAGGGATGTGACCGAGAACCCAATGGTCACTCTGACAGAGCTCCAGAGTTCCTCTGTGGAGATGGGAGAACCTTCCAGAAGGACAACCATCTCTGCAGCACTCTACCAATTAAGCCTTTGTGGTAGAGTGGTTAGACAAAAGCCACTCCTCAGTAAAAGGCACATGACAGCCCGCTTGGAGTTTGCCAAAAGGCTCCTAAACGACTCTCTGACCATGAGAAACAAGATTCTCTGGTCTGATGAAACAAAGATTGTACTCTTTGCCCTGAATGCCAAGCGTCATGTCTGGAGGAAACCTTGCACCACTCATCCCTACGGCGAAGCCTGGTGGTGGCAGCATCATGCATTGGGGATATTTTTCAGTGGCAGGGACTAGTCAGGATCACTAGAAAGATGAACAGAGCATAGTACAGAAAGATTGTTTATGAAAACATGTTCCAGAGCGCTCAGGACCTCAGACTAGGGTGAAGATTCACCTTCCAACAGGACAACAACCCTAAGCACACAGCCAAGACAATGCAGGAGTGGCTTCGGGACAAGTCTCTGAATGTCCTTAAGTGACCCAGCCAAGAGCCTTGACTTGAACCCAATCGAATATCTTTGGAGAGACCTGAAAATAGCTGTGCAGGAACGCTCTCCATCCAACCTGACAGAGCTTGAGAGGATCTGCAGAGAAGATGGAAAAATTCCTCTAATACAGGTGTGCCAAGCTTGTAGCGTCATACCCAAGAAGATTTGAGGCTGTAATCACTGCCAAAGGTGAGTAAAGGGTCTGAATACTTATGTCAATTTTGTATTTCAGTTTTTTTTATTGAATAAAATTTGCAAACATTTCTAGAACCCTGTTTTTGCATTGTCATTATGGGGTATTGTGTGTAGATTGATGAGGAGAAAAATCTGTAACAAAAAGTCAAGGGGTCTGAATACTTTCCGAATACACTGTATATTTTCACTCAGGTATGGGGGATTAAGGAGTGCTCATGACTGACTGTCTGTTAAATGCCCATCAAAGCTGGAGCAACTACTATGAGTGTGTGTGATATGTGCTTGTGTGTGTTCAGCTGCAAGGTATTTTTTTTGGGGGGGGGGGGGGGGGGGGGTCGGTCAGTACATCTTTGACTTTGGCAGTGTGCGTTAATGCACTTATATTCCCAGCTGCTGTGAGGGTCAGGAGTGTGTGATGGGTGTTGCTTGAGCTTCACTGGGCTGTGTTAAATCACTCACAGTTGTTGTTTTGTGAGAAGAAAAGAGAAAGAGGGAGGGAGGGAGGGAAGGCAGACAGAGGTCAAATAGGGAGAAAGATGGAAGGTGGAAGTCTCTGGGAGTGGAAAATATTAAGAGACTGAGACTGAAATAGAGGGAGGGAACAGATAAAGGCAAATAGAGTGACTTGTGTGATTGTTGGCCTTACCAGGATAGAATTTGGGATTCATATCTCAGTGAACTGCAGAGAGCTAGCTAGGAGTGCCTATTGTATCTGTAGCCTTAAAGAACAATACCTTCTCTATTCTCTCCCTCCTATCCTACAAATGGAATTTGGAGTCGGGTTAGTGGTTCAGAAAGATCTAATCATTCTATTATGTTGGAAAATGACAGTGATGTGGTTGCCCTTGGAAACATGGAGGGACAGAGCACACCTGGACAGAGGCCCTAGCTCTCATTCAACAAAGACTTTGTGGCCCAAATGGCAACCTATTTCTTACATAGTGCACTACGTTTGACCAGAGCCCTATGAGCCCTGGGAAAGTGGTGCACCCTTTAGGGAATAGGGTGCCATGTGGATGCTCCCCTAGTTACCTCTTAATAACCCTCTGTATCAAACCTAGATCTTGTTTCATCAATCACTATATTTGTTCATGTATTGTTGATTGATGTTTGACTTTGTCTGATAATGTAAACTTAACCTCAGGTAAGAGCCATATTGTTCATGCTATATTAACCTGGTGCACTTGCAACTGAAGAAAGAGTTGAAGGTTGATAATGGGTGGCACACCGAGAGATAGCGAGAGAGAAAGAGATAAAATGGCAAGCAGAGAGGGAGCAAGAGATTTGATTAGATTTGATTTGAATCTCTTTTAGTCCCCATTTGGACTAATCTTCCAAGAGTCCATAAACATTAAAATACAATTTATAATACGAACACATTTTCACATAGATCACATTATTACAAACATACATAATATAGTAACATAATGACCCAATAAATACTCAATCTAAAAAATATTGATTCTTCATCTACTATAGTCCCACAACATTTCTATGTATTATATTTAAATAGTTTTAAAATAATGTTTAAATTTATATATTGAAAGGTTTCCAGTTTGCTCAGTTAATTTAATCAATTTCTTTATTGCTATAGATACCTTTGTACCTGTTTCCTCCAGCATCTTCACAAGGTCCTTTGCTGTTGTTCTGGGATTGATTTGCACTTTTCGCACCAAAGTACGTTCATCTGTAGGAGACAGGACGCATCTCCTTCCTGAGCGGTATGATGGCTGTATGGTCCCAAGGTGTTTATACTTGCGTACTATTGTTTGTACAGATGAACGTGGACCTTCAGGCGTTTGGAAATTTCTCCCAAGAATGAACCAGACTTGCGGAGGTCTTGGCTGATTTCTTTTGTATTTCCCACAATGTCAAGCAAAGAGGCACTGAGTGTGAAGGTAGGCCTTGAAATATATACACAGGTATACCTCCAATTGACTCAAATTATTTCAATTAGGCTATCAGAAGCTTCTAAAGCCATGACATAATTTTCTGGAATTTTCCGAGCTGTTTAAAGGCACAGTAAACTTAGTGTATGTAAACTTCTGATCCACTGGAAATGTGATACAGTGAATTACGTATAAGTGAAATAATCTGTCTGTAAACAATTTGGCACGCCTTGACCATAGAGAGCTGTTTATTCTCTATGTTGGTTGGGTTGGGGTGTGATTTAGGGTGGGTTATCTAGGGGAATTGTATTTCTATGGTGGCCTGATATGGTTCCCAGTCAGAGGCAGCTGTTTATCGTTGTCTCTGATTGGGGATCATATTTAGTTAGCCAGTTTCCCATTGTGCTTTGTGGGATCTTGTCTAGATATAGTTGCCAGTGAGCATTATTATTAGCGGCACGGTTCGTTTGTTCGTTTTGTTGTTTGAAGTTTTAATTTCCAAAATAAAGGCTGGAAACATACCACGCTGCATGTTGGTCTACTCCTTATAATGAACATGACACAATTGTTGGAAAAATTACTTGTCATGCACAAAGTAGATGTCCTAACCGACTTGCCAAAACCATAATTTGTTAACAAGAAATTTGTGGAGTGGTTGAAAAACTAGTTTTAATGACTCCAACCTAAGTGTATGTAAACTTCCGACTTCAATTGTATATGATAAAATCGAATATCGTGAGATTTGACATTGACAATATATCGTGAAGTGTGGGACTATATGCTATTTGAACTTTACAAATGCAGTTTTATCAGTTAGTTTTATTGGAGAAGCATATCGTAGATGAGGTCTCCCCAAATATCGATCAACCCTAGCTGAGGACAGATGTGTTTGGGAAGAGGGGTGGGGGTGGGGGGGGGGGGGGGGGGGGGGTTGCATAAATGTTAAGAGAACGAGAAAGAAACCACAAGGGGTGATAGTGGTGGGGGTGGAGCAGTCACACAAGTGCTTGAAGCTTTGCTCTCTAGGACTGACTGCTGTGATATTGATTTGACTGGCTGCACATAGGGACTGGAGTCAATCACCATTGTGACATCAGACAGATGTGGTATTCTGCAGAAACAGCAACCATTTAGAATCATGTCAGCCATAGTGTGTAACCTGTACATAAATCCTACACTGAGGGCCAGTACTGTGGTAACTAGGCTAACTTAGTTCCAGGTCTTGAAAGACAGTTTTCTGTTGCGGTTACTACTTTGGCTGTGTTGATAAATTGATAGCCTCAGTAACGTTTATGGGGTGTGGTTGCAAGCAGAAATGTCTAGGCAATAGAAAATGGAGACAACTATTCAACTGAACTGGGTAAAACAAATTACAACTTGCTCTTCCCTTCAACTTGTTTTAAGTCACTTGAACCCAGACTGTCATGCTCATTTAAAAAAAGGGACCAAGACAAAACTGTAGTTTCTTGTCCAGAGGCCACAGTACACACATGTATGCACGCGCTGTTGTTTCTCAGTCTCAACTATGAGTTCAAAACCCAGACTCAAATACAGAACCAAATCTCTCCCAGTTCTGTGATCCTAGAACTTTGCTTACTGAAGTATCAGAAGATGTACTGTACATAATGGGTGTCACCATAATGTCTTCACGCTATTACGGTATAGATGTCACTCCTAAACTGGGAAAAACAACCTAAGGGGTGAATCTTAACTTCCACTTGTTAGTCAGATTTTTACTTGATGTCAATGTGAGTCGAAGTGAAAATTGGACTTAAATGGGAGTTTGCCCCATACAGACATCAATCCGTGTAGAGCAGAGTATAAGATGCATTTCTGTTGAAACGGATACTGTAAATAAAGTACAATTGTATTCAATTCAATTTCAGAGAGTAGTAATATCAGTTTGGTATGCATGTACACACTAAAGGTCAATTATTGAACTATATCATTATTGATAGTGTGGGCTGCAGCTGTTACTTTTCTGTTAGTCTGGATAAAGAGTATGTTCTTGTTATGTGTATAATAAAGTGCTATTGTACTCTATGAAGAGGGTAGTAATAATAGTAAATTGAAAGTCTTCAGCCTTGAAGGCTCTAGGATGCTCTTCTGAGCTCTTCACTGTGTGGTAGTAGGACAGAACAGAGAGCAATCATTAGGGTCCACTCTGGTGTGTTCCGTAAGAATTGCCACAGTGCAATCAGTGTTACTGAGTACGGGGTACAGCACATCTGCATGTGCGTATTCATACGTGTTTAACCCTGCTCTAACCCTCCCAGCTCTTTTCGGGGAAAATCACCAATAAGCTTGAGTTTCAAGGCCAGGATTGTTTGATTTCAAAATGTAATATGCGTGTCCCTGGCGTACTGGGCATTTCCATGTAAAAAGCCCCATGAGCACCAACATGTAAAGTTTATTTAAGCAATATTTCCCGAGGAGGTGTGGTATATGTCAATATACCACGGCTAAAGGCTGTTCTTACGCACAACGCAATGCAGAGTGCATGGACACAGCCCTTAGCCGTGGTATATTGGCCATATAGCACAAACCCCTGAGGTGCCTTATTGCTATTATAAACTGGTTACCAATGTAATTGGAGCAGTAAAAATACATGTTTTGTCATACCCATGGTATACGGTCTGATATACCATGGCTGTCAGCCAATCAGCATTCAGGGCTTGAACCATAAAGGAGCACATACATGTTGGTATCAAATGGCTATATTTTTGAGAAACTAAGGCATATATAAATGTTCAACCAGGGATCATAGCTTTCACCTGATCAGTCTGTCATAGAGAGAGCAGGTGTTCTTAATGTTTTGTATTCTCAGTGTATATTTAGTTTTGCAGAAATGATATGCCTACTGTAAGTTTAAGGAATATCATTCTGTTACCAAAAACCCACATAGTTTTAAGATATTTTCTCATTTCTTTCCCTTCATGAGGACAGAGGATGATGAAAGTTCACAGAAGTAACAAGGTAGACCTACCAATAAGTTTAGTATTTTTAGTAATAATTTGGTTTATGATTTATTAAGTGATTAAAATGAGTCGGTCTATTACCAAATCGGTTACAGAATGACCAAAAAACATTAACAGATTGACTGCAACTGAACTGGCTACAATAGGAATTCATAGTAGTAGAGTCTCAGCGTCATTCTGTTACTGTGGAATTGCACTACTCCTACAGTCAATGTGTATGCCTTTTCTTCTTTCATTTCTTGCACGCACGTGTGCGTTGTGCATGTGTCTGGGTGAGCATGTGTGTATTTGTGTGTGAATGTGTGTGCTTGTTGTAGTGGTATGTGAGCATATTGAATCTGTGTGCTGTCGTTATTATCAATAGTTGGCAATAATGACATCAGCTAAGGCCTGTGGCACAAAAATGGACTTGTGCGGAAAGTCATGGCTTGTCTGGGTGTGTCTATCCTTTACAAATGTGGTCCTAGACAGCAGTTCCCTTGCTCCATAGACTTTGAGTGTAATAATGGTTGTTTTCATTGTTGCTTTGTCAAGTACTGCATAACCTACTGTGATGGATTGACTCTGGTTGAATATAGTTTGCAACCTGTGCCTGACTAAGGTTTCACTCCTATACTTGAGTCTTGCTGTTAGTACTTGCCAAAATGTTGATGTCAGTTTCCATTGTAGGCCTCAACATTCATTATGGATGCGTGCGTCTGTGTGGTAATGGGGTGTGTGTGCATGCATGCAATTGCCAATGATGGGACCCTAGTGGTAACGTATGTAAGCAGGCCTAACGTCAGGGCCTCGGGGGGGGCATCAGTGAAGTGTCTCAGACGAGCCGGAGTGTCAGTCCCTTTGAAGATTATGACATGTAACACAATAACGCAGGTCCTTTTCCTGTTATTATTCCTGTTTTATTTGGAGTGTTGGGCTGGAGCACATGCTAGTGATTACCGGTAGGGGTGGGGTTGGCGGTAGGGTAGTTTCCACTGGGAGAGACAGACGGAGAGAGGGGAGGATGAAGTCAAACCACGCGTTTCTCCAGGGTTTATGTTTCCCCAAGCCTACCCCCCCCATACAAAGATGTGAAAGCCCACCTTTACAAGGCAGGAGTCAGATTTGGCCTGATACACCCGGCTAAACTGAGGGTTACTTTCCAGGGGGCGAGCCACACATTTGACGACCCCCAGTCTACGCTAACCTTCTATCGGGAAATATCCACTCAACAGCGGCACAGAACCCAGATCTGTGAAGGCTGCTAGTTATGTTATTAGGGTGCACACATGGTCAGTTTAACTAAGAAGGGGTATAATTACTGGGCTATATTCATTTACTTTAGGCCCGCAATTTGCATTTTTTTAAATGTATTATATAGAATAGGCTACATGTGGCTGTATGGTGTGTGTGTGTGTGGGCACGTGCAATAGCGATAATGCTTAGGACAATTTAGAAAAGATTAGGTTATACATTTTTCATCCACATGTCCATTCCCCTTTATTGAACATAGGTGTTAATAGTGAAACTATTTTTTTATACAATTTTTTTCTTAACTCTTAGTGGGCTTCCTGTTAGAAAACAGGGCAGGTATTTTATTGTTATGTTATAGATTACGGTTACACAAACGACTTATTCTTTAATACTACTGTAACAAACAATTTAAAGCAGCCTCCTGGAATGTTCGGGGCAGTGGGCATGTGGTCAAGAGGAAGAAAATTCTAACATTCTTAAAAAAGGAAAGAGTTTCAATTGCTGTGCTACAGGAAACCCATTTATCTTCAACAGAACATGCTAAACTGAAGAGGGACTGGGTGGGCCAGGTGTACTTTTCTTATTTTAGTTCAAACAAAAGAGTCACTACCATCCTTGTAAATAAAGATACAGACCCTGAAGGAGGATTTATTTTGATTAGAGGTAGTATACTTGGTCAACATATTACTATACTAAATGTATATGGCCCGACTCTGTCTGACATGATTTTATTATTTAATCAACACTGCAAATGATACTTTAATTGTACTTTGGATTGGATAAATCATCAACTGCTTCAGTAGCATATAATGGGTTAGGTAACCATCCGAGATGTCTACTTGCACACCAACTTTATAAAAAATAATAACAGAATGAAAGATTGATTAAGTCTATAAGGATGGCAGATGGCTCCACTTCTTATGATCCATTGTTTGTCAATAATATTGTAACGACCCTGGGTTTATAAGCGCGGATATTGACTCTCCCGCTTGAGCATGCTTTTGCACAGTTTATCACAGTGCCATCCGTTTTGTCACTAAAGCACCTTATACCACCCACCACTGAGACTTGTATGCTCTAGTCGGCTGGCCCTCGCTACATATTCGTCGCCAGACCCCACTGGCTCCAGGTCATCTACAAGTCCATGCTAGGTAAAGCTCCGCCTTATCTCAGTTCACTGGTCATGATGGCAACACCCATCTGTAGCACGCGCTCCAGCAGGTGTATCTCACTGATCATCCCTAAAGCCAACACCTCATTTGGCCGCCTTTCGTTCCAGTACTCTGCTGCCTGTGACTGGAACGAATTGCAAAAATCGCTGAAGTTGGAGACTTTTATCTCCCTCACCAACTTCAAACATCAGCTATCTGAGCAGCTAACCGATCACTGCAGCTGTACATAGTCTATTGGTAAATAGCCCACCCATTTTCACCTACCTCATCCCCACACGGTTTTTATTTATTTACTTTTCTGCTCTTTTGCACACCAATATCTCTATGTGGACAAGTATCCTGCTTCTATTGTGTTTTGAAGAAAATGGGGGTCATATTAGCAGTAACTGCATAAAGTTACTGTGAAATCAAAGTTAATAAAAGCCTTTTTTTCTCAGTTCCACACTATGAGCAGTTACTGCTTTTTTGCTTAGTACGGCAGCACAGAGACAAACAAAGCTCCTTTTACTCCTGAAGAGGTTTGGGAAACTATTAAGGCAAAGCCTTCTGGCAAGGCACCCGGCCTAGATTGCTTCTCTGCAGAGTTCTGCAAGAAGTTCTGGCCTGAGATATGCCCCATCTTCATTCCTTCTCTAAATGATACAGCATGTTCGAAAGAGACATCATACCAGAGTCCTGGAAAACTGCATCCATTAGCCTGATACTAAAAATAACAAAAACCCATTCAACTGCTTTTCGTTTAGACCTATCAGTTTGCTAGGATTTGATATTAAAATTGTTGCTAAGACACTTGCCCGCAGTTTGGAGGTACTACTTCCAGACCTCATTAAATCAGACTGGCTTTGTCAAATCCAGATTTGGAACGGATAATGTGAGACTTGCTTTGAATATCATAAACCACCTTGGCAGAATTAAAGACCCTGCACTCATTGTCTCTCTCAATGCCAAAAAAGGCCTTCAATAGAGTTGACTGGACATTTTTGTTTGCTGTATTAGAAAAGGTTAATCTGGGTGACCATTTTATTAATTTAGTAAAATTACTTTATTCTGACCCATCAGCGGCAGTTAACATGGTAAATTATCAGAAAGATTTCCTATCAGTAGGGGCTGTCGTCATGGCTGTCCTTTATCTCCTGCTCTGTTCCCTTTAGTCATAAAACCACTGGCTGAGGCAATAAGGTCTAGTAATAACATCAGGGGCATCTATATGTGTGAGGAAAAACATAGAGGAAATTGCATTATTTGCTGATAATGTGCTTTTATACATGTCTAAACCAGAGACCTCTGTCACTGCAGTAATGGACATCATATCTGAATTTGATAACCTGTCAGGGTACAAAATTAACGTGGATAGGAAAGAGTTTTGTCATGTTTGTCATTTATTATCATGTCTTGTCCCTGTGCTCCCCATTCTATTCGTTTCCCTCTGCTGGTCTTATTTGGTTCTTTCCCTCCTTCTATCCCTCTCTCTCCCCCTCCCTCTCTCACTCTCTCGCTCTCTCTTCTCTCTATCGTTCCGTTCCTGCTCCCAGCTGTTCCTATTCCCCTAATCATCATTTAGTCTTCCCACACCTGTTCCCGATCCTTTCCCCTGATTAGAGTCCCTATTTATTCCTTTGTGTTCCTTCCTGTCCCGAACGGTTCCTTGTTTAGTATTCACCATGCTGTGATTGCGTTTCGCCCTGTCCTGGTGTTTTTGCTGTGATTGTGTATCGCCCTGTCCTGTCGTGTTTTTTGCCTTCATCAGATGCTGCGTGTGAGCAGGTGTCTCTGTCAACTACGGAAGATGCCTACCCTAAGGGGACCTGCAGTCTGTGGCCGCTTCTCCTGTTATTCCCCTCTACAGACTAGAGGATTTCTGTTATTTCCTGTTTGGACTTGAATAAACTCTGTTTCTGTTAAGTCGCTTTTGGGTCCTCTTTCACCTGCATGACAGAAGGAACCGACCAAGGAATGGACCCAGCGACTTCAGACGCTCGTTACACTGCCGTCAAGATCCAAGGAGCCATGCTCTCAGACACGAGCAGGAATTGTCTGCTGCTCGCCATGCCGTGGAGAACCTGGCCGCTCAGGTTTCCGACCTCTCTGGACAGTTCCAGAGTCTACGTCTCGTGCCACCTGTTACTTCCTGGCCTGCCGAGCCTCAGAACCTAGGGTTAATAACCCACCTTGCTACTCCGGGCAGCCCACTGAGTGCCGCTCCTTTCTCACGCAGTGTGAGATTGTGTTCTCTCTCAACCCAACACATACTCTAGAGAGAGAGCTCTGGGTTGCTTACGTCATTTCACTCCTTACTGGCCGGGCTCCAGAATGGGGCACAGCTATCTGGGAGGCAAGGGCTGATTGCTCTAACAAGTTCCAGAACTTTAAAGAGGAGATGATTCGGGTTTTTGACCGTTCAGTTTTTGGTAGGGAGGCTTCTAGGGCCCTGGCTTCCTTATGCCAAGGTGAACGGTCCATAACGGATTATTCTATTGAGTTCGCACTCTTGCTGCCTCTAGTGAGTGGAACGAGCCGGCGCTGCTCCCAGCTCGTTTTCTGGAGGGACTCCACGCAGTGGTTAAGGATGAGATTCTCTCCCGGGAGGTTCCTTCAGATGTGGACTCTTGATTGCTCTCGCCATCCGCATAGAACGAGCGGGTAGATCTTCGTCACCGGGCTCGTGGAAGAGAGCTCGCATCAACGGTGTTTCCCTGCTCCGCATGGCAACCATCTCCCTCCTCTGGCTTTGAGACTGAGCCCATGCAGCTGGGAGGGATTCGCATCTCGACTAAGGAGAGGGAACGGAGGATCACCAACCGCCTGTGCCTCTATTGCGGAGTTGCTGGACATTTTGTTAATTCATGTCCAGTAAGAGGCCTGCCCATCAGTAAGCGGAGGGCTACTGGTGAGCGCTACTACTCAGGTCTCTTCATCTAGATCTTGTACTACTATGTCGGTCCATCTACGCTGGACCGGTTCGGGTGCTACATGCAGTGCCTTGATTGACTCTGGGGCTGAGGGTTGTTTCATGGACGAAGCATGGGTTCGGAAACATAACATTCCTTTCAGACCGTTAGACAAGCCTACGCCCATGTTTGCCTTAGATGGTAGTCATCTTCCCAGTATCAAATTTGAGACACTACCTTTAACTCTCACAGTATCTGGTAACCACAGTGAGACTATTTCTTTTTGATTTTCCGTTCACCGTTTACACCTGTTGTTTTGGGTCATCCCTGGCTAGTATGTCATAATCCTTCTATTAATTGGTCTAGTAATTCTATCCTATCCTGGAACGTTTCTTGTCATGGAAGTGTTTAATGTCTGCCATCCCTCCCGTTTCTTCTGTCCCTACTTCTCAGGAGGAACCTGGCGATTTGACAGGAGTGCCGGAGGAATATCATGATCTGCGCACGGTCTTCAGTCGAGTCCCGAGCCAACTCCCTTCCTCCTCACCGGTCATGATTGTAGTATTGATCTCCTTCCGGGGACCACTCCTCCTCGAGGTAGACTATACTCTCTGTCGGCTCCCGAACGTAAGGCTCTCGAGGATTATTTGTCTGTGTCTCTTGACGCCGGTACCATAGTGCCTTCTTCTTCTCCGGCCGGGGCGGGGTTCTTTTTGTTAAGAAGAAGGACTACTCTGCGCCCCTGGTGTGATTATCGAGGGCTGAATGACATAACGGTTAAGAATCGTTAGAAAATGTCATCAGCCTTTATAGATTCTGCAGGGAGCCAGGTGCTTTACTATTGGACCTTCGTAACGCTTACCATCTCGTGCGCATCAGAGAGGGGGCACAGGGAAAACGGCGTTTAACACTCCGTTAGGGCATTTTGAGTACCGGGTTCTGCTGTTACGGGCTCGCCAATGCGCCAGCTGTTTTTCAGGCATTAGTTAATGATGTTCTGAGAGACATGCTGAACATCTTTGTTTTTGTCTATCTTGACGATATCCTGATTTTTTCTCCGTCACTGAGATTCATGTTCAGCACGTTTTTATACGTGTTCTAAGCGCCTTTTAGAGAATTGTCTCTTACGTAAAGGCTGAGAAGTGCTTTTCATGTCTCCTCCGTTACTTTTCTCGGTTCCGTTATTTCTTCATTCAGATGGACATGCTAAAAGCTGTCAATTGGCCTGTTCCAAGGTCACGTGTCGAGTTGCAGCGCTTTTTTAGGTTTCAAAAAAAAGTCTAACATCGGAAAGAGTTTCATTCGCTTTCGGAAAGTTGCTGCTCCTCTCACAGCTCTTACTTCTGTCAAGACGTGTTTTAAGTGGTCCGGTTCCGCCCAGGGAGCTTTTGATCTTCTAAAAGAACGATACTTCCGCTCCTATCCTCGTTACTCCTGAAGTCACTAGACAATTCATTGTCGAGGTTGACGATTAGAGGTAGGCGTGGGAGCCATTCTATCCCAGCGCTTCCAGTCTGACGATAAAGTTCATCCTTGCGCTTATTTTTTAATCGCCTGTCAGCCATCTGAGCGCAACTATGATGTGGGTAACCGTGAACTGCTCAACATCCGCTTAGCCCTAGGCGAATGGCGACAGTGGTTGGAGGGGGCGACCGTTCCTTTTTGTCGTTTGGACAGACCATAAGAACCTTGAGTACATCCGTTCTGCCAAACGACTTAATGCCCGTCCAAGCTGGTTGGGCGTTGTTTTTCGCTCGTTTCGAGTTTGTGATTTCTTACCGTCCGGGTAGCAAGAACACCAAGCCTGATGCCTTATCCCGTCTGTTTAGTTCTTCTGTGGCTTCTACTGATCCCGAGGGGATTCTTCCTTATGGGCGTGTTGTCGGGTTAACAGTCTGGGGAATTGAAAGACAGGTTAAGCAAGCACTCCACGCACACTGCGTCCAGGCGCGCTTGTCCTAGTAACCTCCTTTTCGTTCCTGTTTCCACTGTCTGGCTGTTCTTCAGTGGGCTCACTCTGCCAAGTTAGCTGGTCATCCCGGTGTTCGAGGCACTCTTGCGTCTATTCGCCAGCGCTTTTCTCCCTCACCGACATCAGGAGCGTGACACTGCAGCTGTGGCTGTCTATTGCGCGCAGCCCACCCAACTTTCCCTGCCGGTCATCCCCAGACCGGTTTTTATTTATTCCTTTCTGACCATGGTCTCACACGCCTTATCTCTTCACTAAGGTCTGCCTTTGTTGTGACTTTGAGAAAATGGGGGTCAGGATTAAGAGTCCAAGGTAAAGTTACTGTGAAAGAAAGTGTTGCTTTCCACTTTTTCTCACCTTCCTCTTACTATGAGCAGTTACTGCTTTTTGACTCCGCGGCAGCACATTGAGACAAACAAAGTCTCCCAGGTCCTGAAATCCTGTTTGTGGAAACTTCTTCCGCGACATCTTCTGGCGTCCATCCTGTCTTCCATGTCTCCTGTGTTAAGCCCTTTCTTCGCACCCCCGTTCTCGTCTTCCCTCCCCCTCCCGTCCTTGTCGAGCGCACCTATTTACAAGGTACATAAGATCATGGACATGCGTTCTCGGGACGGGGTCACCAATACTTAGTGGATTGGGAGGGTTACGGTCCTGAGGAGAGGAGTTGGGTTCCGTCTCGGATGGACCGTTCACTCATCGATGATTTCCTCCGTTGCCGCCAGGATTCCTCCTCGAAAGCGCCAGGAGGCGCAGAGTGGGGGGTACTGCATCCATTGTCATTTATTAAAATGTCTTGTCCCATTCTCCCCATTCTATTCGTTTAGACCTATCAGTTTGCTGGTCTTATTTGGTTCTTTCCCTCCTTCTATCCCTTTGGAGGTCTACCCTCCAGACCTCATTAAATCAGACTGGCTTTGTCAATCGATTTGGAACGGATAATGTGAGACTTGTTCCTATTCCCATAATCATCATTTAGTCTTCCCACACCTGTTCCCGGCCTTCAATAGAGTTGACCTTTCCCCTGATTAGAGTCCCTATTTATTCCTTTGTGTTCCGTTCCTGTCCCGTTAACCTTGTTTAGTATTCACCATGCTTTCCTATCAGTAGGGGCCTGTCCTGTCGTGTTTTTGCTGTGATTGTTATCTCCTGTCCTGTTCCCTGTTTTTTGCCTTCATAAAATGCACTGGCTGAGCAGGTGTCTAGTAATAACATCAGGGCATCTATATGTGTGAGGAAAAACCTGCAGTCTGTGGCCGCATTATCCTGATATTCCCCTTTATACAGACTAAACCAGAGATTTCTGTTATTTCCTGTTTGGACTTGAATAAACTCTGTTTCTGTTAAGTCACTTTTGGGTCCTCTTTCACCTGCATGACAAGTTTGGTTTTACATTTAAATATCCCCTCTACAATCAATTTAGAAATAATATCTCCATTCCAATTGACTGAATCAGGTTTAAAATGCTTGGGCATATATGTTACTCCAAATCTTAAAGACCTGTTCACTTCAAATGATATACCTTTGCTCACAAAGATTAAACAGGACCTGATCAACTGGTCTACCCTACCAAACTCCCTTTTTGGCAGGATTAATGTCGTTAGCATGGATATTGTTCCTCTGCTAAATTATCTATTCCAAAATATCCCCTGCCATCTAAGTAATTTTTTCAGAAAATGAATGCCAATATATCTGGAACAATAAGGAACCTAGAACCAAATTTACCAAACTAATTAAGGCTAAAGATTTAGGAGGGGTCTCTGCCAATTCTACAACTATATTACTGGTCTGCTCAGATCAAGCACATGATTAGTTGGTGCCTAGATAGTTGCCACTTACTTTGGGTTGTGATGGAATCAATAGCATGTCATCCAAGCATGAGCTTCCTTACCATTTGGTAATAGCTTTGAAAAGATCCAGGCCTTGTCTGACAATTCTACAGTACATAATACACTCTTATCTTGGAAAGATGCAAGGAGGTACTTGCAGATTCCAGACCATATATCACTCTGGTCACCGATTGCCCTAAAAACCATTGGACATGCATTCGGTGAGGAAGAATGGGCTTCTATCTGCGATAGGGTCTATCCCAAATGCACCTCCATAAGCATACAATAACTACATTTCAAAGGTTTTCATAGAACCTACTTTACACCTGTCCGCCTTCACAGTGTTTCCCAATGCATCACATTTATGTTTCAAATGGAAACAGGATACTGGCACCTTCATGCACGTTTTTTTGGTACTAGCATAATTCAGTCTTATTGGAAGGATATTCATTTAAACATCCAGAAGATCTTGGGTAGACAAGTAGCTATTTCACTGCATTTATACTTGGATTGTAATGTCGTGTTTGACCCTGAACGTCTGTTCATTACCCTTGTTTACTTAGCCAAAAAAATGCATTCTTATTATGGTCCACACCTGAAGTACCATCGGTGAGAATGGGGCTTTCTCAAGCTTCTGCTATTCTACCCTTAGAGAAAATTACCTTCGACTTACACCAGAAGTCTGATACATTTGGGAAAATCTGGTCTCCATTGTGCTCCTATGTAGAAAACCTCCCATAAATGCCCCAAGTTAAAATTGTGATGTTTGTATATATTTCTCTCTTCCTTTTGTTTGTCTTTTTGCATAATGTTTTGCTGTATCCTTATTCCTTTTATTGTACTTAGACAACCAAACAAAGTGCACCACATAGACTCCGTTAAAAGAAAATAACTTTCTATAAAATGATCAATTACAAAAAAACTAAAAGAAAGTGTTTTGTTGACCTCTCATGTTGGGCTACTCTCTGTCTACATCCTCTTGACCGCCCATGCTATCTAACAGGTGCTGCAATCTCCTCTCCTCCGGAGCACCTGCTCACTCACGTTTGACTCTGAAGGAGACAAATTGATTTAGGGGTTTGGCAGGTTGCTACTGTAGTTTACTTGAAACAAATGCTCTCTTTTTTTGAAACATTGGCTGGAACAGGCTGTAGAGGGTTTGGAAATGGCAGTACCTAGCGAACACTTATTGGTCTTATACACAGCATTCAGAGTTTAGAACGTGAGAGGGTTTGACAATAAGAGACTAGTTGTGGTGGTTAGAGCTGTACTGTCAATATTCATTTAAGTGACTTTTTAGCAGCCTGTGTGTGTGTGTGTGTGTGTGTGTGTGTGTGTGTGTGTGTGTGTGTGTGTGTGTGTGTGTGTGTGTGTGTGTGTGTGTGTGTGTGTGTGTGTGTGTGTGTGTGTGTGTGTGTGTGTGTGTGTGTGTTGATATAGTGATACCTGGAAAAGGGGTTTGGATTCTCTGATGGGTGTGTCAGCTATCTGCATATGTGAGTTCTGAGTTCCATGTCGGCTAGCTCAGGGTTATAAAAGGGAGGACGCTGAAACCAGCTGAAAAAACAGGTTTCCACACGCAAGTTTCTTTGGATCCTACCCCTCTCTAAGAAGTGGAGTCACAAGAACAACATGCATGCTACCCCAGCACTCCATCTTTCAGGGGCCAGTCACTCCTGCCTATTCCAGCTTGATCACAGCCCAAATCAGCCCTGCTCCAGCTGTGTTCTGTGTTCCAGAATGGATCAATGTGTTTCACTGTTCAGGACCCAGACTAACACTGTTTGGTTGAAAGTTGAGGCTCTGATCTCTTCTGTTCTCCCCACACCACATGATTTCACTGGCAGCCCTTGTACACTTCATTACTGTTGCATTTTATTGACATTAGATGTGTTTTTATGTCTCTCAAACAGAGTAGAGGAGAGATTGACTGCCCTGGGCCCTGCGTAGTGCTCCCGCTCGCATATTTGATGCGTGGTACTCGGCCATTGGAAAGTCAACTGGTGGGGGAGACCCCATAAAGAAGTTGGCTGCTCCACCGTCCCATTTTGGGTTGAGATTTATAGTAATAATCACTTTGTGGAGCGGTCAAGGCCCGGGCAGCTGCATGGGGAAATGCTGCAGTGGTAATATTTATAATAGACCTTTTTTTTTTTTACAAACATGGACATTTGGCCTAGTCTCTCATTACTATGGATTGTGGCCCCTCCAGTTTTTTGTCAACTCGGCAGACAGTTTCAACACACACACACACACACACACACACACACACACACACACACACACACACACACACACACACACACACACACACACACACACACACACACACACACACACACACACACACACACACCTCCTCTGGTAAACAGTTCCATTGGGGGACAGGCTTCTAGAAAAGCCAGGGTTGGTTTTCCATGGAGGATAGGGTTTGGGGATAGTTAGCAGACTGACTGTTTGGAAGCTGTTTGTCCTGCTGCTGTACTATGGTGGGTGGATGATGGACCAGAGGTTAAACTGAGGACCTTTGCTACCTGTCATGTCCATAGCAATACTATGTGTGTACAATGCACAGTATCCCACCACTAAACAGCCAGAAGAGATAAAGGTATACATGTTTCCACCCTGTCAGAACAATATGTGTACATGTCTGTCTCCCCATCTCAGTCGAGATCAGAGTGGACAGGTCAGTAGCGTGGAGAACTACTTGTTCTGTGGATTAGTTCCAACACATCCTCTCACATGCCCTATCTCAGACCTTAAGCAGGAAAGAAGGCCTCCATCGTGTCAAATGAGAACAGTATTTCAAGACATTGGCCGCAACCTCTCCAAAACCCAGCGCAGGTTTTCCCATTAAGCCAGGAATTCGGAAATGGGTGCTGACAATTTTGATCAGGAGTACATGAAAGGTGAGGAGTGTGGGAGTGTGTGTCAGCAGTGTTTGTCCATGTGTGTGTGTTTAATTTTGCGCTAGCTGCCTATGAGATTTCATTACCTCTGAGTGCGGCTGAGTAAGAGTTACGTTTCTTATCAACACCATGTGTTTTTATCCTCTAGATGGTGTAGACTTTATTAGATCCTCACTTGTTTAAAATGAAGGCTGGGGCAACGTGGGTGGTACATCATTGTTTGAAATGGACTGAAACTATTTTAGCTAGGTTAGCATTATTGTTTGCTGGCATGTTGTAGTTCATCTCAGCTCAACAGGAGTGGGGGCTATCCTATCTGATACAGAGTTATACAAACCACCAGCTGAGGACGATGATTGTCTTTTGATCAGGACCACATGCACTATACAGCCTGGTATTGGGTATACGGGCTCTGCTTGGTTCTAGCTGGTAGGCAGTGCATGGGGTTACCACTGCTACCCCATCTGAAAACAACATGGCTATTTATGCTCTCCCTGTCCAGGTAACAGTATGTGGTCATAATGGAAGAGTGAAGGTAATGAAGACTAGGCCTATAGCCCCATCAGGTACCACTAGGCCTATAGCCCCTTCAGGTACCACTGAAGAAAGACATAGGCTAACCATGATCCCAAAAGAAATGAAGGTTGACCACTCTCTTAATTTTACATCACTTTTGTTCTTGATAAAGTTATCAATTGGTAGCCTGTTGAATGCAGTACTAGGTAGAGGAAAATATTTATCCTTTTCTGGTGTTTAAGACAACAGGTATGGATCATTATGGTTTTTAACTAAACTTCTGTTTAGTTACTTTTTCATAGACTGTCCATATTTTAGTCCAAGCAGCTCTGTATCTCCTAATGCTACAATTCATTGCTACTATTCTGCTAATGCTACAATTCATTGCTACTATTCTACTAATGCTACAATTCATTGCTACTATTCTACTAATGCTACTATTCATTTCAACAGAGCAGGTAAAGTAGTTCTGCATCTCAATTAATATGACAACTAATGGAAGTCCAGTCATTTCAACCTATGCCTCTTCCAATAAGTGTTACCAACTACATTCCAGTGCCACCCAGACTCCAAATGACTAATCTACACCCAGCCCACTCCATGGCAACGGAAGGGTGTCAATTTGGACAGGAAATAATTTATTTGAACGTGACTAGGGTTTCCTCAGGCCCCAACTCCCTGGTGAGATAGATAGGATATGTCTCTGGTTACCTTGTCCCTGATCTATTCGCCACACACACTCCAAACAATGGCCGATACATCCGTCTATCTGAGCCAGAAGCCTGGGGAGGAGGCAGGCAGAGGAATGAAAAACATTTTGCCACCCCATCCACTGGAAGCTGGGAGAGGGAGCACCATGGGAAGGAGAGACACATAGGAAGGTGAGGACACACACACACCACGATAGAAGTTTTGGCCAGTCCAGCCCAGCAAAGACCTGTAATTGACTCCCAGCAGCAACTTGCACAGTATGTACTGTGTGCCATGTCACCATTATAAATCAACATATTGTCAGTTCTCACCTGTTTTAAGATGAATGTTATGAATTTGGAGAATTGGAATCTTCCAGCATGAACTTGGTATATCCATTCTGTACTGTGAAAGGATAATATTTGCCTACATTGTACAGGTAGAGTTCTGTGAGAGTAACTGTGTAGATACCAAGGGTATCAGTCGAATTAACAATGGCTTAATTATCCAACAGGGGCAGGCAATAGACAGGTCAAGGCAGGCAGGAGTCAGTAACCAGAGTTGGGGCAATGGTACCGGATGGCAGGCAGGCTCAGGGGCAGACAGAGTGGTCAGGCAGGCAGGCTGGTCAGGACAGGCAAGTGTCAAAACCAGGAGGGTGAGTAAAGAGAGACTGGGGAAAAGCAGGAGCTGAGAACAAAAATGCTGGTTGACTTGACAAACAAAATGAACTGGCAACAGACAAACAGAACACCGGTATAAATACACAGGGGATAATCGGCGACACCTGGAGGGGGGTGGAAACGGGAAAACGGGCCAATGAAATGGGGGGATGTTTCCGGGACTCCATCTAGAGGGGCAGGTCCCAGATGGAGAGCCATACCCTCTGCCCGAACCTGGGAGTGTTCTGCCCCAGAGCGGCCTGGGCTCTCTTTCAGGTACGGCGACAGCGGCGGATGAACATCTGGGCAGAGGGATTGCTGACTTCCTCCTCTTGCTCGGGAATAGCAGAGGCTGATATCCCAAGGGGCACTCGATGGGCGAGAGACCTGTGGAGAGACAAGGAAGGATATTGCGGGTATACTCAACCCATCCCTGTTGCTGAGTCCAGGTGGTAGTGTTGGCTGAGACTAGGCAGCGAAGAGTTGCCTCTAAGTTCTGGTTGGCTCGCTCTGACTGGCCGTTGGACTGGGGGTGGAACCCGGAGGACAGGCTTCCAGACCCGGGATGAGAACTGCGGACCCTGGTCGGATACCATGTCCACTGGAAGTCCGTTGATCTGGAAGACGTGCTACACCATAAACTGTCTCCTTGGCCGAGGGTAGTTTGGGGAGAGGCTTTGGAAAACCGATTAATCGGCCTGTTTTTATTTATTTATTTGTAATAATGACAATTACAATAATACTGAATGAACACTTATTTTAACTTAATATAATACATCAATAAAATCAATTTAGCCTCAAGTAAATAATGAAACATGTTCAATTTGGTTTAAATAATGCAAAAACAAAGTGTTGGAGAAGTAAAAGTAAAAGTGCAATATGTGCTAATATGTGCACTTTAGTATTGCCAGTGTAACAGTATAGCTTCCGTGATCCCCAGACGCTCCATAAACGCCTTCCAAACCCGGGACGTGAACTGGGGACCCCGATCGGAGACTATATCCTCTGGAACCCCATAGTGCCGGAAGACGTGGGTAAATATAGCCTCTGCAGTCTGTAGGGCCGTAGGAAGACCAGGCAATGGGAGGAGACGGCAGGACTTAGAGAACCGATTCACAACGACCAGAACGGTAGTGTTCCCCTGAGATGGGGGAAGATCAGTAAGGAAATCTACCGAGAGATGGGACCATGGCCATTGTGGAACCGGGAGGGGCTGTAACTTCCCTCTAGGAAGGTGCCTAGGAGCCTTACTCTGGGCGCATACCGAACAGGAGGAGACATAGAGCCTCACATCCCTAGCTAAAGTGGGCCACCAGTATTTCCCCCAAGACCCCGCACTGTCCTATCAATCCCCGGATGACCCGCAGACGGTAGTGTGTGAGCCCACCGAATCAATTTATCACGGACACCAAGCGGTACGTAACTTCGACCAGTTGGACACTGCATAGGCACAGGTTCAACCCTCAACGCCCGCTCGATGTCCGCGTCCACCTCCCATACCACTGGGGCCACCAGCCGAGAGGCTGGAAGGATGGGAGTGGGTTCGATGGACCGGTCCTCGGTGTCATAGAGACGGGACTGCGCGTCGGCCTTAGTGTTGAGGGAACCTGGTCTGTAAGAGATCGTAAATCTCCTCTTCTCGTTCCTCCCTGGGCTCGAACCAGCAACACAACGACAACAGCCACCATTGAAGCAGAGTTACCCATGCAGAGCAAGGGGAACAACTACTAGAAGGCTCAGAGCGAGTGACGTTTGAAATGCTATTAGCACGTGCTAACTAACTAGCTGAATTAATAAACAGCGCAATGCTTGATGAAAAACAAAATGCATGAAAAAATGCTGGCAAAATGCATGAAAGTGCTGTTTGAATGAATGTTTACGCGCCTGCTTCTGCCTACCACCGCTCAGTCAGATACTTAGATACTTGTATGCTCAGTCAGATTATATGCAACGCAGGCCACGCTCGATAATATATAGTAATATCATCAACCATGTGTAGTTAACTAGTGATTATGATTGATTGTTTTTTATAAGATAAGTTTAATGCTAGCTAGCAACTCACCTTGGCTTACTGCATTCGCGTAACAGGCACTCTCCTTGTGGAGTGCAACGAGAGAGAGGCAGGTCGTTATTGCGTTGGACTAGTTAACTGTAAGATTGGATCCGCCAAGCTGACAAGGTGAAAATCTGTTGTTCTGCCCCTGAACGAGGCAGTTAACCCACCGTTCCTAGGCCGTCATTGAAAATAAGAATGTGTTCTTAACTGACTTGCCTAGTTAAATAAAGTAAAATAAAAAAATCTGCAAATCGGCGCCCAAAAATACCGATTTCCGATTGTTATGAAAACTTGAAATCGGCCCAAATTAATTGGCCATTCCAATTAATCGGTCGACCTCTAATCTGGACACTCCCAGCAGAGATGATGTAACCCAGAAAGGGAATGGTGGAGCGATGGAACTCGCACTTTTCCTCCTTAAAAAACAACTGGTTCTCCAGAAGGCTCTGGAGCACGTGTTCTTGGGGGGAGCGGGAGAAGACGAGGATGTCATCAATGTAAACGAAGACGAACCGGTTCAACATGTTGCGGAGAACATCATTCACCAGAGCCTGGAACACAGCAGTGGTGTTGGTGAGGCCAAAGGGCATGACCAGATATTCGTAGTGGCCGCATTGAAGGCGGTCTTCCACTCGACCCCTCTCGTATCCGCACCAGGTGGTAGGCGTTTCGTAGATCCAGCTTGGAGAAAACAGTGGCCCCCTGGAGTAGCTCAAAGACCGAGGAAATGAGTCTTGTCCTTTTTCTCCACCAAGAAGAACTCTGCACCAGCGGGAGAGGAAGAGGGACGGACAAATCCTGTAGATAGGGGGTCCCCAATGTAAGTCTCCATAGCCTTGATCTCTGGTCCTGACAGAGAGTACAGACGTCCCCGGGTGGGCATGGTGCTAGAGAGAAAGTCAGCGTAGCCTAGTGGTTAGAGCGTTGGCCTAGTAACCGGAAGGTTGCGAGTTCAAACCCCCGAGCTGACAAGGTACAAATCTGTTGTTCTGCCCCTGAACAGGCAGTTAACCCACTGTTCCTAGGTCGTTATTGAAAATAAGAATGTGTTCTTAACTGACTTGCCTGGTTAAATAAAGGTAAAAAAAATATATTTAAAAATCCTGCAGTCATAGGGGCGGTGCGGCGGAAGGGAAGTGGCCCAGGACTTGCTGAGCACCTCCCAGAGGTCTTGGTACTCGGCGGAAATGGTGGAGAGGGCCGGAGCAACTTCCGTGCCCCCAGGAAGATGTCCCAGGGCAGGTTGCACCGACTTCAGTCAATGGCCGTGGCAGAACGGACTCCAGCCCATGATAGCACCCGTAGACCAGTTGATGAGAGGATTGTGTTGCTGGATCCAGGACAATCCCAAAACCACGGGTATCTGGGGTGACTTGATGTGCAGGAATTCAATGTGAGTGGTGTTATGGGTGACCTGACACTGTCCAGCGCTCTAACATCCATGGGAATGGAGAGGGGCTGAGTGGGATGTTCAGCTCGGAAGCCAGTGTGGCGTCCAAAAAGCTCTCATCGACCCCAGAGTCAATGAAGACCCAGAGAGATTTGAACAGGTTTTGCCACCGCAGAATGACATGAAAAGTAGAGCGTACACGCTCCTACCGGTGAGCCTGGTCTTATACTGGGCAAGTGGGTACAAAATGACCGAAAATCCTGCAATACAGACACCTCCTTGTGTTGATCCTGTGTTGCCGTTCCGCTGGGAAAAGCCCAGCTCTACCTAGTTGCATAGGCTCAGGAAACAGTGCCTCGGCCATCTTCGGTGACTCTCGAGGAAGGTTGTAAAACCTCAGGTGCTCTCGGCAACGGGACTGTCGGAGACTTCCCGGGATGATTCGGAGGCGAGGTGGAATTCAATTTTTTTTTTAATTCTGTCCATCTGTTGTTCCCGCAATCACCCATCACCGATGCAGATGGTCAAAGCGATAAGGGAGTCAAGATCCGTGGGTAACTTCCGAGTAGCAAGCTCATCCGTAACCTCCGTGCAGAAACATGTCGAACAGTGCTTCCTGGTTCCATACACTCTCCACTGCCAACGTGCGGAAAACTACCGCATAGTCGGCCACGCTGCGGGCGTCCTGCCGGAGCTGGGTTAGCTTCCGGGCAGCTTCTCTCCCGGAAAATGGGGCATCAAAAACCTTCCTCACCTCTCCCACGAACCACTCCAGACTCACGCACATGGTCGGCTGTTTTCCCATACGGCAGTAGCCCAGGTGAGAGCCCTCCCAGACATCAGCGTGATGAGATAGGCTATCTTGGAGCGATCCGAGAGGAAGGGAGAAAGCTGAAGCTCACTGAGCTAAAAACGCCAGACAGGTGCTTGGCTCTCCATTAGAGTTCCGGGGGAAGTAAACGGGGCTCCCGGGAGGGTGGAGTGGCGCTCCTAACTGCCGAGTTACTGAGGGGCGGTGGGGTTACCACCGTGTTAGGCAGCCTCCCAGACAACCTGTGGAATTACTTCAGCAGCATGTCCAATGCCCGGTCATGGCGCTCAGCCAACGTTTGGACCCCCTCCATAAGACCACAAAGCAATTCCTTGTGCCTACCATTGGAAGCTCCTTGGGAGGAGATGGTATTGCGCAGCTGGCCTGGGTCTGCTGGGTCAGTCATGGCCAGTTCGACTATCAGGTATGAAGGTAAGACCTAGAAATGCAGACTACATCAAATTAATAATTTAATAATCCAACAGGGGCAGGCAATAGACAGATCAAGGTGGGCAGGGGTCAGTAAACCAGAGGTAGGACAATGGTACCGGATGGCAGGAAGGCTTAGGGTAGGCAGAGGTCAATAATCCAGAGGTGGGGCAAAGGTACAGGTCGGCAGGCAGGCTCAGGATGAGGGGCAGGCAGAGTGGTCAGGAAGGTGGGCTCAGAGTCAGGACAGGCGAAGGTCAAAACCAGGAGGGTGAGAAAAGAGAGACTGGGAAGAGCAGGAGCTGAGAAGAAAAATGCTGGTTGACTTGACAAACAAGACGAACTGGCAACAGACAAACAGAACACAGGTATAAATACACAGGGGATAATCGGCGACACCTGGAGGGGGGTGGAGACAATCACAAAGACAGGTGAAACAGATCAGGGTGTGACAAATTCAAATTCCTAACCTATTTCTACCACCATATATGGATCTTCAGCTAGTTTCTACCCTCTGAATAACTGCAGTGACCTTAGCTGACTGATTCCTATCAGTCTCATGCATCACAGCATCCAGGTTATCTGGGAGTCCCCATGCTATGGTACTATGCCCTAGAAACCCATGTCCTTCAAACTGGGAACCACCAGGCTTTTTGTTTTGATTCTCAAGCCATGCAGTTACGCAGGGTAGCGGCATCTTGGTCCTGTGGACAAACAGTTTCTATGGTGAAACCGCCACAGCTCATACTGTGGAATAATAAACCCCCGGCCACAGAGATCTAGGTGACGATGGGCCCCAGAGCCTCTCCAGTAGGCCTCTCCCACTGGTCATCAGTCTGAATGAGTGTCTGTTCCTGTCGACATATCTGTCTCTCATCGCCACCCCATCAATCCCACTACCGACACCACGTCTCACATCCTCCCCAGAGACAGGGCTCTACTTTGTCCGTTGATCTGCCCATCCCGTAGCCAAGCAGCACCACAACTCCAAGCCATGTATGGGGGGTGACATCTATCCCCTACAATAGGGAGTGACTGCTATCCCCTGCCTTACCCTACCCCCTACCAAATCAAAACGCTACCGCCGGGAGCCCCCTCCCCCATACACCTTAGTGAGATCTCCACTCCCACCCACTCTATCCAAATGACAGCCCTCCACCTTAAAAGGAAGAACCACCCCCAATGTATCAAAATACCAGAATATTAACACCCGCCCTAAAGAGTATTTACCACCCCCAAAGAGAACCACTCCCACCGTATCAAACTACCAGAATACTACCCCCTAACCTAAAAAGAGTATTTACCACCCCCAAAGAGAACCACTCCCACTGTATCAAACTACCAGAATACTACCCCCGACCCTAAAAAGAGTATTACCACCCCCAAAGAGAACCACTCCCACTGTATCAAACTACCAGAATACTACCCCCGACCCTAGAGATAGAGAGACCTACCCTACATCAATACAACTACACTACACTGTAGCCAAACACTAATTCCCCACTCAAACCTTCCTTCATCCAAAACAGGTTAGAAAAATGTGTCTGGACATTTGACCTGCAGCATTTTAATTTACTGAACATATGAGAAATGTATTTCTTCACATTATAAGCACAGCAATGCGCACAAAGCAGTAGGCTACATGTGAATGTTTGTTGCATAATGTAATTAGCAGGAAAACACGATCGGTTTGATGTGATGTATATCATGTGATAGATTAAAATATCCATTCTAAATTTCAAAATGTAATAAACAACAACTAGTATGGGTTGCTAATATGACTAGGATTGTGCCTTTGGCTACTGGATAATAAAATAACGTTGACATAAAATACTTGCCTCCGGATATATTCTGATTTTGGCTCGGCTACTTTGAGGCAAGGTAAGACATGCCTCATAATATGTAGTAAAACGTTCAGGTTCCAAACAATTAAGTATCTGTTTTCAAACTGCATACTGCCTCCAACTCATTGCATAGTGGTATATGAAACGCTGATGAAGCCTGTTTTCAAACTGCATACTGCTTCCAACTCATTGCATAGTGGTATATGAAACACTGATGAAGCCTGTTTTCCATTGCCTATGCAGTTGCTGTTTGAGATGCTGTAGCAGCTCTCGCAGTCTGACAGATTTTCTGCTCGAAGGCTCTGTATCTGTATGCTGTACATGTGATACATAAGGAATACACTGTATATACGAGCCAATTTAATTTCACTACATTATGCAAATGAACCTATAGACCAATAAGCAGAACCAGTCAAATGTACAGTATTTCCATCAATGAATAGGTTAAAGCATTATTTGGCAATGGCATATTTTCTTCTTCTCCTGGACAATTGGCCAAAAGCCAATTTTATTTATCCACTTTTCCCAACAACAACAAACCATCTGTCAAAAGCTGGCTATTACCGGCTAACGGAAACACACACACACACACACACACACACACACACACACACACACACACACACACACACACACACACACACACACACACACACACACACACACACACACACACACACACACACACACACACACACACACACACACACACACCAGATGTGGACGTCAAATAAAGCATGGTGAAATGAATGAAGCTGTTGCTTGGCATAATAACAATAGTTCCAGTATTTTCTATTGCCCCGTAATCATGTCTTCAGTTCAGTTTTACTGCGTGCTTTTCCCTGGTTTGGAATAACTAATGCTAACAATACAGGGAATGTATTGTTAGCATTGGTCGGAAGGTGTAATGCTTTTCTCTGTAATAGCTGCAGGATTGGAGCCTTGGCTGCTCCGTGTATGTGTGCTCATGTCCATGTGTGTGTAATATGATGTGTGTGCATAGCTTACCTAACTCCTACACTCTTTCCTGCTCTCCCTCATCAATATGAACTCTAACCTGTTTCCCAAGTCTTTCCTCTGTAGAAAGAGTTAACAGAAAGTAGAGCGAAACCCTAGACCAGGGGTCTTCCACCTTGTTCTTGGAGAGCTACCCTCCTGTAGGTTTTTGCCCCAAACCCAGTGGTAACTAACCAGGTTCAGCTTATCAACCAGCTAATTATTAGAATCAGGTGCGCTAGATTAGGGTTGGAGTGAAAACCTACAGGATGGCAGTTCTCCAGGAACAGGGTTGGAGAGCCCTGTCCTAGACAGACCAGCACAGTGTGGACTAGGATACAAATGGCTGACCTGAACCGTACTGGGTATGGCTCAGATAATTTATTTTCCTTTCCAGCAACTAACCAGGCCAGACCAGTACAGCTCATCTTGGCTTGGCTCTGTTGGCTGTCGAGTGTGAAAAGCGTAAAAGAGATCTTGGTGGGTTAATACAGAGGATGTTCTCATCTCTTTCACTTTGTCATTCTGACACAGTCTTTTCTTGGGAAATGTAGAGCCCCATAGTGAGAAACATATCCTCCAATAAGCTTAGAGTCACTGGACTAGAGCTCCCAAGGCATCCCTCAGCTACGCATCCCTAACACACACCCCTGACACTGTCTTTCTCCTACTCACTACTATCATCTTAGCCTGGAGGTAGCCAGGTCTACCAAAGCCTGTTCACCATATCAAATACCATATCAAATAGGCTTACATGTTGTCCTAGATAGGGTTGCACATTTTGTGGAATATTCAGAGGTGGAAACTTTCCATGGGAATTAACAGAAATATATGCAAATTAATATTAATACCATTTAAATGTACATGTTAATACCATTTAAATGTAGATGTTTTTTGCATTGGATATATTTACCATATCATATGGAGACAGAAACATAAACCTTTTACCTTATAATATGTAGACATAATTGCAAATGACTGCTTTCAGCTCATCTGCAATGTAGAGAGATGATTGCAATACAGTCTGCTCTCTCTATGACTTGCTTGACCTTCACTTGAACTCTGTTGAACTCTGCATCCAGCAAATTAGTAGATAAAGCATGTCTGGTTGGAGGGGTGTATGCTGGGCAAAGAATATTCAGAAATCTCTTCCAATACACATTGCCTGTGAGCATCAGAGCTGAACCAGTTGCATACACAGCTTGAGCAAGACATTCATCAGCATTTATCTGACTACTTTCCTCCATTGAGTCAAACTCCTGATTCCAGGAGGACCATGAGCTGTTGCTATAAGGTGTCTGATTCATCATTTTCACCTTGAATAGAAGTAGAGGGACTTTTGTCAGAGGTTGGTTGCTGTCAGCGCTGAGGGAACTTTATGCACTTGGCCAGATGATTCTGTATCTTTGTTGCATTCTTCACATATGATTTGGCACAGTATTTGCAAATGTACACAGCTTTTCCTTCTACATTAGTCGCAGTGAAATGTCTCCACACATCAAATAGTGCCCGTGGCATTTTCCTGAAAGAAAAACCCAAATACAATTCCATGTACAGATACATAGTTACGCAGTTAGATTAAACAACCCCTTAGTAAGATAAATGTTTTAAAATGAAACATATATGGAAACAGGTTATTTAACACTCCTCGATTAGCAGGCTAAAGCAAGCTAAACCCCACATTGTAGCAAAAACTACCTAGCAGAAATTGTTAACAAGTTAAGAAAAAATGTAAACACACTTTGCTGTATGCTATAGGCTACTATTTACTAGTTAACAAAAAATAATGTATGTCATATAAAATGTATTCACCCCACGCAGTATTGTAGTCAAAACTTACCAGAACGCATCTAGTCCTTGGCTCAGACAGTGTATTAGTGTGGGCTCAATAGCATCTCATTAGTGTGCAAGATCTGGAAAATCAGCTGTACATGTGATGGAAGAATGCGCTGTGCATGCAGAGGTTTGCAATTCCATTGAATTGGGGATAGTTTAACAAAAATATGCCACAAGACCTAGAATTGCCTTACCTGTATCCCACAAAAAAAGGTTCACTGGCTAACATTTTTGATGAATTTAAGCAAAATTCCCCAAATTCCAAGGCTTAACTTCCCATGGAAAATTTCAGACTCTTTGCAACACCAGTCCTAGACCATTTTCATACTTCTTAGCTGAGCCAAGCTGTGCTGTGCAGGCTTGGTTACAAATTCACTATAGTTGCTGGGAAGGGATATGTGATAAGAAAATAATGGAGCCAGCACAGTACAGTTCGGGTCAGCACAATAGTGGGAAAAGGTTTGTACTGTAGTTCCTACTGCTCTGCAGGCATCCATGCAGGTCCTGTCTGAGTGAATGCGCCTTGATCGGAGCCCAGACTCTCCTTTCTTCACTGTTCAATTCCCTCCAAATTTCCACCACACACCACTCATGGGATTCAGACTAGAATCAGCACACAAAGGCATTACCGCTCCACATACACAGCAGCGGTTTTTATGTGTTATTGTAGATGAGCTCGCCCATGAATCTCACTTTCTTTCTTTGGTTATTGAGTTGTAACCAAAAAAGACAAAGGGAAAAGTCAGGGGCACCTCTGTGACTTTCTCCTTGAGTTATTTATTTGGGAGCATAGCAGGTTGAGCTGGGGCTGGCGTAGGTGAGGCACTGTGTCCGGTGGCCAGGAAAGGTGGGGTTGAGATGGGGCAGGGGTATGTTGAGAGAGGGGGTTGGCCGCACTCGCACGGGACTGGTTAGATATGGAGTGTGAGTGTGTGAGTCTGCGGGCTAATCTTTTGTCTGTAGGTAGCAACCCGGCTGCTCGGGCCCACATTTTTCTTCTTTTACAATGGTTTTGAAAGTAACACAGAATGTTTTATTGTCCCAGTACAGTTATGATTATTTAGGATTTATTTAATATACAGTGGGGCAAAAAAGTATTTAGTCAGCCACCAATTGTGCAAGTTCTCCCACTTAAAAAGATGAGAGAAGCCTGTAATTTTCATCATAGGTACACTTCAACTATGACAGACAAAATGAGAAAAAAAATCCAGAAAATCACATTGTAGGATTTTTACTGAATCTATTTGCAAATTATGGTGGAAAATAAGTATTTGGTCAGAACAAAAGTTTATCTCAATACTTTTATATACCCTTTGTTGGCAATGACAGAGGTCAAACGTTTTCTGTAAGTCTTCACAAGGTTTTCAAACACTGTTGCTGGTATTTTGGCCCATTCCTCAATGCAGATCTCCTCTAGAGCAGTGATGTTTTGGGGGTGTTGCTGGGCAACACGGACTTTCAACTCCCTCCAAAGATTTTCTATGGGGTTGAGATCTGGAGACTGGCTAGACCACTCCAGGACCTTGAAATGCTTCTTACGAAGCAACTCCTTTGTTGCCCGGGTGGTATGTTTGGGATCATTGTCATGCTGAAAGACCCAGCCACATTTCATCTTCAATGCCCTTGCTGATGGTAGGCTTTGTTACTTTGGTCCCAGCTCTCTGTAGGTCTTTCAATTGGTCCCCCCGTGTGGTTCTGGGATTTTTGCTCACAGTTCTTGTGATCATTTTGACCCCACGGGGTGAGATCTTGCGTGGAGCCCCAGATCGAGGGAGATTATTAGTGGTATTGCATGTCTTCCATTTCCTAATAATTGCTCCCACAGTTGATTTCTTCAAACCAAGCTGCTTACCTATTACAGATTCAGTCTTCCCAGCCTGGTGCAGGTCTACAATTTTGTTTCTGGTGTCCTTTGACAGCTCTTTGGTCTTGGCCATAGTGGAGTTTGGAATGTGACTGTTTGAGATTGTGGACAGGTGTCTTTTATACTGATAATAAGTTCAAACAGGTGCCATTAATACAGGTAACGAGTGGAGGACATAGGAGCCTCTTAAAGAAGACGTTACAGGTCTGTGAGAGCCAGAAATCTTCCTTGTTTGTAGGTGACCAAATGCTTATTTTCCACCATAATTTGCAAATAAATTCATTAAAAATCCTACAATGTGATTTTCTGGATTTTTTTTCTCATCTTGTCTGTCATAGTTGAAGTGTACCTATGATGAAAATCACAGGCCTCTCTCATCTTTTTAAGTGGGAGAACTTGCACAATTGGTGGCTGACTAAATACTTTTTTTACCCCACTTTATATAATAATATGTTTAAGCTCCCATCTCAGGTGGGGAAACAGTGGTGTCATAGGTGGATCTGGATTTACATTCATTTTAAACTCTCCATCACAGATCCTCTGGGAGATGTGGTTTAGTGTTTAGACTCAGCTCTCCTGGCCCCGCTCTAGTTCTGCTGGTGAAGGGGTATGTGATAAGCTCAGTCAGAGCTTTGGTGTAGCTGTTGTTGGTGCTGTTCCCATGCTTAGTACTGCCATGTTTCTTGTTGATGTGAAAGTGTGATTTGGCTCCTGGCTCTTGGCTCCATGTGAGAAGTTGGTTTGGATCGAAGCGGGATCTTCATCCAGGATGCCGTTGGAGGAGAGTCTATAGGGGAAGATGACACAAACAGCACATAAAGAGAACACAACAAAGCATCCAAGGGAACGTATTCCAAGGCAGGAAACTAAGAGTCCTGTGATTTATTTGATTGAAAGTGTTATATAATGTACATCAACAGAGGATTAATATTTTCTAACTTGTTTTGACTTGGCAATATCATGCTCTGATCAAACACGATAACCAAGTCGCCAGAGGATATGTGTTCTCGTTTCATTGGCCGGCATTCAAAACGAGGAACAAAGGCCCATATTGGCTCTGCGAGTAGAAAAAAAAGCCACTTACAACAACAGTTCACCCATTCATGTTTTATTTGTGTACTCATCTGAACTGATTTGTCACTCGGTGACTGATTGGAAATGTGTGTTTTCAGATCTATGTAGCTCTGATGTCATGTACAAGCAGATGCGGTAGCTTGGTATCCACCTATTGCCAAGAATGTCAAACCAAATCTTGGGTACCTATGAATAAAATAGTGTTTACTGAAGGAGAAGGATGACGCATTCAATGGTTATTCTTTATTTGTACTATTTTCTACATTGTAGAATAACAGTGAAGATATCAACACTATGAAATAACACATATGGAATCATGTAGTAACCAAAAAAGTTTTAAACAAATCAAAATATATTAAATATTTGAGATTCTTCAAAGTTGCCACCCTTTCCCTTGATGACAGCTTGACATTCTCTCAACCAGCTTCATGAGGAATGCTTTTCCAACAGTCTTAAAGGAGTTCCCACATATGCTGAGCACTTGTTGGCTGCTTTTCCTTCACTCTACGGTCTAACACATCCCTAACCATTTCAATTGGGTTGAGGTTTGGATGATTGTGGAGGCCAGGTCATTTGATCCAGCACTCCATCATTCTCCTTCTGGGTCAAATATCCCTTACACATCCCTTACACAGGGTGTGTTGGGTCATTGTCATGTTGAAAAACAAATGATAGTCCCACTAAGCACAAACCAGATGGGATGGCGTATCGCTGCAGAATGCTGTGGTAGCCATGCTGGTTAAGTGTACCTTGAATTCGAAATAAATCACATACAGTATCACCAGCAAATTACCCCACACATCACACCTCCTCCTCCATGCCTCACGATGGGAACCACACATGCAGCGATCATCTGTTCACCTACTCTCACAAAGACATGGCTGTTGGAACCAAAAATCCCAAATTTGGACTCATCACACCAAAGCACAGATTTCCACCAGTCTAATGTTCATTGCTCGTGTTTCTTGACCCAAGCAAGTTTCTTATTATTATTGTTGTCCTTTAGTAGTGGTTTCTTTGCAGCAATTAGACCATGAAGGCCTGATTCACACAGTCTCCTCTGAGTTCTTTCAAAGTTCTTGAAATGTTCCGTATTGACTGACCTTCATGTCTTAAAGTAATGATGGACTGTCGTTTCTCTTTGCTTATTTGAGCTGTTCTTGCCATAATATGGACTTGGTCTTTTACCAAATAGGGCTATCTTCTGTATACCACTCCTACCTTGTCACAACACAACTGATTGGCTCAAACGCATTAAGAAGAAAATAAATTCCACAAATTAACTTTGAACAAGGCACACCTGTTAATTGAAATGCATTCCAGGTGACTACCTCATGAAGCTGGTTGAGAGAATGCCAAGAGTGTGCAAAGCTGTCATCAAGGCAAAGGGTGGCAACATTGAAGAATCTCAAATATAAATATATTTAGATTTGTTTAACAATTGTTATGGTTACTACATGATTTCATATGTGTTATTTCATAGTTTGATGTCTTCACTATTATTCTACAATGTAGAAAATAGTAAAATCAAGAAAAACCCTTGAATGAGTAGGTGTGTCCAAACTTTTGATTGATACGTATGTATGTCAAGGCTTGGGGAGAGACGTATCCATGTAAACTTCCAGGGTGACAGGAAAAGCCATAGGTTGAGCAACTCTCTTGGAAGCCTTTGTGAACTTGGGCCATATATTAAATGTGTTTAGCTAACCAGATTAACCTTCTTGGCACTTGCTTTTTAAACACTGCATTCCAGTCATCAGAATACAACCTCTAGCCATTGTTCTACTGCTCATAATAGCTTTGTTTCCCTCATTATTGATTGGCTAATCCCACTGTGCGCTTGCATATATTACAATTGTATTCCAATAGACCTGCATTCTGAAATGTGCTTACAATGTGCTTACAATTAATGTGGTATTCTGAGGGGGGAAATGGTTGCATATCGTCTCGGCGTTGAGGCAGTGCTAAAGACTTGTTTGTCAGTACGAGCATGTGAGAGCATGTGTCTCCGCTGCAGGGTGGGCTCTGCCCGCCTTCAGTAAGCACACACACACACACACACACACACACACACACACACACACACACACACACACACACACACACACACACACACACACACACACACACACACACACACACACACACACACACACACACACACACACACACACACACACACAGGTGACTGGAGGATCGTTGAGTTACAGCTGAAGGAGGTTTAAATTTAGTGTTTAAACTCGGCAGACCTCGTCGAAAAGGGATTGGATTTTTATAATTGTTCCCATTCAGATTTTCAGCACTACTCATTGTTGGAACATGTGACAGTGATTTATAAGCGACAGGACTCAAACCCAAGCCTGTGTGTAGCTATAGAGCTTCAGAGGAACGAGGAAAGGGAACATTTGGGGTCATGTACACACAACTTAATCCGTGCATATAAAAGGCTGTGCTCATAGTTGAGTAGCCACCACCCCTCGGCAAGCCTCAGACTTTTCTTACGGCCGTAACTGTTGGTTCCCAGGCCTGGATGTTGCTGTGTCAAGGCGGTGCTCTGGCCTGTCCTTTACTGGACTCCCCGGGGACTGAGAGAGGTGCAGCAGGTTATGGTGTGTGTGTGTGTGCGTGTGTGCATTATTTTATGTAATACACACTTCTGTGAGGCAAGGCACCGTGTATGTGACTGTGTAAGACTGTGTGTGAGATCTGAGCAAAGGTGAGAGTGGGGAAAACACCAAACTCTCTTAAACAGAATTCAGCATCAACCAGGGCACGACTCTTAATGTTTCCACGTATGTTTCCGTCCTGGCCATTATTTAACCTGATAGGAGCACCACCTCCTATCAAAATGGAAACAGTTAGATAAATTCACACAGATGTCTATGAATCTTAACACAGAACGGGGAATGGGCTTCTGCTATTGACACATGTATCTCTTATTATTCAAAAATATTTTATTCTCTACAGTTTTCAAAAAGAGCCACAATATATTAACTATAACAGAACTGGTGATGGGCTTCTGCTGTTGACATATTTATCTCTTATTAAATCTTATTCCCTCCTATGGTTTTCATATGGAATAATTTCAGATCATGGACATTAATTAGAGCTTTGACTGAGATCACTCTCAAGCTGACAACAGCTGCATTTTGGGCTCGTCTTGATGTTGATTCCAGCGTCTCACAGGGAGTTAATGGGATAAGAAAAATGTGCTGTTGCTTGTGTTGATTGTCGGCCTGTAAAACACTAATAAAACTAAGAGCTTGTTAACACACATGGTTTATTTATCTGTGGCTGTGGATTGTAAATCACGGTAAGCAGTGTCAAACCGAGCTGCCTCTGGCCTGCCGCACACATTACCACTCGCATCCGTTTGTTTGTGGGTGTCTGTAACTGTGTGTTTGTTTGAGTGCATCTTCCTAATGACTATCTCTTAACTGGCTTTGCAAATACACCTTGGGCTGGCTTCAGTGTCCAATCTGTGTGAAGTGATAGTGAGTAGAGAAGAGTGAGAGTATGTGGATGTGTGTGAGAGTGTGGAGCCAGGGGTGGATGATACAGGCTCTGGTGTGTGTACGTGATGGTGTTTGTGTGTGTGTGTGCATACGACCCTGCCTGTGTGTGTGCGTGTGCGTGTGCTCGTGTGTGTGTGTGTGTGTGTGTGTGTGTGTGTGTGTGTGTGTGTGTGTGTGTGTGTGTGTGTGTGTGTGTGTGTGTGTGTGTGTGTGTGTGTGTGTGTGTGTGTGTGTGTGTGTGTGTGTGTGTGTGTGTGTGTGTGTGTGTGTGTGTGTGTGTGTGTGTGGTAAAGCAGTGCAGACCAGGAGCCCAACACACACTCCACCATCTTGGCAGCAGACACAGCGCAGGAGTACTGCTCTCCAGCAGCAGCAGCCCAGCCAGCCTCTGTGACTTGGACATGCAATCTTTTCCATTCTTTATTTTATCTGATTTCATATGTTTTCTAAAAGTATTGAACAACACAAGTTCATTACATTACGCACGCCTTGGCCCCGGGATGATTTAGAGCGAACACACTGAGAGGGGGCGAACCAAATAAAAGTGTAAAAATTTGAATGAAAGCAGCGAAGTGTTAATGTCCACACCGACCTCATGCTTTGGTTGCCGTGCCAGAAAAGTGTCTCGATCCAGTGAGAGACCGTTCCTCATTCAATTATATGTTCCATGTGTGCGTTCCAATAAGGCTTCAGGCAGAGGGGCTTCTGAGCAGGTCTGATCTCGCTCTTGACTACTCTAGCGCTGAACTTGCTGCCTATTTAAACAGGACAGCACACATTGTGTGTGTGTGTGTGTGTGTGTGTGTGTGTGTGTGTGTGTGTGTGTGTGTGTGTGTGTGTGTGTGTGTGTGTGTGTGTGTGTGTGTGTGTGTGTGTGTGTGTGTGTGTGTGTGTGTGTGTGTGTGTTTATACAACGGGTGGGTCTAATCTTGGATGTTGATTGGTTAAAACCACTTTCCAGCCAGTGTCTATTCCACAAGTTACCACCAGCTAAAGCTGTGATGTTGAAATGTGTATTTACTCTGTTCCATCTCACTGCACAATCCGCTGTCTCATCAGCCCAGACAGGAAATGTATAAATTTGATCTCCACTATAAAAAGCATGAAGAAATTATCTCCCATTTGTTTTAGACTAGCATTTGGTTTTCAAGAGCAGGGATTTGTAAAAATCTTGCTGTCTGTCTCTTCGACATTTGCAACATTGTTTCAATATTGAAATTGGATCACTAGCTGTCGCATAGTAATGAACAAGTCGGGATGAGACAGAAAGCAGTCAATCTTGAATCAGCTGGCATCATTTTTCTGGATATATACTAGAAATGTCATAGAAAACAAGTCAAACTAAATGAAGTGCAGCTAGTTTGCAGTGATTATGTTGCTGTGTTGTTGGCTAGCTCCTCTGAACAACAGTGTCCTGATGAAAGAGCACATTTTCTTTGCCAGGTGAAATTGTGCATCATTAGCTCATTGTTATGGATGTATCCAAATAAATATCACTAGAAAACAGCTTAAACAAACAGTTATTCTGGCTGCACTGTTTGACGTGACTGTAAGTTAGCCATAGTTGGCTAGCTAGCAAGCAAAGGATAAGAATGTTGCCAGCCAGTATGGCAATGGAACATTTTGAACGAACGACTGGGTCGCGTTCAAAGATACAGAAGAAAAAGACAACGTGTCTCTGGCAGCCAAATTGATAGAACAAATAACCAGCCGGCTTGGGTATCTTTGTGTCGGGACTATATCTTGTAGAAGGATGAAATTATATGAATAAATTCATCAAAATAAAGTTTTATAAAAGTGATAATGTCCTCAAAGCTGGTGTTTAGAGGATATGTTGGCATGGCCTAACAACACCTGTACCAATATACAGTACATTCGGAAAGAATTCAGACTCCTTGAATTTTTCCACATTTTGTTACGTCACAGCCTTATTCTAAAATGTATTAAATATACAAAATTCCTCATCAATCTACACACAATACCCAATAATTACAACGTGAAAACAGGTTTTATTTTTTTTTAGCAAATGTATTAAAACTAAAAAACTATTCAGTATTCAGATCCTTTGCTATGAGACTCGAAATTGAGCTCAGGTGCACCCTCTTTCCATTGATCATCCTTAAGATGTTTCTACAACTTCATTGGAGTCCATTGGACATGATTTATAAAGACACACACCTGTCTATATAAGGTCCCACAGTTGACCGTGCATATCAGAGCAAAAACCAAACCTTGAGGTCGAAGGAATTGTCCATAGAGCTCCGAGACAGAAATGACAAATAATGTTTGCAGCATTGGTCCGCAAGTCCTCAAGAACACAGTGGCCTCCATCATTCTTAAAAGGAAGAAGTTTGGAACCACCAAGACTCTTCCTAGAGCTGGCTGCCCTGCCAAACTGAGTAATCGGGGAAAGAGCCTTGGTTAGGGAGGTGACCAAGAACCCGATGGTCACTCTGACAGAGCTTGAGTTCCTCTGTGGAGATGGGAGAATCTTCCAGAAGGACAACCATCATTGCAACATTCCACCAATCAAGCTTTTATGGTAGAGTGGCCAGAAGGAAGCCACTCTTCAGTAAAAGGCATATGACAGCCCGCTTGGAGTTTGCTGAAAGGCACCTAAAGGACTCTCAGACCATGAGAAACAAGGTTCTCTGGTCTTATATAACCAAGATTGAACTCTTTGGCCTGAACTTGAACCCGATTGAACATCGATGGAGAGACCTGAAAATAGCTGTGCAGCAATGCTCCCCATCCAACCTGACAGAGCTTGAGAGGATCTGCAGAGAAGAATAGGAGAAACTCCCCAAATACAGGTGGGCCAAGCTTGTAGTGTCATAGCCAAGAAGACTTGATGATGTAATCGCAGCCAAAGGTGCTTCAACAAAGTACTGAATAAAGGGTATGAATACTTATGTAAATGTACTATTTCAGTTTGATAATTTTCTTAATCTAGGAAACATTTCTGAACAACTGTTTTTGCTTTGTCATTATGGGGTATTGTGTGTAGATTGATGAGGGGAAAAAACTATTTAATCCATTTTAGAATAAGGCTGTAAAATAATAAATATGGAAAAAGTCAGTGTCTGAATACGTTCTAAATGAACTTTGTCAATAAGAACAATTGTTTTCATTTGCTAAATTGTGATTACTTCGCTACTATGGCCTATTTCTTGCCTTACCTCCTCACGCCATTTGCACACACTGTATATAGACTTTCTTTTTTTACTACCGTATTATTGACTGTACGCTTGTTTATTCCATGTGTAACTCTGTGTTGTTGTTTGTGTCGCACTGCTTTGCTTTATCTTGGCCATGTTGCAGTTGTAAATGAGAACTTGTTCTCAACTAGCCTACCTGGTTAAATAGAGGTGGAAAAAAACGTTTTTTTTTCTCCCATGAACCCATCATCATCACTAAACTGTTGTGTGTTTGTCTCTTACAGTCCCAGCTGATCTGTCCCATCAGAGACCCCGAGAACATCACACAGGTATGGACACTTCTCTTTCAAACATCCAAATGTTATATGTCAGTCAAATGAATACATTGGGGAAGTACAGGTTTGGAGAACTTCTCACTGACTAATAGGTTTTGGTTCAGGTCTTGTTGGTATGTTACAGTTGCCTGGCTGTCAATGCACACATGCACGAGAGAAAAGTGTCCCAGCTCATCTGTTACATTGGTGTGGTTCAAAGACATTTTCTCCTATCATGAATAATTGGGAAACAGTGCAGACTGTCCACTACAGCTGTTCTGATCTTGCTTCTTCTTAATGTCTTTTGGAAGTTAATCAGTACTGTAGTGATGCGACTATACTGTATGACTAACTGGTTGATTACAATCAGTTAGTTTATCACACAAGTAAGAAAACAGACGTAAAGCTCACACACACACACAGTCTGGTTACAGTTATACTCTCACATACACCTCTCTTTATACCCCCATTATGTCCCCCACCTCCCATCTTCATGGCATGTGAATGTGTAATCTGACATTGCGATTTTGATTTGGGGGTCTCTCTCGCTCTCCCTCATGCTTTAATTTCACGTGAGAGCGCTCCTCTCTGCAAGCCGTGTCACCAGTTTCTCCCCCTGCAGGGCCTTGTGGCAGCCCGTTGGACTTTTATAGCGCTGGCCGGCACGCAGGCGATAAGTGACCAGCCAGTCATCTGCTTTTAGAGCCCCACTCAATTAGTTTGTGTGTGTGTGTGTGTGTGTGTGTGTGTGTGTGTGTGTGTGTGTGTGTGTGTGTGTGTGTGTGTGTGTGTGTGTGTGTGTGTGTGTGTGTGTGTGTGTGTGTGTGTGTGTGTGTGTGTGTGTGTGTGTGTGTGTGTGTGTGTGTGTGTGTGTGTGTGTGTGTGTGTGTGTGTGTGGACCGAGGGCTGAGTACTAATGAGCCTAGCAGCTCATTCCGCTTTGATCCAGATTACAGGCCCTCTGCTGGACCTGGTCCTAGCTCTGCATCACCCTCCAAACCACCTCTTTCTATCGGTACAGCTAATTGGTCCTGTTCTCTCCTTACTCATCTACTGATTGGACGACCAGTTCCAAGAGGATTTGGGTATTTTATGACCAGAGCGGTGGGCGGCTGTCGTCAGGCTCGGCAAACTGTGGGTGTGTATGTGTGTGTGTAGAGGGCCCCCAGAGCCCTGTCAACCCCCAGCCCGTGGTGTCACCATGGGGCCATTAAGGCCTGCTGTATGTATGTTTTCCTGGAACCTCCAGACAGACTGCTGTGCTGCTACTGGTACTGCTGTGGAGGGATGGTATAATGCTAGCAGGCCTGTTACTCTACTACACACACACATCAGCAGCATACTACCATGCTCCAAGCACACAAATTGGAGCACGCATCAGTCGGAGAATGAGTCCAAATTAAAGTATGTGAAATGGAGGATGGAGAGCACTTCTTGGAAGCGTACTTCGCTTGTACACATTCTGAAGCATGCATCAATGCAAGCTTCAATGGAAAGTAAAACAGAAATATAACACACCCATGTAAAAAACTATGAAAAATTTATTGAAATCAATGGTGGACATTATTTGGTTTGAAGCGAGAGAAAATAAACTCGGACTACAGAATTAAATATTTCCCATTTACATCTCATATGTTGCCTGACTACAATATTTTATCTTGATACGTTAATAAATTAATTTTGTGTTAAATCTGGCAGGTTTACCTGCTTACAATACCTACTGTAGAGAGCGTAGATCGCAACCCCATAGTCAATAGGGCTAACTGGCTAACTAGCTATAGTGGTGGTGAGTCGACTCCAAAATAATAGATTCCTCGACTCCTTGCCCGTTGATTCCCATTTCTGGGTATATGAATCGACCCCTCAACTCCGAAGATTCAGTATTTTTGCAGCGGAGGAAACTGAGTAGGCTAGTTGCCGTAGGCTACTTTTGAGAACACAAACTCTTTCACAGCAAAGAAATGGCGAACTAGTGATGGAGAGAGAAGGGAGGGGCACAGCCAGGCACAGGTAGGTAGGTCAGCCACCAGGCAGATGAGTCAGATGAGGTGCACCCTATGTTCCCTCAGCCCTATGTTCCCTCAGCCCTATGTTCCCTTGGTCCTATGTTCCCTCGGTCCTATGTTCCCTCGGTCCTATGTTCCCTCAGCCTTGTGTTCCCCCAGCCCTATGTTCCCTCAGCCCTATGTTCCCTCAGTACCCACTAAACCAATTTCAATCAAAATTAGCACAAAAGCTTATTGTTATAAGATATAAAATGCTGAATATTTCAGCATCGACACAAATACACTACATGCTTGTTGAAAATCTTATTCCAAAATCATCTGCATTAATATGGCGTTGGTCTGCCCTTTGCTGCTACTGTATAGCAGCCTCCGCTCTTCTGGGAAGGCTTCACGTCACGTCTGGAGGAAACCTGGCACCATCCCTATGGTGAAGCATGGTGGAGGCAGCATCATGCTGTAGGGATGTTGTTCAGCGGCAAGGACTGGGAGACTAGTCAGGATCGAGGGAAAGATGAATGGAGCAAAGTACAGAGAGATCCTTGATGAAAAACTGCTCCAGAGGAGTGACTTCGGGACAAGTCTCTGAATGTCCTTGAGTGGCCCAGCCAGAGCCCGGACTTGAACCCAATCAAACATCTCTGGAGAGACTTGAAAAAAGTTGTGCAGCGACCCTCCCCATCCAACTTGACAGAGCTTGAGAGGATTTACAGAGAAAAATGGAAGAAATTCCCCAAGTACAGGTGTGCCAAGCTAGTTTTCATAACCAAGAAGATTCAAGGCTGTAAACATTGCCAAACGTGCTTCGACAAAGTACTAGATAAAGGATCTGAATACTTATGTAAATGTGATATTTCAGTTTTTTTTATATAAATTTGCTAAAGCATCTAAAAACCAGTCTTAGCTTTGTCATTATTGGGTGTTGTGTGTAGATTGATTAGGGAAAACAACGTCATACATTTTAGAATAAGGCGGTAACGTAACAAAATGTGTAAAAAGTCGAGGGGTATATGGGACCTACTGAATTATATTTAGTCCCTGTGACCTTAACCTTACAGCAGCCCCAATGGCATTTTCTGAAGAAAAAAATGTATCTTAGCATCTACTCAAGTAATTTCTATAGTGATGGGCTCAAATATGTAAAATTATAGGGTCTTAGGAACCCCTGAAATATTGGATCATTGGTGACCAGAAACACATTTAACAGTCCTGAACATTAGAACAGAGCATGGTAAAAAAACATCACTCAGCTCCCTGGTGTTAGAATTCCCTACAAGCCGACCTATAACTCCTGGTGTCCCTGGAGGAGATCCAAGGACAAATAGATGAACAGGTTGTTGATGCATGTAGTTGTTTCTAGTTTATGTAAGAAAGCATGTTGAAGTATTTGATATTTCATACTATTTGGTGCTATATTGATACTATTTGATATTTGATACTGATATTTGATACTGTAATGGCCCTGTGATTTGATGTATTGCACTTGTGTTGTGTACAGTCGTGGACAAATGTTTTGAGAATGACACAAATATTAATTTTCACAAAGTCTGCTGCCTCAGTTTGTATGATGGCAATTTTCATATACTCCAGAATGTTATAAAGAGTGATCAGATGAATTGCAATTAATTTCAAAGTCCCTCTTTGCCATGCAAATGAACTGAATCCCCCAATAAACATTTCCACCGCATTTCAGCCCTGCCACAAAAGGACCAGCTGACATCATGTCAGTGATTCTCTCGTTAACACAGGTGTGAGTGTTGACAAGGACAAGTCTGGAGATCACTCTGTCATGCTGATTGAGTTTGAATAACAGACTGGAAGCTTCAAAAGGACGGTGGTGCTTGGATTCCTTGTTCTTCCTCGGTCAACCATGGATACCTGCAAGGAAACACATGCCGTCATCATTGCTTTGCACAAAAAGGGCTTCACAGGCAACGATATTGCTGCCAGTAAGAATGCACCTAAATCAACCATTTATCGAATCATCAAGAACTTCAAAGAGAGCGGTTCAATTGTTGTGAAGAAGGCTACAGGGCGCCCAAGAAAGTCCAGTAAGCGCCAGGACCGTCTCCTAAAGTTGATTCAGCTTCGGGATCGGGGCACCAGTACAGAGCTTGCTCTTGAATGGCAGCAGGCAGGTGTGAGTGCATCTGCACGCACAGTGAGGCAAAGACTTTTGGAGGATGGCCTGGTGTCAGGAAGGGCAGCAAAGAAGCTACTTCTCTCCAGGAAAAACATCAGGGACAGACTGATATTCTGCAAAAGGTACAGGGATTGGACTGCTGAGGACTGGGGTAAAGTCATTTTCTCCGATGAATCCTTTTTCCGATTGTTTGGGGCATCCGGAAAAAAGCTTGTCCGGAGAAGACAAGGTGAGCGCTACCATCAGTCCTGTGTCATGCCAACAGTAAAGCATCCTGAGACCATTCATGTGTGGGGTTGCTTGTGTGGGCCTGCTCACAATTTTGCCTGAGAACACAGAAATTAATAAAGAATGGTACCAACACATCCCAACCATCCCAACCATCCAGGAACACACATTCCTTACCCCAAACGGGCGGAGGTTCATGAGCAAAGTATTATTATTACTTTGAGGGTAGATTCCAAATGTACGATAAGTTTGACTCTCTCTGTCCCTCTCGCTTCCTGACCCCTCCCTTTTGATAACCAAGCAATCGTGCTGTTGTTAGTCCACTAGGGACCTGTTTCCATTTTATTAAGTTTGTAATCAATACTTTTTCTCATGTATTAAGTTTGTATGTATTCTGTGTTATTATTTATTTAGTTAGTAAATAAATAATTAAACCAATTTGTGTGGTACAGAATGATAGTAAGGTTAGGGTTCTTGTGCATTCAAGAAGTCTGTGACGTTCAGAATGAGACTGATATGAAGTAATGATTCACAAGTGACTGTTATCGATATATAACATATATTTATATATCTTTAGAGTTTAATTCGGGAGATGGTAACTCGTTAAACAACTTATTCCGTGGTGCCCCAAATTCCCAATGAGTTAATTGTTACATGACTAATTTAATCGGGTAACAATTAAACATAGTTAGTTGATTAGATAAATAACAGTCATCACATTAATGCAAGTCACGTCACGAGACTAACATTAGCTACGTCATTCAGCTGAGTAAACACAATGGAGCTGGAGGTACTGGAGACTAAGACACTTTCAATGAGAGTTGAGGAGCTGGGGGCTGAGTGGGAAGCTAACAAGTGGGAGTTTTACACACACATTCACCAATTAATCAAGTAACACACACACACACTAACACATCAAGTAACACACACACACACCCAAACACACTAATGCAATGTATAGAATACATCCAGCACACCCTGACTTTACAGACCTGACCTTGCTACCTCATCACTCACAACACAACAGCTGAGTGAATGAAAATACTTCTTGGCTATTTCCATTATTTTAGGAAAGGCTCATTTGTGCTGTAGTGAAATGTGTCTGGTGGAGGACGTGTGTCGGGTTCAACCGGAGGTTCAGACCCCCTCGCAGCCAAAGGCATGGCTCTTTAGCCGTAAACAGCATCACACCTTCCAGAGGGGTGTTAATCCTTTGCCACACACTCACTCACTCACTCACTCACTCACTCACTCACTCACTCACTCACACACTCACTCACTCAGTCACACACTCACCCACTCTCACACACACTCATACACTCACTCACACACTCACAGGCCAGAGCAGCAGGCTCTGTGACACAGATCTTATATAACGTGTGCTGGTAATGAAAGGTCTGTGAACACTATAGCCCCAATGAGCTGCAGAGGATTGCTGCTCTGATCCAGCAGCAGGCCACAATGGTGCCCCAGTGACCAATATCCCTGTATGTGCCCCATCTGTCTGTTTGTGGGATGATGCTTATTTTGGCTACCCTTAAGTCGGCCTAGCAGTGTGTGTGTCTGCTTGTCCCTGGCCGGGTTTCCCCTCTCCGGTAGCAGCTGGACAGGGGAAGTATATCCTGCTGGACCCGTCTGCTGCCTGTCTGCTGCTCTGCTGTCCGCTATGTGAGGCCTGGAGAGGAGAAAGGAGTCCCACAGCCCAGTGTTATTGTTTCCATGGAGGCTGGGTGGATGGCTGGTGGACGGTCCGACCACAAGACTCTTTGTTGCGCACCGTCTCCTGTGGCCTGCCTCTACACAGCGGAGTATGGGGCTGGGCAGCTACCGCTGCTGATGGAGCGAACAGGGCTGTGAAGTAATGATTATAGCGGCAAGGGGGGAGGAGGAGAGGAGAGGGATGGAAAGAAAGCGGGATTAGGGTTGACAGAGAGAGGGAGAGAGGAGAAAGTGTAAGAAACTTTCAGACAGAGAGGATGAAAAATAAGAAAGGAAAGGGCATATGGAGAGAGGAGGTAAGGAGGGAGGGAGCAGGACACATGAAGAGAGGAGGTGAGGAGGGAGGGAGCAGGACACATGAAGAGAGGAGGTGAGGAGGGAGGGAGCAGGACACATGGAGAGAGGAGGTGAGGAGGGAGGGAGCAGGACACATGGAGAGAGGAGGTGAGGAGGGAGGGAGCAGGACACATGAAGAGAGGAGGTGAGGAGGGAGGGAGCAGGACACATGGAGAGAGGAGGTGAGGAGGGAGGGAACAGGACATACAGTATGGAGAAAGTAGGGGAGGAGGTGTGGTGGTGAGGAGGGATTCGACACTTCTCATCCAGGGCCCATAAAACTCCATCCATACTTATTGAACTATTCCTAAAACCATGAAAATGATAATACCAGGAAGAAAGGGGGAGGAGAAAGGAAAGAGGGAGGAAAATAATGACTGTATAATTATACCTCCTCCCAATGTCCCTTTCCTCTGCAGTGTGTATGGGTCTATTAAGCAGTATACAGACACTAATGTCACCCCCCCCCTGTCCTTTAACAGTAGGGGTCAGAGTACACAGGACATTGCCATCATCAGCACACCCACCAAAGGCACAGCACCATAACACACTGTGACAAAGCAGGGGCCTACTGCAGACAGCTACTGTATGTGTCAGGACTGGATATCCTTGGTAATGACTAGCGAGGGCCATCGGGGACTATCAGCTTTCTCCTGGATACACAAACAATGGCTTTAAAGACTCAATGTATTTAACAGCCCAGCTATCCATCTACTGCCTCCTGGCCAAAAGCCACCCTGTTCCCCATTTAGTGCACTACTTATAACCAGAACCTATAGGGCTCTGATCAAAAGTAGTGCACTACAAGGGGATAGGGTGTCAGTTGGGAGTGTTTTCCTGCCTGCCTCCTCCAGCTTCTAAAGCCTTCTAGTTGTATATGGCCCACTATCAGCCTTCAGTCAGGAGAGCCAGCCCACTATCAGCCTTCAGGAAGGAGAGACAGCCCATTACTAGCCTTCAGTAAGGAGAGCCAGCCCACTATCAGCCTTCAGGAAGGAGAGCCAGCCCGCTATCAGCCTTCAGTAAGGAGAGCCAGCCCACTTTCAGCCTTCAGTAAGGAGAGCCAGCCCACTATCAGTATTCAGAAAGGAGAGCCAGCCCACTACTAGCCTTCAGTAAGGAGAGCCAGCCCACTATCAGCCTTCAGAAAGGAGAGCCAGCCCACTATCAGCCTTCAGTAAGGAGAGCCAGCCCACTACTAGCCTTCAGATAGGAGAGCCAGCCCACTACTAGCCTTCAGTAAGGAGAGCCAGCCCACTATCAGCCTTCAGTAAGAAGAGCCAGCCCACTATCAGTATTCAGAAAGGAGAGCCAGCCCACTATGAGCATTCAGAAAGGAGAGCCAGCCCACTATCAGCCTTCAGAAAGGAGAGCCAGCCCGCTATCAGCATTCAGAAAGGAGAGCCAGCCCGCAATCAGCTTTCAGAAAGGAGAGCCAGCCCACAATCAGCATTCAAAAAGGAGAGCCAGCCCACAATCAGCATTCAGAAAGGAGAGCCAGCCCACAATCAGCATTCAGAAAGGAGAGCCAGCCCACAATCAGCATTCAGAAAGGAGAGCCAGCCCACAATCAGCATTCAGAAAGGAGAGCCAGCCCACAATCAGCATTCAGAAAGGAGAGCCAGCCCACAATCAGCATTCAGAAAGGAGAGCCAGCCCACAATCAGCATTCAGAAAGGAGAGCCAGCCCACAATCAGCATTCAGAAAGGAGAGCCAGCCCACAATCAGCATTCAGAAAGGAGAGCCAGCCCACAATCAGCATTCAGAAAGGAGAGCCAGCCCACAATCAGAATTCAGAAAGGAGAGCCAGCCCACAATCAGAATTCAGAAAGGAGAGCCAGCCCGCTAGCAACCTGAAGTAAAGAAAAGGTGACCAATACTCTAATACTCAAAATTCTGCAGGATTGTTAAAGTGCAGCACTTGGTTACATAAAAATAAAATCTGTAGAGCTGTATGTTTCTGTCATAGATTTGGTTAGATTACTCATAGCACATTTACAGTTTTAAATTATTGTAAATGCATCTGGAATAGACTTGAATACATTTTTCATGAAATAAAAAAATGACGGGATACACACAAAAAGGATACTGCACAGAGATACTGCTGACCGGAGAGTTAGGGAAGATGTAGCTGTGTGTGTTTGTGTGTGTTTGTGTGTGTGTGTGTGTGAGAGAGAGAGAGAGAGAGAGAGAGAGAGAGAGAGAGAGAGAGAGAGAGAGAGAGAGAGGGAGAGAGAGAGAGAGAGAGAGAGAGAGAGAGAGAGAGAGAGAGAGAGAGAGAGAGAGAGAGAGAGAGAGAATAAGGAGATGAGAAAGACGGAGGGAACTAAAATGAATGAGACTGATTACAAGAAAAAGGGTTATTGAGGAAGGACGGCGTGACGCTTATCTGCAAGTTCCTGTACAGCGAAAAGACAACACCAGACCTTGTTAAAAATGTGTTTACTTCCTTCAAGGAACTTTTTTTTAACAAGGCCAAAAGGCCCATTCAGAGAAGAGAAAATTTAGCTTAGTTTTTATTGGAGAGAGAAAGGGAGAGTGAGGGAGCATTTCCCCCTGACGTGTGCCAGACAGAGTGCTTTTATTAGGAGTGATAGTATTGCTGTGTGTGTGTGCATGCGTGCAACCATGAGTGTGTACACAGTGTGTATGTGCCCACATGTGTGCACGTCCATAAGGGTGGTGTGTGTACCTGTCTGCATATTTGTTTGATTACACAGCTGGAAGCTGAGAGCAGATTCACTTCACCTGACACGTGTTCCATCAGTGGAGGAGGCTGTCGGCTATAGTGAAGTGATCCCATGAGGCAGACCGGGTCTGGCACCCACTCCCCAAAACAAGACGACTTCACTTACTCAAATATCTCGGCATCAAGACTCAAACGTTGGGCCAAATCCCTATAAACCCCTGCCAGTTTTACTTAGGGCAGCAAATGGTTCCTTCTCTAAAACTCTCTGATAGCTGATTGCTGTGGCAGGACAGATGGATCTGCAGAGTGGCCTACAGCCCAGTTTCCAGCTCATTCACGGTTCCTCTCTCTCCCTCTCCATCCCTATTCTTCCAACAGCCAATCCACACTCTCCTTCCTCAGCTACTGCTACCCAAGTAAATACTACTTAACCTTAATGGGAAAACATTCCAATATAACCTGCTACAAGCTATTATGCTAGAAATGAACATGAAGACGTTACACGGACCCAACAGCTAGAAGGATATGCATCCGAAGGGGGGCAGCTAGATGGCGGCAGTGGGGGGAAGCACAGAGCTGCAGTCGTAGCACTGTCTGTCAGTGGATCTTTTGTGGGTCTTTCCAATGACTACAGCCAGGTGATCAGTTATGGTTTGCTGATATTATCACTCAGTCAGCACTGGTAACCATCCTCTCCGTCAGATTGTATTTCTAGAAGTGTGTGGGCGGAGTCGGGAGATGTGCGTGCCTCAGTCACCTCAGTACAACTATGCCCTGTTATGTTACTGCCTATTCACTCAATCTGTTGCCAGCTAGCCAGGCTAATAGCAATACAGACAACATAAGATAACTACATAAACAAACTTTTAACTTGATAGTTATCAGCTAGCTAAATGTGAATAGTAATAATCTAACTAGCCAGCTAGTTTAACAGGTAAAAATGGCTTAAAACTAATGTTATGCTAGTAGATGACTACGTATCAATTATTCGTGGCTAGCTAACTACCAATTATTCATGGAGAGCTAGCTCGGGGTGAACGTCTGAACGAGTCCTGGATTTTTGGAGTAGACTTTGACTCCTGACTCTGACTCCGACTTCAACTCATGTCGAGATGATAATAGGCTGCACATAACTCTTGGCTGCCAAATGTATAGGTGTCCCCATAATATGTAAATTGAGGAAGTGTGATCATAATCATTATTTTAGTGATCCGTGATAGACATCCCTCCTAGTAGAAATGCTCCCCATCCTGCTGATTTGAGCTGCTGGACAGGATTTGCATTTGAGATTTGTTTATGGATGAGAACATGAACTTGCCATTTATGAAAAATGTAGCTCAGTGGGGAATCGGGGATGCTCTACTTTGCGATCTATTGCCTTGCTAGAACACCAACAGCCAGGGTTTCATTAAATAAGCTATAGGCACAATACTTTTTATTGCACAGGTCTAATTAAACTCACGCATTTGGCGATGATCAACTTCAATTCACTGGCACAATGTAGAACAGCTTAGCCATAGGCCTACTCATTGATAGGCTCATCTACACTGTAATACACTATATTGCTAGATACAGATGACCAATATATAGCCTATGAGCATGGTTCCGACTGTCTGTTTGCCTGGTCCTTCTCTTCGCTATGAAATATGTGAGTGTGTGTTCAGTCTTTGGTCTATTGGGTGCAGAATAGCTTAGCCTACTCATTGATAGCCCCTACTTTAGTGAACATGCAAGAAGACATTGCATGCCAAGAAATTGCGAGATACGTCATTGAGAGGTACAGCTTTGAGTACTGATGCCCAGCTCTGACTGGGACCATGTTTATGTTCCCTCAGCCCATTGATGTACACAGGTATTTTGGTGAGTTGATCCACTGTTGAATTAATTTATAAATAAGGACCATCAATATCAGATCAAATGCATGTTTATTGTAACACATCATTTTTCAATAAATGTGATATACAGGCCATATACAGTGGGGCAAAAAAGTATTTAGTCAGCCACCAATTGTGCAAGTTCTCCCACTTAAAAGGATGAGAGAGGTCTGTAATTTTCATCATAGGTACACTTCAACTATGACAGACAAAATGAGAAAAGAAATCCTGAAAATCACATTGTAGGATTTTTAATGAATTTATTTGCAAATTATGGTGGAAAATAAGTATTTGGTCACCTACAAACAAGCAAGATTTCTGGCTCTCACAGACCAGTAACTTCTTAGTAGCTCCTCTGTCCTCCACTCATTACCTATATTAATGGCACCTGTTTGAACTTGTTATCAGTATAAAAGACACCTGTCCACAACTTCAGTCACACTCTAAACTCCACTATGGCCAAGACCAAAGAGCTGTCAAAGGACACCAGAAACAAAATTGTAGACCTGCACCAGGCTGGGAAGACTGAATCTGCAATTAGTAAGCAGCTTGGTTTGAAGAAATCAACTGTGGAAGCAATTATTAGGAAATGGAAGACATACAACACCACTGATAATGTCCCTCGATCTGGGGCTCCACGCAACATCTCACCCCGTGGGGTCAAAATGATCACAAGAATGGTGAGCAAAATCCCAGAACCACACGGGGGGACCTAGTGAATGACCTGCAGAGAGCTGGGACCAAAGTAACAAAGCCTACCATCAGTAACACACTACGCCGCCAGGGACTCAAATCCTGCAGTGCCAGACGTGTCTCCCTGCTTAAGCCAGTACATGTCCAGGCCCTTCTGAAGTTTGCTAGAGAGCATTTGGATGATCCAGAAGAAGATTGGGAGAATGTCATATGGTCAGATGAAACCAAAATAGAACATGTTGGTAAAAACTCAACTCGTCTTGTTTAAGGGACAAGGAATGCTGAGTTGCATTCAAAGAACACTATACCAACTGTGATGCATGGGGGTGGAAACATCATGCTTTGAGGCTGTTTTTCTGCAAAGGGACCAGGACGACTGATCCATGTAAAGGAAAGATTGAATGGGGCCTTGTATCGTGGGATTTTGAGTGAAAACCTCCTTCCATCAGCAAGGGCATTGAAGATGAAACATGGCTGGGTCTTTCAGCATGACAATGATCCCAAACACACCGCCCGGGCAACGAAGGAGTGGCTTCGTAAGAAGCATTTCAAGGTCCTGGAGTGGCCAAGCCAATCTCCAGATCTCAACCCCATAGAACATTTTTGGAGGGAGATGAAAGTCCGTGTTGCCCGGCAACAGCCCCTTAACATCACTGCTCTAGAGGAGATCTGCATGGAGGAAACTGCTAAAATACCAACAACAGTGTGTGAAAACCTTGTGAAAGCTTACAGAAAACGTTTGACCTCTGTCATTGCCAACAAAAGGTATATAACAAAGTATTGAGATAAACTTTTGTTATTGACCAAATACTTATTTTCCACCATAATTTGCAAATAAATTCATTAAAAATCCTACAATGTGATTTTCTGGATTTTTTTTCTCATTTTGTATGTCATAGTTGAAGTGTACCTATGATGAAAATTACAGGCCTCTCTCATCTTTTTAAGTGGGAGAACTTGCACAATTGGTGGCTGACTAAATACTTTTTTGCCCCACTGTATAATAAATCTTGTTGATAAATCTAACTCAACAACAAAAAATCTGTTCACTGTGGCCTTGACCTTCTGCCAAGGACATATTTCGTATTCTGCCAAGCCCAATGCAGACAAAACAAAAAAACAAAATAATTAGCATAGTCGTCGCTACACAAACCGCACAAATAAAATATAAAACATTCATTACCTTTGACCATCTTCTTTGTTGGCACTCCTAGATGTCCCATAATCACTATTGGGTCTTTTTTTTCGATTAAATCGGTCCATATATAGCCTAGATATCGATCTATGAAGACTGTGTGATAAACTGAAAAAAATAGCGTTTCATAACGTAACGTCATTTTTTTAAATTCAAAAAGTCGACGATAAACTTTCACAAAACACTTCGAAATACTTTTGTAATGCAACTTTAGGTATTAGTACACGTTAATAAGCGATAAAATTCATCAGGAGGCGATGTAACTTCTATAGCTTTCGGTCTCAAAAAGATGTCTGGAGAGAGCTCGACCAAAACATCCGGTCGGATGTATAAACGTCTGAGTGTTTTCTATCCACACATACTAATCATATGCATATACTATATTCCTGGCCTGAGTAGCAGGGCGCTGAAATGTTGCTCGATTTTTAACAGAATGTTCGAAAAAGTAGAGGGTCGACTGAAGAGGTTAATAGTTTTTCATAAAATGGCCAAAAGAAAAAAAAATAGCTTTTTTGCTATAGGACTGTCTCAGAGTGGTCTGAGTGGGGAGGAGTCCTTTTAAGCACTCTGGTCGGAAAGGCAGTTCCATCACACTGACACACTCTTCTGACCTCATTAGGGGTGTGGCTTAGTTAATGTGCAACGGACATGAATAATCATTATCTCATGAGACAACCAAAACAACATTCTTATCTTAACAAAAATAGTTTCCTAATTCTTCATATTGTATTAACATATATATTTTTTTAATGTTTTAATTTTATTTAACCTGTATTTAACTAGGCAAGTCAGTTAAGAACAAATTCTTATTTACAATGACGGCCTAGGAACAGTGGGTTAACTGCCTTGTTCAGGGGCAGAACGACAGATTTTTGGAATCATGTAGTAACCAAAAAAGTGTTAAACAAATCAAAATATATTTTATATTTGAAATTCTTCAAAGTAGCCACCCTTTGCCTTGGTGACAGCTTTGCACATTCTTGGCATTCTCTCAATCAGCTTCACCTGGAATGCTTTTTCAACAGTCTTGAAGGAGTTCCCACATATGCTGAGAACTTGTTGGCTGCTTTTTCTTCACTCTGCAGTCCAACTCATCCCAAACCATCTCATTTGGGTTGAGGTCAGGTGATTGTGGAGGCCAGGTCATCAGATGCAGCTCTCCTTCTTTGTCAAATAGCCTGGAGGTGTGTTGGGTCATTGTCCTGGTACTGTATATATACTGTATATATATATATATACATATATATATATATATATATATATATATATATATATATATATATATATATATATATATATATATATATAGTTTGGGTAGGTTACTTTCTAAATGTAATCCGTTACAGTTACCTGTCCAAAATTGTAATCAGTAATGTAACTTTTGGATAATCCAAATTTAGTAACATAATCTGATTACATTCAGTTACTTTTATATTATTTTCCCTTTAAGAGGCATTATCAAATCAAATCAAATCAAATCAAATTTATTTATATAGCCCTTCGTACATCAGCTGATATCTCAAAGTGCTGTACAGAAACCCAGCCTAAAACCCCAAACAGCAAACAATGCAGGTGTAAAAGCACGGTGGCTAGGAAAAACTCCCTAGAAAGGCCAAAACCTAGGAAGAAACCTAGAGAGGAACCGGGCTATGTGGGGTGGCCAGTCCTCTTCTGGCTGTGCCGGGTAGAGATTATAACAGAACATGACCAAGATGTTCAAATGTTCATAAATGACCAGCATGGTCAAATAATAATAAGGCAGAACAGTTGAAACTGGAGCAGCAGCACAGTCAGGTGGACTGGGGACAGCAAGGAGCCATCATGTCAGGTAGTCCTGGGGAACGGTCCTAGGGCTCAGGTCCTCCGAGAGAGAGAAAGAAAGAGAGAATTAGAGAGAGCATATGTGGGGTGGCCAGTCCTCTTCTGGCTGTGCCGGGTGGAGATTATAACAGAACGTGACCCAAGATGTTCAAATGTTCATAAATGACCAGCATGGTTGAATAATAGTAAGGCAGAACAGTTGAAACTGGAGCAGGAGCATGGCCAGGTGGACTGGGGACAGCAAGGAGTCCTCATGTCAGGTAGTCCTGGGACATGGTCCTAGGGCCCTGGAGACCCTGTCGATCTTGAACAGGGCAGGCCAGTTGAAACTGGAGCAGCAGCATGGCCAGGTGGACTGGGGACAGCAAGGAGTCATCATGTCAGGTAGTCCTGGGGCATGGTTCTAGGGCTCAGGTCCTCCGAGAGAGAGAAAGAAAGAGAGAAGGAGAGAATTAGAGAACGCACACTTAGATTTACACAGGACACCGAATAGGACAGGAGAAGTACTCCAGATAAACAAACTGACCCTAGCCCCCGACACATAAACTACTGCAGCATAAATACTGGAGGCTGAGACAGGAGGGGTCAGGAGACACTGTGGCCCCATCCGAGGACACCCAATCGGACAGGGCCAAACAGGAAGGATATAACCCCACCCACTTTGCCAAAGCACAGCCCCCACACCACTAGAGGGAAATCTTCAACCACCAACTTACCATCCTGAGACAAGGCCGAGTATAGCCCACAAAGATCTCCGACACGGTACAACCCAAGGGGGGAACCCAGACAGGCCGACCACAACAGTGAATCAACCCACCCAGGTGACGCATCCCCCCCAGGGACGGCACGAGAGAGCCCCAGCAAGCCAGTGACTCAGCCCCGTAACAGGGTTAGAGGCAGAGAATCCCAGTGGAAAAAGGGGAACCGGCCAGGCAGAGACAGCAAGGGCGGTTCGTTGCTCCAGAGCCTTTCCGTTCACCTTCCCACTCCTGGGCCAGACTACACTCAATCATATGACCCACTGAAGAGATGAGTCTTCAGTTATGCCTCACAGCACACTCCCATACCATCACTTATTACACACAAATGTGTGTTACCAATTGAACGACATCTATTGCAGGATAAATCAATGTTAAGGTTAACATAGATGGCCATATATGGATGTTACATTTGACTTTATGGGTTGGTTATGTAGGCTTCTTCTAACCCATCGCTTTCTACTACATACATCAATACGATTCAATTATATCTTTACATTAAAATGTATCATTTATAAGTCCAAAAATGGATGTAGCAACTACAGATTCTCCCTTTAAGTGGGCTCAGACTCTGAAGAGATGGTCCAGCAGGGAAACACCGTCTGAAAAACCCGTCCCGGGAGAGAAGACCAACAAAAGTGTGTGAGTTTGAGCTTGTCTCCATTAGGTCTGTGGATTTTTTTTTTAGCACCATGAATTAGATTGAGCAATAAAAGCCACACTTTTATTCCATAGGCTGTGTTCCACACTATGCAGCTGTTGTAAGAGCACGTTTTTCACTGGCTGTCCACTGGTTTCAAAAACAATGATTGTAAGGCAGCTTAACCTTCTTGAACTCAACCATTATTGGGTTCAAATACACATTTACATTTGTGAACAGCCATCCTCAACAACCACAATCTGCTGTGTAGATATCAATAATAAGTGATATCTGTATAGCCGTTGACTACACCACTGCTGTCATCCTTACCTCCATGTGTTTATTCAAGTTGGATAATCTTTGGATGCTGACAGCAGTCACACCATTGGAAGCCAAAGCTTGGACTATTGCCTACAAAAGCCTATTCCTGCTCTTTTCCTGTGATCCATCAAACACATTTAATGTGTCAACATAGTGGTCTGACTAGCTCAGACTTGCTCAGGTGGAACAAACTTAAACGTGTGCCTTTTTTCAAAGCTGATTTGAATGCTATTAAGAAAACAGAGAAGTGTCAAAGATGTTTTTGCACTAACATTCTTTCTGAATTTAAAAGTCATCCGAATTTGATAACAATATTTTTGCTGGTAATGTAACGGATTACAGTTACCGTTTTCTGTAATCCCTTACATGTAACGGATTACAGTTACAGTTTTTTGAAATCCCTTACATATACAGGTATGTGTGTGTATATGTGTATATATAATTATTTGATGGTGTGTATAGACATTATGGACAGTATATGAATAGAAAAGGTATGTACAGCAGTAATTATATAGGACGGGCCTTGACTACAATAGAGTATATGCATATGAAGTGAGTAAAACAGTATGTAAACATGATTAATTAAAGCAACCAGTGTTCAATGATGATCTACATAGGGCAGCAGTCTCTAAGGTGCATGGTTGAGTACCGGGTGGTAGCCAGCTAGTAACAGTGACTAAGTTCAGGGCAAGGTATTGGGCAGAGGCCAGCTAGTAACAGTGACTAAGTTCAGGGCAAGGTATTGGGCGGAGGCCAGCTAGTAACAGTGACTAAGTTCAGGGCAAGGTATTGGGCGGAGGCCAGCTAGTAACAGTGACTAAGTTCAGGGCAAGGTATTGGGCGGAGGCCAGCTAGTAACAGTGACTAAGTTCAGGGCAAGGTATTGGGCGGAGGCCAGCTAGTGGTGACTATTTAACAGTCTGATGGCTTGGAGATAGAAGCCGTTTTTCTCTCGGTCCTAGCTTTGAAGCACCTGTACTGTTTCCGCCTTCTAGATGGTAGCGGGGAGATCAAGCCACGGCTTGGGTGTCTGAGGCCCTTGTTGATCTTCTTGGCCTTCCTGTGACACCGGGTGCTGTAGATGTCCTGGAGGGCTGGCTATGTGGCCCTGTTGTTGTGGATGGGGTCGTGCTTCCTCTGCTGTCTCCTAAATTTTGTTGACATTGAAGGAGATTATATTTTGTGGGGGCCCCGTGTTGAGGATCAGTGTAATGGAGGTATGGTTGCCTACCTTCACCACCTGGCGTCGACCCATCAGGAAGTCCAGGATCCAGTTACACAGGAAGGGGTTCAGACCCAGGGTCCCGAACTTAGTGATGAGCTTGGAGGACACTATGGTTTTAAAGGCTGACCTGTAGTCAATGAAAATAATAAAAAATAAAAAATAAATCGTAATTCTTAGTGTGCAGTGCGATGGAGATTGCATCATCTGTGGATCTGTCAGGTAAGGTGGAGTTGATATAATCCTTAACCAGCCTCTCAAAGCATTTCATGATGACATAAGTGAGTGCTACAGGGCGATAGTCATTTAGTTCAGTTGCTTTCTTGGTTAAAGGAATAATGGTGGACATTTTGAAGCTAGTGGGGACAACAGACTGGGACAGGGAGAGATTGAATATGTCCATAAATGTAACCTTTATTTAACTAGGCAAGTCAGTTAAGAACAAATTCTTATTTACAATGATGGCCTACCCCAGCCAAACCCTAAACCAGACGACGCTCTGCCAATTGTGCGCCGCCCTATGGGACTCCCAATCACGTGTGGTTGTGATATAGCCTGGAATCTAACCAGGGTCGGTAGTGACACTTCTAGGACGCGACTAGGGTTTCCGTCTGGGCCGACAGCCTTGCGAGGGTTAACAAGCTTAAAGGTCTTACATTGGCCATGGAGAACAAGAGCTCACACTGTGTTTTCCTCGAAGCGGGCGAAGAAGGTGTTTAGCTTATCAGGGAGCAAGGCATCAGTGTACGATGAAGCTGGTTTTCCATTTATAATCTGGGGTTGTCTGTAGACCCTGCCACATACGTCTTGTGTCTGAGCCGTTGAATTTCGACTCCACTCTGTCTCTGTACTGACTTTTTGCCTGTTTGATTGCCTTGCATGGGCTGTGTTCATGAAGTACCAAATAGAAGAAAACAAACTGAAACAGGGGTAACTACCTGGGCTTCTAATAAATGCACATTTTCATTTTCCGTTGTGATACATTTTAAAACATTTTCTGTTGCATGCCCTAATGAACACAACCCTGGTTTAAACAATGAGACTCAACAGTCCAGGTGTTCAGTCAGAGACATGGTTGCAGAAAAGCTGTGATTATGTAAATTCAACCCGCCAAAGCAATTTTTACCCAGCGTCTTTGTTTACAATCTACTGTCTGCTTACATACTTCTTAATCAGAGAACGAGAAGCAGCTATCTGTGAGGGGAGTCTACCTAGTAGTGGTAGGAGGTCTTTAGAGTACCTCAACCATTCTATAATTTTATTTGACCATGGTACACAGAGCTACTGCAAATTACAGTACTGCAAAGCTCATTGGATTGAATTGAGCCCAAGGACTCACTGAAGGACTCCATAGTAGAATCGGTGTGTGTGTAAAAAAAGCAGCAGCCACTGATCGTTTCCTCAGCTTAGTTTGGTGAAGGTTAGTTTGGAGCTTCAGAGCAGGTGGTGGAGAATGAATGAGAGATCTGTGATTTTCTGGGAATCAGCAGCATGTTGGAGTGCACTGATAGACCCCCACAATTAAGCCCCCTGGACTGCACCCCTTAGCCCTCCTGGTAGCCTCTTGGCCCCAACCCACAAAAACACCACACAGTCGTACACACTAGCATGAGCACACAGTCACACACAAACACACATACGCAAACACACACACTACCTCAAGAAGGCCTACTGTGTGCCCCCATGCTGGGACTCTTAAGGATAAATGGAGCTCTCTTCTCCCAATCCTCCACTTCCCCACCCCTCCATCACTTCATCCCCCCACTCCTCTACCGTTTCAGTCCTCTACCCCTCCAACCTGTACCCCTCTCCAACAGGCTTGTTAATGTGTCCACAAGGGGATGTGTCCACAAGTCTGCAAAATGAAAATGTACCAAACATATGCTTTTAACATAGAAATCAATCAAAACTAATTACAAACAGTAGTTTTGATTAGCAAACTAGAGATAAACTGCATTCTCATAACACTGCAGAAATCAAACTAAATAATACTTAAAGATGCACTAGCTGTAACACACATTTCTATGTGAATTTGGTCGGTTACATATTGCAGTTTTCATTGTATTGGGTTACGGTTGATGTATTTTTTTATATATTTTTTTTATTTCACCTTTATTTAACCAGGTAGGCAAGTTGAGAACAAGTTCTCATTTACAATTGCGACCTGGCCAAGATAAAGCAAAGCAGTTCGACAGATACAACGACACAGAGTTACACATGTATAAACAATAATACAGTATAAACAAGTTATATACAATGTGAGCAAATGAGGTGAGAAGGGAGGTAAAGGCAAAAAAGGCCATGGTGGCAAAGTAAATACAATATAGCAAGTAAAACACTGGAATGGTAGTTTTGCAATGGAAGAATGTGCAAAGTAGACATAAAAATAATGGGGTGCAAAGGAGCAAAATAAATAAATTAATTAAATACAGTTGGGAGAGAGGTAGTTGTTTGGGCTAAATTATAGGTGGGCTATGTACAGGTGCAGTAATCTGTAAGATGCTCTGACAGTTGGTGCTTAAAGCTAGTGAGGGAGATTTCAGAGATTTTTGCAGTTCGTTCCAGTCACTGGCAGCAGAGAACTGGAAGGAGAGGCGGCCAAAGACAGAATTGGTTTTGGGGGTGACCAGAGAGATATACCTGCTGGAGCATGTGCTACAGGTGGGGGATGCTATGGTGACCAGCGAGCTG